>NC_077241.1:65271612-65907862 GCF_947179165.1 Solanum dulcamara | reverse complement strand
CTTTAAGATGGTGATTAGCTCTTTATCATCAAAGAAGGTTGCGAAATAATGCATAATTAATTATTTAGATATTCCCTAGATAGGATTTCTGGTAGAGAATTATCAATTTTCTTTTTATACTGAATATCAAAATCAAATGGGGTCGATTGGTCCTGGCACCTAGCAAATATCAATTTTGAGGCATCAAGTTTGAAGTCTTTGTCAAACATATATTTAACTGATTGAGTATCCGTTTTGATCAGGAATCTTTGATTATATAGATCATCCTGAAATTTCAAAACATATTTGACAATACATAATATTTCATGAGCCACAGTAGCATATTTTCTTTGGGCTTCAGTTTATTTTCTTGAATAAAATCGTATAAGATATTCACATTTATCATGTGGATTAACTTGTTTAAGTATTCCTCTATAAAACAATATTAGATGGGTCACTTATCTGGGTCCCTAGTACAGTATATCTATTGTTTATACAATGTATCTACTATTTATGCAGGGTAGGATAGATGTCTCAATCTGTTTTTTCTTTCCTTTTTACATCTATTTTGAGGAATTCTTCCTTGTCTTGTAGGAATTAAAAATTGGATTCAAACCAATATTGCTTATAGCAGTGATCAAATTTATGAATGGAATCTTTTGGTTTAACTGAGAGAAAAGTCTCCCGTACCTTTGCAGGACACAATGTATCAAAAATGCTCATACTGTAAATTTCAAGTTGTAGAGAATCAATATTCTTTTGTTTCATATTAATTAAAGAATTAATATCTCTCGTAACAAGCTCAGTTATAAATGTAAAAGATATTTCTTTATCTTTATAACTAGTAGTAAATCCTTTTTCCAAATATGCTTTTAACTGTCCATATAATGGATTATCTTCTGGATTATCTTTTAGATTAATTGCAGGAGTATTATCCTTGGGAGTTATCGAGGGTGATGCTTTTCCCATCTTTGAGTTTATCAAACTTATTATTATTATTATTATTATTATTATTATTATTATTATTATAAGGTTATAGTTTCAAGCAAGATCAGAATGACCGTGCGGACTACCGCCAGTCTTTTAGATCCTAATTGCGAATGGTATCAGAGCCTAGGAACTTTCATAACAGATAAATTATGTATCTGCAATATCTGGCATAGATATCATTTAAATTTCTTATGAATATTGGAGAAATAAGTATTAAAAGTACTAGATTAGAAGAGGTAGATATACCTCAAAACCTTGATTTATTAAACAAATGGACTATTCCAAAAATTGATACTAAAACCATATATGACTATGGATGGTTTGATAAATTTTTAACTAAAGAGTTAATAAAAACAACTGAACAATCTTTAGCTCTTAATTTAGATGAGCAAACTATTTGTTTATTAAATAAACAAGATATTGAGCATTATAGGTCTAAATATAATTTCATGCATATAGGCATGGTTCAAATTGCTTTTAAACCATTAACTCTTAAAGGGTTACTAGAAACTTTCCTACCTGCACTAAGAGATGCTAGAAATTTAAATTTTAGACAATCTTTAATGGGTTCTATTGAATCAACTGTGGCGTACGGTCTAGTTTATTTCAATACATAACCTAATCTTCAATTATCACTGTCAGATGTTAATATTCTTGACGCTCTAACATTAAATGTTAAAACACATGGTTATAACTATGTTCCAGGTTCTGAGTTAATATGTTTATCTTATAGAATCTATTTCAAACTATTATCTACTTTAAATCCGCAATGTAAATTATATGATACATCTAATCAGACTATATTAGTCAAAATTAATTTTACGAAATCAAAAGTCATTACTAGAAGACCTATTCCACATGGACTTTAGAATCTGTTATAGCACCCAATCAAGTTACCAATAACTTGACTAATAGTGAATATTCTCACATAACTCAAAATCCTGATGGAAAAATTTATATCCAGTTTTTTGATAGTAAAACTTCAATTTATAAAACTCCTCTGTATAACCGAAGGTCATTTTCTAGATATAGATCTTTACCTAAGATTCAACATATTTCCCCTATTTGTTCAGAAACACCTGTCTATGGACCAGCCCGTAATAAAGCTTTATCTTTGCACACTTTAAGTGATACTTTGAGTGAAAAACAGGTTGAACGAGTTAAAATTAACCCTGTCACTAATATTGTACAAGCTATAGATAAATTGTCTGATTTAGATCCAACTACATCAGAAATGGATTTTGACTCTAATGAGGGTATTGATAGAAATAAACTCTGAATTATGATGACACACCAAATAGATTTTAGTCCAGGATCCCTGGCACGTCAACATATTCAAAAGAATTTCATCAAAATAAATGGAACAAGTTTAAAACTTGGTGTTTTGAGACTTATAGCCAAGATGATTTCCATAATATTTCCCAAGAATTCTATTAATTTTGTGCACTGCATAATAAAATTATGAATTTTGTCCCTTGGTTTATAACCACCTATTTACCCTTGTATGTCAAAGTTCTAGAACAACGAACTTTTAAAGATAGCACTGATAATATTATTAAGGCTATTTATCCACCTCAAAACCATTTTATCTTGCCTAATACTACAGGTCTCACCTTTTCGGCCTTTCAAAATTTTATTGAAAATGATGTCGCAAAAATTAGCATAAGGAAATTAATAATTTGATTGCTCAAAATAATTATTTGAGTCTTTATGTTAAAGTCATTGGTGAACACATTAGTTCTCTTGATGCTAAACTTGAGCAATTAATCTTGCTAGTCAAAATATTAAATAGAAACCAACCTTCTGACATAGCCTCCACATCAGAAAATAAGGCCATTTTTCAGACTCCGACTCATATTCAGCGTCCTATAGAGGTAAAGGATTTCAAATCTAAGTCATTAACTGATTTAGAAGCACTTTTTGAAAAGAAATTAGCAAACTGTCACGATCCAAGCCTAGAGCCTAGACGTGACATGGCGAATGAGGAACCCGAAAGTATCTCAATCAAGCCTCTTAGCATTCTTTTAGCCTTTCATAGGTAATGATGATAAATAAACAAGCGGAAATCATAATAGTAAATCTTCAACTTACATATGTCCAACAATACCTCTAACTATTAGATTTAACGGGACTAAGACAAGTCCCTAGCTCACCCTTAATCATAATAGAAGAAAAGTCATAATAAAATATCTTAATATATCATAAACTAGAAAGATAAAAGAGTATTATTCCCGGAACATGGGAACTCACCAAAAGTAGTCTCCAATGGAATATCAACTAGCCACGTGGAGGAGAACGAGGAGGAGCACCGATCCCTACATGGTGATATCATGTAGTCAAAAGAGTATGCGTTAGTACTTTGAATGTACTAAGTATGTAAGGATGCATGAACATTAAGGAAACATTAAAACATTTATGTAATATGGAACATAATTTAATGTATGCATAATAAATCATATAGATATCCTTTAAAACATTCATTTTGTGGGAAATTAACCATATCCGACATTTAAGACCATGCGAGCTATTACATGGAATCCAACATAACCCCCTACGTTGGCCGGGGAGACTACTTGCCGGGTAGAACTCCGTCAACTTCATTCATTTATTTAACTTTAACTTTAAGGGCTATTTATGGATCCATTAGCCTAAGCCTACAAGGGCTCCTATGTTGGCACATAGTTAATGAGACAAGGGGTTGCTACTAGGATTCCCTTACCGAATCCCACCTCAATGCCTCATTCGGTGCTAAGTCAATCCCACGAAATAGTTTAATACTTCAAAATATTCATAGCATATAACTTGAGAATTCAAACATCATATTCGGTAGAATAGCTCATTAAAACATTTGATAATTCAAATATGCAAGAATTGTCCTTATTGCATAAAGAATTCATCATTCATATCATTTCATCATTCTTTCATTTCATAAGACTCCCTTTTTGATCATAAATATTTCTTTCATAAACATTTATTTGGAGTCAAAGCTTTCAAGTCAAATGTATCTAGATCTTTCTATGGTAGGTGAAATGAGTTATCTTTGACAGAATACTCTTTTTGGGAGCTGCGTTTGAATAAGATAAATTCCTTATTAGGATTTGGTGTCTTCATAAGAATTATAGATATGGAAGTCTAGTTTCATAGCGTTCAAGAATCAACCAATTTGGATAAACCTACAGTGATATATGATTTTTCTTCTATAAATACTCATTTCCGTCACAGCATCCTACCTTACAAAGATTAATTTATTTGACCTACTTAACCTCCGAATCTTAAAATATGGTCTCATAAATATTGTAGGTAATGATCTAGTTGTTACTTAGAAATTTGAATCACTCAATTTGGATATTCCTATGAAAAGTTATGACCAAAATACTGAGGTTGTATCATGTTTAGGCAAAAATTAAAACATCGTATACAACGTTTTTAGGGGATGTTACACAAACTTAAATGCCAAACCTATTGGCATGATAGCCAACCCTCCAATTGAGGACGATATTTCTGAACTTAAGCCATTTAAATCCAAAGGCACTAAAATGAATTCTAAGTTTAAATACGATAGTAGATATGCTACTAAACCTTCTATGCTAACCTATTATTATCCTCGCCCTACTCCTCAAGATGTTCTCATAGAAGAAAGAGATTGGATCAAAACCAATATATCTTATAGTGGTGATCAAATTTATGAATGGAATGTTGACAGCCTAACTGATAGACAGGTCTCTATTCTTCTACATAGAATGTTAATGTACGCCACCATTTGTAAATCTACAAATCATAACAGTGATCATACCACTTGTAAAATGATAGTAGCAGGATTTACAGGTCAATTACGAGACTGGTGGGATAATTTTCTAACAAATGATGTCCGTACGGCTATAACTTCTTTAATAAAAAGAGAAGTAACAACAGAGGCAGTCGTCTATGAAGAAGGGACATCTCAAAGACCTGTCAAGAATGTTCGACAAGATGCTGTTTATACTTGGTACTCACCATACTAGAACATTTTAATGGTACATTTACCAACCAAAATGAAACCCTTAGGACACTTCTAAATGGACTCCGTTGTAGATATTTAGGAGAATTTAGGTGGTATAAATATACCTTTTTAAGTCGAGTAATGGACTTGCCAGAAAGCAATAATATTCATTGGAAGACTAAGTTTATAGATGGCCTTCCTTCTTTATTTGCAAAAAGAGTTCGAAAAACTCTACGAGGAACTCATTCTGCTATCCCTTATGATATCTTCACTTAATTGGCACTTGCACTTAAGAAGGACTAAATCTATGCAATGAGCTTAAACTAGCTCAACAATTAAAGGCAAAAAGCAAAACAGAGAAGTCTCAATTTGGAGATTTTTGTACTCAATTTGCTGTAGCAGGCCCTTCTCATAAATCGGGTAAAAAATTCAAAAAACATCATCGTTCTAGGGAAGATAGATCCTATAAATATCACCGGAGTAGAGAAAAACATGAGGCAAGAAGAACTCACTGTAAATCTACTAGATTTACAAAAAATTATTCTAAAAGAGATCTTAGCAAAATAAAATGCTATGAGTGTGGTCAATATGGGCATATTGCTCTAAATTGTAAATTACAAAAACTAAAAAGCTTAAACCTTGCTGAAGATATTCATGATAAAGTTTATGGTTTATTATATACTTCGGGTTCAGAATCAAATTATTCCTCTGAGACCGAATCAAATACTGAAGAATCTGAAAGTGAAGGTTCACTTATTGATTTTTCTGATAATGAGAATGTAGCTTCTCCTAAATGTAGTGTTAATTGCACAGGTAATAATTGTTCTTGCAAAACTGATTAGTTTTATAAACTACAGTCTCAATTTCAAGATTTGAATATGCATACTATCACTTCTGACAATGTAATTGAACTACTAAAAAACAATTCTGATGAAGAAACTAGGAGCAAAATCATTAATATGGCTTGTGCAACCAGCTTCCAGTCTAATAAAACTAAAACAAAAATTGATATTGATTCAAAACTATACTCTTTAACAGAAGTTTTGGTTCATCTTGATACAAAGACTAATACCACTGTAAGAGATACCTCTTTAGATGATTTGAAATTTAAAGTTGAAAAACTTAAACAAGAAATTAAATTTCTTAATCAAAGCCAAATTATTCATAATCATTGGATTTCTCAATTAGAAAAACCTTGATCATATAGTATCACCACCTTCTATTGATAAAGGAAAAGGTATTCTTGATGAAAAAGAAGAAATTATTGAAACTCCTAAACCAGATTCATTTTTAGGAATGTTACAAATTGTAACTACGCATAGATGGTATATTAAATGTACCATTTTAATTAATAATGAGTTTACTATTACTAACACAGCTATGATTGACAGCGGAGCAGATGTTAGTTGTATTCAAGAAGGATTAATTCCTTCTAGATATTTTGAAAAAAATAACACATGAGGTTAAATCTGCATTCGGTCATGCCTTAGATATAAAATATAAACTATCTAACACATATATTTGTCAGAATAAAGTCTGTATTCCTCATTTTTTCTTATTGGTAAAAGATCAAATGCATCCTCCAATTATACTTGAACTCCTTTTATTGATACTATATATCCTTTTTCTAAAATAGATTCCAAAGGATTTACAGCTAGTTATAAAAACAAGGATATCTCCTTTTTATTTATAACTGAACCAGTTACTAGAGGTATTAATGCTTTAATTGATATGAAACAAAAGCATGTGAATTATTTACAACTGGAAATTTGCAGTTTAAATATTCTCGATATATTGAAACCTACTAAGGTACAAGAAAAAATTAAATTAATTTCTAAATAATTAGCAATTGATGTTTGTGCTGACCATCCTAGTGCTTTTTGGAATAGAAAAAAGCATATTGTCACTCTTTCATATGAAGACAATTTCAGTGAAGATAATATTCCCACTAAATCTCATCCCTGTTAGATGAATAGTGAGTTAGTGGAATTTTGTAAAAAAGAAATTGATGTTCTTCTACAAAAGGGTTTGATTAAACCCTCCAAGTCCCCATAGTCTTGTACTGCCTTTTATGTTAATAATGCTGCAGAAAAAGAACGTGGTATACCTAGGTTAGTAATAAATTACAAACTATTAAACAAATATTTAAAATGGATTAGATATCCTATTCCAAATAAAAGAGATTTATTATCCAGATATATGACGCCAATATTTTCTCAAAATTTGACTTAAAATCAGGATATTGACAAATTCAGATTTTTAAAGAGCATACTTATAAAACTGATTTTAATGTACCTTTTGGGCAATATGAATGGAACGTAATGCCTTTTGGTTAAAAAATGCCCCATCTGAATTCCAGAAAATAATAAATGATATTTTTAACCCCTATCTAAATTTTATCATTGTTTATATTGATGATATTTTAGTCTACTCAAAGACGTTTGAAACTCATATTAAACATCTTGACATCTTCAAAAGAATTGTAATACAAAATGGTTTGGTTATATCTAGTCCCAAAATGAGTCTATTTCAAACAGAAGTTAGATTTCTTGGACATAATATTTGTCAAGGTAAAATCACACATATTCAACGGTCAATTGATTTTGCTTCAAAATTTCCTGATATAATCACGGATCGAACTATGCTTCAAAGATTTTTGGGAAGCTTAAATTATATTTCACCATTTTATAAAAACCTGTCTAGAGACTTATCATCATTATATGAAAGGTTAAAAAAATCATAAACTTCCTTGGACTGATAGTCTAACAGAACTCGTAAAGTCAGTTAAATAGCGGGTAAAATCCTTACCTTGTTTATCATTGGCTAACCCAGCTTGGCCAAAGATTATTGAAACGGATGCTTCTAATATTAGTTATGGAGGAATACTTAAACAAGTAAATCCCAACGATAAACATGAATATCTTATAAGATTCCATTTAGGTAAATGGACCGAGGCCCAACGTAAATATACAACAGTGGCCCATGAAATGTTATGTATAGTTAAATGTGTTTTAAAATTTCAGAATGATTTATATAATTAAAGATTCTTGATTAAAACAAATGCCCAATCGGTAAAATACATGTTTGATAAAGATTTTAAGCATGATGCTTCAAAATTAATATTTGCTAGGTGGCAGGCTTAATTAGACCCATTCGACTTTGATATTTAGTATAAAAAGGAAATTGATAATTCTTTACCAGATTTTTTATCTAGGGAATACTTGACAAATTAATCATGCATTATTTCGCAGCTTTCTTTGAAGACAAAACATTTATAACAATCTTAAAGGCTATCCCATTAGGAGAAGACATTCAAACCAAGATTCTGGATAAAATCATAGAAAATATTATCAAAAAAGAAATGGAATCATTTCATTTCTCTATCCATTCCTATGAGGACGATGAAAGTCCCTACTATCTTGATACAAATGATTTCTTTGAATATCATTAATAGTCTATATTTGCAGATATGGTCGACTCACCGTGGTCTATAATCAGAGGCTATTCCAAACTGCAAACTTTTATTAATATCTCACAATAGATTATGCTTACAAGAGAAAAGGGAGAGAAGATAGTAGTAGAGAGAGAAGGGGAGTAAACAAACTCTGCCTAAGAAGTTAAATGAAATGCCCTTTTTATAGGAGGGCTAAGTAGACACACAAAAAGAAAGGTAGTCTTCATATGGGTCCCTGAATAGTACAAGTGGGTCCCTTATGTAGGTTTCTAAAATAGTATATTTACTGTGTACATACAATATTTCTACTGGGGTTACAAATATAATTTGTATCCATTTGAAATTGGTGGGGATATATCCTCGC
This sequence comes from Solanum dulcamara, assembly GCF_947179165.1. NCBI lineage: Eukaryota > Viridiplantae > Streptophyta > Magnoliopsida > Solanales > Solanaceae > Solanum > Solanum dulcamara. The sequence continues at coordinate 65,899,096 of NC_077241.1, read as the reverse complement.
ATGGCCCACCATCTTTTTAATCTCTTGATAGTTTTTAGTGGCCGTCTCATTCTGCCTTTCCTTTTCCTTTTCAGTTGTACGAAGAAATTCTTCCTTATCTCGTAGAGATTCAAGAAATTCTTTTACCTTCTCAAGTTCACTTTCTGACAATACATGTCGAGGCCCATCAGACTGAGCATCAGCGATATCATCGCTTGTGTCACTTTTCATGGAAGTGTCTGATTTATCATATTGTGTTAGAGTCTGAAGTAAATTTCTTTTGACTTCTTCTAAATAGTCATTATTTAGTTCAGTTTTATCACCTTGCTGAACTGAAATTCTTCGAGCAATATGTTTGACTGAATTGTCAGCCACCAAGTTCTTTTGAGGATGCTCAGTATATTTTTGGAGCTTTGCTTTAATAGTATCAATGAGTTCTTGACCATAAGGTTGTTTAGTTTTGGGATCATTTCTTGTTAATTTATCCTAGAAATTATTATAATACACACGATAAAGACATGGTATTTTTTCGTCTGGGGTATATCCCACTTCTGGAAGCCATTTATGGATCCATGGTATAGAAAACTCAATAAAGAAATACATCTGATCGATTTTATCGAGATTGCTTACATGATCAGCTAAGTATAATTCTGTTAAAAATGGAGAAATCTTTGTCCATTCTTTATAAAAGTTAAGATAGATATGCGGTAAAATCTTTACTGTGGGACCGTGGAATGTCCACCATCTTATGAACCAGTTTGGAATTGGTCCTTCAAAAACCTTTGAACAAACCTTTATGAACCAGGTGTGTTTATGTTTATCATTGTTGTAATAGAAAACTTTGTGAAAAGCTTGGATATAATCCCAATAAGTAAGATTGATGTTCATGTTATTAACACAAACCTGTTGTTCGTTCATTGTGGAGATTCTCCGTTCTTCAACAAATATAATTTGTCTGATAATGACTTTTCAGAAGTTATAAATGTTCTCTTCTGTGGTAAAATATTGGAAGTCAGCACTTCCTATTTTGATTAAGATTGTTTCATAATATGTTCGAGTTTTGTATGACTCTCCTGGGAAATATAATCCCCGAACCAAGTATCGCTGGAAAATCTTCCAGGGTTCATCTTGCCTCTGAATATCAGAATTTTCTAAAAGAAATATTATTTCTTTTATGGGTACTTCTTCATAATTCTTATTATCATCGATTTCTTTTGTTATTGTAGCAAAAGTATCTTTTTGCTTTTTCAATTCCAAGTATGCTTTCAGTTGTCCATATAACGAACTTTTTTCTGGAATATCTTTCAGATTGATTGAAGAAATATCTTCTTTCTGGGTTGATGAACAGAAAAATTGCTGGATGATGATGATGAGCTATATGATGGCCTTTGTGTAGGGGCCGATCTTCCCCTGCCTCTACCTCGAGTAGTATTTTTTCTTCTGATTATAGACCACGGTGGGTCTGCCATATCTGCAAATATAAACTATTAATGATATTCGAAGAAGTCATCTGTATCAAGATAGTAGGGTCCTTCATCGTCTTCATAGAAATGAATAGAGAAATTAAATGATTCCATTTCTTCTTTGATAATTTTTTCTATGATTTTATCCAAAATCTTGGTTTGATTATCTTCTCCTAAAGGGATAGCCTTTAAGATTGTTATAAGAGTTTTGTCTTCAAAGAAAGCTGCAAAATAATGCATGATTAATTTGTTAAGTATTCCCTAGAAAAAAAATCTGGTAAAGAATTATCAATTCCCTTTTTATACTGAATATCAAAGTCGAATGGGGCTAACTGAGCCTGTCACCTAGCAAATATTAATTTTGAAGCATCATGCTTAAAATCTTTATCAAACATGTATTTTACCGATTGGGCGTCTGTTTTAATCAAGAATCTTTGATTATATAAATCATCCTAAAATTTTAAAACACATTTAACTATACATAACATTTCATGGGCCACTATTGCATATTTGCGTTGGGCCTCAGTCCATTTACCCGAATGGAATCTTATAAGATATTTATGTTTATCGTTAGGATTTACTTGTTTAAATATCCCTCCATAACCAATATTAGAAGCATTTGTTTCGATAATCTTTGGCCAGGCTGGGTTGGTCAATGTTAAACAAGGTAAGGATTTTACCCTCTGTTTAACTGCTTTAACGAGTTCTGTTAGACTATCAGTCCAAGGATGTTTATGATTTTTTTTTAACCTTTCATATAATGGTGATAAGTCTCTAGACAGATTTTTATAAAATGGTGAAATATAATTTAAGCTTTCCAAAAATCTTTGAAGCATAGTTCTATCCGTAATTATATCAGGAAAGTTTAAAGCAAAATCAATTGACCGTTGAATAGGTGTGATTTTACCTTGACAAATATTATGTCCAAGAAATCTAACTTCTGTTTGAAATAGACTCATTTTGGGCCTGGATATAACCAAATCATTTTGTATTACAATTCTTTTGAAGATATCAAGATGTTTAATATGAGTTTCAAACGTCTTTGAGTAGACTAAAATATCATCAATATAAACAATAATAAAATCCAGATAGGGGTTAAAAATATCATTCATTATTTTCTGGAATTCAGATGGGGCATTTTTTAACCAAAAGGCATTACGTTCCATTCATATTGCCCAAAAGGTACATTAAAAGCAGTTCTATAAGTATGCTCTTTAAAAATCTGAATTTGCCAATATCTGGATTTTAAGTCAAATTTTGAGAAAATATTGGCGTCATATAATCTAGATAATAAATCTCTTTTATTTGGAATAGGATATCTAAGTAATTTATTACTAACCTAGGCATACCACGTTCTTTTTCTGCAGTATTATTAATATAAAAGGCAGTACAAGACCATGGTGACTTGGAGGGTTTAATCAAACCCTTTTGTAAAAGATTATCAATTTCTTTTTTACAAAATTCCACTAACTCACTATTCATCTAACAGGGACGAGATTTAGTGGGAATATTATCTTCACTGAAATTGTCTTCATATGAAAGAGTGACAATATGCTTTTTTCTATTTCAAAAAGCACTAGGATGGTCAGCACAAACATCAATTGCTAATTATTTAGAAATTAATTTAATTTTTTCTTGTACCTTAGTAGGTTTCAATATATCGAGAATATTTAAACTGCAAATTTCCAGTTGTAAATAATTCACATGCTTTTGTTTCATATCAATTAAGGCATTAATAACTCTAGTAACTGGTTCAGTTATAAATGAAAATGAGATATCCTTGTTTTTATAACTATCTGTAAATCCTTTGGAATCTATTTTAGAGAAAGGATATATAGTATTAATGAAAGGAATTTCAAGTATAATTGGAGGATGCATTTGATCTTTTACCAATAAGAAAAAATGAGGAATGCAGACTTTATTCTGACAAATATATGTGTTAGATAGTTTATATTTTATATCTAAGGCATGACCGAATGCAGATTTGACCGCATGAGTTGTTTTTTCAAAATATCTGGAAGGAATCAATCCTTCTTGAATACAAGTAACATTTGCTCCGCTGTCAATATTGTTGTATTAGTAATAGTAAACTCATTATTAATTAAAATGGTATATTTTATATACCATCTATGCGCAGTTACAATCTGTAACATTCCTAAAAATGAATCTGATTTAGGAGTTTCAGTAATATCTTCTATGTATTCTTCTTTATCGAGAATACCTTTTCCTTTGTCAATAGAAGGTGGTGGTTCTATATGATCCAGGTTTTCTAATTGAGAAATTCGATGATTATGAATAAGCTGACTTTGTTTAAAAGACTTAATTTCTTGTTTAAGTTTTTCAACTTCAAATTTTAAATCATTTAAAGAGGTATCTCTTAGAGTGGTATTGATCTTTATATCAAGACGATCCAAAACTTATGTTAAAGAGTATGGTTTTGAATCAATATCAATTTTTATTTTAGTTTTATTAGACTGAGAGCTGGTTGCCGAAGCCATATTAATGATTTTGCTCCTAGTTTCTTCATCAGAATTGTTTTTTAGTAGTTCAATTACATTATCAGAAGTGATAGTATGCATATTCAAATCTTGAAATTGAGACTGTAATTTATAAAACTTATCAGTTTTGCAAGAACAATTATTACCTGTGCAATAAATACCACATTTAGGAGAGGCTTCATTCTCATTATCAGACAAATTAATAAGTGCAATTTCACTTTCAGATTCTTCAGTACTTGATTCGGTCTCAGAGGAATAATTAGATTCTGAACCTGAAGTGTATAATAAACTATAAACTTTATCATGAATATCTTCAGTAAGATTTAAGCTTTTAAGTTTTTGTAATTTATAATTTGGAGCAATATGCCCATATTGACCACACTCATAACATTTTACTTTGCTAAGATCTCTCTTAGAGTATTTTTTTGTAAATCTAGTAGATTTACGGTGAGCTCTTTTAGTCTCACATTTTTCCTTGCTCCGGCGATATTTATAGGGTTTATCTTCCCTAGAACGATGATGTTTTTTTAAATTTTTTACCTGATTTTTGAGAAGGGCCTGCAACAGCAAATTGAGTACAAAAATCTCCTAATTGAGACTTCTCTGATTTGCTTTTTGCCTTTAATTGCTGAGCTAATTTAAGCTCATTGCATAGATTTAATCCTTCTTGGGTGCAAGGGCCAATTAACTGGCCATAAGTGAAGATGTCATACGGGATAGCAGAATGAGTTCCTTGTAGAGTTTTTCGAACTTTTTCTGCAAATAAAGGAGGAAGGCCATCTATAAACTTAGTCTTCCAATGAATATTATTGCTCTCTGGCAAGTCCATTACTCGACTTAAAAAGATGTCTTTATACCACCCAAATTCACCTAAATGTCTGCAACGGAGTCCATTTAGAAGTGTTCTAAGAGTCTCATTTTGGTTGGTAAATCTTCCATTAAAATATTCTAATATGGTTAGAACCAAAGTATAAACCGCATCTTGTCGAACATTTTCGACTGGTCTTTGAGATGTTCCTTCTTCAGAGACAACGGCCTCTGTTACTACTTCTCTTTTTACTGAAGAAGTGATAGTTGTACGGGCATTGTTTGTTAAAAAAGTATCCCACCAACCTCGTAATTGGCTTGTAAATCCTGCCACTATCATTTTACAAGTGGTATGGTCATTATTGTGATTTGTTGATTTACAAATGGTGGCGTACATTAACATTCTATGTAGAAGAATGGAGACTTGTCTATCAGTTAAGCCATCCACATTCCATTCATAAATTTGATCACCATTATAAGATATATTGGTTTGGATCCAATCTCTTTCCTCTATGAGAACATCTTGAGGAGTAGGGCGAGGATAATAATAGGTTAACATAGAAGGTTTAGTAACATATCTACTACTGGATTTAAACTTAGAATTCATTTTAGTGCCTTTAGATTTAAAAGGCTTAAGTTCAGAAATATCATCTTCTATTGGAGGGTTGGCTATCATGCCAATAGGTTTAGCATTTAAATTTGCTAATTTGTTTTCAAGAAGTGCTTCTAAATCGGTTAATGACTTAGATTTGAAATCCTTTACCTCTATAGGACGATGGATATGAGTAGGAGTCTGAAAAATGACCTTGTTCTCCGATGTGGAGGCTATGTCAGAAGGTTGGTTTCTATTTAATATTTTTATTAGCAAAATTAATTGCTCAAGTTTAGCACCAAGAGAACTAATGTGTTCACCAATGACTTTAACATAAAGACTCAAATAATTATTTGAGCAATCAAATTATTAATTTTCTTTATGCTAATTTTTGCGACATCATTTTCAATAAAATTTTGAAAAGCCGAAAAGGTGAGACCTGTATTATTAGGCAAAATAAAAGGTTTTGGGCGGATAAATAGCCTTAATAATATTACCAGTGCTATCTTTAAAAGTTCATTATTCTAGAACTTTGACATATAATGATAAATAGGTGATTATAAACCATTGGACAAAATACATAATTTTATTATGCAGTGCACAAAATTCATAGAATTCTTGGAAAATACTATGTAAATCAGTTTGACTATAAGTCTCAAAAAAACAAGTTTTAAACTTGTTCCATTTAGTTTGATGAAATTCTTTCTGAATATGTTGACGTGCCAGGGATCCTAGACTAAAAGCTATTGGTTGTGTCATCATAATTCAGAGTTTATTTCTATCAATATTCTCATTAGGGTCAAAATCCATTTCTGATGCAGTTGGATCTAAATCAGACAATTTTTCTGTAGCCTGTACAATATTAGTGACAGGGTTAATTTTAACTCGTTCAACCTGTTTTTCACTCAAAGTATCAGTTAACGTATGCAAAGATAAAGATCTATTACGGGCTGGTCCATAGACATGAGTTTCTGAACAAATAGGGGAAATATGCTGAATCTCAGGTAAAGATCTATATCCAGAAAATGACCTTCGGTTATACAGAGGAGTTTTATTATCAGAGAACTGGATACAAATTTTTCCATCAGGATTTTGAGTTATGTGAGAATATTCACTATTAGTCAAGTTATTGGTAATTTGATTAGGTGCTATAACTGATTCTAAAGTCCATGTGGTTGGGAAATTAATTTCTTCCCATCGAATAGGTCTTCTAGTAGTGACTTTAGATTTAGTAAAATTAGTTTCAACTAATATAGTTTGATTAGATGTATCATATAATTTACATCTAGGATTCAAAGTAGATAATAGTTTGAAATAAATTCTATAGGACAAACATATTAACTCAGAACCTGGAACATAGTTATAACCATGTGTTTTAACATTTAATGTTAAGGCATCTAAGATATTTACATCCGACAAAGATAATTGTAGGTTAGGTTGTGTATTGAAATAAATTGGGCCATATGCTACCATTGATTCAAAAGAACCCATTTAACGATTGTCTAAAATTTAAATTTCTAGCATCCCTTAGTGCGGCTAGAAAAGTTTCTGGTAACCCTTTAAGAGTTAATGGTTTAAAAGCAATTTGAACCATGCCTATATGCATAAAATTATATTTAGATCTATATGATTCTATATCTTGTTTATTTAATAAACAAATAGTTTGCTCGTCAGAATTAAGAGCTAAAGATTGTTCAGTTGTTTTTATTAACTGTTTAGTAGAAAATTTATCAAACAATCCATAGTCATATATGGTTTTAGTATCAATTTTTGGAATAGTCCATTTGTTTAATAAATTAAGGTTTTGAGGTACATCTACCTCTTCTAATCTAGTACTTTTAATACTAGTTTTACCCATATCCATAGCAAATTTGAATCATATCTACGCCAACCCCAGAATCATTCTTGAGAGAATCATCTGAAGACACTTGCTGGACATGTGGTAAAAGGGGACACAGATCCAACGAATGCCCTAGAAACAAAAAGAAAAGAAAGAAAGTCAGTCTATTGGAAGTAGACGATGAAACCAAGCAAAAACTCTTCTGTATTATAGAAGAAGAAAATCTGAATCTGAGCCATAATAATCGACAGAAGACGAAAGTGATAACGAGTTTTTAAATGTGGCTCATAATACTACTTCTGAAGAAGATAATTCAGAATGCAATTACAATGGAGTCTTTTGCATGTGTGATAGCACTTCTATCAATGTAATATATGAAAGTTCTATTGAAACTTTATTCTCCACTATTGAACACATTCAAGATGAAGAAGCTAGGAGAAAGTATCTAATTGAATTACAAAACTTGGTTACTCAACCAAAGGAAGAAAAGCCTGAAGTAACTCTTTTAAGCATGAAGCAAATCATGGGAAGATTTGACTCTAAGAGAGAAGAACCTTCTATAGAGCTCTTGAGAAGCAAAGTCAAAACTCTCAAAAATGACATTAGAGAGATAAAAGCACGACTTCACAAATTAGAGATTGAAAGTCTCACAAACCAAATTCAAAAGGAGGTCAACTATTATGAAGGAACTACTTCAAAAGCTATTCTCTCTGATGAAACCGAAGATGCCAACACTGATATTGATCCTTAGTAATAATTCAGCTCTGTTATTCCTGTAAGTTTACTTTATTTTATTTAATATTTACTTACAGTATTTATGATCCATTTTATGGTATCAGAGCTATGTTGTTGTTGTTAGCCATGCGTAGCTAAATTTCCTTGACTAGATTATACTTATGTTTTGATAAGTTTATAGTAATCTAGTTCTTAGTATGGTTATGCTCTACTTATAATATATACGTCTCTTAGTCTTATTTCATAAGCATGGATTTATTTCTGGTGGTTAAGGTGAGGTGTAGAGGTCTTGTCAAATAGTTCCGATGCCGACAGACGATCGTTCAGTCGAAGAATAGGCGTTTTAGACTATAAGGTAGTTTATTTGACAAACTCTAATAAAATCTAAAATTCTTAGCATAATATCCTTGTTATAATTACATGATTATGCTTTACGGACTTAGAAATCTATATATTATAATTCGATCATAACTTTCCTAAGTACTAACTATTACTATTCACTTATCTTCTCACATAGTATAATCAAAGGCTTACCCTCATAAATGAACAATCATCAGTATATTGTTAATAATGTTAATTTGTCTATCTCTAAGGTAGAAAATAATTTACAAAATTGGTCTATTCTCAAAGAACCTTTTGAAAAAATTTATCAGTTGGGAAATTTTTCCCTATTTAAAAAATATAATATTAAGAGTTGTGAATCTACAATTGCTATCAACAATTGCCTCGAAACTATCAAGTTGTTAATTGCTCTGATACCATAAAATGGATCGTAAATACTGTAAGTAAATATTAAATAAAACAAAGTAAACTTACAGGAATAACAGAGCTGAATTATTACTGATGGAGCGAAAGCATTACAAACATGATTACAAAAGGGCAAGACTAAGAGAAATTTTGATTGTAAATTTTTTGATCCCTTGCTATGAAATTTTATAAGTCTTTATATAGACTGAAAGAGATAATGAGAATCCTTGAGGCCTTCATTTGATTGGCTGTTGAGGATTATCTTATCTTTGAAGGTCCATTAGTTGGTAGATGTCTGTCTTTAAGAGGGTCCACTTCTTTTGAGTTGTCAAAAAGCTGTATGTCTTCTTTTCCGAATAAGTTAAGAAACTTTTGATGGAGTGGGGTCCACTTTGATTTAAATCAAAAGATATTCCATCTCTTTTAGAGACTCATCTTTTTCTTCCAAATAATTCTGATACTATGTATCTCTACTTGGAAAACTAATTATTCTGTGTTTTAATACACTCAATTAGGATTTTAATCAAACGGATGTAAATAGACTCGTCCCTTTGGATGTAGCATGTATCCATTGTCATCACTTTGAGAAGAGGCTTCTTCTAGAAGCTGGAGGACTTCTAGAAGCTAGAGGACTTCTATATTATAATATATAGATTTCTAAGTCCGTAAAGCATAATCATGTAATTATAACAAGGATATTATGCTAAGGATTTTGGATTTTATTAGAGTTTGTTAAATAAACTACCTTATAGTCTAAAACGCCTATTCTTCGACTGAACGACCGTCTGTCGGCATCAGAACTATTTGACAAGACCTCTACACCTCACCTTAACCACCAGAAATAAATCCATTCTTATGAAATAAGATTAAGAGACGTATATATTATAAGTAGAGCATAACAATACTAATAACGAAATTACTATAAACTTATCAAAACATAAGTATAATCTAGGCAAGGAAATTTAGCTACGCATGGCTAACAACAACAACATAGCTCTGATACCATAAAACAGATCGTAAATACTGTAAGTAAATATTAAATAAAACAAAGTAAACTTACAGGAATAACAGAGCTGAATTATTACTATTATTATTATTACTATTATTACTGTTATTACTATTATTATTATTACTATTTTTTATTATTACTATTACTATTATTACTATTATTATTATTACTATTATTATTATTACTATTACTATTATTACTATTACTATTATTATTATTATTATTATTATTATTATTATTATTTATAACGACCCTTTAGGTCGTTTTGAATACTAGGACTTTTTATTTCATAAAAGACTCATTCCGTAAATTCTTAATTGGGTATTTTGGACTAGTCGATAATTGCGGTTATTTAGTCGAGGGATAAACTTATATAACTTATTTAATTAGTGGGTTAAAGTGTTAATTTAATTAACACCATATACCACTTTATTTATTAATATAGGTTATTGAGATGTATCACTTTAATACATAAGATATTAGAAAAATTAAGAACAAGGGCAGAAGATTACCTGTGCGGCGTCGACCGTAAAACGAAGCCGCCAATTTGCTTCAGGTAATTAATCCACGCCTAAATATTTGATTATGAATATAGGTAGTCATGTTACTATTATCATTATCATGATAACTGATGAAAGAGGAATGAAAGAAATTAAATGGGGGAAAATTTGGTTGTTGCACTGCACGTATTGGTATTATTATTAATTTAATAATGTTTTGATTTTTACTGAGCATTGATGAGATGAAAATTCATCATCCATTACTATATAAGTTAATTCACAAATATGTTGCTTTGATTCCGTGATGGAATTTTTGTACAGCATTAGAAATTTAATTCCGCTTTTGATATATTGAGATAAGTAATTAAATATTAGGTGTATTGTATTATATGAAAATCATTAGAGTTATGATATTGGAGGAATTGGGGGCTTAACCCTAGGCTTGAGTTTTAGGAAATTGATTATAGAGTTGGGTAAGTTGTTGGGTTTAGATTAAATATATGTATAATATTAGCATCTACGGATTAGTCTGCTTACGAATATTGTATATTTGATAGATTGGAAACGTGAGGCTTCGAAGAAGGGAAAAACATTGGTGAATTAGCTTGCTTGACTTCAGTTCTTCGGTTAAGGTAGGTTATGGTTTTTATTCTATATCATAGATAGACTCTTAATAGTGATTGATATTCATTGGGTAATATGTGTGAAGTTTACTACGCATTTAATTCTTGTGGTTTGGATGTTTGATATGTTGTTGTGATTGGTCTAAAATCTCGAGGCCACGAAATCCATAATCTTGAACTGGCCCTATCAAAAATGGTGCCTTGAATAAAGAAGGCTTGATGAAATATTGTTAATGAAATGGAATGTAATCATAAGGAATGATAAATTAATTATATTTGGATCGGGTGTCACGTTCCGACACGATATATTTGGATCGGGTATCACGTTTCGATACGGTATATTTGGATCGGGTGTCATATTCCGACACGGTATATTTGGATCGGGTGTCACATTCCGGCACGGTAATATTAAAGGGAAATAAATTAAAATTACTTATTACTACCCAATCTCCAAAAACTCATATTTCAATAGAGTGCGATGTGGAGGCTTGAGTCCTTATGTGTGATCTTGATATTATTGACTGGTTATGTAATTGTTCATTGGTTGTCACCTGTTAAGTGTTGTTGTTGACTTTTCACTATTATTTTATGTATATTAATTTCTTTTTTGAGTCGGCCGATGATACCTACTCAGTACATGTTGTCTTGTACTGACCCCTACTTGTATCTTTTCTTGTTTTATTTTGTGGAGTGCAGCGAGTGTTCCACAGACTTCGGCTCGACCTCAGCACTAGTTAGTCTCAAGATCATCGGATTTCAGGGTGAGCTATCCTTCTAGCTCGTGATGGATTCCCTCGGTTATGGCATAGTGTCTTTAGTTTTCGGACACATTTTGTTATTTGTTCATTTTGGTGCTTGATGTTTCCAGACTTAGTTTTAGAATTTAGATGTCCTTAATGTGATGACTTTCAGATTTTGGGGAACGTTATGTAGTAAACTCTTGTGGATTTTTAATTCTTACTTTATAAGTTTGAGCTACCGCGTTGTTGTTATACTTTATAAGTTGGAGTTCACATCTTTGGTTCTCCCACCTAGGAGGTTAAGGGTGGGTGCCACTCATGGCCCATTTTGGGTCGTGACAAACTTGGTATCAGAGCTTTAGGTTCGGTGATCTCATCACACAAGGACAGGTCTAGTAGAGTCTTGCAGAACGGTACGGGGACGCCTTTACTTTTCTTTGAGAGGCTACGGGACTTTAGGAAAACTCCATTCCTTCTTTCTTTCGTGATATTACTTGAATCCAATTGGTATCTAGGTGATATAAATTGGTATCTGACCTTCTTCACTTTACTTTCGCAGATGGTTAGAACTAGAGCAACTAGAGCACCTGAGCCAGTCGTTGGGGCTGTAGGCAGAGAAAGATTAGCAACGAGAGGCCGTGGTAGAGGTCGCGGAAGAAAGCCCACCAGAGGCAGGTTCCAAACAGCTGGGCCAGCTAGGGAAAGAGCAGCGACCCCTCCGTTGGCTGATGAGGTAGTTGGAGATGATGTTGAGGTAGAGGAGGAGCAGGTTCATGAGAGGGAAGCACCACCCCAGCCTACTTCAGAGAAGATCCACCAGGTTCTCACCTATCTTAGTGGGTTATCCGATCAGGGACAAGCTCCCCCAGCACCTCATATCCCAAGAGTTCAACATAGAGCTGTTATGGCTCCCCGCATGACTGCGTCCTTGGGGACAAGCATGTTTCCTCAATTGACTACAGGGTCGGTAATGACAAGTGACCAGCATGATCTCTTTGTTAAGTTCTTGAAATTGAAACCCCAGTCTTCAGGGGTACTGAATCTGAGGATGCCTATGATTTCCTTATTGATTGTCATGAGCTGCTTCATAAAATGGATATAGTAGAGCGATTTGGTGTTGAGTTTGTGACATACCAGTTTCAAGGAGACGCCAAAATGTGGTGGCGGTCTCACGTGGAGTGCCGACCAGCAGAGGCACCACCTATGACCTGGGCAACATTTTCTGACTATTTTATGGAGAAGTATATTCCCCGGACCCTGAGGGACAGGAGGAGAGGCGAGTTCCTGAATATAGAGCAGGGGAGGATGTCTATTACCGCTTATAAGGCCAAGTTTTGTGCCTTAGCCAGATATGCTACTCAGCTTTGCTTCAGTCTAGAGGAGCGAATTCACCGCTTTGTGAAGGGATTGAGGTCAGATTTGCGAATCCCAGCTTTACAGGTTGCTGCTTCAGCAAAATCCTTCCAGGAAGTGGTTGACTTTGTGATAGAGGTAGAGGGGGTGAAGCCAGATAAAGTCACTAAAGAGATAACATTCAAGAAGTTTCGTAAAGGAGGTGAGTTTATTGGTTCTTACTCCAGAGGGCAAAGTTCTGGAGATTATTCAACCCATCCTATTCAGTCTTCATTGCAGGTTTCAGATGGAGGTCCGTTAAAGACTAGTCAGCCTTTTTCTAACTTTGGGGGTTATCTTAAGTCTTCTTTGTCTTCACAAAGACCCACTCTTGACCCTAAGACTTGTTACGGATGTGGTGAGCCTGGACATATCAGAAAATATTGTCCAAGGTAGAGTCAGGCTTGGCATGATCAGGGTTATAGAGTCCCAGCAGTTAGAGGTGGAGGCGATGGCTATGGTAGGGGCCGTCATTTTGGAGGACGTGGTGGCCAAGGTCGCGGTGGTCGCCAGTCCGACCGGGGTGGCGGGCAGGTTGGAACTACTTGAGTACAGCCCGGTAAGGGAAATAGTCAGACAGGTGACAGAGCCCTTTGTTATGCTTTCCCTAGGAGGTCAGAGGCAGAGGCATCTGATGCTGTTATCACAGGTACTCTTCTGGTCTGCGATAGCTCGGCTTTCGTATTGTTTGATCCTGGATCCACATTTTCTTATGTATCTCCTGCATTTGCTGATGGACTTGATTTACATTGTGACTTACTTGACATGCCTATTCGTGTTTCTACACCTGTTGGTGAGTCTGTGCTAGTTGAGAAAGTGTATAGGTCTTGTCTTGTGACTTTTGTGGAGAGCAGAACTTATGTAGATTTGATTATTCTGGAGATGGTTGACTTTGATGTAATCTTGGGTATGACTTGGCTCTCTCCAAATTTTGCTATCTTAGACTGCAATGCTAAGAATGTGACATTAGCCAAGCCTGGGATGGATCAGTTGGTGTGGGAGGGTGACTATCTTTCTGCCCCAGTGCAGATTATCTCTTTTCTTCATGCTAAAAGGTTGGTGGGTAAGGGTTGTTTAGCCTTTCTAGCACATCTCAGGGATGACAGTTCTGAAGTGTCATCGATTGAGTCTATTTTGATAGTGCGTGAGTTTATGGATGTTTTCCCCGCAGACTTACCAGGTATGCCACCTGATAGGGATATAGATTTTTGTATCGATCTGGAGCCCGATACTCGCCCTATTTCTATTCCACCTTATAGAATGGCCCCAGCTGAGTTGAGAGAGTTGAAGGCCCAACTTCAAGAGTTGTTGGGTAAAGGTTTTATTAGACCGAGTGCCTCTCCTTGGGGTGCTCTAGTCTTATTTGTAAAGATAAAGGATGGTAGCCTTCGTATGTGCATAGACTATAGGCAGCTGAACAAGGTGACTATTAAAAATAGGTATCCCTTTCCTCGCATTGATGACTTATTCGATCAGTTGGAGGGTGTTTGTGTTTTCTCAAAAATTGATTTGAGGTCTGGTTACCATCAGCTGAAAATACGGGCAACAGATGTACCAAAGACGGCCTTCCGAACCAGGTATGGTCACTATGAATTCTTGGTAATGTCTTTTGGGCTTACAAATGCGCCTGCTGCTTTCATGAGTCTGATGAATGGAATCTTTAAGCCATATTTGGACCTCTTTGTTATTCTTTTTATTGATGATATATTGATCTACTCAAAAATCCAAAAAGAACATGAAGAGCATCTGAGAACCGTTCTGGGATTGTTAAGGGAGAAAAAGTTATATGCCAAATTCTCCAAGTGTGAGTTCTGGCTTGATTCAGTGTCTTTCTTAGGGCACGTGGTTTCTAAAGATGGAGTGATGGTGGATCCCCAGAAGATTGAAGCAGTGAAGAGTTGGGCAAGGCCCACTAATGTCTCAGAGGTAAGGAGTTTTATTGGTTTGGCTAGCTACTACCGCCGGTTCATCAAGGGATTTGCTTCTATTGCTTCCCAGCTGACTAATCTGATCAAGCAGAAAGTTCCATTTGTATGGTCGGATGAGTGTGAAAAGAGCTTTCTGAAACTCAAAACCTTATTGACTACTGCACCGATTCTTGCCCTGCCAGTAGAAGGTAAAAATTTCATTGTTTATTGTGATGCATCATATTCTGGTTTAGGTGCAGTGCTAATACAGGAGAAGAAGGTAATTGCCTATGCTTCAAGGCAATTGAAGGTGCATGAACGTAATTACCCCACTCACGATTTAGAGTTGGCTGCGGTTGCATTTGCATTGAAGCAGTAGAGACATTATCTATATAGGGTAAAATGTGAACTGTATACAGATCATCGCAGTTTACAACATGTATTCACTCAGAAGGACTTGAACTTGAGGCAGAGGAGGTGGATGGAATTGCTAAAGGACTATGATATCACTATTCTTTATCATCCAAGAAAAGCTAATGTAGTGGTTGATGCCTTCAGCAGAAAAGCAGGGAGCATGGGGAGTTTAGCTCATTTGCAGGTTTCCAGACGTCCATTGGCTAGAGAGGTTCAAACTCTGGCTAATGACTTTATGAGGCTGGAAGTAACTGAGAAGGGAGGATTTTTGGCCTGTGTGGAGGCAAGATCTTCTTTCCTTGACAAGATTAAAGAAAAGCAATTTGAGGATGAGAAGCTGAGTCGAATTCGTGATATGGTCTTGCGGGGAGAGGCCAAGGAAGCCGTGATCGATGAGGAAGGCGTCTTGAGGATTAAGAGGCGGGTATGTATGCCCCGTATTGATAATTTAATTCAAACTATTCTTGCAGAGGCTCATAGTTCGAGGTACTCTATACATCCTGGTGCAACCAAGATGTATCGCGATCTGAGACAGCATTATTGGTGGAGCAGAATGAAGCATGACATTGCTGATTTTTTTGCCCATTGTCCAAATTGTCAGCAGGTAAAATATGAACACCAAAGGCCTGGAGGGACACTTCAAAGAATGCCCATTCCTGAATGGAAGTGGGAAAGGATTGCAATGGATTTTGTGGTTGGACTTCCTAAGACTTTGGGTAAGTTTGACTCTATATGGGTGATTGTTGATAGGTTAACTAAGTCTGCTCACTTCATTCCAGTCAAGGTGACTTATGATGCAAAGAAGTTAGCCAAACTCTATATCCGCGAGATTATTCGATTACATGGAGTTCCGGTTTCTATCATATCAGATAGAGGCACGCAATTTACTTCTAACTTTTGGAGAACCTTACATGCTGAGTTAGGTACTAGATTGGATCTTAGTACTGCATTTCACCCTCAGACCGATGGACAGTCTGAAAGGACGATTCAAGTGTTGGAGGATATGCTTCGTGCATGCGTGATAGATTTTGGCGGTCATTGGGATCAGTTCCTACCCTTGGCGGAGTTTTCGTATAATAATAGCTATCACTCGAGTATTGATATGGCTCCATTTGAGGCATTGTATGGAAGGAGATGTAGGTCTCCTATTGGTTGGTTTGATGCGTTTGAGGTGAGACCTTGGGGAACTGATCTTTTGAGGGAATCACTAGAAAGGGTGAAATTTATTCAGGAGACGCTTCTAGCAGCTCAGAGCAGACAGAAGAAGTACGCAGATCGAAAGGTCAGGGACATGGATTTTATGGAGAGAGAGCAAGTGTTGTTGAAGGTTTCACCTATGAAGGGTGTGGTGAGATTCGGTAAGCGAGGTAAGCTCAGTCCGAGGTATATTGGGTCATTTGAAGTTCTTAAGCGTGTTGGAGAGGTGGCCTATGAATTGGCTTTACCTCCAGGTTTGTCTGGGGTGCACCCAGTGTTTCATGTGTCTATGCTAAAGAAATATCATGGTGATGGAAACTATATTATTCATTGGGATTCGGTCTTGCTTGATGAGAATTTGTCTTATGAGGAGGAGCCTGTGGCTATTCTTGATATGGAGGTTCGCAAGTTGAGATCAAGGGAGATTGCGTCTATGAAGGTCCAGTGGAGGAATCGTCCTGTTGAGGAGTCCACTTGGGAGATTGAGACTGATATGCGTGAAAAATATCCACATTTACTTGTCGAGTCAGGTACCCTTTTCAACCCTTACTCTTTTTTTTTGACCGTTCGGGGACGAACGGTGGGTAAATTGGTATCTGTTGTAACGACCCTTTAGGTCGTTTTGAATACTAGGACTTTTTATTTCATAAAAGACTCATTCCGTAAATTCTTAATTGGGTATTTTGGACTAGTCGATAATTGCGGTTATTTAGTCGAGGGATAAACTTATATAACTTATTTAATTAGTGGGTTAAAGTGTTAATTTAATTAACACCATATACCACTTTATTTATTAATATAGGTTATTGAGATGTATCACTTTAATACATAAGATATTAGAAAAATTAAGAACAAGGGCAGAAGATTACCTGTGCGGCGTCGACCGTAAAACGAAGCCGCCAATTTGCTTCAGGTAATTAATCCACGCCTAAATATTTGATTATGAATATAGGTAGTCATGTTACTATTATCATTATCATGATAACTGATGAAAGAGGAATGAAAGAAATTAAATGGGGGGAAATTTGGTTGCTGCACTGCACGTATTGGTATTATTATTAATTTAATAATGTTTTGGTTTTTACTGAGCATTGATGAGATGAAAATTCATCATCCATTACTATATAAGTTAATTCACAAATATGTTGCTTTGATTCCGTGATGGAATTTCTGTACAGCATTAGAAATTTAATTCCGCTTTTGATATATTGAGATAAGTAATTAAATATTAGGTGTATTGTATTATATGAAAATCATTAGAGTTATGATATTGGAGGAATTGGGGGCTTAACCCTAGGCTTGAGTTTTAGGAAATTGATTATAGAGTTGGGTAAGTTGTTGGGTTTAGATTAAATATATGTATAATATTAGCATCTACGGATTAGTCTGCTTACGAATATTGTATATTTGATAGATTGGAAACGTGAGGCTTCGAAGAAGGGAAAAACATTGGTGAATTAGCTTGCTTGACTTCAGTTCTTCGGTTAAGGTAGGTTATGGTTTTTATTCTATATCATAGATAGACTCTTAATAGTGATTGATATTCATTGGGTAATATGTGTGAAGTTTACTACGCATTTAATTCTTGTGGTTTGGATGTTTGATATGTTGTTGTGATTGGTCTAAAATCTCGAGGCCACGAAATCCATAATCTTGAACTGGCCCTATCAAAAATGGTGCCTTGAATAAAGAAGGCTTGATAAAATATTGTTAATGAAATGGAATGTAATCATAAGGAATGATAAATTAATTATATTTGGATCGGGTGTCACGTTCCGACACGATATATTTGGATCGGGTATCACGTTTCGATACGGTATATTTGGATCGGGTGTCATATTCCGACACGGTATATTTGGATCGGGTGTCACATTCCGGCACGGTAATATTAAAGGGAAATAAATTAAAATTACTTAATACTACCCAATCTCCAAAAACTCATATTTCAATAGAGTGCGATGTGGAGGCTTGAGTCCTTATGTGTGATCTTGATATTATTGACTGGTTATGTAATTGTTCATTGGTTGTCACCTGTTAAGTGTTGTTGTTGACTTTTCACTATTATTTTATGTATATTAATTTCTATTTTGAGTCGGCCGATGATACCTACTCAGTACATGTTGTCCTGTACTGACCCCTACTTGTATCTTTTCTTGTTTTATTTTGTGGAGTGCAGCGAGTGTTCCACAGACTTCGGCTCGACCTCAGCACTAGTTAGTCTCAAGATCATCGGATTTCAGGGTGAGCTATCCTTCTAGCTCGTGATGGATTCCCTCGGTTATGGCATAGTGTCTTTAGTTTTCGGACACATTTTGTTATTTGTTCATTTTGGTGCTTGATGTTTCCAGACTTAGTTTTAGAATTTAGATGTCCTTAATGTGATGACTTTCAGATTTTGGGTAACGTTATGTAGTAAACTCTTGTGGATTTTTAATTCTTACTTTATAAGTTTGAGCTACCGCGTTGTTGTTATACTTTATAAGTTGGGGTTCACATCTTTGGTTCTCCCACCTAGGAGGTTAAGGGTGGGTGCCACTCATGGCCCATTTTGGTTCGTGACATTATTATTATTATTACTACGTAGTTGGCTTGATAATTGTCACCATAAACAGAAAGCAAACACATGATCTTCACGGGTGGGCATTCAGTTTTGATAATTAAAAGTAGATACTAAATATTGAACTTCCAAAATTCGATCTGATACGGTAAATTTGAATTCAATTCGATAATTCGATTTCTTGTGATTTATGTACACTCCTAATAAGCAAATAGACGGGGAAAATTTTTAAAAATAAAAAATAGTATATTTTATTCCACACATATTAAGTGATCTTTTGGTTTTTTTTGAGTCCAAAATAAGCGTTTTTTAAAACATAATTAAGAACGCATTAACTTTATTTTTCTATATTTATCCTTAATAACATATCATAGGAAGTCTTTAAACTACTCCAATTTAATGTGATAACATTTACTAGGTTTGACATTTGATAATTGATGTACACTACGACCATGAGAATAAGTTTCTCATATTTTTATTATATTCTCAAATTAAACCGCCGTGAATATATGAAACTTATAAGGCTCAATTTGAAATTTTTTTGAGGCATTTGAAATTTATTCAAGGTATGTAATAGTTAAGAGTTTTGTAGTGTTAGAAACATGTAATTTGACTTTGTTATAAAAATAGGGAAAATGCTTAAATATGTCATCGAACTTAGAAAAAAGGTTCACTTATGTTATTTGTTAAAAGTTTGGCTCATTTATGTCATTGTCATTTGCGAAAATGCTCATTTATGCTATTATTTTTTAACTCAAGTTTTGCAAAACCACCTAAACAACTTTTAACACTTTTCTATTGGAGTTTTGAATCAAATGTACTCTTTTTGCTTCTTCTTCTTTAAGAACATCAAGAATACATGAAAAACACCAAAAATTCCAAATTTTCAACTTCTTCAATTTTTCATGAAATCAAATCAAATTTCAATAGTAGCATTCCTCCGAGCTAGATATCAAAACTCAATATCTTTTAAGCTCGAATTCAACCTAAACCAACAAGACACACTTAAAATTTATTCAAAATTTCAAAACTTTAACCTCCTTTAAGGTAGAATTTTCTCCACAAATGCAAATCACTTGAAATTTTGAACGTAGACTCAAAAAATACTATGTTAACGTTCACTATATCTATGTTCAACATTTCAAGTGATTTGGAGTTGTGGAGAACATTCTACCATTAAAAAAAGTTAAAGTTTTGAATAATTTTTTAAGTGTGTCTTGTTGGGTTAAATTGAATTAGAGTTAAAAGATATTGAGTTTTGATATCTAGCTTAAAGGGATGCTACTATTGAAATTTGAGGTGATTTCGTGAAAAAATAAAGAAGTTGAAAATTTGAATTTCTTGGTGTTCTTGAAGAAGAAGAAGCAAAACGAGTACATTTGACTCAAAACTCCAATAGAAAGTGTTAAAAGTTGTTTGGATGATTTTGCAAAATCTGAGTTAAAAGATAATGGTATAAATGAGCATATTCTCAAACGGCAATTGGAAAGATGAACCAAACTTTTAACGAATGACATAAATGAGTCTTTTCTCAATGTTCGATGGCATATTTGAGCATTTTCCCTTAAAAAGATTGTGTATTTCACAACAATAGTAACAAACTAATCATTTGTAGGTGACTTCTTATGTTTTAAGGACCAAATAGCTTTGGAAAATTAAAATAGGTCAATTACTTAAATAATATATTATATAATATTAATTATGAGTTTTAGTACATAATTTTATAAAAAAAAGGCAGTACTTTTCTTACCCGAAATAACAAAATATAAAAATAAAAACACCCTTCTATTTGTTACCTTCTCTCTCTCCTTCTTCTTTTTTTTTGTCCGTTTCTTCTTTCCTCTTTCTCTCTCTCCTTCTTCGCTTTTTTTCTTCTGGTCCATTTTTTCTCTTTTACTTTTTCTTTCTCCCTCTTTTAAAAAATAATAATAATATTCTAATTTAAAACTTAATTTTGGATTGACTTAATCTTGGATTGAATATTAAGGAAATGATGTTTTTACTACTTTTTAAATTAGATGATTTTTTTTATCTAAATATATATATATATATATATATATATATATATATATATATATATATATAATGCTTTTCTAATACAATAAAAGAAATAAATATAAATGATAATTGTAATATATTTTAAATTCAATATATTATACATATTATAGGCATTTTTCAATGCACGTAGTGAATATATACTAAAATATTTTTAATACAATAATATATTTCGTTAATAAGAGAAAAAATAAAAAATAATTATAATAGATTTTGAGTTCAATATATTATATTATAGGCATATTTTAATGCACGTGGTGAATATATAACTAAAATATTTTTAATATAATAATATATTTTAGCATCATTAATAAGAGAAAAAAATAAAAATAATTATAATATTTTTTAATTTAATATATTATACATATTATAGGCATGTTTAAGTGCATGTTGTAAATATATAACTAAAAATTTTTTAATACAAATATATTATAAGTATTATGTGTGAAGTTCAAATATTTCAGTACTATTTAAATTAATTTACGTTGTTAAAATATATTATATTTAATGAAATTACAACAATCGAATTTATAACAATGTATAATATTGAATTGGAATTGTAATATATTTTGAGTTCAATATATTATACATATTATAAGTATGTTTCAATGCACGTGGTGAATATATAATTAAAATATTTTTCATACAATAACATACTTTGTTAATAAGAGAAAAAATAAAAAATAATTATAATAGATTTTGAATTCAATATATTATAATTAAAATGCGGTGAATATATACGTGTTGCACTCTTCTTTCCTTAGTATAGGTTTTGTCTCACTGCGTTTTCCTAGCAAGATTTTTAATGAGTCAGCAATCAATGCGTATTGAGAATCACTATATATATTTGTTCTTTTACTAGATACTATTTTTCTTTAAATGGAAATCCAAGAGGGAGTGTTGTAAACCAATTTTGTGGATGTCAATTATCCACTTTACTTTTTTTCCCACTTTACTTTTTTCCTACCCCTACCACTTTACTTTTCCCAAAACTCACTATTTGCCCCTTGAAAATTGGCTATAAATAGCCATTGAATTTGTGCAATGAAATACACAGACAAAAAAAGCAATTCTCTCTTCTCTTTCTGTCTTCCTTTCTTGTCTTTTATTTACTCTTTTTATAATTTAATTACTTTGACAATACGTTATCAGTACGAAACTCTAATTATCTTTGAAAAATTTAACTCCTATCTTAGAATATGGAAATTTCCAGTCATTAGTTGGATCCAAAATCAATTATGATGTTGTGTGTCTTATCGATAGTGCCACAACATACACTATTTTAAGAGATAAGAAGTATTTCTCTTATTTGATTATGAAAGAAGCTAATGTTAATACAATATCTGAAAGTACAAAATTAATTGAAGACTTCGGAAAAGTTAAAGTTGTACTTATCGGAAGAATAAATTTGACAATTAATAAAGTATTATATTGTAGTAAGTATCAAAGAAACTTATTAAGTTTCAAAGACATTCATCAAAATGACTATCATATTGAGAGTACAAATAATGAAAAGAACGAATATCTTTCATTCGACTTATACTTCACAAGTATTAGCATGGTTGAAACACATGCAAGAGTAAATTAAAGGTTTACTAACTCAAATAATTTTATTATTTGGCATGACCGATTGGCCATCCCGATTCTAATATGATGCGCAAAATTATTAAGAGTTCACACGGACACTTTTTGAAGAACCAAAAGATTATTCAATTTAAATAATTCTCTTATGCTGCATGTTCTCAAGGCAAATTGATTACTAGACCATCAGTAATCAAAGTGGAAATTGAATCCCCAGCATTTTTGGAGTGTATACAAGGTGATATATGTGGGCTCATTTACCAATCATGTGGACCATTTAAATATTATATGGTTTTAATAGACGTATCTACAAGATGATCACGTGTGTGTTTATTATCAATTCGTAATGTAGCATTTGTGAGATTACTTGTTCAAATAATGAAGTTAAGAGCACAGTTTCTAAATTATGCAATAAAGACAATTCGTCTTGATAATGCTGGAGAGTTCACATCTTAGGCATTTAATGATTATTGGTTGTCCACTAGGATAACAGTTGAGCATCCGGTTGCTCATGCTTATACTAAAAATGGTCTAGCGGAATCATTGATTAAACGCTCCCAATTAATTGCTAGACCAATGCTTGTGAGAATAAAATTTCCTATTTTATTATAGGATCATGCTATTTTGCATGCGGTAAGTCTTGTGCGGATCAGACCCACAAGTTATCATAAAGTCTCTCCATTATAATTGGTTTTTGGTCAGTTGCTGAATATTTCCCATCTTAGAATATTTAGATGTGTGGTATATATTCCAATTACTCCACCACAACGTACATAGATGGGTCCCCAAAGAAAGCTGGGGATATATGTTGAGTATGAGTCTCCTTCTATCATAAAATATTTGGAACCTATGACTGAAGATTTTGAATCTCCTTCTATCATAAAATATTTAAAACCTGTGACTACAGATTTATTTACTGCAAGATTTGTTGATTGTTATTTGATGAATCAGTATACCCAGTATTAGGGGGAGAAAATAAGCAGATGAAAAAGAAAATAGATTGGAATGCATTATCAGTGTCTCATTTAGACCTTCGTATAAATAAATGTGAATTGGAAGTTCAAAAGATAATCCATTTGCAAAATATTGTAAATCAACTGCTAGATGGATTCACTAACCTATTAAGAGTTACTAAATCTCATTATCCAGCTGCTAATGCTTCAATTCGAGTTGATGTCCTAATAGGATAATTAATTAATGCAAATGAGTCTAAACCACACTTAAAACATGGTTGACTAATCGATTTCAAAGATAAAAATCCTTGAAAAAGAAAAGAAGCAAACAATCAAGATAGTCATGATATAAAAGAACCTGCCCAAAAAGAGCGACGAGACATAACAATTGATAAAACTAACCTTGGAAGAGGTTGAGGCGCTTGAGAATAATAAAAAGATTTCAATAAATTATGTCTCATCGGGAAAAATATGAAACCAAAATAATGTAATTGTTGACAATAGTTTTGCTTATAATGTTGTTGTTGAAATAATACAAAAAATGAGAATCTTGAACCAAAATCTATCGAGGAATATAGATAGAGGAATGATTGGCCAAAATAGAAAGATACAATTCAAGTTGAATTAGCTTTGCTTGAAAAATGCAAAAGTTTTATACCGATAGTCCGAACACCTGAAGGTATAAATCTAGTGGGGTACAAATTGGTCTTTGTGCGAAAACGAAATTAGAAAAAATGAAGTCATAAGATATAAAACATGACTTGTGGCACAAGAATTTTCGCAAAGACCTAACATTGATTTTATGGAAGCATATTCTCTAATGGTGGATGTAATCATTTTCAGGTATCTTATAAATTTGGCAGTTCATCAAAAACATGGCATGCATCTGATGAATGTCGTTACAATCTATTTATATGGCTCTATGGACAATGATATTTTTATGAAAATTTCTGAAATATTTGAACGCCTGAAATATATAAAGATTCCCAAAAAATTTGTTCAATAAAACTTCAAAAAATCTTATACGGGCTGAAACAATTAGGGCGAATATGGTATAATGGTCTTAGCGAATATTTGTTAAAAGAAAGATTTAAAAATTATCCAATTTGCCCTTGTGTCTCTTTGAAAAGGTCTGCATTTGAATTTATCATAATAGTTGCATATGTTGATGATTTGAATATCATTGGAACTCCTAAGGACTTTCAAAAGCAGTAAAATGTCTGAAAAAGGAATTTGAAATGAAATACCTCGGAAAAACAAACTTTTGTCTTGTCAACAAATTGAACATTTTACAAATGAGATATTTATCCATCAATCAACATATACTAAAAATATTCTAAAGATATTTTATATGGATAAAACACATTCACTGAGTACCCCAATGGTTGTGAGATCTCTAGATATTAATAAAGATCTATTTCGACTTCATAAAAATGATAAGAGCTTGTTGGTGCTGAAATACCATATCTTAGTGCAATTGGTGCATTAATATATCTTGCCAATAATTCTATACCAGATACAACTTCTTTTGTAAACTTGTTAGCAAGATTTAGTTCTTCGCCAACACGAAGACATTGGAATGGAATTAAGCATATATTTAGATACCTCCAAGGACCACCGATATGGAATTATTTCACTCAAATAAATCCACCTCAGAATTAATTGATTATGCAGATGCAGGATATTTGCTTGATCCCCATAAAGGTTGATCGCAGACAAACTGCTTATTTACATGTGGTGGTACAACTGTATCATGACATTCAACAAAGCAAACTATGGTTGTCACTTCTTCAAATCATGCAGAGATAATAGTCAATAATGAAGCAAGTCGAGAATGTATTTGGTTAAGTTCAATAACTCAACACATTCAAGAAACATGCGACCTTTCTTTGAAAAGTGACGTTCCAACAATATTGTATAAAGAAAATGCTGCATGTATAGCTTAATTAAAGGAAGGATACATCAAAGGAGACAAAACAAAACATATTTCACCAAAATTCTTCTTTACTCATGATCTTCCAAAAAAGGTGAAATAGATGTTCAACAAGTTCGGTCAAGTGATAATTTAGCAGATATATTTATCAAAGCATTGCCAACTTCAACCTTTGAGAAATTAAGATACAATATTGGAATAAGAAAAACTTAACCATCTGAATCATGGTCTTCATCAGGGGCAGTAGAATACATATTGCACTCTTTTTTTCTTAGTATAGGTTTTGTCCCATTGGTTTTTCTAGCAAGGTTTTTAATGAGGCAGCAATCAATGCGTATTGAGAATCACTATATATATTTGTTCTTTTACTAAATACTATTTTTCTTTAAATGGACATCCAAGAGGGAGTGTTGTAAACCAATTTTGTGGATGTCAATTATCCACTTTACTTTTTTCCCCACTTTACTTTTTTCCTACTCCTACCACTTTACTTTTCCCACAACTCACTATTTTCTCTTGAAAATTGGCTATAAATAGTCATTGAATCTGTGCAATGAAATACACAGATGAAAAAAACAATTCTCTCCTCTTTTTGTCTTTCTTTCTTGTCTTTTGTTTACTTTTCTTATAATTTAATTACTTTTACAATAGCAACAAATATATTCGTATTTTATTTACATAAAAAATAGTAAAAAGACATAGAAAGTATATACTGACTATATAATATAGCTTGTTAAAAGTCATATAAAGTATATACTAAGTACAATATATAACTTATCTATAAATGAGTTATACACTGACAATACATTATAATATACTCAAAAAAGCTAAATATAGTTAAACTATACATAAAGTATATATGACTATACATGAAGTATACACTGACTATTCAATGTCATCAACTCAAAATCACCTCTATACAAAACCAAATTTTAAATATAAAATTCTTTCAATATTTTAAGTTTTTTGATATATAATTCACTCGAAATGATTCGCGTTTGCAGTACGTTGAATTTTAAAGAAAAAGGAGAAGCATCAAAGAAGAAGAAAAGGACACAGAAGAAGAATAACGAAGAAGAAGAAAAAAAGGAGAAGTAGGAGGAAGACAAGAAGGCAAAACGCCCAGAAGAAGAAGAAGAAGATGCACTACTATTTTATTTTATTTTTGAAAAAAATAGGGCCGAATGGCCATTTTAAATAATTTAAATAAATTGGGCTAAAAAATGATAAATAAACTTTATGTGCTGACATTTTTGCATAATTTGTCCTTAAATATTTTCTCATGCAAATAAGCTTATTTATTGTTTTGTAATTTTTAAATACAAATATGTCCTCGAAATTTTACAATAAAAGGTGCATTATATTATTTTAATATTTTTACATCTACCACAAGTAATAAAAGGTAATTACAAAGAATACTTTAAGTACATATATAAACTTGTTTCATTCAAGAAAATCATACCCTTACTTAGATATGGCAACAGGGAGGAGCGGCTATGGGGTGGGATGGGTCTAAGCTTCTGCGAGTGCTAGGCGGGTTTAGATGAATGGGTTCAAATATTTTTAAAGAGAATCAAGCGGGTCAGGGACGAGTGCGGGTTTGGGTAAGAAATTTTGTAGAAACTTATTTCAATAACTAAGTTTGTCATTTACAAACATGAAAATCAAAATTGCAGCTACAATATTTTCATAGAAGCAAGATTATTTTTTTTTGAAAAAAGAAGCAGAAATAAATTTGTTTTATTTATTTCATGGATTATTGTTACCAAAGACTAAAAAAAAAAGGGACTTGTCCATTGATTATGTGATACAATAATTGAAAACGTTGTTTTTAATAAAGAAAAATAAGTTTAAACTTAGAAAAATAATAAAATTACATGTTAACATAGAAAATTATTTATTAAAATGATTTATTTTGATATGCGGCGCAGAGCGGGGAGGTTTAATTTGAAAATAGAAAATCTTACTATGCGGGGCGGGGGTGGTTGTAGTTTTTGCGGGTTGATATTTATTTCCATCTCTACCCTTACTCAATTTTTAATATTTGTTTCGCCATAAGGTTGATGTAATACAAGTAGGGGTGTTTACGGTTTGGATAAAAATCAATCCAAATAGAAAAATCAAACCAAATCGATCAAATAAACCATTTTTTTATTTAGTTTGGTTTCGTTTGGTTTTACATTTTTAAAAGCTGATAATATTTAGTTTGGTTTTGATTTAGTTCAAAAAAATCGAAGAAATAACCGAACCGATAAATTATAAACATATTTTTTTATAACTATATATACATAATATATTATTTTTTATGAATAATTTTTTATGCAAAAAATACAGCACATTAATTTAAAATAATAAGGAATGATACATCTTTTTTTTTTACAATCATATCATTAGCTTATGCATTATTTAGAAGTTTATGTTGTTTAATACATTGGATTAGCTAACAATATAAGTAGGAAATTAGACATAATCAAAGTTCTGATATAAGAATTATAAGACCCAAAATGGTACGAAGACTATTTATTTTTTTTGAATGAATTATTGTCTTTTCTTCTCTTTTGAATGACTCTTTTTTTTATTTTTGTGTATGGTTAATAACCGACCAAATCAAATCGAAACCGATAATAACTAAATCAATGGATGTATATTTTAATTGATTTGATTTGGTTTTAATAATTTTAAAACCGATTAAATTAATTTGGTTTTGATTTTGACCAATAACCGACCCCAAACTAAACTGTGAACACCCCTAAATGCAAGTATAACTAATAATAATTCCTTGTGGAAACTATGTCAAAAGAAGGATAAAATGTAACTTCAATGGATAATTATATATAATTGTATTGTAAAATATATGGAGGAGATTTTTACACTAACAATAAATAAGCAAACAAGCTATTAATGGAGTGAGGAACTTGTTAGGAGTATTGGTGTTGCTTCAGGTAATTCAACTAGAGCTCAAGCGTACAATATGTTGTTTGTAAGAATTACATACTTTATATGCAGGGGCAACTCAAACTTCTTGGTGACCTAAGGCCAAAATCAAATAAGAGGCCTTAAATTTAAAATAAATAAAATTATTCATGTTTTTATTTGAAATCTATTTTTCTAACTTTTTGAGATGCAAAATTGTTAATAATTTTTGTGTAGTCGATTTCTTCTAATAATTCTTTTTCAATTGATAATATAGCCAATTACTTATATAAAATGTTAACAAATATATAAACACTATCTATAATATCAAATAAAAAAATATAAGAAACAAAAGACACAAAAATAATATTAGAATTTAGAATGATATTACCCGATCCAAGAACTATGAAGACTTGATTTTCAAACAATATTTGGCTACCTCGATATTTTTTTCCAAAATCTAAATCATAAATTATCTTCTCTTCAAATTGAAATCATCAATAAAATGAAAATCCTAAGCTTTGAATGAGTTATGAGAGAATAGAAGAAGATAAATAGAATGGAGTAAGTCAGAAAGAGAGAAGAAATAGTAAAAAAATTCTTTTGAATAAAGAATACAAGCACTTTTATTGAAATAAAAAATAAAGTAAAAAGTACACTTTACTTTTATTGAAATACGGTAAAAAGTATTATTTATAAAAATTAAATAAAGAATAAAATAAAAAGTACTAGTACATCCTAATTTTATTGAAAAGATAAAAAGTGAAAAAAATTAGCTTGAATTTTGAAATTGAGACTTTGCTAAAAAAAATTTTAAGGTATAATCTGTACAACAAAAAAAATGGACCCCCATATTTCATGGGCCTAAGGCCTAAGTCTTTTTTCTAATAGACTCATTTACTTAAATAATTTAGTATATAATATTAATTATGAATTTTACTACATGTTTTAACTTTATCAAAAATGATAGTATTTTTTTTATCCAAAATAATAATAAAAAATAATAAAATTCTTTCTTCCCCCTCTCTCTCTCCTTTCTCTTTTTTTTTCTTTTATCTGTTTTCCCTTTTTCTCTCTCTCTTTCTCTTTCCTCCTGCCATCCCCCTCTCTCTTTCTCTCATTCCTTCTTCTCATTTTCCTTTTTTCTCTCTCTCTCTCTCTTTCTCTTTCCTCCTCCCACCCTCCCCCCACCCGCCCTTTCTCTCTATCTTTTTTTTAGATTATTGAACCATCATACTCTTTTTTTATTATTATTATTTGTAAAAGAGGTAAATATAGTAGTCTGTGGGTAAAAACATAGTCACTGCAATTAACCTACACACACTTTCCCATTTGAAGCCCTAATTGCTATGTTCTTCTTCTTCTTCTCTCTTCCTTGCCATTTTTGCTGTTCTTGTGAAAATGATGAAGAGGCCAAAAAATGTTGCTATGATGATTTCCTTCTGATTCACACCTGATCTAACTTTTTTTTTTTGATGATTCTTTGCTTTGCATGTGTGTTTGTTGCCTTGAATAGTCAGAAGATGACCATTCTCGTCATCTTTAGTTTTCTGTCTTTGTGCTCTTCTCCTCTTACTATTGAAGATGATGAAGAGACCATTTGATTTGATGGTTTCTTTCTGATTCACATCTGATTGCTCTGCATGTGTGTTTGTTGCCTCGAATTTTATTTTGAAGATGAACCTTTTTCTCGTCTTCTTTCTTTTTCTGTCTTTGTGCTCTTCTTCCCTTAGTGTTGAAGATGATGAAGAGACCAAGTGATTTGATGGTTTCTTCTGATTCTCATTTGGTATAGTTTGATTTTGGTGTGTATTCTACCTCTCTGTTGATCTTGTTGCTTTTGTGTATTTTCTGAATGTTGTGAAATTTGTGATATGCCTTCTTTGCCTTTGATACAAATAAGTGTAGTTTGTAGACCTGCAAAATGAACAAACAATTAGTAAAGAAACCAAACTCATTCTCCTTTTCCTGGGTCTCCAGTGTCCCTTTTCCTTTTTCCTCCCTCTCCTTCAACATTTCTTAATTCTTAGATAAGGAATTTGACTCTTATCACTATTTAGGATTCTTCGCATCTGCACATTCAACTCCTCAAACAAGTAAGACTGCAGGGGACCCTCATCTAAGGCATAATTTGCTAAAGCATCTGCCAATTTATTTGCTTCCCTTGGGGTATGTTTGAAAATGACATCCAAATTCCTCTTGTATTCCTCCACCTCTTCTACCCAACCTACAATATTCCATGGAGGTTTCCATTCTCCGTTCAAAATTCTTTGAACAGTTTGGGAATCTGTCTGAAAAATGATGTTATTTAACCCTTGTTGCTTACAGTACTTCAAGGCTTCCAAAAGAGCCACAATTTCTGCTTCTATACTGGTGGCATAACCAATTTCCTCACCCTTAACATATATTAAGTTCCCTTCTGCATCTCTCACACAAAAACCATAGGCACTCCTCCCTGGGTTGCCTCTAGAAGCACCATCTGTGTTGCAAGCACACCAACCAGATGGAGGTAGATTCCATCTAACTTTTGTTACCTTCACTCTTGCCTTGCCTCCCTCTAGCATTTGGACCAGATTTTTCCATCCAGGAGGGATAGTTCTAATTGAGGGATTTCTATATTGTACTAGTCTTTGGATAGAAATTAAGACTAGATAAATAACTGAACTATTAATCTTTCTATGTCCATGTTTGATACCATTTCTTCTCTTCCAAAGTTCCCACATTATAATTGATGGCACTGCAGCATAAATCTGTTTCAATCTGTTAGTAACTGGTGCCATCCACCAGTTCACAATTAGCTGTTGCAGTTGCACCCCCTCCATCCTTATTCCTGCAGCCTTGCAGAAAAAGGACCAAGTCCTTTTAGCTGTATCTGATGTTAAGAATATATGGTGTATAGTCTCCTCTCTAGGATTTATACAACACCAACACTTAGACACCAAAATAAAGTTCATCTTCTTTAAAACATCATCTGTAGGAATTTTGTATTTCCAGCATCTCCACATGAAGAAGGAAATTTTAAAAGGCAAACCCTTTATCCACATGAACCTGTAAATGTCCAGTTTTGGTCCCCTTAGCCTAATAAAATCCCAAGTTGATTTAATTGTAAATTCTCCACTTGTGTCTAGAATCCACCATGGTCTATCAAAGTCTCTTTCTTCCTTGGGTGTGGTTATATTGTCTATTATATGATCAACAATATCTTCAGCAAGTACTTCCATAAGTTTTTCTCTATTCCACCTCCCATGTACTATCATTTCTTTAACATTTTGAATTCTTGCATCATAAGTATTCCCTGGATTTACATAGTATAAAGCTCCCAATCCAGTCCAATTGTCAAACCAGAAATGTGAATCTCCTTTCCTCACTTGCCACCAAATTTGGTGTTCTATTAAGTCCCTGGCTTCTAGCATTCTTTTCCAAGTCTGTGACCCCTATTTCCATTGCACCACTATAGCATGATCTTTCTTACAATATTTGTTGGTCATAAAATCTCTCCACAGGGAAGGTTTTGTCCTGAAGTTCCACCAGAGCTTACAAAAAAGTGTTAATGCCACATCATGTAATGATCTAATACCTAGGCCTCCTTCTGTAGTAGGAACACACACCTTATTCCAAGCCACCCAGTGTCTACTTCTGCCCCCAATTGTGTTGCTCCAAAAAAACTGAGCAAACATTTTGTGAATTTGTCTGATGATTCCAATAGGAGGGTTAACAGCTGATAACATGTGTATTGGCATGCTTTGAAGTACATGTTTAATAAGAATTGCCCTTCCTCCAAAAGATAACATTT
The DNA here is from genome assembly GCF_947179165.1 of Solanum dulcamara. Taxonomy (NCBI): domain Eukaryota; kingdom Viridiplantae; phylum Streptophyta; class Magnoliopsida; order Solanales; family Solanaceae; genus Solanum; species Solanum dulcamara. Next base: position 65,866,868 of record NC_077241.1, on the reverse strand, counting down.
TACCCTTCCATCCTTGTAATCTATTCATGATTTTAAGAGTCAAAGTATTAAAGAATTCCTTCTTTCTCCTACAATGATAGATAGGGCAGCCCAAATACATAAAAGGAAATTCTTTTCTATTCATGCAGTGACAATCTCCACTGTTATACTGATGTCTCCTGCTACTTTATTATGCATATAAACAACACTTTTGTTCATATTAATCTTTTGGCCAGAAGTCTGCTCATATTTTCTCAAAATCCTCATTATTCTTTGCAAAGAAACCACATCTGCTGAAGTAAAGATGATCATGTCATCAGCATATGCAAGATGATTTATTTTTGGACTCCATTTAGGCATGCCAAAACCTTTAAACTGCATATTATGATGAAGTGCATTTAAGCTCCTTGTTAAGACCTCTGCTGCTAGTATGAATAAAGTAGGGGATAGAGGGTCCCCTTGCTTTACTCCTCTGGTAGATTGGAAGAATCCTTGTTGTTGTCCATTAACCAAAACAGAGTACCAGTTATTGCTAACAATCCTATAGACCATGTCTATACTCTTCTCTGAAAATCCCATCTATCTCAGTACCTTAGTTAAGAACAACCAAGATACCCTATCATAGGCTTTCTCCATATCCAGCTTTAGAATAACATTTGCCTCTTTTGTTCTTAACCTTATATCAGAGACAATTTCTTGAGTCAATAGTATGTTCTCCATAATACTTCTATTTTTTATAAAACCAGCTTGATTGAGAGATATAATATTAGATATTTTGGCAACCAATCTCTCATGTAACAGTCTAGAAAAAATTTTGTTCACAAAATTGCTCAAACTAATTGGTCTCATATCAGAGAAGGTGTTAACTATATCTTTCTTTGGTATTAAGACCAAATTAGTATGGGTGACAAACCTGGGCAGTTTTGCACCACAGAAGAAAGTCTTCATCATATTGGTAACATCCTGTCCAATGATATCCCAGCAGGCTTGATAAAACACCCCAGTAAAACCATCAGGTCCTCCTGCACTGTCACTATTTAGTTGGAAAACCACTGCCTTCACTTCTTCTTCAGTTGGTTCTGCTTCAAAAATCACGTTGTCTTCCTCAAAGATCATTCTGGGTAAGTGATTTAGAATTTCATAGTCCTTAGGATCTTCTTCTTTTGTGAACTGAGCAGTGTAGTATTTGATGGCTTCAGCAATTATTCTCCCTTCTTCTTCTATCCAGTTCCCATCTTCTCCTTGAATTCTTTTGATCTGCATTCTTTTCCTTCTTCCCTGTACATGAGCATGGAAAAATTTTGTATTTCTATCCCCATCATGGAACCACTGCATCCCAGCTTTTTGTTTCCAAAATTCTTCCTCTAAGTGTAGATATTTATTTAAATCAGTCTGGACTTTATGCAATTCCTGTCTATTAGTAGATGTTGGACAATTTTGAAATTGATTTTCCTTTACTTTAATAATCTCTTCAAGAGTTTCACTTTCATGAAAAATGTTCCCAAAAGTTATTTTACTCCATTGTGCCAAAGCTACTTTCACTTTTTTCAATTTATGGTGAAAAGGAATAAAAGGGTTTGCCATAAACTCAGCTGTCCAGTTTTGTCTAATTATTTCCATAAAACCTTCCTGCTTTACCCACAAGTTCAAAAACTTAAAAGGTTTTTTGATTCTTCTATTATCTCCTGTGTAAGATATTAACATAGGAGCATGATCTGAACCACTCCTGATCAGATGTTTGATATCAACATTAGAATATTTTATTTGTAACATTTGATTACCCAAGCATCTATCCAATCTCTTGAAGATGCAATCCTCACCATTTTGACCATTCCACCAAGTAAATTTGCTGCCACTAAACCCCAAGTTTGCTATTCCACAGCTCTGAATGCACCCTCTAAAATCCAGAATTTCATTGATGGTTACTGGAATGCCTCCAAATTTCTCATCTTCTGAAGTTATTGCATTAAAATCACCCCCAATCATCCATGGAATATTTACTGAGGTAGATAAATCCTCCATTGAGTCCCACAGCTCCAGTCTTTCATTTTGAGTACACTTTGCATACACTAGTGATAGTAGCATCTCCTCTTGACTTCCTCTAATTCTCAATTTGATGGTTAAATGTTGCTGATGGTCCATTATTATATGATAGTCAAAAATATTATCCACAAAATCCCAAATCTTACCTGATATATTAGCCATTGCATGCTCCATACCCAGCCTTCTTCTATATTCCTCTATCTTGTCTGAGTCTTGAAAAGGTTCCATTAAACCAATAAATCCAAAATGATGTTTTTGATTCATTTTTATCAACCTTGTAAAAGCTTTCTTGGTATTGACTGACCTAATATTCCATATAAGAGCATTCATCATGGTTTATTAAGTTTATTAATCTGCCGTCTAGTATGGACTTCACCCCAGGTGGGACACTTGTCTCTCTTGATATCTTTCTTTTTTCTTTTCCTCCTCCTTTTTGAAGATACTTTGGTGAGATATCTCCTGCTCTAATAGCTACTTCAAAATTGTGCTCTAAGGTATGTTCATCTAGGTCTCTGCTACCCATTTCCATATTCATTTTTGATATTGTTGATATGCCATGTTCAGGTTGCACCATATTAAGCTCTTGATTTTCCCTCTCCTGTTCTGTTCTTTTTTTTTGTTTCCTCATTTTCCCTGCTTGCTTTGTTATTTCCTTCTTGCTGATCTTCTATCTGTCTCTCTACTTCCCACCAGCTGTGATTTCCTTGTGGAGTCAATTCTTTGTTATGACTATTATATTCCCTTCCTTGCTCTATTTGATTTAGATATGGATTCTGAAATTTCACCATGTTATCTTGTGCATCAGATAATATTTGTTCCCCTCTACTTGTGGCTGTTGTCTTGCTGTTGTTTGCACTGTATTGGTTTGTGCTCTGATTCTTCTGTTTATCCTTCTGTTCTTGAAGCTTTGAAGTTGCAGATTCTATGTGGAATTTCCTGTTTGGTGACTGTATGTGTATTTCCTCAGGTAAGCTATCCTCCATTCTTGTTCTTATGTGACTGTTGTAGTTCTCTTCTCCAGACATGATGCTGTCTTCTTGTGGTTGTTCTGTGATATTTGTGTTATTGTCTGTGTCCTTTGTTGGGCTTTTATTAGTATAGAAACTCTTCTCAATCCATGTTCTAGTCTCTTCTTGTGCCATTTGTTCTTTATTTGTATTATCAGGATTTTCTGCGATCTCTTCCAGTACTGCAAATGCATTGGTATTTGCTACCTCCTTGTTCTTTTGTACTGGACTCACTTCCCCAATTATAATCCCTGATTTATCCTTTTTGTATTTGCTCCTCCTTTGCATCCATTCTTGCTTATCAGTATTGTACCATCCCCTTCTCCTTTGGTTGACTTCTTTATTTTGTGTTTCTGTGGCAGTACCTTCTGTATATTCTTTCCAGAGATCTTCTCTAGACTGTTTTGCCAATTCAGGATTAAAAATTCTACATTCCTTTTCCTCATGACCTTGAAGTCTGCAGTGTTTGCAATATTTTGGTAAGTAATCATAATTTATCCTTACCCATTTTGATTTTATTATTCCTGATTCATCCTCTTCAGCAATGTTTATTCTTTTAGGTAATGTTACTAATAAATCAACCTCGACTTTGATTTTTGCGCAGCTTGGCCTTGTCTTGTTTGCTGTTGCCAGATCTACCGTTAGCGGTTTTCCGACTGCAGTTGCTATGGAAAACACTACCTCTTTAACAAAGAAATTTGGAGGCAGTTCAGGAAAGCTTATCCACGCTACAGCACTTGAGGTTTCTTCCTTTGGATTGAACCATGGATTCCATATGAACGATCTCATTTGGTAATATCTGTCATGTACTTTTATGTAGTACACAGGGGTAGACATCATTTTAACATAGTCTTCCAGAAAATTTAGACGGATCAGAATATATCTTTCATCAAGCTGTCCTATGATTGGTACTCCTTTAATTCCACACTGCATTGGAATTACCTTTCTTAGTTCTTTTATATCAATGTTGTCATATGAAAACTTACCAACTACTGCATATTGTAGTTTCTCCTTTTCTATCATCTGTTGTATCTCATTGGATTTCCAAGCAATAAATGGTTCCCCGTTGATGTATGAGATTTGCTTTGATGGGATTGTGAAAGTATCTGTATCCAGATTTGTGGACTTGAATAGATTGGCATATGTTTGGTTTTGGGTATTGGTCTTAAAATTTTCAGTATGTAATATTGTAGGCTGTGTGCTTAGTTTGTTGATTGTATTTTGGATTACCGGAGGAGGTCGTCCCCCAGTTGGTTCGGCCATTCCGACCAGTGGCTATTTTGTGGTATTGTCTCAAAGGAGAGAGAAGATATGTGACGGCTAGGGTTTTTTTAAACCATCATACTCCAATATCCACTCCTTTCTCTCTATCTCCTTCCTTCTTCTCATTTTTTTCCTTCTCTCTCTCTCTTTATCTTTATCTTTCTCTTTCTCTTTCTCTCTCTTTTAAAAATAATAATTAATTATTTTAATTTAAACTTAATTTTGGATTGGATATTATGAAAATGGTGATTTTACTATTTTTTAAATTAGATGATTTTTTTATTAAATACTTATATAATGCATTTTTAACACAATAAAGAAAATAAATATAAACAATAATTGTAATACATTTTGAATTTAATATATTATACATATTATAGGCCTGTTTTAATGCACGCGGTAAATATATAACTAAAATATTTTTAATACAATAATATATTCCGTTAATAAGAGAAAAAATAAAAAATAATTATAATAGATTTTGAATTCAATATATTATATTATAGGCATATTTCAGTGCACGTGGTGAATATATAACTAAAATATTTTTAATATAATAATATATTTTAGCACTGTTAATAAGAGAAAAAAATTTAAAAAGAATTATAATATTTTCTTAATTCAATATATTATGCATATTATAGGCGTGTTTCAATGCACGTGGTGATTATATAACTACAATATTTTTAATACAAATATATTATAATTATTATGTGTGAATTTCAAATATTTCAATACTATTCAAATTAATATACGTTGTTAGAAATGTATTGTATTTATTGAAATAACAACAATCAAATTCATAATAATGTATAATGTTGAATTCGAATTGTAATACATTTTGAATTCAATGTATTATACATATTATAGACATGTTTCAATGCACGTGGTGAGTATATAAATAAAATATTTTTAATACAATAATATATTCTGTTAATAAGAGAAAAAAATAAAAATTAATTATAATAGATTTTGAATTCAATATATTATAGGCATGTTTCAATGCACGTGATGAATATATAACTAAAATATTTTTAATACAATAATATATTCTGTTAATAAGAGAAAAAATAAAAAAATAATTATAACAAATTTTGAATTCAATATATTATAGGCATATTTCAATGCACGTGGTGAATATATAACTAAAATATTCATAATACAATAATATATTTTAGCACCATTAATAAGAGAAAAAATAAACAATAATTATAATACATTTTGAAATCAATTTATGATACATATTGTATGTATCTTTTAATAAATGTGGTGAATATATAATTAAAATATTTTTAATACAAATATATTATAAGTATTATATGTGAATTTGAAATATTTCGATACTATTTAAAATTAGTTTTAAATTAGGACAATTAATTATTATTTTTTAAAAAGAAGGAGAAAGAGAAAGAGAAGGAGAAAAAGAAAGAGAAAAAAACGGATTGGAAAAAAAAGAAGAAGAAGAAGCACGCAGAAAGGAGGGAGAGAGAGGGGGCGGGGGGTAATGGGGGTGATTTAAGTTATTAATTAAGATAAATATGCTATAGACCGTAATAAAAAAAATACTCTAAAAGGATAATCATTAATCTAAAAGAGTTCATACTTAAAAAATTCTTTCTAATACTGTGCAGCCGGCCTTGTTTATATGGCAAGATAGAAATTAGAGGATTTTTCAAGTTTTTTTTTTTAAAAAAGCAACATAAATGAAGTTACTAGAGGAGTCTGTCCAAGGAATATTAAGCTTCACAAGGAGTAAAATACTTTAAACTATTATTCCTAATCCATGTAATTTGCATGTTAGGAGAAGGGTTGATAATTAGTTGATATGTGATTTGATGTGTTTAGACAGAAGTAAGTAGGAAGTGTTAGGAAAATGAGTGTATCTCACAAGGGAAGTGTCATTACTGACAACAAATATGTTCAAATTCATTCTCTCTATATTAGTATGAAAGAAATATCTATATTCAACTACTAGTGTGCATAACAACATTAATGAACCGTTATTTCTAGCCATTTTTATAATATTTTAAGCCACCTTGAATAACCACTACTTCTAATTTTAATGGTTGCATTTGACATTTTTAACGACCATATAATTCATTTTGTGAGTAATGAATATGCTCTATTCAATCACCATTATTGAGTCGTTGCAACTTGCAAACTCCTTCTTTTGGTTTAACCCCTTACTTATTTAGATAGTCTCATCCTTTTGATTTTGGCGAGAGAGAAAGAGATCAATTCAAATTTCCTTCCTTCCATATTATTGTAAGTGCTGGGTTTTATTTCTGGGGGATACATTTATACTGAGTGAAATATTTGTAAGGATAATGTTTTTGACAAGCCTCAAATTTAAGAAGAATTTTCTTCAATATTCGTGATGAAGTATTTTTCGTAAGATTCCTAACAAAAGGTTGGAAGTAATGTAAAGGTTCAACCTTGAATGTACATATTTATCTTGGTAATGAAAATTCAATAGTTACCAAAAAAAAACTTTCCCTCAACTCGATTTATTTGTTACTTTTTCACTTATCGAGAAGTAATTTAATTAATTTAGGAAAAAGGCATAGAATTAATTCTCCTTGAACTTGTCTCAAAAAGTCGAATACACTCAAATTATTATGGTGATCTATTACATATTTGTACAACTTAAAAGTGAATTTTATTTCCACCTTAGAGCACATATAACCAGTCACATGATGAGAGATGTTCTACACTCACACGATGTCACTGTCACATCAACTATTATGTCAGATTTTAAAAAAAATAATTCCATGTCACCCAATTGCTTCTTCTTCACTATTTGCCATCAAAACCACCATTAAACCATCACCATTATCGCTATCATCATCAAACTCACATCTCCACCATCAGAGATTTCACCATCAGAATTATCTCGCAACTATTGCGTTGCCTCCATAAAAAAAATACAAATAACCATCATAAATTCAGCTAAATTCACCATTGAATTTACATCACCATCATTAATAGCATCCAAAATTGCAAAAGAATACCACAAATTTGATCACCCATCACCAAAACCACCTTTTACTACATTAGTTTTTTACCATTTTTAACAAGAGGGCTCCAATATCTTCCTTTTCAGACATCATCTTTGAATTGACTATTTTTTTAAAAAAATTACTCTTTTATGCATTTTTTTTGAATTTTATTTTTTAATTCTTTTGCCACATTAATTTTAGAGTGGAAATAAATTTATTTTTAAGTTGTACAAATTTGTAATAAATCACCACTGAAAGTGTATTCGACTTTTCGAGAAAGTTGAGATGGATTCAATGCCTTTTCCCATTAATTTACTAAAATAAATTTATTTTTCTAACCTGAGGGACTGAGTATAAGTGACCAAATAACCGGTCTCTCATTTTCTTCACTGCATATATATATTGAACGACAGTAGACCAATTTCTCATTCTCTCTCCATTTTCTCCACTTTTCTCAGAGAGAAGGAGATTCCCTTGTAATCTTTCATCGATCTTTCTTCGTTTTCTCGGAGGAATTTAGGGTTTGAATCTCGCTGTTCGATCGACTATTCCGGAGGTAAATCTCTCTCTCTTTTACCTTTTCTTCATCCGATCACTGATCGATTGATTGATCGCTCGCTAGCATCTTTGCTTGCTTGTAATTTTCTGTATTTGATTTTATCTTCTTGTTTCGTTGATTTTCGTATCGTTTTATGTGTGTTTAATCTTTTTTTCTCGAATGTTTTGATTAGATTTTGTGATGTGTATCTGTTCGTCGTTTGTTGTGGTTGATCATCTTGTTTCTTATCTATTCCTGCTCGCAGTTGTTTCACTGTATATGTATTTTGTATTTCTAAGGTTGGAATTTTGGCTCGTTTATTTATGGTTGTTTGAACGTTTGGCAAAGATAAGACCGTCCCGAATATTTTCTATTTTTTTTAACCCTCACTAGGAGCTCCCACCATTTTTTGCTCCTTTGGTGACTCAAAGCAGGTGGAGGGGGTTTACCCGCCGAGCAACCCCTTTTGTCGAATATTTTCTATTGGTTGCTGCCACATGAGGTTTTCTCGGCAAAATCTTGTAGTAATTTCTATTGCTAATTTGCCTCTGCTGGTTATGTTGTGCGGATGGTTCTATTCCTTATATTGGTTTCAATGAACTTCTATGATACAAATTTCTTTGAGCAATTTGTTTATTCCAAATGTAACGGCATCCTCTTGTATGCTTCAAGTATTTACTTACTAGTCCAAACCGGAGCATCTCTGTTGGTCCATTATTAGCTAGGAGAATCGTATAGTATTTTTGGGGAAACTTCGAGAAATTTTGGTGATGTTTAAGGATGAAACTGTATGACATCTTCAAGCTCTAGCCTTGTATGAATACTAATTGAAGTTGAACCTCTTCTCTAGGTCTCTGTAGCTAGGCACATAATTTATTTTTTGGAAACTTTGAGGAAGTTATGTGTTGGTGACATTTAAGAAACAATAGACTGTGGTCGATGCCAACAAAGAACCTAAATGTGTGACCTCTTCATGTTGTGATAGTTTCTTTTACTTTTTTGGATCACATGTAGAAATATTATGTTTGTTGACATGTCCATTAGAGGCTGACATCTAACTTGTCAACCATTTACTTTAGAAATCGTATTCTTTTCAACGGTTTTCTTAGTCTACAAAGTGGTGGTTAGACCAACTATGTTATATGAGATGGAGTGTTAGCCAGTCAAGAATTCTCACGTTTAGAAGATGAAAGTTACGGAAATGAGGATGTTGTGGTAGATGTGTGGGCATACTAGGAGAGATAAGATTAGAAATGAAGATATTCAAGACAAGGTCGGAGTGGCCTCGACGGAGGACCAGGTACAGAAAGTGAGATTGAGATGGTTCGGACATGTGAAGAGGAGATGCATGGATGCACGCTCCAGTGCAGAGGTGTGAGAGGTTGGATGTGGATGGTATTAGGAGAGGTAGATGTAGGCTGAAGAAGTATTAGAGAGAGGTGATTAGACAAGACATGATGTAGTTAAACCTTACCGAGGACATGACCTCAGATAAGAGGTTGTGGAGGACACAAATTAGGGTAGAAGGTTAGTTGGTAGTTTAGCGTTGTCCCCCTTATCCTTCCCCCTTATCCTTCCATACTAGTAGTTGTAGTATTTCTTTTTTGTTTCTTGTCCTTTTATTTTGGTTATTTTCTATCTTGTACTTCGATTATCACACTCTTTTATTATAGTTGTTCCTTTTTTCTTTTCCATCATGCTTTGCTTTGTCATGTTTTCTATAGTATTTGCTTTGATATGTTTTTTCTTGAGCCGAGGGTGTATTGGAAATAACCTCTCTACCTCCCAAAGTAGGGGTAAGGTCTATGTACACTCTACCCTCCCCATACTCCACTTGTGGGATTACACTGTGTATCTTTTTGTTGTTTTCTCAGTCTATAAGAAATGTATGTAATTCGCTACAGTCTGTCTAATAGTTTATTGGTCTATCACATGAAAAACAATATTATCTCTCTTGGCCAATAGCTATCTCTTAAAGAGTTTCTGCATGCAGGGACTAGTTCTGTGTTGTATTTTTATTGTTTGATCCATTTTCTTTTCAGAGTAAGTGTTTTTCTCTGAATTAGATGCATTATTTATCGGCTAAGCTTTTCAGTGAGAAATGAGAATGTATAAGTTCGTTGTCTGAGTTAGATGCATCAGTCATTTATTGCTCAAGTTTTCCAATGTGGAATTATGGAGTTGCTGCTTTTTCAGATTTAGATGGATTGCACATTCATTGCTTCTCATCTGAATTAGCCTGATTTTCTTTTTTTGGTGAGTAAAACCCGAAGAAATACTTGTAACTGCTTACTGTATCAAAAAATAAGGTAACAATTTTTCTACCTTCACAAGGTAGGGGTAAGGCTGGGTACACACTATCCTCCCCAAACCCCACTTGTGGATTACACTGGATATGTTGTTGTTGTTATCAAAGAATTAAAAACTCGTAAAGTGCTTTTGTCTAGAGAAAGTACCGTTAAGTTTGTTTAGCGAACTCTACAAAAGCATTTGAAGAACTTAATAGGCTACGAATTTCCCCAAATAAACAAATAAATAAGTTGTATTTTCCTTTTTTCTTTTTTGAGTTCTGCCAATAAATGGTTGAACAAATTGAGCCTGGTTACGTGATGAGCATCATCAGTTTTAGTAGCTGTGCTGGTAAAATCTCTTTAAGGCATCTACTTCCTAACCTGGACTATGTCTATTAAGACATAAGATTGCCGTTTTCTTCTTCTCTGTTTCTTAACTCTGCTCCCATTTTAGATTTGTCACCTGTAAACTATACAAGCTGAGACATGATTTTTTCAACCTTAAATAATGATTGAGAAGTTGAACGAGTCTATGTATCTTCCTATATAGTTCCTATATCTTCCTGAAGTATCAATTGTTAATATGGCTCTACAACTGTAATCTCCATTACAAAGAATTTAGTAATAACACTTATCTTCTTGGAAACAATCAAACAAGTTACCCCCACCCCACCTCACCACCACCTTGGAGGACAGATGCCTCTTAATCAAACAAGTTAACCCCCCCCCCCCTCCCGTGCGCGGATAATAGTATGAAATGATTTTGTTATTTACCTCCTATTTAATTTGACTTTCACCCAGTTATGTCTAGGCTTTTTCTTGTCTTAATCAACTTTTTGCAGATCTTTTTGATAAGTAATAACTTGTTAACTATTGCACATTGGATCCTGCTGTCTTAAAATTTTGGTATTCTTATCTGCTTGAGTTTTTCTCTCTCAATATTTGGATCTGAAAGGTGGATAGTGGATACTAGGTGGAGATGTAGGACATGTTTGAAGATTTGCGTTTATAACTTTGGCTTGAGCTAGGAAAAAGGAATAATGTTGATGGCCACTAGTCCGTCTGATTATTAAACGCCCGTGTATTATTTTTACAGAAAGTATATCCAAATTCTTAGAGATAAAACAACAACAAATTTCTGAAGTATTCTGTTAAAGAGATCCTTTGTGAAGTAGAGTATTGCAGAGATTCCAAGTGAAGGTGACCATAACTCTATGGGTTTGCAACATTTTTCAGTGACCAACAGACATATTTCTGTTATGCTGTTAAAACAGTGAAGAGGTGAGAGAGGCAGAGACTATGTTTTTCTTTTAGTTGCATATCTCTTGGATCTTGTTTAGTTTTTATCTGGATATCTTGTCAAGGTTCAGAGGAAGGTTGAGGAGAGTTTTGCCCTGCTAATAGAGGAAAACGAGTAGAAAGTTCTGAATGTCCGAGTTAATTTTGATGTAAATAAAAAGTTAATATTTAGTTTGCACAATATGTTTGGGACATCTGTAACTCTTACTACGGTTGACTGTTCGTACTTTTTCGCAACAGTGAACTCTATATGCACAGCACCAATGAAGACAGGAACATCAACTTTGAACCCCTATGCAGAATCATATGTGCCTATCTCGAAAAGAGGGGCACCTGATGGAAACAAAGAAGCTAGATCTCCAAAAGAGTTCAAGAGTGGAAGTGAGGCTGTTTGGTTGGCACCTGGTGTGACAGCTGTACGAAATCAACAGCAGACTCCCCAAATTTCTGATCAGTATAAACTGAAAGACTTTTCAACTTATGGCTCACCATCACATAGTCCAGTAGGATCTATGGGTAAAGAAGTTCTGGGTGAGGAATCTTTCATGGATTTGGCTTATCTTCAGATGACTTTTCCTGGAATGTCAGATGAATCACTTTCTGAGGTCTATTTAGCAAACAGTTGTGATCTTGATGCTGCTGTTGACATGCTGAATCAGCTTGAGGTGAATTTTCTGTTTTGATGTTTGTTCTTGTCCTATTTTAGTTTCACTATGAATGCATACCTTGATCTATCTACCACACTCAAGAGTTCTGCATGTCTTCATCATGACTGCTGCATCTTGCCAATAAATTATTAAAATATTCAGCATCAACATTGGGCAGCCTTTAAAAAGTGGAACATAATTTGAGAAACTTGGAGAAGCTTTGTGGTGTTGAAAATTACTAATGTTATAGTAAATAATCTTCATCCAACTCTCCTCCTTTTACATGCTGCTTTGCTTGATCACGCAATAGGCCCCATGATTTACATATGGATGGAAATTGCTTCTAATAATACTGAAGTTGTCTTTCTCACGATATCTCCTTGTGGAAAGAGGGAAAATAGCTCCCCTTTGGTACATTAAAGTGTACCACATTGGCATAAAGAATAGGTTGTTTTCTCCTTATGGGGTCTGGGTCTGGGATAATCCTCATAGCATGAGCTAGCTTTTGGAGTTGAGTTAGGCTCAAGATCCATTTTCATAGCATGATATTAGAGCTAGACTTATCCTCATTCTTGATTTACCCAATGTTGGGCCCCATATTATGTTGTCCAATCCTGGGAAGGAAGGGATGTTAAAGTGCCCGTTATTGGTTAAGTGAACGGGTTTTTGTCTCCTTATATGCTCTTTTGGGCAGTCTCATCTAATGAGCTTTATTTTTGGGATGAGTTAGGCCCCAAGTTTTAATTTCTTAATTAATAGGAACTATTACTGGCCAAAGAAAGTATGGGATTATATATATTGTTTTATCTTATAGTTTTAGCTTATGTGGTGAGTTTAATGTCTTAGATACTATTAAGGACTAGGGAATTCCTACCTGTTGCAAAGTCGGTGGCAATAAGTGCACCCTTTCCCGTATCACCAATGCCTGGCACTCTCTCTTTTATTTGTTTTTTTTTTCTATGTGGTCGCAAAAGAGTGAAGCATGTAAAATGTGTAACATACCAACGACACGAGTAAGTTTGTATTTTGTTTTTTTTGAGAGGAGGCAACTTAAGTTGTGGTTTTTAATGCTGGATATCCCATAGTTAGGGTAGTATGTGCTCTTTTAGCCATATCTTTGACACATCTATTAAACTGTGGGGTGTTAATGCAAGAAGGGCCATATCTTTCCTGTTCTCTTAGTGCAGCTCTGAAGGAAAATAGCGTTTATTTCTTTAAAGCAATTCCGAAATAGTAACTAATTTATCATGTAAGGCAGTGTAGGTGGAAAAGGTGCCATTTTTCAAGGTTGCATCCCTTTAATTTCCTTATATTGAATATTCCATAGTGCCAAAATAAAATTGATATTGGTGCTTTAACTCTCTGGATCTGATGGAGATGATTGTCTTTCTTTTTAAAGCTCTACTCTGGTGATTATTCTGAAAAGCTTCCAGACAGTCTTGACATTGGTGATGTGTCGGACTCTGGGTTCTCAGGCGATAGTTCATCTCAGAAATTGAAGACAGTGATAGGCGAAACTGCTACAGTTGCTTCGTCATCTGGTTTATCAGACTCAGGTCCAGGCAGTTAAAGATGGTTGCGCTGAAATGGTTTTCAGAGGTCTTACTGTAGATATGGAAGTGTGGATTCTAAAGGAATGTCTTTTTTCTTGGTTGAAATTCTCCATAGATACAATACATACATCTTTCCCTATCATTGTATAGGTTGCCTCCTTATACTTGTGTCTTTGAGCAATGGATTCAAGCTCTTGTCACTAGATAAACTAGTGATCAATTTTTTTTTTCTAAATATCTGCAATACAGGAGAAGAATGGTTCCCTGTCATAGAGATGTTTATTTCTTGTGCAAATGAAATCTCTCTCGACATACAAATATATGTTCAAACTGTTGATACCTTTGGACATTGTCAGATTTTGATGAGAAAAGACTTCCTTGTTTTTTGATTATCTATCTTCTCTTCTTTGGAATATGTGATGAGTTGATGGTGCAATCCTGCAATAATGTCAGATTGCAGGTATTTTGCCAGCCTAAACAATTGACAGGGGTCGGAGGTACTAATTACAGATCTATAAAACTGCCCTGTACTCATGTTCGTTGGTATGTGGTCACAATTTGAATCTTTCAATTATGTAAGTAGAGTGAAGTTGATTGGAGAACACATAAACTATGAGGGTTCATCTGTGTTGCCTATAGCAACTAGGCGAGACACAATTGAGGCCATTTCAAAACACGAGTCTAAGAAGCTTCTTCAAATTGCAATTTTTTTGGGATGAGTTTGTTATATAAATTGGATCAGATTTAATTGTGATGAGACTTAAATGGAAAAAATAAACGGAAAAGGGCCAAAAATACCCTTGAATTATAGGAAAAGGTTTTAAAATATCCTTCATCCACCTTTTGGTCTAAAAATATCCTTCTACTCATCTTTTCGATCTAAACATACCTTTCTATTAATCTTTTTGGTCTAAAAATACCCTTTCATCCACATTTTTGGCTAATTTTAACCATTAAACCTAACAACCCTCTTTTTATTTTTTAAAAGTATTTATCGTGTGTCATTTTCTTATTATATGAAATAAAAATCTCATCTCTACTGGGTTTTTTTCATAATTTATCTAAAAACAATATACCTTTTCAAGATCCCCCTCCCCTCCAATTTTTTTTAAAAGCTACATTTTAAATAAGACTAGGATTTTTTTTATCCGGTTAATCAGGAAAAAAAAACTAGATTTTTTTTAGTTCTTGACTTGATTTTTTTTTATTGTTTAATAATGCTGATTTTTTTACAATACGTATAAATACAATAACTAAAAAATTTAGTTAATGTATAATTAAATTATTTTTTAGTTATTACAAGATAAAAAAAATATTTTAAACTAAATTACTTATTACAAAATACTCAAAAATAAACAATTTTTTTTCTATTACAAGATAGTTTTTAGATATTTATTGTAAAACTATCTTGTAATAATATGTATAATTAATAGATTTTTTGAAGGGATAATTATTGTTATACCCCAAAAAAGAAACTATTTATCATTGGATACCCATTATTTTCATACCCATTATTTTTAACTATTTCGCGCATTTGATACTATGAGAGTATATAATATACTCTGATGTATCAAGCAGTTTCGCTAAAACACTGTTTCTTTCTTCTTGATAAATTGCTTGATACCATCAAAGTAAATTTCATACCCTTTTTTTTAATTACGCTTTGTCAATAATTTCTTTTAAAAAAAGCTTTACTATAATTGTTAAAAGAAGTTATTACTATATATAATACTTTCTCCATCATAATTTATGGACACCTTTTCAATTTTGAGATTTAAATAATTTTTTTATATAGAATATCTTTTAAATATGTTAAATAATATATATATTTTTAAATTTTCAAATAGGAAATAATATTTAAAAATTCAATGCTCAAATTTAGTAGAGTTTCAAAATTAAACTATTTGACATTCACATAAATAGAAGGAACCCCATGAGAAGCAACCCGATGACAAAGACTAAGGCGGTTGTGAATTGGGGCAAAGTGGATAAAATTTCTAGGGATTCTTCCATTCTCAAAACAAGATAAAGCTTAGCCTCCCAATTAGTACGTTCAGCTCAGCTTGCGGTGTTTTACTGATTCTAGGTAACTATCCTATCGTTTGACCCATCTTCTGAATTTTTGATTTTTTTTTTCTGTTGAAGATGATGGGTTTTCAATATCAGTTTTATGGGAAGACACATTTGGGTTTCTTGATTTTCTCATCTGGGGTAGGTAGGTCTAGGTGAATTAAGTTTTACAAGTTTGGCCAAACAGACAATAACTCAGTTTTGTAAGACAAATACTGGATTTAAACTAAACATACACTTAGCTAGGTTTGATAATAGATTATAAATTTTAAAAATTTATCTTCAAATATTTGTTTGGCTGTAGATTTTGGATTCCAAAACTGGAGAAATTTCACTTTTACGCTCAAAAGTTGAAATTTTTTTCACGGCTAACACAACTTCAAGTTCCAAAAATCAAAATTTCAAAAACTCAAACGTTCAAGTTTTAAGTTTCAATGTCAAAATCTATGGCCAAACGGGAGCTTACCAATTCTATGTACTTTCTTGATGGTTGAAAGTTTTTAAATATTTGATGATTGCAATTTTTGTCCCCCAATTATATTTGAGTTAATACTAAGCACCAGTTCCATTCAAAGGATCATCTCATTTGCAGATTAGACAGGGGCAAGAGAGACAATGGCTAGTGGGGCACCAAAGATAGTATGGAGTGAGAGAGTAGGAAGGTTCGAAACAGAGGACAAGGAAGCCTATTTGGAGTACGAGCTGAGAGACGGAGGCAGAGTAATGGACATTCTCCACACTTATGTCCCTCGTACCAAGCGTGGATTAGGGCTTGCTTCTCATCTCTGTATTGCCGCCTTTTCACACGCCCAATCACATTCCCTTTCCGTCATTCCCACCTGCTCTTACGTCTCTGACACATTCCTTCCACGGAATCCATCTTGGAATTCCATTGTGCACAAACAAGACCTCAAATCTCACATTTGAAGCAGAATGTGCGAGTGTCACTCTATCTGCCAATCCACTCCTTGAAGGTTAGGCAAGCAAACTCACTCACTCTGGATTCTGTTTTTTTTTCCTAGTATTTGTAGAGTTGAGAGTGTATTGCTATCTGTAATATGTGACATCTTTCCTAGAAATTGGATCTGTTTCCTCACTTTCCCGTTTCGATTGAAAAATTAAATCCACAAGGAACTGTTTGCTATGTGACATCTTTACCACAAGGCTTCTTTTCTAGGATTACTTGGCCGTTATCATTGTGATCCAAATATGTTCAAGAACATACACCATAGTCCATATATAGTTGCTTCGGGTGGGGTTTAGTCTAGTGGTAAGAGCGCAGCACATGTGAAGTTTGAATTATGTGCGTTTAAAATGGCACGAACATTACATCATAAAAAAAAAAAACAGAGTGCAGCCAAGTACAACTGATGCAATAAGAAATTTCTTACTAGTAGAACGCCTTTTCCACATTCATATACAAAGTTTATTGGGATGGGCTCAATACTCATATATATGAGCTTCCATACATCATTTTTCTCTCTTACAACATTTCAGTAAGCAAAATTGAATAACTCATTATCACAAGTGGTAAGAGCAGAGGGCCTGTGAAATGTGAAGCTGAAGAATGAGTGACTCAATTCATTGATCCAAGTACATAAGAATACATCGGTATTTATACATGAGAAATAGGAGATGAAAGAAAGTAAATTATTCTACACTTAAGTAAATCCTACAATATTATTAATAATATTCTACACAACTAATGCCACACAATATTCTACACTAAATGTAGAATATCTCTGAGTATATTTTATATATCTAGAATATCTCTTGAGGAATTGATCTCTTATAACCTCTTACACTTTTCAGATCTCTTAAGTATACAAATGAAGATCTCTTGTAAAAAGGATATAAAACTAAAACCAAGTTTGTAGGAGCTACCAAACCAAATCTCTCATATCTCTTACACATTTACCATATCGAGAATATCTTAATGTAGATCTTGCTAGATATGTTACGATCGGTCCATCATGCTAACATCATAGACATCAATTAATAATACTCACTTTTTAAGCGTTCTCCTTTATTTTTTCAAGGGCTGCAAGCTCAATTAAAAGCTCTTGATTTGAGTTAAATCGTAGGGAATCAACAATTTTCACTTGAGCCTTAATAGCATTTGTGAGTCATGGAAATCAACATCAATGGCCATAGGGAAATTTGGTCTCCTTATATGGTCTTGGGTAATCCTCCCTTCGTGAGTTAACTTTTAGGGTTGAGTTATATCAAATACTCCTTTTTTTGAAATTGATACCCAAGACTTATTTATTTATCATGGTAACCCAACCTAATTAATTGTTTCATCCGATGTTGGCCCCTGTTTTATATTGTCCACGCTCCAGATGTCCAGTCCTTAGCGTGTGGGGGATATTGAGTCCCACATCGATGGGCATAGGGAAATTTGGTCTCCTTATATGGCCTTGGAAAATCCTCCCCTCATGAGCTAGCTTTTGAGGTTGAATTAGACTCAAGATCTATTTTTTTTAGCGGTTAATAATCCACGTACTAATTTTCAATATTATAGTGTGCTGCAATAGACCCTTGTGGTCAGGCCCTTCCCCGGACCCCGCGCATAGCGGGAGCTTTAGTGCACCGGGCTGCCCTTTATAGTGTGCTGCAATCCAAATATAAGATATTCACTCAGGAACTTATATCTCAAGATAGATGATTTCCAACTAATATTCTTTTTTATAGTATCTCTTTTTGATTTGTTTTGAAATGACTCCAAAGAAGGGTAATTCTGAGAGCAAAACAAATAGCTATTGTCTTCCTTTTAGAATTATGTAACTAGACATTCAAAAGTTGAAAAGATGAACTTCATTTTTTTTTATCAGGCGACTAAAGCTCAAGTATATTAATACAAACTTTGTGAAGTCACATAACGAAGAAAAACAAATGTGTAAACACAAATGAGATATATGATACACAAATAGAGCTTAAAAGTGAGTATAGGAGTAGCCAAATCCATTGTGCCCATGTCTTCCTATTCTTGACATCTGAAATTTTGAAAAATAAGATAGTGAAACACTTGAAAATTAATTATCAAAATAGAGAGAATTGTATAGGTGGACCATGCTAAAATCAAATTATACAGTGGTTTCCACTTGAAACTAACACATGTTAAACAATCCATTAACTAAATCATTTGATCATCAATATAGTATTACTCCGGTAATGATAACTTCCAACTAATTATGGTATAGATTCAAAATTTTATTTACATGAATCCTCCTCTATCACATGTTATAGTTAAACTTTTACTAATTTAAAACATAAGCAAGCTAATCCTTTTCAATATCTTATAGTACTTATTAAAATTACTGGAAAGAAAAATATGCTCAGCAAAACATTGATTAGTTGTTATATAGTAGTTAAAATAAACTAAAAAGATTAGTGTAGAGCTTAGCTTGAATACCTGAAATTCTGAATTCTGAAATCAAATCTTTCTCGATTAGTAACTTGGTGATAAGCGATTCATTCTTCTTCTGTAATTCCTTTGACTTCGCTGCTTCTTTCTCCTTCTCATAAGGATCTTCTGTTCCAGCTCTTCAATGATTCTTGCAAGCCATTTCAGATTTCCAGTTGAAATCATGAAATATACTATGGATAATCCAATACATAGTCCACTTCCATAGCCCATAAGAGCAGCTTTCCAAAAGTCATTGAGAAATTCAAAATTGCTTTCTTGATCGTCTAGTGCAGATATGGTATAATTTGCCTCTGATAACCGATCATAGCCACAACCTTTCGAAACTGGGAATCCACGTAATCTGTCATTACCTTGATATGAATTGTTCTGAAATGTAGCAAATTGAGGTCCTGTAGGGATGCATCCTTCAAGATAATTGTGGGAGAGATTTAAGAATTCAATAGATGTCAGAGAAGCAAGTTGTTGTGGTATCTCTCCCGAAAGCTGGTTAAATGAAAGGTCTAATGATTCGACTACGGATAAATTTCCAAGTGATGGTGGTATATGGCCTTGCAATCCGTTATGTGATAAATTTAGCACCCTAAGTGCAATGAGATCTCCCAAAATACTTGGGATATGCCCTTCAAATCTGTTACTTGAAAGATCAATAGCAGTGTAAGCTGTCAAAATTTTAACAAGTTCAAGTTCCAATCCCTTGGTTGCAACTGTTATGGAATCATGGTAATATCCATTTACAAAATAAATAGTAACATATGTTGGTGACATCATTGTTTGATCCATTGTCCTCATTGCTTTCAAATGTTGAAACAAACTCATTGGTAAGTTTCCCGTGAAGGCATTGTAAGATAGATCAATAATTCGAAGCTCAGGAAATATGTTTTCGATCCTTGAAGTTCTAATTGATCCATGTAATTTATTTGATCTTAGGCTTAAAACTTGCAACTTTGGAAGAGCTTCCAACCACATCGGGAATGTGTCAATGAGGTTATTATCTCCTAAATCAAGAACTTGCAACTTTTTGCAATTAGCCAAAGATATGGAGATGTTGCCCTCTAGCTCGTTGTCATGTAAGTTGAAGCTTCTGAGTACACTTCCAATGCTAAAAGTTGTTGGAAGAGTCCCTGAAAGATAGTTGTGGTGCATATCCAAAACCTCAAGATGACCACTCATGTTGCCAAAACATTGCAGAATTGATCCCTTAAGATTGTTTCTTCCCAAATTTAGATTTCGTAGTGATGTTAAATTGCAAATAGATGAAGGAATGGACCCAGAAAGTTGATTTTGATAAAGATACAAAAGGGACAAGTTGTTCAAATTCCCCAATGAAGCAGGAATAGAACCATTAAGAAAGTTAGAACTTAAAACTAGCTTGGTAAGAGACCCAAGGTAACCTATTTCTTCAGGAATGGAGCCAGAAAGCTGATTTTCATACAGATATAAAGTAGACAAGTTGGTCAAGTTCCCCAATGAAGCAGGAATAGAACCACTGAGAGAGTTATTCCTCAAACTTAGCTCAGTAAGAGACCCTAGGTTACCTATTTCTTCTGGAATGGAGCCAGAAAGCTGATTCTTATAAAGATACAAAAAAGACAAATTGGTCAAATTCCCCAATGAAATAGGAATAGAACCATTAAGAAAGTTAGTACCCAAAGATAACTTAGTAAGAGACCTTAGGCAACCTATTTCTCTTGGAATGGGGCCATTTAAATGGTTGTCAAATATGCGGATTCTGAAGCTTTGCTAGTGAGCCGATTTGTGGTGGGATTGTGCCTGAAATCTTATTGTTGGACAGTTGGAGATGGACAAGATTAGTGAGATTACCAATCTCTGGTGGGATGGTGCCAGAGAAATTATTCATACTAAGATCAAGATACTCAAGAAAAAGGAGAGATGAAAATGGAAAATCATAGAGTGTACCAATGACACTAGCATTTGTAATATTCAACCTGTTTACCCTACCATTAAAGCATATAACCCCATACCAGTCCCTACATGCATTAGAACTTGGTGCCCATGAAGCCAATAAGGAATTATTCTGGTTTTGTAAAGTTGCTTTCCATTTTAGGAGAGCATCTACTTCCTCAGTGGAAGCAAAAGTAACGATAAAGAGGTATAAGAGAGTGAACGACTGAAGTACAGAGAATATTTTGGGAACCATCATCATATATTGCCAAATGATTTCGAGTTGGATTGTTTGAGTTTGATTTGATGAAATTGTTGCGGGATACACTTTTATATCGTAGCATATCATTAGAAGTCTTGCGTATAAAATGCAGCATAGAATCAGAACAACTTTGAAGTCAAGAAAAACAATGAATGATGAAAAATACCATTCAAGTCTTCTTCTATTGTTACTACTCATTCAAGTCTTCTGCTACTGTTACTACTCATTCAAGACTTCAAGTGTTCTTCTACTGTTTTGAACTATAAAAAATACCATTTTTTTGTGATTCTTCCCAAAGAAAACAGAAACGTAAAAAAATTAATAGATGAGTGTGAAGATGGTTTCAATTTACTTTATTGAAACACAAATTCTTCACATATTAGTGAGTCTATTATGACTTACCGGGTCCAAGAAGTGAGTGGTTTAACAGTCAATAAGTGGCCTTATTGTCAAAGAAATGGGTGAAAACCACAGGATTACAAGGCTTAAATCTCACCCAAGACAAATGTACATTGTTAACGTATGTTAGAGTCTCATATTGATTGGGATAGTAGCCAAAGATAATGGAAAGGTACAAGGCCTGCTTGTCCAACAAGATGGTACAATAACACGGTTTCAACTCATTAAAATAAACCTTCATTTTGTCAACGCTAATAATTTTATCCCACAATGTAATTATTTCCAAGTTCCACTTTGACCAATTGTAAATTTGAAAGGAAATAGGGAAATTAATGTTTGTTATTCTCAAGTCAATGCACAGGTCTTGCTAAGAAAATTCCAAAAGAAACCATCTAAGTAGCCAAAAAAGTAGAGAAATGTCATTCTCAAAACACTACACCAAAAATATTCTTTATCGGCAATGACTTAACGGCAATGACTTAATTGCACTAAATATGTATTTTTAGTGGCAATCAACACTTTTTGTAAATGTCCCTAAAGCTTATTCGATATTGAATCTATTGACAATTAACTAATGCTGGTAAAGGCTTTAGCACTCTTTGATAATGTGTATATTTATTGCTACTAAAAGTTGCTTTTGTTATAGTTAAATTAGACAACTAAGTCATATAATGGAGTGCCATGAGTCTTTTTCTATAATTATAAGATATTGAGCTGTTGATGGACCTGATTGGACATGATACTTAGAATGAATCGTGGCTTTTTTCTTTTGGTTTCTTATTTAGTTTTCGATATTCATATGAGGGAACTGATTAAGTTGGATTCTCGCCGCGTCAGACTTATTAAAGGGAAAAGCGCCAAGTTTGTGCAGAAAATGTCCCTCATTGTGGTTGGTCTTTAAATATTGTCCCTGTTTTTTACTTTTTTGGAAATTTGAAGGTTGATAGTTTTTATTGTTAAAACTGTATATGTGTTGATTATTTATGCGTAAATCTTTAGTTCAAATACTCATTTATTGATTTGCTTGAAGAATCTCAAAACTCCATTGTGATGACTGCATTGGTTGTGTTTGAATCACACAACTTTAATACATGTTAGTGTGTATTTGTACAATCAAAAGAAAGAGGAAAGGGGAAATATAGAGGGGAAAGTCAAGCAAGGATTGCTGCATTTATATGAAATAATCTATCAATTCAAAGTTTGAGAAATGTTGTTATCCTCAAGTCTATGCACAAGCTAAGTCTTGTCCATGGAAACGTTGAATGATCGGGTTCATTTGTCGGAGAAAATAATTTTTTCTATTTTTTCTTTTCCAAAATCAAATTCAAGCACTCAAAAAATGAATCTTTCACACCAACTATTAGAGAGCTCAGATGGAGCTGTGGAAATATCTTTTTAACTTCTTATACGTAAACATTCTAACTGAAGGGGAGCCTTGGAGTAATTGGTAAAGTTGTTGCCATGTGACCAGGAGGTCACAGGTTCAAACCTTAGAAACAGCCTCTGGCAGAAATGCAAGGTAAGACTATCTACAATAGACCTTTGGTGGGCTCTTCCCCGGACTCTGCGCATAGCGGAAGCTTTAGTGCACCGGACTGCCCTTTATACGTAAACATTCTAACTGATGCCAAATGCCAATCTCACATTTTGCATGTCAAACTTAAGATGGATCTCCTTGAATCCTTCGCCGACTCAGAGGCGAAATCAGGATTTGAAGATTGCTAATTTGATATCAGTGGTGTTATAACAATTGAGACATTCAAGTTGTGTTTACTTCCCAATTTCTTCTCGTATGACATTATTGCTCAGGTCCAAGAAAGATAGTGGAAAGGTACAAGGCATGCTAGTCATTAAAATAAACTTGATTTTGTCAATGCTGACAATTTTATTCCACAATGTAATTATTTCCAAAATCCACCTTGACCAATTGTAAATTTGAAAAGAAAGAGGGAAATTGAAGCTAATTATTCTCAAGTCAATGCACAAGTCAAGAGATATCATTGTTTGAGGGGGTAACAATTTTTTTTTAAAAAAAGCAAGTACAGGGAGTAATTAGGACTAGGTGTAATTCATGGGGGATTTAAATAAGGCGGAATCCATCAGTGGCCTCTTAAAGACACCAATTTTCACTTAGACATTTCAATTAAGCTTTGTTCATTTTAGACACCTCAAGTAAGGTTCTGATGTGTCATTTTGACACTTTGTGCTGACTTGGCACGTTGTTTTCCTTCTATTGTTAATTAGTAATTGATTTTTTAAAAGTAAAGTAGAAAAAATTATATCTTTGTAAAATAAATTTTTCAAAATAGTTTCTTTTGATAGTGTTTCTTGAGAAGACAATATGGGTGGGGAATGAGTTGGGGTTGGGGTGGGTGGAGGTGGAGAAGACGACAACGACTGGGTGGGGTGGGTGAAGAAGACAACTAGGTGGGGGTGATTTTTTTTTTTTCGAAAATCACTTTTTTTTTTAGAAGATGAATTTCTTCTTCTTTTTTTAATTATTATTTGGGTAAAAAATGACATATGTCATCAAGTCAATGGCCATTTTTTTTCTACTCAAAAGTCATTATTTTAAAATTATTTTTGATATATATGTCACGTGTCTTCATTTAATTGGTCACTTTGACACATCATCGGCAAGTGTATTACACACACTTTAGATATTTGAGTGATTGTAAAAAAAGTGTCAAAATGACACATCGAAACCTTACTTGAGGTGTCTAAAATGAACAAAGCTTAGTTGAGGTGTCTAATTGAAAGTTGATGCCAATTTTAGGGGGCCACCGATGGGTTTCACCTTTAAATAAACACACGCCAAGTTTAGGGGGGTCTTTTGGTATTCTGCCTTATAATTATAATAAAATATTGAGTTGTTGACAGACCTTATTGGACATGATATTTAGAAGAAGACGTGACTTTTTTTTTTCATTTGATTTCTGATAGCCATATTAGGGATCTGATTAATCTAAATTCGCGCCATCTAAGTTCCATTAGAGGGGGAAGCGCCATGTTTTTGCATGGAGTGTCCCTGGTCTCAGCCTTTAAATATTGCCCCCCCCCCCCCCCCCCTTTTACGTTGTTGCGAAAATAGGCTTCTTTGGTTTTATATACAGTGCACTTGAATTTTTTACCCTTTCATCCTTACGTTACTCTTCTTCTTCACCAAGAACATCACAATTCTTCAATTTTCTTTAGCCTCAGCATTATTTTATAAGTTGACAAGTGCCATAACAGAACAGAAAACCAAAATAACAAAAAAAAAAAACATTCATTGAATACACTAAAATATTACTTAAATATCAAATCCACCATCACCAAAATAAGCATCATATTGTATCTCCAATGAGCATTTCACCAACTGGTCCTCCAAGCACCCGCATGTTTGAATTTTGTTTACTTAAAATCTGACTTTTATTTCACTTGTTAAACAGCGAGATTATTAAATCACATAGCCCTGTAATCACAGCTTCTAACTGTGGTATAAACAAAAGTAAGAAAATTAAGATGGTGATAGTTGCAATAAACTAAAGATCAATGTAGAACATAACTTGAATACCTGAATTTTTAGTGCCGCCTTTGACGGCCTCGCTGCTTCTTTTTTCGCCTTCTCATAACGATTCTGTATTCTAGTTCTTCAGTGATCCTAGAAAGCCAATTGGAATTTCGACTCGAAAGCATGAAATATGCTATGGAGAGTCCAATAATAAGTCCACTCCCATATCCCATAGGAACCGTCTTCCTAAATTCACTTAGAAATGTGGAGCTGCTTTCTTGATCCAACACGTGTGTTGTTTTGTTTGTCTTTGGCATCCCACTACTTCCACAACCTTCTGAAACAGGGAATCCACGCAATCCATCATTACCATCATATGAATTGTTCTCAAATGTAGCAAATTGATGTCCTTTAGGGATGCATCCTTCAAGATGATTGTGGGAGAGTTTTAAGAATTCGAGATATGTAAGAGAAGCGAGTTGTTTAGGTATCTCTCCTGAAAGTTGGTTGAATGAAAGGTCCAATGATTCAACTACAGATAAATTTCCAAGTGATGATGGTATATGACCATTCAATCCATTATGAGACAAATTCATCACCCGAAGCGCAATGAGATCCCCTAGAACACTAGGAATATGTCCATCAAATTTGTTGCTAGAAAGATCGATAGTGGTGTACAAAAACAAGATTCTCACAACTTCAAGCTCCAATCCCTTTGTTACTACAACTACTGAGTCTTGGTAATATCCATCTAGATTACTCGGTGCCTTCATCAATGGATCAATTGTCCTCATGGCTTTCAGATGTTGAAATAGACTTGTAGGTAAGTTTCCGGAGAAGACATTGTGTGAGAGATCGATTATTCGAAGCTCGGGAAACATACTTTCAATCCTTGTAGGTTGAATAGACCCATGTAATTTGTTGGATCTCAAGCTTAGAACTTGCAGTTCAGGTAGAGCTCCCAACCACATCGGGAATGTGTCGATGAGGTGATTATCTCCTAAATCAAGAACTTGCAAGCTTTTGCAATTAACCAAAGATCGGGGGATTTTACCATGTAATTTATTACCATGCAAGTTGAGGCTTCTAAGTGGACATTCAATGCTAAAAGTTGTTGGAAGAGTCCCTGAAAGATTGTTGTGGTGCATATCCAAAACCACGAGATTGTAACTCATGTTACCCAAACATTGTGGTATTGCTCCCCTCAAGTTATTATTTGCCAAAACGAGCATTCGTAATGACATCAAATTGCAAAGAGATGAAGGAATTTCCCCATTAAGATTGTTTTCTGATATGAAGAAGTATCTTGTGCAATTTGCTGGAATAGGTAGTGACCCTTTAAGAAAATTGGACCGCAAATCAATAGTATCTAGAGATTGAAGAGGAATAGAGTCCATGCTTGTCAACATATTGTGAGATAGATTAAGAGTTGACACTGAATATTCCCAATTAGACCATGTCCAATCAGGAATCCTTCCTTGAATTTTATTATTTGAAAGATCCAACTCCTTAAGATTCTTTGCGGATCTTAGAAACTCTAATTCTTTCACTTCACATGCGGCTAATCCTAACTTCTCAAGAGAATCGGGCAAAGTATATTTAACTTTATTCTCATTGGTCAATGTGATACGATTATATGAAAGACTAAGATCTATAAGATGTTTGAAGTCTGAAAAGAAGTTGACATCCACACTACCGCTAAAATTATTCCATGAAAGATCAAGAGTTGTTAGGTTCACAAGGTTTTGAATTGACATGGGAAGATGGCCTTGCAGCTGATTGTCTTTTAAATAAATACAGACAAGTGAATTGGACTTGAAATCCTCAAGCTGACCAGAAAAGTGGTTATTACTCAAGTATATGAAACTTGGTGATGGAAGGGAGAATATCCATGATGGAATTGTTCCATTTAGGGAGTTAGCTCCAAGGTACAAATACTCTATGCGGGTGAGATTTGAAAGAGATTCGGAAATAGGCCCTCTAAGGTTGCAATTTTGAAGAGACAAAAAATGCAACGAAGTTAGATAGCCAAGAGACTCAGGTAAATTATCAGAAATATTCACTTCAGTGAGATCTAACTCCACGAGAGATGCACTGCTATTCCATTTCGTCTTTGGAAAATAACCACTAAGTTGATCATTGTGATGTAAGTCAAGTCTTTCCAAGTTAGGCAGGTGAAAAATACTCTCAGGTATTATCCCGTACAATCTTGTCCATCCCAGCCTTAAAGTTGTTAAATGAGAAGAAACAATTGGAGGAATGGTGGAAGAGATGTTTACGGATCTAAGATCAAGCTCTCTTAATTGAGTCAAATTCCGAAGAAGTGATTTAAAATCATGAGCTGCGAGTCTTAGTTTATCGAGATAAAGTGTGGAGAGAAGAAGAGAATGTAACTTGGAAAGATGAGAGATTTCAGAAGGAATTTGACCTGAGAAATATGACCCGGAAAGATCAAGATGGGTCATGCTAGAAAACCTGCCAAATTTAGGTGAGATTTGAGAACCCTCGAAGTAATTCATAGAAAGGTTGAGCCTTTGGAGATGAGAATGTTGAAATAGACTGCTATTGGAATCAATTACCCCAACAAGCAAGCTGCAACTAAGATCAAGTTCAATGACATGACCACTCATCTCGTCACACTTCACTCCATCCCATAAACAACAATCTATTCTCATGTTCCATGAATTCGTCTTTGGATAAGACTGTTGGCCAAGCAAAAGTCCACACATATCAAATGAATCTATCGTAAGCGTTTGCTTGAATTTTAGAAGGGCAATGCTTTGATGTTTGGGGCACAAATGAGGTAATATGGAAGAAGAGGAAACAAGTTCGTGATGGAAAAAGACAATTAAGAGCACAATTGAGAGTTGTCTGTAGTCCATGTTTGGTTAAAAGAGTGAGAAATTTTGGTAGTGAAAATTATGAAGAATCGATGCAAGTATATATAATCAAAGGCAAAGACTGAGCCCGTTTGGATGGGCTTAAAAAAAGTGACTTTTATGTATGAAGTGCTTTTAGAACTTTTTAAGTGCTGAAAGTTATTTTTATAAATAAGCAGTTGAGTGTTGGGATAAAAGTGTTGATGTGTTTGGCAAATAAGTGCTGTTAAGCACTTATTTTCTGTCAAAATGACTGAAATACCCTTAAAGTTGTTAACACCATAATAAGTTGATTTAAAAGATTTTTAAACTCTAAAGTTGATTTAAATTAAAAGTAGTTTATATTGTAAAATCACTTCCACTATAAAATGTTTATTTAAGTTAATTTTTTTATAAATACATGTTACTTAAGGGGGGTGCATGAGCTAAAAGAGACTTATTTTGGAATGAAGAGTTGTGTATTAATTATGAGAATATTAATTAAATCATTCTTCTTCCTCCAACAGATATATCCTATGTTAATGGTGATTAAGGGCTCACATTTGCTGTATTTCCTAACAAAGCAAAAGGGAAAAGCGTCGCCGCCATGGCTGCAAACATCAGTTTGTTATTCAAAGCCTTAACCGGGTCGCCTTGCCAAGATACGGATCGAATTTTTCTCAATATCGTGATTGAACTAAGCCCATAAAGGAAGCAATCAATCATCATAGCCCCTTTACAACATCAGCAGCACAAAGAAAGGAGAAAGAAAAAGAGAAAAAGCAAGAGCAAGAAGAGTATTAACGTGTATTTGGATGAATGTATAATGTTTGTTTTTCTTGTATATTTTCAAAGGGTTGTTGGTTTTTTGTTCCATTAATGGAGAAATCACTGGCAAAGTAGAGATGGGCAACCATCCTTTTACAGAAAATCTCATTTTTCTCTATCGCCTCATTCTTCTTCCTTTCTTGGCTATGCTCGAATTTCTTGTCTAGTCACCAAAATTGAAAGTCTGTTTAGCAGCCCAAGCAGAGTAATCAAATGAAATCTTTTTATTAGTGGCAACGTTGTAGAACCAACTAGCTGGACCACTGGGTTTGGAGGTTGCGCTGTTGTAGAAGATGATGAACAGAGATCGTGGAGGCTGCGTTGTTGCTGAAGAAATGAGGAACATATGTGAATTTTAGGCTTTTAGCTGAGAGGGTATTTTGGAAATTAAAATAAAATATAAGGAATATAAAAATAATTTCTATGGTCAATGAAAATGGCTTTAAGCCCTCAAAAAAAAAGTTAGGATTTTCAACTTTTCATTTTTGGGTGACTTTAAGAACTTTATGGCTTAAATTTAGCATTTTAAGTTGGTAACCAAACACCACAATAAGCTAAAAAAGACCCATCCAAACGGGCTCTATATGATGTTACTCAAGTCAATGCACAGCAAGTCTTTCAATAGTTGATGTTACTCTAATCGTGGTGGATCAAGGGGCCCATTCTCCACTATTGTTGGTATTGGAAAAACGAAATCAAGATAGATTTGAGGCACAAACCTACTGAGTCCGGAGTCGGAATGACAATTTTTTTTTTCAAAAATTTTAAAATGGTGATTAATTTTTAAATGAAACTAAAAGGGCAAAAACGCACTTTGGGATGCGACTTTGCCTTTGTCAGTTGACGTCTGTCAGTATGTTAAAGGAAGTCGCACGGCAGGATGCGACCTGCTGTGTGACTTCCTTTAAATCATGGGCCCACGCACCTCTTTCCACTCCCACCCCACCCCACCCCCCACACCATACCCAATCCTCACCCCGTTGCCCTTTTAGTTTCATTCTAAATTTAATCACTATTTTGAGGTTTTTATAAAAAAAAAATTATACTTTCGGCTCGGATTCTTTTATATATATATATATATATATATATAATAACAACAACAATAAAGATTACCATTTTTATCTGATCACCAATCAATAAATTGATATTAGTGTAAAGATTTGTACTTTAAAATTTTAATTTGTAATAGTATATTAGTTACCATTTTTATCTAATAATTAATTAATGACAATTGATATTAGTGTAAAGATTTTTTGTAAAGATTTTTTACTTTATTGCAATTTTAATCTATAATAACATATTAGTCACCATATTTATCAGATCACTAATTAATGATATACCTAATAACAAGTGTCCAAATTATGTAAATATTTTGTTTACACTTCTTTTAAAAGGTGGAGAATATTTAAGGTAGTATAAATTGGTAAAAAATAGTATTTATTAAATGGGGTGGGAGTGTGTTTTTGTCCTTTTAGTTTCATCTTAAAATTATCACCGTTTTGAAATTTTTACAAAAAAAAATTGCGCTTTGGGCTCCGAGTTACAAAACGACTTTCCTTAAAGACAATAAAAAGTAAAACAAGCCAATGCAACTTCGTAGGGGACTCTAATTTATCATGCAAAACTTTAGGTCTCTTCCAAAAGATTCAAGGAGATAATTGAATAACTTCAGGAATTAGAGGAAAAGCAAGAAGTTACAATAAGACATTTGAGATCTCCTTTATTGAGCTATAATATCTAGGGTGTTACCGATCGGTTTGGGTTATTGGTCAAAATCAAACTAAATCATTTAATCGGTTTTAAAATTATTAAAATCAAACCAAATCAATTAAAATATATATCCATCGGTTTAGTTGTTATCGGTTTCGGTTTGGTTTGGTTTGGTTATTAACCATACACAAAAATAAAAGAAACGATTCATTCAAAAGAGAAGAAAAGATAACAATTCATTCAAAAAAAAGAAGAAATATCTTCGTGTCATTTTGGATCTTATAATTCTTATACCAAAATTTTAATTTTGTTTAACTTCTTGCTTATATTGTTAGCTAATCCAATATACTGAACAACATAAACTTATTGAATAATGCATAAGGTAATGATATGGTTGTACAAATAAATGACATATTATATCTTTCTATTTTAAATTAGTGTACTGTATTTTTTGCATAAAAAAGTGTTCATAAAAAATAATATGTTATGTATATATTTAATTACAAAAAAAATATGTATAATTTATTGGTTCGGTTATTTCTTCGGGTTTTTTTGAACAAAACCAAAACCAAATCAAATACTATAGGTTTTTAAAAATATAAAACCAAACCAAATAAAAAATTAATTTATTTGATCAGTTTGGTTTGATTTTTCAGTTTGAATCAGTTTTTACCCAAACTGTGAACACCCGTAATAATATCCATTCTTTTTATGACAAACATATATAGTGTTTAATAAAACACATATGATTTTTTAAAATTGTATACTCATTGATATTGGATATACGCACAGAGTGTTGAAATTACTTGACACAATTGATTGCTCACAAGTTGAATTTTATTATTGGAAGCTGCAAAGTAAGGACCGGCTTCGATCTTACAACTCTTTACACTCAATTTTTTCTTTTGCACTAAACACTTTAGCAAGTCTCTTATTTCTCACTTTTACTCTCACACTTCTCACTTGAAGACTCAATTCTTACTTGCTTTATCACTCTCTCTTTCTTGAATTCAGTCGAACCCATTGCATTTGGGTTGTATCTATTTTCAATGACTTGCATAAAAGGATAAAAATCTTTGACAATATACAACATTTTTTACGTGTCAACTCCGTAGAAGTTGGATCGGCTATATGATCCTAATTGACCACATTATTCCATTTAAATCATCCCATGCCTATAAGTGAGGATTTATCATGAAATTGACTAAACTTACATTAAAAGTGAGAAATCTATATTTCGTGTCCCAAAAAAATGCATTCAATCGAACCGATTGTTTAAGGGTTGCATACGCCTCTAAAGAATAAAGAGCGGAGGAAATTAAGTCAAGAAAAATCATAGAGTGAGAAATTTCAGATGAAAGCTACTTTAACACCCAAATTCCTTTCACTTTTGATTTTTCATTTTGATGTGACTACTCATTATGAAAACCTAAATCCCCAAGGATCATGACTTTTGGTTTTGCATTTAAGTCTTCTTCTACCCTTCCTTTTTTTTTTTTGGATCATGACTTTTGGTTTTGACAATTCAAGTTTTTAGTAGATTGTAAATAATGATCTCAATTTATTTTATCAAAACACAAAACGTTCACAAACTTATGAGTTTATACTGAAAATTATAGGTGCTAAAAGGAGAAAATCAAAGTGAAGGAAAAATAAATACAAGACAAAGCAAGATAATTCCAATACAAAAACAAATTTCGATTTTTTAATCAAAATTAAACATCATAGCGTAACCTAATTCTTATTCTGATGTATTTATGATAATTGATAATATAACGTTAATTAAAACACACAAATTACATAATATGTAATTTATCTCAAATACATTATTGAATAGGATCTCACTTGTTCAACTTGTTGACAATGGGTTCAATACATTTAGTTAACGACACATTTCTCTATTTCAAAAACTCGAATCTAAAATCTATAGTTAAAGATAGAAAGATCATACTTATTCCACCACATCTTTTTGTGGTAAGTGCAATTTCGAAGAAGAAAGAGGTGATAAAACTACAACTATTTAGGGTAAAGAATTATCTCCATAACCTTCTTTATTAATTTAGAGACAGAGATATACAATCATTTATGCAGGGAAATTAAACTTATATTTTACTCTAAAATTATTATTTTTTTAAAAAAATGAAGTCCAAACAAAGACTTATATTTTTTTATTCTCAAGTCAATCAGTCAATGCACAAGTTTCGTCCATGGAAATGTTAAATTATATTTGTTTTGAGAAAATAATTTGTTTATTATATTTTTCTACCATCCACATTGAACATTCAATTTGTATCAAGAATCAACCATCGAAAATCAACTAGCTAGTTCCATTTTAGCTCAACTTTATAAGTTTCAAGTCGCTTTTTTCTAACACGTCAAAATAAAATTTACAAGACTGACTTAAGAAGCAAAGTTCTAGATTTAACTACATAAGTTAGATTCATTAATAAAATTATTTATCCAAATTGGACTCAATCCAGACTATTTATTCTTAATAGACTCATGACCTAAATTATTTCAGCGCCTACCGCATTTTTTCTTTCCTTATTTCGCGCATGACGACAACATAAAGTTAGCATCACAACTATGAATTAATCCTTTGTGATACGCTGTCGGTATATTGATATCATATCGGTATCATATATGACTGAGCTTAATCCTCTGTGATTCTCCGTCGATATATTGATACCATATCGGTGTCATATAGGATTGAGGCTCTTTTTTTAAGAAATAAATAAGAAACAATTAAAGAAAAAATTATGAAGTTACAATCTTATTTATTATATTGTAAATTAGTAGAAAATATATTTTTAATTTTTTTTTCTTTTTACAAATTAAAAAAATTTATATCTAAATTATGACTCTTTTTTAACTGTCTTTTAAATTAAAATATTGAAGAATTGTAACAGTCATAATGGTATCATGATAGTAGGTAGACATACCATAATGGTATCATAGATGATTAAGTAATCTTATTGAAGGATTGAAGCAAACCTCAATGAAAACACTGCTCAATTATTTTTTGATACAACAGAGTATATTATACTTTGATGGTATCAATGAGGAAGAAGCAGTTCTTCACACTGCTGACACTGCTTAGTTACTGTTAAATACCATCAGAGTATATTCATATACTATAATATACTGTAATGGTATCAGAGAGAGCAAAAGAGGATGAACGCTGATGTCAGCATGACGTCAGGGCGCATATTTAAAATAATAGAGGGTGTGAAAGTAATGAGGCATAACACTCTGTTTGAATGGTGATTTCCATGATTTCATATTGTACAGTATTGTACGGTATGGTATTGTACAATATAATACTATATATGGATAGACTGTATGATTTGCTATTGTTTAGTGATAATTTTTTTGTTTTGTTTGACTGTATGATACTATATCGTAACTGATAAATTTATGAAAATGTCCTTAACAAAGGGTAAACTAGAATTATCTAAAATTAAGTAAGGGTATAATTAAAAAAAAGTAAACAATGGGATACCACCAAATTGGTGGTTTCAAAAAGCGAAAGTTTTCATGGTTACAAAACCATGAAACCAAATCATATCATACCATGTAATTAAAGAAACAATCAAAACAAATGTGGTTCTCTTACTAACCATACCACGGAAAACCATCATCCCAACAAGCTGTTAAGGATAAATATTTAACGTTTTTGGGTATAAATGTTCTTTCTCCCTTTAAACAATATGATATTCCAAAGGTTTAATTAAAATGATGGCCCACGTGAAGCAAATGCAGTATTTACTGAATTTATCCTCAATTTCGTCTATTAAATTATTTGTTTGGAGGAAATAAAAAAGGAACAGGGTCAAACGAACCAACTAAGCTATGAGTAATAACATCAACCATAGTGTTTTATAAATAAATAAAAAATAGTCATGCATTTTATACTAAGTCATGAGTAATAATATCAACCATGGTGTTTTATAAAAAAAATAAAAATAAAAATAGTCATGCATTTTATAAAATCAGTAACAACAATTTATTTGAAACCAATATCGTATTTCGTGTATGAAAACGTTAGGTAATAACAATTTGGCAAAGTTGATTCCCAAAACATTCTTTTTTATATCAAAATATATTTTACAGTTTCTTTCTAACTAGATTCAAATCCAAAATATATAGAACTGTAAAATAAACTGAGGATTGTAATTAAACTCAAGTGCAAAGCATCATTTGGCGTATTTCAGCATATCAATTCATACTATTGCTTAATGTTCTTATGCAAGTAATATTTTTTTTTAATCAAAACTTTCTGTTTTTAATTTTAATAAAAAGTTTATGCAGGAAATCTGTTGCAAACATGTTATGGTTGAAAATCAACTATGAAAGAGTTGCCGCAAACCTTTTGAAAGAGACACAAGTGGTGCATGTTGTCTTGTTGTAAGTTGTTGGGTTAATGCGCAACCCTCATGTTTAGTTCCCATCGTGAGATCTGCTTCACCTTAATGGTTATTTAAACAAGTAAAAATTTATCATTTGCAGTAGTTTTGCGGAATAATACATATTCGAACAATTAAAAAATTTACCCGTATCTTCAATAGCTTGACTCACGTTCAACTTTTCCATTCCAAATTATTTTTTCTATTCTAAAATTGTAACTAACCTCCAACAGTTCTTAATAGTGAGTTATGAGATTGCGCTTCAATATAAAAGTGAACTTTTATTGTGGGGTAGAGATGTTGTTTTCGATAGACACTCTCACTTCAAAAGATAAATTAACAAAATGGGTTGCAAAAAAAAATATGACAATAAAATAACAAGATACAGAACACCTAAAATAACAAATAAATTAGACACTTAACATGCAGTGATAGTGTCTTAGGTTTATAAAATATATAGCTTTACACTGAAATTAGTGCTGACAAAATTAGCCTATATTTGATCAATTTGTTCATATTTTAATAGGTTGGGAGTGATTTTGTAAGTGAATAAAATTTGGAAATATTCAGCTATAGTTGGTCCATAAGAATATGGGTGAACGTGAGTAAAGTATGAAAATTGAGGGAAAATGAGATATCTAGAAATTTTTCATTTTTTTCGAAGTTAAACTCTAGAAAACATATTTGATCGATAAAATTACGGAATTCGATTTGTAGTTGAATTTGAGATTTTTCAATAATTTGAAAAATAATAAAAAGGTGATTTCACCTTTTTCATTCGAAACTACTCACAAAAAGTAAAAAAAAAAACTCAAAATTGTATTCAAATATCATATTTTACTTTGAAAACAAAAACGACTTTTCTCAAATATCACAATGAAACATGGTCAAACGCTCACCTTATTATTGAACATGTTTTCTAAAGTGAGCTACTAATTCTATGTTGAATTTTTAATGACTAAATCATTTAGTAAGAGCTATGTACAAGAATAAAACATATCTATTTATTTTTAAAAGTAACAAATATAGCACGTGTCATAACAAATATAGCATTTTACGAAAATTAAATAAATTAATAAACCCCATTTAAAAGCTAGTAACCCTCTCCACTAATTAATAAATGCGATCTATTTCCATCATACGGTCTCTTCCAATAATTAATTAATGCGATCTATTTTCTGATATTTTCTCTTCAAGTTTTATTTTTGTGTTGACAATTTTTCTAAGAAAATCATTACTATTTCAAGTATATTATATTGGGATCATTTAATATAATACTCCATTAATATACATTTATTATACCAAATATACTTATAATATAATATTTACTACAACCACAACAACAACTACAATAATAAATCACTACAAAAGAACTGTGAAATAGGAGTCGCCCGGTCATCCCTTGCAATAAAATTGGGAAATCTTTCACACAATAGCGTGTTTGAAGTCCTACTAAGCTTAAGCTAAAGGAGGGGTTAAAATTGCAACTTGTTGTGGTTACTAACCCCCGCTAATTGTTGTAACAATGATTTCCATTGCGGGGTTATAA
This sequence comes from Solanum dulcamara, assembly GCF_947179165.1. Taxonomy (NCBI): domain Eukaryota; kingdom Viridiplantae; phylum Streptophyta; class Magnoliopsida; order Solanales; family Solanaceae; genus Solanum; species Solanum dulcamara. The sequence goes on along the minus strand of NC_077241.1, from coordinate 65,830,342 downwards.
ACCTCCGCTATTTGTTTTACCAGATATTCATACATGCATTTTGCGGGGTTGTAACCTCCGCAGTAATTTGACCAAAAATTAGCTTTTTATTTTTTATATAATTAGATTACAACTAATATAAATTTTAGTTATTAATAACTAAACTTGTAGATTATGTTCATAATAATAACTAAAAGCACTAGAAATTTTTGATAACTAAAACACTAATATTTATTAAAACATAAAAATTGTCTGAGTTAAGAATATTACAAGTAAGCAAACTCTCAATGCACCTGCACCAAAATATTATAAGAAAAAAAAATTATTCAATAAATCTTTATCCGCAATGACGAAATTGAAAACATGCAAACATGTCTTCATTTTTCTTCCACAAGCTTTAGTACGTGCAGCGACAATAAGCCCATGAATACGAATTTCCTTTTGTCATCTTCTGATCAGATTTTCTCCATCTGCAATCATCATTAATCTGCAAAATTTTCAATAAATGAGAAACAAATAATCTGGTATGTCTAAGTTGTGAATCACAAAATCCAGCTGCTTACCTTGTTGTTGGCAACTTCTCTTGGGACATTTATATTCAGAAAACAATTCTGCAGATAAGGCTTATTAGAGATCTCAGTCGACATAACAGTTATGATGGGTATGAAAGCTTTAGCGCACAATGTAAAATCATTAACATTGAGTTTTCAACCAATCCTGAAATCGACAGTCACATAAACCAATGAAAAATGAACAACTCTATCATGTATATATTGGCTGCAAGTATTGGGTGTTTGCCTGACTTTCCTAGTATAATTGGGTTTTTTTTTTCCTAAAAGGAAAACACAAAGTTCTTCATATTTGGCTAGTCTTTTTTCTTATAGAAAAAAGTTTATGACTCTATAAATAGAAGTTCATTCCTTCTAACATACCAGCATTCACAATGTAGTCCTATGGGCTTTCATGAGAGTTTTGGGTAGGGGGAGAATTTGTGAGTTAACACTTGTGTGAACCTATTTGTATTTCGGGTGAATTGTGTGAGGTTATTTCTCTCGATATTTTGTACTCTCATATTTATAGTGGATTGCTCATCTCCTCTTGTGGACGTAGGTCAGTTGACCGAATCACATTAAATGTTTGTGTCTCTTATGGTATATTTCTCGTTTTTCTTCTTACTCATGGTCATTCTGAGGTTTGCTTTGCTAGCTTCCGCATGACACCTAATTATTTCGGCCCTAACAGCAAGCATATACATGGAGATATGAGTACAAATAGCTTTGAAGCATAGCCAACTTGCTTCCTTATATGCAACCCAGACCTGAAAAAAAATTACATGAAAATCCTTACTAATGATTTTGACATAGTATAGAAGTTTATGGCATGTGACTGCATGCCCCAGCCATACATAGTATCATATTTCACAAACTTTGGACTTTCTTATTAAGCTACCGAGAAGAAATCTTCAAATACCAGTGAGATTAAGGGCAAAGGTAGCTAAACAATGAAAAACTTACCGAGCGAGCCAATCCACCTGCACCGATATTAACTTAAAAATGAGTAAGGCAATATTATTAGCCAAAAAACTTATACATTTTGAGAGCGCAAGTCATTTTCAGCAATCTTATCCCAACCTCCCAAATTACATGACCTGATAATGTAATATACTGCAGGATCTTGTACAAAAAGAAACAACCACAATAAGGGTAACTAGAAAACACAAAGCATGATATGAATAGTGCATGTTTAACAGCTGCAACTTTGTTGCTTTCTTTGGCCAAACAAGCACCATGCTTGCTAGAACTTGATTTTTCTAACATAGGAAAGAAGTCAGTGGAAAACAAATGGAATTACTAATAAGGTGAAAAAGAAAGTGATGTTTAAGGATTATCCTACCAAAATGTCTGCTGAATCTAAGAAGAAGAAAAAGAAGAGGAGAAAGAGCAAATGTGTAGTGTCTACCAAAATTCAGAATAAATTTGTGCAAGTGAAAAGAGAGAAAAGGGTACAATAATCATTGTAAATGAAGTTGGACAACAAGTGTTGCTAAGGGAACTGTACAACTCTGAATCAACATTAGAACTTTTGTTCTCCTTTTTTTCATTTTTCAGTAGGATAGTGTAAGACAATAAGTCCAAGTCGCATGAGCTTGTGTGGGAATATGAATAGATACAATCCCAGAAAAATAAGATTTAGTTATATGAATGCTCACTCTATGTTGCTCAATTTAAACTCACCTCAATCCAATATTACACATATGAAGTTGATGAGTTAGACTTGGCAAAATTCAAATTCCAGTTTTAGAGTAGCTATTTCTCAATTGGGGAGGTCATTTTCTGTTTATCTTTTTGGTTACACAAGAACTGAATGAGAATCTCCAACTTAAAAGTTGAGTCTTTTACCAACTATTGTGGCATTTAAGTAGATATAAAGCCAACTGACACAACATAGGTAAGGCATTTACTTTTCAACAAAGATTTCTACAACAAGGGTACACAACGATAGTTTTCAAACTTCCCCATAGATTGTGTTTGAAACTTCTATTAGTTGATGATGAAAAGCTGAAATACTGCTTTATATCACAGCTGCTTATCCTTTATCATTATAATCTAGAAAGAAGGGCCTAGTAATACGATAAATTAACTTCTATTAATATGCCTATAAGCAAGGAAAAACCATATTAAGGCAATATTTTATTCCAAATATACAAGATTCGCTGACAAACAACGAAGAAGTTAATCTAAGCAATAAAAAAAATTAAGTAGTAGCAAAATTAACCTCCATGTAAACATTATTCAATCAGATTATCCACATTGAACCCCTAAAAAAGAGATCTTAGGAAAAATTCAAAAAACGTACCATAGTTAAAAACCTTAATGATCCAAGGAAAATCTGAAGTTTCTCCATGGTGCCAGGGCATAGGGCGACAAGGCAATTTGAGCCTTCTTTTCCAAAATCACCTAGAGAAGTTCTTTTAGGAACCTTTTCTGGAAATGATTCAAATTCAAAAACAACTCAGTTGATTAACAGACTAAAAAGGCGTGAAAAAACGGGAAAGAAAACTCATAATCAGATAACTAGTCGTACTAGTGACTCTTCTGCAAATTACCCAATTGAATGAGGAAGAGGACTCGATTACAGTAGAGAATGAACTTTCTATCTTTAATATAGACTAATTCAACTGGTGTTCCAACATGAGAAACAAAGTTTTCATGTTAATTTTAGTAGAGAAAGGGACTAGAGCAAATAATCAGTAAACTAAAAACACAAATAAGCACAGAAAACAAATTTAAAACACACACGTAAGAAGAAAGAAAGCATAAATTATAATTTGGAAAGCAAAATCATAGAACGAGGAAGAAAAAGATGTTAGATTATTAGATTCATATGCCAAAACTTGAAGAAATCAATGGTGTCTTCATGTGTTTCACCTGCACCGTCTAATCGGACTTGATCATGGTGAATCCAAGCTCCTTAACATCAGCTGCTTCACTGCCGATTATCAACTCCTCAGTCGGATTCGGAGGCAGCCTTAGAGCTCTGAACTTCTTGTAGAAATTCATATGACGATTCACTGCCTTCGCACACAGTCCACAAATCAACCGTCGTTCGTTCTTCTCCCTATATAAGCCACCGTGCACTCCTCTGTTAATCCGCAGCACTCGCTTTTCACCAACTCCACTTCATTCCCATTATCATGCAATTTGTAGAAATTAGCGATTTTCTCTATTTCGCGAAGAGAGAAAATTTGTGGGAAGTTTTAGAGAGAGAGAGAGAGAGAGATTTATGTTCTAACTGAGTTTGGCCCAAAAGAAAATGAGGAAAAGATTAAAAATTGAGGTTGTTATGAAATAAAAATGTGATGTTAATTCACCCTTTTTCCCTAATTCCATTAATCATTCTTTTCCTCTAACCCAATTAATCACTTTTTATCCAATCCAATTATTCATTTTTTAGCTTTGTAAATTTGGCTATAAATAGCCATGCCAAAGAATGAAAAATATATAAATATTGATATATTCTCAACTATTTCCCTCTCTTTTATTGTCTCATTTTCTTATGTTACTAAATTAGTTTATTTTACAACACGTTATCAGCACGAAACTTTAATTTCCAAAAATTAACTTCTATATCAGGTATATCTACTGAAGAAATTTAATTTTCAGTTGTCTTTGTTATTTTTTTTTAAAAAATAATTTTCATCATGTCAAACTTGTCAAAATTAGAGTTTGTGGCACTTGATATTTCTGGCAAAAATTATTTATAATGGGTACTTGATGCTGAAATCCACCTTACCGCTAAGGGTCTTGGTGATGCTATAATTGAAGGAAATACAGCATCAAGTCAGGATAAAACAAATACTATGATTTTCTTTCGTCATCATCTAGATGAAAGCCTGAAAATGGAATACTTGACAATGAAAGATCCACTTGAATTGTTGAAAGACTTAAAAGGGAGGTTTGACCACCTCAGGGCAACGGTATTGCCAAAGGCTCGTTATAAGTGGATGCACTTACGGTTTCAAGATTTTAAAACTGTAATTGAGTATAATTCTACTGTATTTAGAATTACTTCCAAATTAAAATTATGTGTGAAAACTATAAATGATGAGGACATGTTAGAAAAGACACTAACTACTTTTCATGTCTCTAATGTAATATTACAGCAGCAATATCGTGAAAAGGGTTTTCAAAAATACTCTAAATTGATCTCATGCCTTCTGGTGGCTGAGCATCATAATGCCTTTTTAATAAAAAATCATGAAGCCCGTCCAACTGAAATTGCTTCGTTATCGGAAGCAAATATGGTAGAAGTACATGGCCAGTCTGAAAGAAGACAAAATAAAAATCAAGACCATAATAATGTGTGTGGGCGTGACAATGGCAGAAGACAATATAATAATTGTCGTGGTGGTGGTCAACATAAAAGGGAGAACAATATCAGTTCTCAAAATGACCCTTCAAGAAGTAACTGTCATCGTTGTGGCATGAAAAACCACTGGAAAAATGAATGTCGAATGCCTGAGTATTTTGTAAGGCTTTATCAAAATTATTTCAAAAGAAAGGCAAATAGAGATGGTGCCTCTTCTTCTAATACTCGGATATAGTCACACTTGATGTTCGAAAATAATGTTGAGGCAAGACCTTTGCATACTGATAATATTGAAGCAAATCTGGCTTTGAGGGATGATGATTTTAATGACCTCAATGATATTACTCATTTGGAGGTTGAAGATTTTTTTAAGGATCTTAATTGATGTTTAATTTCATGTTTTTCAATATATTGTCATTTTTATGTACTTTGAATTATCGTGTTTTTACATTTATGTATTTAAAAGAAAAAAAAAGGGGGACTTATGTTTTATAGCAATATTGTTACTTATTTTATTTCTTATAATGCATTTTTATTTTATGAAGATAAATAAATTTCTCAATCTTTAATTGGATTCAGGATGAATAATGAAAATATGTGTCTTTTGGATAGTGCCACAACTCATACAATATTAAAAGAAAAGAAATATTTCTGTCATTTAATTATGAAAAAGGCATATGTCAATATAATATCTGGTAGTACAAAATTGATTAAAGGCTTTGAAAAAATGGCCTTATTACTACCTGGAGGAACGATATTGATAATTGATAATGCATTGTATTGTAGTAAATCTTAAAGAAACTTGCTAAGTTTCAAGGTTATTCGCCAAAATAGCTATCATATTGAGACTGCAAATGAAGGAAAGATTGAATACATTTATATTACTACAATAAATATGGAGAAGAAAATTGTGCACGAAAAATTACCTAGATACATGACTTTCCCTTTAGAAGCCTCGTATGAGTTTTACTTTTAGGCTTACACATCATGTTAGGTTTTGGGATGTGTGTCATCATGACCTTAATTTTTGGGTCGTGACACGGTTGGTGCTTCTCCTTCTTGGTGTGTTTTGTAACCGACATGGACTCTGCCATTCGAAGAGTATACAATCTTCTTTTTAAGAAAATTTTATTATGCAAAGATTTGGCCTCATACAATCCCGTAAGAGTATCTCATATTTTCTTCGCTGTCTGTTTTTCAGCTACACTAGACAACACTTGATCAGCTAGTGCCAAGTGTAGATCAGCAACTGCGTTACTGTCTATATCGTTCCACTTGCTATCATCAGTAAAGTCTGTGGGCCTTCTTTCAATTGCAGCTAAGCAATTGACTTTTCTTAATATCGCTCTTATTTTCATTTTCCACAATGAGAAATTAGTTCTATTGAATTTCTCAACGTTAAACTTTGTTGTACTCGACATTGTTATTTGCTTCACACCCTTCTAGATTATTTCTGAATATTTTTGTAAACAATCGTGACAAGCTGTACCATCACCGAAATTTACTATTCATGTGAATAGTACTTTTTGCCAAAATTTACTATTCACGAAAATTTACTATTCACAGATAGTACCTTCACATAAAATAGACAGAATAATCGAGGGTTTTGATACCACTGTTGGGGGGAGAAAACACTATAACTAAAGTTTGATATGATGATAATAAATAATGAAAATAAATTGGACACGAGAATTTTACGTGAAAATCCCTCAAACAAATGGAGGGGAAAAATTGCGGGGTAGAAGGATCTTACTATGATAATATGGGAGTACACTGCTCTCAAATATAAGGAGAAAACAACAATTAACACTTCTCTCTTGTAAAAGGAACAACTTATTAAAGAGGACACTCAAGACTACAATATTTATCTTGGTGTATAACTTTCTTTGTGTTCTTACTTTTTTGGATTGTATTTTTGTTTGTGGGATAATCTAAATGAGGACAAGAGACCCTCTATTTATAGGAAACTAGAAACGCGTAAAATCCGCGTAAAATTCGCGTATTGTACTTCCCTTTTTGACTACGCATTCAAAACGCATTTTGTTTCCTTTTTGACTACGCGTTAAAAATGCGTTTTGTAGTATTTGACTATCTTGCAAATTTTTCCCTTTTTCTTTTTCTTTTCTATTATTAAATTCTTATTAAATTAATAGCTATGCAAAAAAAAAGGTACATAAATGATAGAATTGCTATCAATATGATGAATTGTCTATAGATATTCTGCATAGATTAACTTCAAAAATAAATTTTACTCAAAATCTTTTTATGGAGTTTTGAAAAAAATAATAATTAGAAATCTTCATTATATCTAAATTGTTTGAATAAAATTTTTTAATCGAAAAGACTTGTTACAATTGCTTCAATTTGCAGTAGTAGTTGCGGCGATTTCAAAATGGTGAAATATGATTGAAAGATTTGTTGACTGCTTGCTATGTTGCTATGAAGAGAAGAAGAATTTAAAGATGAGATAGAAATAAAAAAAAAATTACACATATATCTATGAAAAAAATATTGAAATAAAGTTTTAATATTTATTTTTAATGCTTAGAGTGAAATATACTCACTTTACTATATATAAATATTTAGAGAGGTAATAATTATAATTTTAAATAGTAAATAGACAATCTTCGATCATGTGGTCACTGAGGCGTTGAGGACGATTGAATTTTTCCAATTGGATTTATTGGCTTTGTCCTTTGTTTAATAGTTTTTTTTTTGTTTGCTTGGGTTGGGCCTTTGCCATTTTTAAATTAAAAATATAGATAAATAGTATATGATATATTTCTTGTAAAATGCTGAAATTTTATTTGACTATTGAATTCTAAATATTAATGTAGAATTATTCATAAAATAAGGATAAATATGGGTTAAGTAATTCATTTTGTCATCCAATCTATTTTTACTCAATAAAATATAAATGAGTCAAATTATAATTCATTTTATATTGACATGTCAATTCGCCAATATGTGTCCAACTCGCCTACATGCCACTTGTTAAGATCAATAATGTTGTTTTTTTGCTTATTTTTCACCATTTTTTATATTAATGAAATGGTTAAATCATGTCTTAGAACTTGAGTAGTTTAATGGGACTTAGACTTCAACTAAGATCTTCGTGCGGCACTTGATAACTTACTCGCAAATCTTTCACGATCTTGCAAGCTCAAGTAAGCCTTTAAGATTAGATCGCTAAGGAAACGTTAGATTGTATGAAAGACAAAAGAGCTTTTGAAGAAAGCTTTGTATTATTTGGAAGAATACTTGATTTCTGGATGATTTGTTACAAATGAATGCCCCCTCTATTTATACTACTCGTAAGAGGCTTAAGTATAAATAAAAATTGATATACAAGTCCTTTCATATTTATAAAGAAGTCCCTTCTCTAGAATTCTCTACACAGAGAATTCTAGAGAACTCTATGTCTTCCAAGACTTCTCGACAATATTCTACAAGAAGAGTCTTCTACAAACCTCTCCAAGACTCTAGATTCCTCCCCCTTCTTCAAAATCAAATGGCGGGTCATAACAAAAGGCCCAAATTATTAGGTCGTTACATTCCTCCAAATAATGACAAAGATGAAATATTTTAGGTCTTGTTCGAATCATGAAATGCTTTGGTTTCTAATTAAAAAACATATCAATAATATCGCCACTAATATAGAATAAGAGGTCAAAAGTTTACTTTGTTGAAGAAATTCCAACTCTTATCGCCTCTTTATGTTCTTGAGAATATTTTTTTTTATGAAATCTAAATTTTTAATGATGATTTGGCGTTATAGCAAGCATTTAATATGCTTGAATTACATCCATAAATGCTTAGGAGTAACTCATAATGGATATTTAACACTCTACGTCATAACTCTCTTGAAAGTTTCTAGACCAAATGAATTTTGGATCATTTTCTCTCTCCATGAGTGGTTATTTACACATTCATATAAAGCATTCATTCTTGTAACATTTTTCAAAATTTGGTGTGATAGAGACCGTCGCCCCAAGTAGTGCGCAATTCTCGGTCTTTCTGGCGCGATACACAACTTTGTGTGAAATCGTAAGTATATTGTTTTTATCGCTCTTTTTTTTGGCTTACTTATTTTGATGAAGTTTGAGATATTTGGATATAAATAAACATTTAAATGACTAAAATATTATATCTAGATCTGAACAATAAATAATTAAGATTATTTATTTTTCAACATTTGATATACATAGTTTATTTATTTTTAACGCAATAAAAATACAATTCAAATTATAAGTAGTTTATTAGTAGATAAAATATATAAATTTAATATAATAAATTATTATTTGATAAAAAAAAGTTGTATGTTCTATAGTGATGATCGATGTTAGTGGTTAGTAATGAAGATGATGATAATTATGATGGTGAATGTGTTTTGTGTTATAGCAATAGTTAGTAATGGTAATGATGATTATGATAGTGAAGTTGATTAGTGTTAGTAGTTGATGATGGTGATTGGTGGTTGACAATGATATTGATGATACTTGACGGTGGTACTAATTTGTAATTGTGGAGGTAATTGACAGTGGAAATTAACCGCAATGATGCTAGTGGTGGATAGTGATATCAGAGTAAAAAATAGTCAGATTGAGATGAATTTAGATGGATTTAAATAAACTGAATTTGGATGGATCTAAGTTATTTGGACTAAAATAAATTTTAAAACTGGTCATAAACCCATTTGTCAATTCTTACTAAATTTTTAGTTTTTTAAAATTTATTTGTTTCTAATTTGTTTATGTATGTAACAATTTTTTTTTTGATTATTGCAATATATAACATTTAAAAAATTTTATTGTTAAAAGTGTTTTGATGAAATTTCTTGGATCAAGTAAAACTACACATTAACTTAATTTTTAAATTAGAAAAATTAGACAGATCAAAATAGACTTAATTAAAAATTCGATGGGTCACGCCTATGCGAATTGGATTCATATTTTTATGAATAAATTTATCACTCCTAAATTGACTAAATGTTAAAAAGAAAAGGCTTAAAAATAGTCATTTATTTTTGAATTTAGACTCAATGTCATTTTTATTCTTTCACAATGAAATACTTATAATCTTTCATATTTATTATATTAGTGCACCTTTGATTCTCTCTCGAATTTTTTTCTCTTGTTATATTATCTCTGAGTTATTAATTTTCTATGTATTGAGATTTGAATCTTCTCTCCTATTATTTTTACGAAAAATTCATGTTATTATTATTTCTTTTAAAAATATAATATTTGAGAAATGTAATGAATAGTTCAAAAGGCAAAGTTAAGCTTTTGTTTTAGTTATAATACTTTCTAGACTGAGCAAAGAAGAGAAAAACTAAATATTTCATGGACTGAATTGTGAACAAAATCAATGTTTAAAAATAGGGAAAAGTTTAGGCAAGGATAATGCACTAATATGATGTTTCATATGAAAGAACAAAAATAACTTTAATCGTGCTATTTAGAATCATAATTTCTAATTATAATTTTAAATAAGTGTTTGGACATGTAATTTGAGATAATAATTTAAAGTATTTCAAATCTCAATTCTCAAAAAAAAAATAAAACATAATTAAAGATTTCAAATTATATTTTTATTTTTTAAAAATATAAAACTTGACCTATAAGTTTATATTTCATAAAAAAAATCATTATATTAAATTTTGCAAAAAAATAAATAAAAATACACGCTTTACATGAAAAGAATGTCCATACCATGTGAAATTATTATATTAAAGAATAACTAGTTATTACTATTATTGACTAGTAGATCTTTATTATTATATATTTATGAAAGTTTATAATCACAAATATTTATTTATAAAAGAACAGAAAAATACGTGATTTATCAATATGACTCCTTAAAATATTTCGATATATTGTATATGAATTATTATTTTCTCAATATTGTATAAGAATTAATTTTTTTAATAGTTTTCATAATATGTGAAAATTTTCATGCTTCACAATATAATAAATTTAAATTATTTGTATATGCAAAACTTTAATTTTAAATTAATTTGATTTTAAATCAGGTTCAAACGGGCCTATTTTAGGCCTTTTTCTCATAGATGGAGGATAATATTTCAGCTATTTGTGAAATACTGTAGAAAGTTTTAGGGCCCATAATCGGTATCGCCGCACTGTGTATTTATATTGGATTTTCTAGGGCTTCTTTTATTTTCGCAATAAAATGAAGATAAAGCTTAGCCTCAGCTCAGCTTCCAATTCTCTCTTCTTTATCTTCTCTCTCTAAAATGTATGCGGGCAGCTCAGTTTTTGGTGTTTCTAGCTACTCCACTCGAATCTCTTGCTGATTTTATGTAAGTATCGTTTGACCCGTCTTGTGATTTTTTTAAATTATTTTTTCTGTTCAAGATTGTGTTTTTTTGATACCCTTTAAGGATTTGAAAGTAAGTTTTATGGTTGGGATTCTTGATTTTCTCATCTGGGGTAGGTAGGTCAAGGTGAGCTTTTGATTCTTGAAGTTGTCTTTTTTTTTCAATTTAAAACAGGTTGAATTTGTCTTTTTTTGAGGGAAAAATTAGGGGTTTTTAATTTTGGTAGCTCTGTTTACCAAATTCATTTTTAGTTCTGCTCATGTAGATAAAAGCTGCCCTACAAGTGCCTATACTGATTTATCTGACCCGTGATATAGTTTATCTGATTTATTTTTCTTGCCTTGCAAGTGCTGTTTCTGAATTGGTAGTTTCAGGATCTTGGATATCCTTAACCCAGGTTTAATTTGTATTTTTTTTTGGGGTGGGGGGTGGGGGTGTGTGGAATTGGGTTTTTTCACTTTTGGTAGCTCTGTACATCAAATTCTTTTTTAGTTCTGCAAGTACTGTTTCTGAATTGGTAGTTACAGGATCTTGGATATCCTTGAAAGATCAGAAATTTGGGTTTTGGTAGGAGATGTTGTGAGGATTGTTGGTTTAGGTATGCAAAGTTTTTGTTTCTGGGACTGGATGTGTTTTCAAGTGTTAATCTTGAAAGCTTGGGAATCTTCTGTTGGAGTTCTTTATTAATTTCGTGGATATTTGGGTTTTTATTGGAATGATTTTACTTTAGATGTATTCTTTGGCATGTCCGTCTCCTATTATGGAGATTTTCAGCTATCTTTGCTCATTTTGGATGTTTAGATCGACAACAGTTCTTGCAAGGTGCTGCATGAATTCCTTATTCAAATAACTTCTGATGTTTAAGAACATCAATTAAAATATATCTAGAGAAATGTGTGAATAACTCTCAGATGGAGCTGTCATAGTGGAGTGTGAAATAATTCATTGGTGTGCTAGATTGCTGTGGTAGAATATTACGCCTTTCAAATTTCAGAACCTTAAACATTTTTCCTGTGTAGGCGGGGATTCACCAATTAATGGTTGTAAAATTGCTGCTACAGATTTTTTTTCCCCACATCTTTTCTTTCTACAACATGAATTATATCTTCTTTCTGCAAGAATTAATTTGAGATTCTTATCTTCTCCTTTCAAACCAATGCTCTTTTAACTTATGGGCTTTACTTTGTCTGGCACTCATTGTTGTGTCCTTTGAGACTGTTTGGCTAACATTGGATAAGCTTGTGATGTAGTTTAGCATAGGATTTAGTGAAGCTGGACATGCTAAATGCTCTGATTCTTAAAAATCATGGGGTGCTGCCGTTGTCTTCAAATATGAATACTAGTTTAGTAAGAAAAAATGGTTTTTGTATATGTGGAGTAATAATGTCAAAATATACGTACTAGATATGTATCCAAGAGATGTGGCACCTCGTATGGATGACTCAAGTAGCATCATATACATATCTAGTACGTATATTTTGACATTATTAATCAAAGATTGTGCAGTGCACCTGGTGCAAATGGCTTTTTTTTCCCTTGAGGGACACACACACGTAGCTTAATCGCTTATATGTCATCTATGCCGAGCTGTGTATATTAGTGTTATGGTGTTTGTCTAATTTTGAAGCTTTGGTCATTGGCGTGTCGATCCTTTCTGAATATGTGATCAGATCTCTATTTCTTCTTTTGAGGGGGTTTCCTATATGTTTTTCTTTTTTCATGGTTTTGATATGTGGAGCTTCCTTACCTTTCCAAAAGGGATTCATTATTTTCCTTGCTGCTTTTCTGTGTGCAGAGATCTTCTTGTGCGATTGAATAAGTCAGATCTGTAGGAAGAAGATATTGCAAATAACAGTGTCTTTATTCTAAAGAGCAGGGCACTCTGTCCACAATTTTGACCTTGTATGCACTCTTGTATGTATCTATCATGTCCAGCGATCTTGTTTCTCAGCAATTTTCAGGACCACCTGATGGTCAGCTCATTCAAATGGACCATGTTTCCAATAATCCCGACTCTATAGCACATATGCAGACAAGTATCGTTGGACATGTGCCAAATATTTCTGCATCACAGCAGTTTGTTTGGTCAAATGAGCCTACAGCCAACAGATTTGATACTTCAGTTCCTGCAAATCAGTTGGGCCGAATGGGACCCAGAATGAACCCTCAGGACTTCATGTTGTCACATCAGCAGACCGGAGGAGATAGATATGTGCCAAATAGTCCACGTTTGCAGAAATCACCAGTACTCACCAAACGGAAGGCTGAGATGGAATCAATGCTGCATGGTTCTACAACTCAGGTGTCAGCAATGCCAAATAAACGGACTGCACAGGGAGCTTCTTTGTCCGTGTCTCCAAGTTTTGTGCAGCAATCTTCTGCTATTAAGAAACCTGGACAGCAACAGTCAAAGTTAACTTCCAGAGGTTCAACTAGTCTTCCTGCGTCAAGCAAGAAATTGACCCGAAATGAATCCATATCCAATAGAACTGCCTCCCAGCGATTGCAGACTCCAAAAGGAAGAGCAATTCAAGTTGAGCCGAGCTCCAAGGCTCAGTCTGAATCCTCTGATGCTGTTAGGTCCAAAATGAGAGAATCACTTACTTCAGCTCTGGCTATGGCATGCCAGAATCAAGCTGCCAAGGATCTGAGTGAAGCAGTGGGTTCTCAGCCTTCACAACTGGATGCAACTTTGACAGCTGCCAATGAAGGTCTACCTCAAACCTCTGTCTCACATGTACCTCAAAACTCTGGTGATGTACTTCCTTCAACTGGCGCTTTTCCTGTTGATGGAAATAATGACGGTCATAGTTCATCTCTTGGGCTTCATGAAGACGTGAGCATGGGAAACTCTGTACCTTGCTCCAGTGAACTTGAGTTGCATGTGGATGATGTTCCATTCAGTGACAATTTCTTTGTCAAAGATGAACTTCTGCAAGGGAATGGTCTCACTTGGGCGATGGATCTAGATATGCAGTTAAGAGAAACTGATTTCCTCCAGGATGCTGAAAAGGCCAATTTGTTTGATGAGGGTGTGGTTGAAGATAAGGATGAGCATGCAAAATCATCTCCTGAAGATTTAGCTTTACTAATTGAGGTGGAGCTTTTCAAATTATTTGGAGGTGTGAACAAAAAATATAAAGAGAGGGGCAGGTCTCTTCTCTTCAACCTAAAAGATCGCAGTAATCCTGAACTGAGAGAGAGAGTGATGTCAGGTGAGATACCCCCCGATAAGTTATGTTCGATGACTGCTGAAGAACTTGCTTCAAAGGAGCTATCCGAGTGGCGGGTGGCAAAAGCCGAGGAACTTGCTCAAATGGTTGTTTTACCTGATAATGAAGTTGACATGAGACGTCTGGTTAAGAAAACTCACAAGGGTGAATATCAGGTTGATTTTGAACGGGATGATAATAATATTGCATCTGAGATATCTGCAGGTTCAAATGTCTCGCAGTTTATGCCAATGATAGAGAGGGGGAGAAATTCTGGCCCTTCTGGTAAGGATGAGATAGGAAGTAAAGAAAATCTGACCAGCCAACGTAATAGCTCAGAAAAGCAAGATGTGAAAGATAGCTTGGTAATTCCAGCTGATGGGGCTGATTTGATGCAGGGGATGGTTGTAGAAGAATTCAAAGATGCTGAATTTCTTCCTCCTATTGTTTCCTTGGATGAATTCATGGAATCACTCGATTCCGAACCTCCGTTCGAAAATTTGCCTGTCGAAAGCAATCGTTCTGCACCTCTTCCAGACAAAGAAAGCTCCGAGGACCCTAACAAAGCTGTGGGTTCTGGTCTAGCTGCTAAATACCCTGCTGTTGCTTCTGAAGACAAATCTATTGAAGGGGTCAGTAATCATGTCGAACAAAAGGAGTCTCTGATATCTACGGGAAGCCCTGTAGTAAAGAAAGAAACTAGTTCTGGTGATGTACCTCTCAAATCTGTTGAGAGCCCTATCAAGATGGCAGGACCACGTGGTAGTGTTTCTAGAGTTCCATGTATCTGGGAGGGGGAACTGCAGCTTACTATTTTGTCCTTGGTAACAGTCTTTGGGTCGTTTAGAAGGTATGCCTGTTCCCTAAAATAGCTTAGCTGATCCTTTTTTGAGCAATTGCTATCTATTAATGTCACTCTTGCATATTTTAGCGCACTGTAGTCACATTTGAATCTCTAGCTCTACATGTCATTTCTTTCATATTATTTTTCTGTGAGTTTTAGTACCGTGATATTTTTCTTGTTCCTCTTGAGAATTGATAGTTCTTGAAAATTCTCACTGCCAGATGAATGGATTGCTGCTGCAATTTAAATGCATGTTGTACGCTTTGGATTAGTTTTCCTTTATTTTCCTTGTTTAGTGCTTTGCATTAGATTTCCCGAGTGGATTCTCTATTATCCTGTCTGAGTCAATTTCATTTATTGTTCTGTGTATTCCCTTCTAGAACATTTAAATTGCACATGTTGATTAAAACTTTACAATAAGTGCTAACAAGACTGGCATTTCTTCTTCTATTATCTTCTGTTTCAGTGGTGAAAAGACACCAACTAACGAGTGGCCAAGCTCTCTTGAGATCAAGGGTAGAGTTCGACTTGATGCATTTGAGAAATTTCTTCAAGAGCTTCCTATGTCACGAAGTCGTGCAGTCATGGTATCTTATGGTTCTCCTTCCTTTGTTGTAGTTGGTCTTTTCTGCCATACTTCAGGTTGCAGATTATTGCAAACAGTGTGTAGTTTTTTGTTATTTTTTGATGACTGCCGTTGTCAAACCAAGAATGTATATTCCAGCTATTGGGAATATAGTGATATGCAATATATGGTTGCTGAATGGTTTGGGAGCATATTTCTTTTCCATTCTTTTATCATTTTACTGGAGGATTTGCCTTTTGGGTCGAGCCGTGGATGGAAATGTCATGAGTTGAATAATTATCTGTGCTGTGGATGGTTCTACAGATTTTCTTTAATGCCTTCAAATTAGGCTTCTTCAACGTCAAAGATATCAAACTTTTTATTGTTTTAAGATAAAATGAATGTAGCACTTGACTTTACACAGTATTTAGCATTTTGTAACAAGTATTTAGTCTGCGCAAAGATACAACTTTCCGACTCGTTTGGCTTAGCCATCATCTTAAAACCAAAGTGGATGAATATCTTTTGAAGTAAATGATGCAATGATTCTACCTCTGAATGGTCAAGTTCACATAAATTGCAAGTCTTAGATTATGCTATAAATTGCAAAAATCATCAAATCCGTTGTGCTAATCATATTTACATATGCAGGTTGTCCAATTTGTTTTGAAGGATAAGTCATCTGAGAGGGAACGGGCAGACCTATCTGAGGTACCAATCAACCTGACTTTAATTTCCTTTATTAGCATTTCTTGTTCAGTAAAATCAATTAGTTTGTGTTTTGCTTACTGGGTCTTTCGATAATCTTTGTAGGCAGTGCATTCATATGCGTCAGATGAGAGGTTGGGGTACGCGGAGCCAGCTCCAGGAGTGGAACTGTATCTGTGTCCACCGCACATACTCGATATGATAAGCAAACACCTTTCCAAAGACCCTAGAGAGCTATATGATTCTACAGAAAATGGTCTAATTGGCGTAGTTGTATGGAGAAAACTTCATATAAGTTCAACAATATCACCTAACTCGTCTTCACACCATAAACACGGCTTGAAAAAACAACAGACGATTCCTAGAGGACAGCACGAAAAAGCTGGAAACGTTAATGTAAATTCGATGCCTAAAGGACCCAATTCCATGTCTTTGAAACATGATCCTGCAATGGATGATGACGATGATATCCCACCTGGGTTTGGTCCCAAAGCAGGTCGTGACGATGATGATTTGCCTGAGTTTAATTTTTCTGGCAACATAAATGCTTCTAGGCCTAGGCACCCATCTCAAAACATGTCCCATGGGTCAAGAATGACCCCATATAACCAACCGCCACCTTCTCGCCCTGTAGACCAAATGAGAGAACTTGTACTAAAGTATGGGCAAACTGGAGCTACAAATGTTGGTCTTGGAACTTCACCATGGAATAATAATGACGATGACGATGACATCCCTGAGTGGCGGCCACAAGCCCCTCCATCCCTGCAGCGTCCTCCATACCCTTTAGGCCTTCATTTTCCGCTGCCCCCTCAGCACTTGGCTCATCAGAGGCCATTGGCAACACCTATAGGTTTGCCTAGGCAACCACCAACTAATAATGGTATTCCAAACAGGCCACAAATTATGTCACCAAGGGGGATATATCAAGTTGATTGGAGAAAGGATTCATCGAGGGGTAGGGGATTCTGAAGTTTTTCATTTTGATAGTTCAGTGATTAGCCATGATGTAAATTCTGAATTTTAGTTGTGTTTGGCTTTTAGACTTTAGACAGACTAGGTATCTTAGCCTTTACTTTAGGCTCTTTAAACAAGTTTGTACTTGAGCATAAAATGCACGAGACTATGTGGTCTCTTCTAGTCGTTTTATTTTCATTTTATCTTACATTATTCTGTCCTTCAAATGTGTTATTTCCCTGGCTTATTATGTTAGCTGGGAAACCCTTAATCTCTCTCATACTAATTGCCTGTAAGGCAGAACTTATTCTTTTCCCAAAAAGCTTGGAGGTGTTTGGCAAAAACTTTTGAGAAAAAATATGTGTTTATGGGGAGTAGCAGAAGCTGTTTTCACCAGTTAAAAGAAAGAGAGTACCTTTTCTCTAAAAGTATTTTTTTGAAAAATATTTTTGAGAAAAATACACTTGAAATAATATTTTCAAAAGTTTGGCCAAACACATATTGCTTCTCAAAAGTACTTTATAAATTTATTGGTCAAACACAAACTACTTTTCACCAAAATTACTTTTTTGAAAAAAAAACATTTTTCAAAATATATTTTTAGAAGTTTGACCAAATAGATTATGAAATTACAAATTCGGAATCGTGATTAATGACATTTAAAAATTAATTTTCCTTTTTTTTTGGTGTTATCTTCTAGTGTGAATGATCTCATCAACAACAACATACCTTATACGTGGGTGGGTGGGGTATGAGGAGGGTAGTGTGTATGCAATCTTATTTATTCTGTGAAGGTAGACATGTTGTTTTCCATGGACCCTGGGCCCATGTAACACATATAACAACAATATGAAAAAGAAATACAGTAGTGAAGAAGTCATGCTAAAAATAGCGTGAATGATCTCGTAACTTTGAAGTAGATGCCATAATGTATATAATCGTAATTGAAATATTAGTAATACGACTCAAAAGTCTCAACATCCTGATATTCTATCAAGTCAAGCATTAAAGGAGAAATATCAATTTACAAAAGACTTATAATTGACATATACCCTTTGCTTTCACCTAGAACCAATCTTAAAAGCTTTTTCTTTCCTTTTACAAATGAATGAATTTAACAATAATACTCTGAATTTCTAATGTGATTCTTTTGCTTTACACCAGCTGGGCTGAAATCTATAGTAGCTAGCTAGCTAGCTCCTCGATAAGTGTCGCTTGGATTTAGCACCTTTCTCAACCCCCCAAAGCTCGTTTGAGGGCAGCTCGTTGATCAGTTGTCAATCTTGTAGGGAATTTAACATCAAACTTGATCTTTAAATCACCCCTATTACCAGGTTCCTTTGTGATTGGCATGCCTTCTTTTGCAAGCACAAGTTCATAACCAGGTCTTATGATTTCACTCACTGGAATCGTCAATGCACGACCATCTAACGTAGTCAGTTTGACAGTTGTTCCTCCTAATGCCTCTGCTAATGTTACTTTATAGTCCCTCATAAGGTCATTCCCGTCTCTCTTGTAAATGTCATGAGACTTCTCGTCTATTACAAACACGAGGTCTGCTGGAAGCTGATTCAACTGTTCATTCCCTTTGTCTGGGAATGTTATCTTTGTACCTTTTTTCCAGCCAGGTTTTACATCAATAGTTAAAATCTCTGATTCCGTCACTAACCTCCTGCAATAACAACTCTCGTATTAGATATCTCAGCAGAGACGGACAGACCATTTGTCGCAATTAAAGGGAAGTGTATTACCCATTCGTATCGACTACAGTTCTAGATATCTTCATTTTCCTCGTCGATCCAGAATAAAGCTCCTCAAGGCTGCAAGGCAATTTACTCTCCACTGGTGGTGGTTTCTTGGGCATATTAGCACCAGTTCCATCACTAGCTCTACTGAAAATATTCTCACTCCCACCAAATCCCGCGAAACCACTTCCTTCTGATGAGAATCTCGTGGACTTTACTCCAGTTGACCCAAATCCGAAGGGGCTGCTCCCGAAAAATTCTGCAAAAATGTCCTCAGCGTTTCGAGGATTACTGCTACATCCAGGTGATGGCATCTCTTTAAGACCTTCTTCACCATACTGATCAAAGACTTGTCTTTTATCAGGATCACTTAAAATCTGAAGAAAGGAGTAAAACTTGATAGTTAGAATGACACTAATATCTTGTTCATTATAAGAATTACTGTATACATGATATCGATTCACAGTTGGTTAAATGAGTCCATTACGGAAGATGAGAAAGGTCATAGAGACAATACACTAAGACATACAAAATACGACGTAAACAAAATCTATTCTATTTTTGTTTAGAAAGGTGTAAGGAAAGCAATCAATTCTACGACCACTAGAGTTATGAGAAAGAAAGAGAATGGGACCAGTTTGTTAACAACCAAGTTCAGACCATCTGATAATAAAGAAAGAGCTTTCAATTATACAACATTTGAAGGACAGTAAAAGGAAATAAAGCTTCGATCCTTCTTGGATCTTCAGTATCATAGATTTCTTAAAGCAAGACTTCCAAGATTTTTCCTTAAAGCAACACATTCTTTTCACAAAATCAACACAAAATGTTGACAAAGATCAAACCTTCAAAAGGTTTATAAAAGAAAAGGTGTTACACGTTACACCTAAGAAAAAACAGAATGAATCAACAACCACCCTTGTTGCCCTTCAAGTTGAACCAAGAATCTAACTAAAGTCTTCAAATAAACAAGAATGACTCAAAATTTTCTGCATTATGATTATACTTAAACCTTCAAAAGATTTCTAAAAGAAGAGCCGTTTCACATCACACCAAAGAAACAACAGAATCAATCAAAAACCAACCTTGTGCCCTTCAAATTGCACCAAGAATCTAACCACCAAAGTCATCAAATACATAACAATAACTCAAATTTGTCTGCATTATTATGATTATATCTAAACACATGATTGCGAACATTTCTATAGATATGCACATTAAACAACAAGAGAAGTTAAGTGTCACAAACTTCATAGGCCTCAGATATTTGCTTGAATTGAGCCTCGGCTTCCTTCTTGTTGTTTGGATTCTTATCAGGATGCCATTTCATTGCCAATTTTCTATAAGCCTTCTTTAGATCATCCTCCGTAGCTGTTTTCCCAACGTTCAATACGTTATAATAATCCACCCCCATTTTCCTTCTACCTAAACCCAATTTTCTTCTGATCGTCAAATATATACTTCCAATTTTCAAAAATTCAAACAGCTCCTTATCTTCCCCAACAGTTCAGCAAAAAGTGGTCCTTCAGAAACTGCAAGTTCAAGAAAATTAATTACCCAAATCAGAGCATGAAAAAAAGGAAACCCCTAATTTCCAATTTTGCACAAAGAAAAACCAATTCAAGATTATCAGAAATTCAAACAACACTATCAATCAAGATTAGGCATAAAAGATGAAAATATCAATCTTTGATTATGTAAAAGTTTCAATCTTTTTTGAGAATGGAGTAAAAGGGTTCTTTAAAATCAAGTTTTAGGACATACCCAAATCAAGATTGGGCATAAAAAATTCCTATTCAAATTCTTGATTATGTAAAAGATTCCATCTTTTTTGAGAGTGGAGTAAAAGGGACTTTAAAATCAAGTTTTAGCACATATTCAGATCAAGATTAGCCATAAAAAATTGAAAATTCCAATTCTTGATTATGTAAAAGATTCGATCTTTTTCCAAAGTGGAGAAAAAGGGGGCCTCTGAAATCAAATTTTAGGACATACCCACATCAATATTTACAATGAAAATGAAAATTACTATTTTTTGTTATAAGAAATTTTTCAGTTCAAGATTTTCAAATTCCTATCATTCAGTACATACCTCTATCTATATTCCCAGGAAAAATTAGAAGCAAAATTTGAAAGGTTTGTGAATTATATTGAAAGAAATAGAAATTTGGGTTACCTTAGTTTTTTTCTTTTGCTTTCTTTGTTGGAAGTGTTTAACCGCAAATGTTGTTTCAGCTTTACTATTTTTCTGACATTTTTAACGATAATAACGGAATCTCGCGTACTATCTAATTTTGTTTTTAGTTATACGAGAAAATGTTATTCCAAAATTCTTGGTGTTCTCCTTTATAACCATACTTCTCTTCTATGGTTGAGATGTCAATTTTATATTCCACCAATTTTATCGGGATTGATTTCTTGTATGATTACTTAACTAGTAATCGTTATTATTACATAAAGTTATTGAGTTTTCTTTTTTCATGAAAAAAGCGAAAGGGGACAGAGAGTCGCTCCTAAACAAATGAATAAGACTCCTAATTCTAATCGAATCAGAGATTTCGACAACCCAGGGAATCAACAGAAAAAGATGGGTCGGATATTGAAATCTGCCCAAAAGTCTTGAATTTTTCAAGGCAAGGTTCTGACCCGTATCTGGCCAACTCCTCGAACTGCTGGGTGGGGCATATTCATGGACTAGCAAAGCGAATTCTCAATTTGATCACGAGATCCTAGAGAGCTCTCTATCTTTTTCCAAATTCCGACTAGCGTGGTTCTTTTTCTCGACCAATTTGAATTCCATTTCATTTTGAATTTTAAGTTAAGTAGAGTAGTAAGTAGCTGGGTGGATTTCAGCACATGCTGCATTGAGAATCTCCAAAGAAATTAGAAGTGCCTTTTGAGATGATAACTATTAGTCGAGTGACGATATGAGAAATCAACTCCAATTAATTATATGGGTGGAGCATTTCAATAGAGGTAAAATAAGGAGAGAATTTGAAGCGAATGTTTTACTAATAGAATTTATGACTGTCTTCCGTAGAAAGGAAAATAATTTTTAGGAAAATAAGTGTGTTTTTTCCACTTATTTTCTTGTATTTGGTATGTAAGCAAAAATTATTATTTTAAAAACATTTGTATATACTTTAGACAAATGCTATGTGAGATGAGGGTGGGGGATTTAGGGTGTGGGGGTGGTGAGGATGGAGGCCACGAGAGGTGAGGGTGAAGATGGAGTGTTAAAGGACAATGAGGACACAATTCATATTAAATACCACTATTTGTTATTCCGATTTTTATTTGGAAAATTATTTTTTCTCATTTTTAAGAAATTTGTTTTTCTAGAGAAAATATTTACAACCAATCATGACACAATTTTTGAGTAGATGAGTAGAATTGATTTTTTTTTACTATTCTTCATGTCTTAATTTATATGACACAATTTTCTAGTTCATCCCTCCAAAAAAGTGTCATTTCTATAATTAGAAATAATTTAACTTTAATTTTTTTACCATAATTTAAAGTCAACACAAATGTCTAAGGTTTATTTTAGACCATATATTTTATAATTTTTTTCTTAAATTTTATGTCAAATCAAATAATAACTCCGAGAAACATTCACTTTCAGTAACTATCAATAACCTCTAACCACAAGCGCACCCTAAAAAGGGCCCTCCCAGCCAACCAGTAAACTCCCAAGGGCACCAACTTAGCTAGCAAGAGTAGCTCGGGGGTCGCCCAACCAGACAATAAACTCCTAGGGGTACCCGCCCAACTAGCATGAGTAACCTGAGCAATACCATCCACATGCAAAAAGGGGGTCGATGCGCCGGCTGGTAAAGTAAAAATTGAGCACATTCCAGATGCCTCTAATATCTCAAATAGAAAAAAGAGTACGTCCCTGACGCCTCATAATCTCAAAAATCAGTAGGTCAAGTGATCCAGGTGGTGCGACTCCCGTTAAAACTAATTTAGAATAAAAGTCGAGTAATGATAAATATGCCAATGCATGAGCCAGGATCGTACCACAAAATTTGTGAGAATGAACAAATAATGCAATGCATACCATTATCAGCATTCAACCAAGGCGCTCAAAGTCAAATAAATATAAGGCCGATCAAACCCTGCTATCAAAATAGAGAGTACTAACCTCAGATCCAAATAGTCCTCGCACACGACCTCATGCCCAACAATATAATCATAAGCTCAAATAAGATACCGAAGTCCTATCGCTGAACAACAAGTGAATGGGTCAAGAAGAGCTTTCAAATTAATAAAGGGGGAGCAAACTCAAGGAATGACGCCTTCCCCAAATATGCCACTACAGATCACAATTGATCACGTTAAGAAAAATCTACGGCTACGACGATCCATTAAGGTCTCAGACACTATCATAATAAACATCACCCAGAACAATCCCTATCGAAAGTCACACCTACCTACAAGGGCAAAAGGCACATACCAAGGCATCTAAGGCTCAAACCTAGCCTAAGACCATCAAGTGTCGATCCTAAAATGGATAATCACATCAAACCATACCACAAGTAATGTTCATAGCCTAAACTAAGAATTTCATGAGATTACTCTAGTCTAAGGCTCAATCGGAGTCAAGAAAATAGAATAGGAGTAAGTAAACCTAATACTCGGCCATTATCAACCTATATCATATATGATTCATGCTTAAACATTATCTAATAATGCTCGATCAAAAGAGGAGATCGTAGCCTACCTAAAAATCAATCACGTGTGCTCTCAATCCACCAAATTAAAGCTTTCCACCTTCGAAACACCTCCAATTGCGTCCACACTATCAAAATATCAACCATGATGTCATTACGAATGCTTCAACCCCAAATTCACAATAATTGGAGACAGACCCTCTAAAATGGGATTGTGGGACCCGTATCGGGAATCCCGAACTTGACTTCATAAAAAAGTTTATTTTACCTATCCGTTCTTGTGTTCCAAAATAGAACACAATTCGGAGCTCGAAATAGACCAAAATCAACTCATGCAACAAAAGCTCCAGTCCCAAACCCATGTGCCCTTTTTAGCCAATTGTACAAGGCCCTCGAGATTCGATCGGAAGCCTCGAGAAGAACATAAAAGGTCATTCTAGACCAAACTCGATATTTTAGAGCTAATAACGCTGATGAAATTTTTATTCGAGCGTGTTTTCTAAGAATGTTGACCAAAAAAGGAGTTTATGATGATGTGTCATTACGTTAGTACAGACCAAGTATAGATTTTGAATGGAAGGATTAAGTATTCGGGAGCTAACAAATTTAGGCTATACCTTGTGATCTATTTTGGAGTGAGAGCTCCATGTTATTCAGAGGGATATGAACTAACTAGGAAAGAGACATAACGAATGGGTAAACAGTAGTTAGGTTGTGAAAGGAAATGTGATGATATATTATATTATACAGACTGTGAGATAAAAATTAATTACTTGTCATGAGGTTTTAGTGGTCTAATATTTCTCAATTTTATCTAGTAGTTGTAAGTTAGTATAGTGTGCGAGAAGTGTGTGATGTACATATTTAGTACTAGACCCTAAGCTTGAGTTTTAGATGAGCTTTGTGAAAAAAGGGATAACATTATGAGAGTGATAGTGTTAGTTTTGAGATTTGTTCTAGTAGGATTGACATAGCGTATGCGAGAAATTAAGATATTAACTTGCAAGAAGTGTGATGTTAAGAGTGCGGTGTATGTGACCTTTAGATGAAAATAGTGAATTGTGGCAAGTCATTAGGTAAGAAGAAGCTTAATATGTGTATCTGATATAATATATAGTTGTATGAGGCTCTAAGTTTATGATTTGCTATGTGTGCCTGGTTAGTATTCTTCGGCTGCCAATGTAAAGAAGGCTGAAGTAAGCATTTTTTATAGTATCCATAAGAATTGGGTCGAAGGGGTTATATATAAATAATGACGTCTCGTTATAGTTAAAGTTTCCTTCAGTTAGGTATATGTGAACTTAGAAGATGAGTGTTAGCGGACTAAAAAGAATAGGTTAGATCATAAGAGTAAGAGGAAGCGACTATGTACGCCAATAAAAGTAGCGGTTATGGAAATATGCCTATAAAGATAGAAGAAAGTTAAGGAAGTTAAGAGAAGTATCTCAGAATGAAGTCCTAGTAGCATTTTTGCATTTACAAATATAATATAACATGAAAGTTTAAGTATTCTTGTATATAGTGATGTTACAACCGTTCAAAGTGTTGTTCTTATAGCTTAGTATAGAGAATTGATCCACTGACTGAGGATGGTGACCTTTGATCTAAGGGGGAGATGATGAGGTAATGAACCAAAGTAGGTCTTGATTTTCAAGATAGTGAGTTGGCTAGGATAAGAAATCAATGCTTTCCTATCTCAATATATTCCTTGTACTGCAGTCGATATGATACCCTACTCCTGTCTTGCGTATCAATGCCATACCCATGGCCCAGATTCATACTCTTCATATTGATTCATGTCAGTTCCTAAAATAAGAAGTAGTAACTTCCTTCAGCGATCCCAATCTTATTCCATGAATCTAAGAATTTTCAACCCTATATTATACAAATCAGGCTCGTAATTCTTTCCCCAGTAGGTTATGAGAAAAATTGATGAGAACGTTTGAGGTGATAGCCTTATTCCTATTGTGATTCTTAGAATCTTCATGTCATGACCTGTAATTTTGAAACTTTATGTGAGAGGTCATGCCAAGCGTGCTATAGATGAATTTCAAACTCTCAATATAAACCAGTTCTATCTATCTTAATGGACAAGTTCAGAAGGCATACAGATAGTAAAAGTAACTTATTTCTCTTTTAATATAACTTGACCATTATTCAAGTACGACTGATTCCAATGGGGAGATATTGGAACACCCTAAACTTTTTTAATCTAACTCGAACCATTCTTTATATACGTATATGGTCGTATGATACGCCCAAACTTACACTTCAATTAAGAAGTATAATGCGAACATTGTCAAATATAAACCCAACTAGGTTGGGGTCAAACCCACAGGAAATGTAGAGGAAATAGGTCTACTAGCACTTAGCCTCAGTTGTAGTCAGTATTACCAAAATAATAAACATCCATAAAGTAAATGGGGGGATTTATTGTTTCAATAAGTAAATGTTCGCAGTAATAGAATAAAAATTAAGGTTGTTAACAATATGAGATGGTAACTAGGCTTGTGTTCCCCATGACATATAAATCAGTAGTCATTAGGTATTGGTGATATCGTATTAGTGCGTCGCATGCAAAATCTAGCAAGTTATGTACATCTAAATGCCTTCTGGCCCTATTAAATATATTTCACTTATCTCCTTCCAGTCTCAGAGTGTATTACCAGCTAACCCTTGCTTTGGATCTCAAAAAACTATCTCCTCCCGGGCTCAAGTTCTTAGACGAAGGTTATGATTCGAATATTTGTTGTAGTTATCTTTTTCTAATCACTACCCCTCTCCCGAGCAAGTAATGAATACATACGAGTTTTAACGCGTGCACTCGTTAAAAAGAAAACAAGTTGAAGATAACAATAATGCAATGCTAAACACTTACCGACAATCACCTATACATTTTCCTATTTCATTATTGTGCCATGGTTCCCACAACCCTAGTTATGGGGTTTAGCTACTCATAATCGCAATGAATGAATCAAGAATTAATGTTAAATTCATAAAACAATACTTATGTTTATATAAAAGTAAACCTCGAATCACAAGATGAATAAAGAATGAAGAACAAACAAAGGATTGAATTTCGTATGTATCTTGAAAAGTCACCAAAGTATGCTCTCACAATGTTCACAATATGTCAAAACTACGAATAAATTGATGTAACCCTCAAAATAAGATAAATTCGAGTATTCATAGAAGTTCAAAACCAACTCCTAAACCAACTAGGATAACTTAAGTCAGCAGAGTTCACGCCCAAGCACCACGGTCCGTACTGGCCTTCACGCCTCGTGGTCATGCTCCGTTGTATTTGACTTAGCTCCACCATTATGTGGGCCTTCATTTCTTCACGGGAAAGCACCACATCTCGTAGTCCTCACTACGCCTAGTATTGGGGTCCGTAGTGATTTTCTTTGACAGTTTTTAATCTTCACTCAGCCATCCTCATGAGCTTTGATCACGTCATGTAGTGGAATCCACAGCCTGTGAAGGGTCTCGTGGAGTTCCACTTAGCCAAAATTTTAGCACTTGAAGCTCTGCGCGTATCAGCATCACGCCAACCACCGTGGTGGAGCTCGTAGCCCCTAGTTCTCAACAAAAATACATCAACTCCTCAAAAATCATCCAAAATCATGTGCGACTTACTTTTCCTGCAAAATGAACAAAACATATATCATATCTACAGAAACATGCTTGCAACACACACTAATCCACCATTTTGAGCATAAAAAATATCGTACATACGTGACACATCATTGTACTGGGTGGTTCTTAATTGTGCATATGTGTTAAGGTCAACTATTTAGTGTGAAAATAGATTTGGAGATGAATTAAGGTCACAAGAATCCTCTAGCACAAAGTTGAGTTGAAAATTTCCTTACCGCTTGAGTTTTGATATAAGATTTTACTTGGGTCAAATTCAAACGATTATATCTCCTAGAATATGAAGAGTTAGGTGGTCCACAACCTATCAAATTGAAGGTATATGAATATTCTTTCCAACACCACCATAGTAGCATTAATTGGTATTTGGAGTAAAAGTTATGTCCATTTCAGTAAAGCCTTGTCAGACAGTAGTTATTTCATGGCCGACATTACGGAAGGTGAAGTGTTCCACGAACCGTGGAGCCTTCCGTGAAAGCTTGCTGCGATTTTTTTCAGAAACTTTCTACACGTACTTCAGAGTTATTTTGGTCCTTTTAAAAGCTTTTTAGCTCTATTCTAAGTCGTTTATGGGTGTTTTAAAGGAGTACATTGGTCAAATAACTAATTTTCCTCTCATAATCATCAATCTAAACATCCTAGTCTCAAGAAATTCTCTCAAAATTCACCTAAGTTCCTTTTCTCCATCTAGAACCCTAAAGTTTTTAATTCAAAAAACTCAAGAAACAAAAGAAGCCTTCAGTCCAAGATTTTTCCAAGTTCTTCAACTCTAAGAACTCCATAAAAGAGTTTCTTTTCTCAAGATCAAGCACCAAGATTCCAAGATCAAAGATTTCCTCCAAGAAAGCTAGTGCTCTTCCCCAGGCTAAAGAAAAATCAAGTCTCCACCAATGTACGTCGTCACGCCATATATCTAAATTCAGTCAGTAAGATTTATACCTAGGATTTTAACTTCAAGTTCTTGAGTTTCGAATGTATCTTGATTTTCTTGTCATTGAATTTTGAATGCTATCATTGAGAATGTATTTCTTTTGCGTCTCTAATCCTTAAAGTGTTGTTCATGCTTATTCTACCACATGAATTCTATTTATCTAATAATTGTTGAAAACTTTTGCATAACTATTTTTAGGCATTGATTTCTCAATGAAAAAAAGTTCAAGTATTTTAAGTCATCACTAAGAAAAGTTTTAAGGAACCTGAATGGTTCTAAATGCATTATTAATTGAGAAAAGTATGGCTCTTTTAAAGAAAGCATAAAATAGTTTTAGAAGAAGTTTCAGTTAGTAAAGTAAACTTCAGTATAACTTTAAAGAAGTACTTTTGAGTATTTATTCCACACAAATTAAAAAAATTTATTCCACACACATATAATTATTATGAGCGTTAATGCATGTTTTGGGAGTAGTATTGAACACCGATTTGGATAAGAGTTAAGATAACTCAAACTCCATAAACTGTGTTGCTAACGTAGATAGGATCGTATCGTTAATTCAGTGACTCCTCACTCAGCCTCGATGAGGGCTTTAAGATGGATCCATAAGTTCAGTTGTCCCTTACCCTAGCAAGGTATTGAATAGTTCTACCAACGTGTGCAAGACGTTGTATCACCATGAGGATCCTAGTGCTTGTTGTCGGTTAAAGAAACTCTCCAAGAAAAGTAAAGTTACATTATTCTTAGTATGCGATATTATTGCATATTTTTTTCAGTTGTAAAGCGTTAATGTTTTCATTACACTTGCATGCTTTAGTTTCAGTCAAGTTATTTTTCAGTTTCCTCTTAGCATTTGTACTTAGTTTAGCTTAGTGTTTTCATTCAGCCTTATTACATATCATACATTTCATGTATTGACGTCATTCGACGCTGCATCGTTTTATGATGCAGATTCAGGCACTTACAATCATAAATGCTTCAGTAAAAGCTCTTTCCATCCGCCGTTGATGAGACCTCATCACTTCCAAAGGGCTCCAGTTTAATTAGTTCAGTTCATTTAATTATTAGTCATTTTTAGTGGAGTAGTCAGGTAGTCGTGAGTCTTGTTCCGACACCTATCTCAATCTAGTAGACGTTTCATGGACAAGTTAGTGAGTCAGTTCAATTTTTACTATTTATATTCAGAGCTATTTTCAAACTTTTGCTTAAAGTAAGATTAAGATGTCTTAAGTTTGTTTAAATGATTTTAAACGTGTATCTCTTTTAAAGCTTCTGTATGTATGTTTAGTCTTTCGCTCAATAGTCAGCCAAATCAGGAGTTTGCTTGGGACCAACAATGATTCCGAAGTCGGCCACGTCCAGGGTGTAGACTTGAGGCATGCCACTAACACAAAACGAGAAAAATAGTTTTTTTAAAAAATTGGGAGCGAAGGGTTAGATGGGTGGGGTAGAATATATTTTTTCAAAAAAAATAAAAAAAAAAATATCTAAAAAGTTTTTTGGGAAGGAGTGAGTGTCTTTTTTTCTTTTCTTTTTTGGAGGAGGTGAGGGGAGGATTGTCGGGGGTACGGGGGAGGAGGTGGTGGAGTGGGATAAGAAAAATAGTTTAAATTTTATTTTTTTTAAAAAGCCAATTTTTTTTTGAGATAGTAATAATTTAATCTTTAATTTTTTTAAATAATACTAATAGTTTATTTTTTGTTTAGGAGAAATGTTTTATCCATGTGAAAATATTTTTTTAAAATAAAAGAGAGAGTATATTACACACACACCATTAGATGTGTTTCTCAAATTAATGAGTGACAATTTAGATATGAAACTCAAAAAAAGAAAATAATTTAAATATATTTTTAACACTTCACTCGAAAATGTTTGATATTTATGACCTCTATTAAAGAATAGCTAAAGTTCACAATTTTTTAAATTTAGTAGCCTCAGCAATAAACTTCAAATATACGGATATGAAGTTTCAAACTAAAAAACTTGATACTAAGTTTAAATATGGGTGGTAAAAGTAGCTACGAGGTGATTTACAAGAATAACCTTGAAGATGAGTGATTTTGAACACTTGACTCCGCTTGCCCCATGAACTTCTAAGTTTAACAAATTTTGCTTTTGACTTCGAAAGTTTGAGAACCAAAAGTTGATCAAGACATGGTGCACGAACATGCAAATTTACTAGTCCTTTCTGAAAAGTATTACTCACTCACATATTAAACAAGATCTACTTAAAGCCAATATCTTTTAATTCCTGCATTTATGAAACTGACCAATACTATAAGTCTGGAAACATGGGTGTCAAAAAGACATGAAATGTAACATTATAGTGTAAATATATACTATAGTCTATACTATATATTAAGAGCATGTAACTTGATGATATACCTCAACAAGGTATTAATTCAACTTGTACATGATTAAATTGCAACCTCATCACAATTGAGTTATCTTGAGACGATCATATTCAAATTTGAAAATCAAGCAAACATTTTGTGGAAGCACCTTTTGATCTAAAAATTATTTATGCAAGAAACCTATACTCCACAACATGTCCAATGTAATCCCACTAGTAGGGTCTTTGAAAGGGTGGTGTGTAGACAACCTTACCCCTTGCCTTACGAGAAACTTACTTTATTGAAAGAAAATAAAAAGAAGTTTCCGAGTACTCCGACTACTGAATGCAATTCAAGGAATAGAACTGAAAGACCACTAGATTATAGTACATCTTAAGCGTTCATGGACGTTGGCAACTGGCAGATCTTTTAACATCGGCTACATATGTTTAATTGCTAATACCATTCATGTGGTTAATTATTGGCATCGCGCACCAAATTTTCACATCAATGCCACCGTGGAAAAGACGCCACAGATAGCTCGTTTTCTACTAACTGACTGAGCAATCTTATCACCTCACATGTTTTGCAACAGAAATTGTATAAATCTAGCAAGCTAACAACTTTTAGCCCAAAAGAAAATCAGAAGAGTGATGGAAGAAAATGAAATATATATGAAGGCAACTACTATTCCTTTAAAAAGTGTCTCTATAGTCTATACTAGCATGTGGACAGGGTGGCAACTTAAAACGCCGAACTCTGACGCAAATTTGCAGTTGCTTCAGTAAGAGAGCTCAAAAGGGTCTCACCAACCTCAGCTTTGCAAAGGGGACATGAGTTGTTGATTTTCAGCCACTTATCCACACAGTCCTTGTGGAAGAAATGAGAACAGGGCAACTCCCTCAGCTCATCGTTGTTCACATACTTTGCCAAGCAAATGCAACATGCCTGTTAAACCAAAGTTAAAAAGGATTATTAAGATGAATTGGTGGAAGTATGACATCAAACACAAGAAAATGAAAAATAAAATAAAATGGTATGACATCAAACAATAGAAAATGGAAAAAATATTACAGAATCGAAGGCATTGTGGCAACAAGATTGTACTAAAAGTTTTGTTTTGGAGAAGATCATTGGTCTCTGAATATTAGCAGAGCATGTCACTCAGAAATTCAAACATTCTTAGGCATATGAGAAGCATACTGTATTTCTACTCATGATAGTAAACTGCAATATGGATGGAACTGGAATATCAACATGTTCTCTTGTACATAGGACAACTCCAAAAATACTTATCAGTCAACACAGTGTGATCTCAAGTAGAACCTATATTTTTTGCTAATTCTCGTTTACCCATGTTCATCTCTGTATTTTCTTAATGATGCCCAAAAAACTTCATTACAGTTGATAATGCGTTATCCAGAACAGGTCACAAGGTGATTACATGAAGATAGACAAAGAAACCATATTATCACCAACTCACACAGTATGACCGGACTTGACGCAAAGCTAAGTGCATATATACATATACATCAGGACCTATTTTCCATGAATAATTATCTCTAGTAGTTCAACATAATTTATTGATTGATTGCAGCGGATGATTTTACATTCACCGGTGCTTTCTCAAAGTTCCAATTCTGACCCTATGGATTTGGGCTTGCAGTAGTAGTCTAGCAGTTTCTCTAGGAGGCCAGGGAGTGATAAAGACCTGGAAAGCAAGTTGTTGGAAGAGAATAGCAATTAACTTTTGAGTGGCAACTGGCTAGGTAGTATGTAATCTATCACTTTTATCTTCCATTTTGATTGGTTTATATAATATTTCAGTCTTGAAAAAGGCCATGTACACAGCTCAGGTAAATTTTGGATGTAGGATATATCAGGTTAAGATGTGATTGTGTCACCCAACTCTCAACTCCTAAGCTAATCCAGTGTTTATCAAAAGCGCAAAAAAGCTCTAAGGTTCGTTGGGGCTTTAAGCACAAAGCGCAAATAAAGCGTGGGCTTTGTTGAGAAAACAAATGGAGAAAACATACAAATATATATATGCTTAGTCCAAGACTAATAATTATAAGCATGAATAACAAATAAATGGACAAAGAAATTGACTGTTTTTACGAAAGTGAAATATCAATGGTTTAGCGTCGCCTCTTCAAGAAATGCTCGTTCAAAAGGAAAAGTATGTCTTAGAGACTTGATGACGACAGTGAAGCACACATTAAGCGAACATTGCTTCAGGGCTTAAGCGCGCCTTTGATAACACCGGCTAATCTCTGCAACCCTCCACCCCCTTAGCTTAGCTTAGCAGTTGGCACAAAGTCTCCACCTACTATTTGCTCTTCACATCTTTCTTCTCCCTTGTAACAGCAAGCAATTACACAGCCACGACGCTTTTCAGCAGTCAATTATCTATAACTCAAAGTATCATGAATGGGAACAGGAGAAGGGGTCAAATTAATCCCGACAATGGCAAGAGTAACAATACAGTTTGTAATGCTTCAGCAACAATAACAGCTCCTATTCTTTTTTTTTGTTGACCCTCATTTCAATTGATTGGATGATTGAGCACTCAGATTTTTGTGAGTCTCGTATAAAGTATCTTCTGCCCCTTTCTCGTTTTTGTATGATTTCTCTTGCATTTTCCTTGCCATTGAGTTTTGAAGATAAAAATCCTCTATTGAAAGACATATTTTGCCAGTATTCCCTAGTGAGTAGCTTTTGGAGATAAGGGTCTCCTTACATTCTCCATCCATCCGAGGAGGGTTTCCCTATTCACCCAAGTCATGTAACACAATAGTTTTTTCATTTACATATCAGTGTATGGTTATCATACCAGACACGTACCCTCCTGATATCCTCCAGTAAGTTTTGCTCTGAAATATTTATATTTTCAAACTAAAGCTTCTATGAAATTGGAAGGATAGAGAAGGCCGTGAGGACTGGGAGGGGAGGTCGCAAGTACACATTTTGAATACACCAGTACATTTCATCAACCATTTCTACTATCAAAGCCACTAACAAGGAAAACTAATTCGGAAACAGCCTACCTCCGCGAGGTAGTGGTAAGGTCTGCGTATATTCTACCCTCCCCAGACCCCACTTGTGGGATTTCATTGGGTATGTTGTTGTTGTTGTAACAAGGAAAACTAACACTTTCCCCCGTCTGGAAAACTAAGGGAGGAGAAGGTTGTTGTTCAAATGCTACAAACATACAAATATAAGCTATTCTCTCAAGGAAGAAGAAAATGGTCAGAATGTTCATATTTCTAGTTAGGACTTAGCTTGAAAGACCCCAATCGGATTGAGAGAAATCACAGCTCAAAATCTTTAACACCAATTCATCAGCAAAACATCTGAAAAACTATGGACATGACGAAGTGGTGGTTTGCTTTTGGGAGACCATTATAATCACCCAACCAAAGTTTAATAAAAACGTACCAGTGTAATCCCAACCAAAGTTTAAGTGGAAATTTTTAAGTTTGTAATATGTTAAAAGTCAATTTGTGCCACTCACTTTGGTAGAAAGGGCTTAATACTGCTTTTCTTATAAACCATTATGCTTTCTCCACTGTTTTTTCTTTTATTTAGGATTGATGCACTTGAGCCGAGGGTCTTTCGGAAATAACTTCTCTACCTTCACGAGGTAGTGGGTAAGGTCTGTATACAATATACCCTCCCCAGACCCTACTTTGTGGGATTTCACTAGGTATGTTATTGTATTTGGGTAGAAAAGGTTGGGAGGAAACATTAGCGTAAAAAATCTTCTCAAGGATTAGTTCTTCTTCATAAGCAGAATCAAGCAATCAGATACAAACAATTTGCATGTAAACAGTTTTATTTAGTTATCTTGCATCAGGTTGATGAAGAACCCAAAAATGTATGCTTGCTGAAGTTCTGAAGTTGTATCATAAAGGACCCTTGAAGGCAAACATGCATATGGAACTTTAGACCATTTCTGTCAGATGTTATCTAAATTCACTAACCTATTTAATGATTCGTACCCTTGGTCTAGATCCAAGTACAATGGATAACACATGCTTTCACCGATTTTTGCTTCTCAACGTATGGTTAACAAGAAACAACAGCAACCATATTACAAGAAAATAGTGGGAAAGAATTGAGTCTAGAGGAGGAGTCTGTCTATAAAGAGGTAAGTATATGGCTTCTTTTTTCTTTTTTTGAAACAGAAGTATATAGCTTCTTCTTCATCATCATACTCATCTAAAATGCAAGGTGTGTGGAATTTGAAAGTGCCATCAAAAGATCCTCTGGCGTTTTGCTCTGTACTTAAGTAAGAAGTAATGCAAGAGGTTATACCCTGAACACTCAGGTACCGAAATCCACTAGTATCAAATCCCACTACCAGAGGGATAGAGAACAAGAAAAAGGAACTAACTACTGGATATACAATGTCATTTTCCCGCACTAGCATCTTAGTGGCTCAATGGAACCGATGAAAAGCATCATAACAGAGTTAAGATTCCATTCAGATGCAATTGTCATTCAAAGCAGAAAAAGAAGCTCTGAAATTATAGCCCTGGATTAAACCTATTTTGCAAAACCAAACTAAAATCAACTTGAAATAATCTGTTTCTACTGCCAGCCAGAGCAAGAAGGTATGTACACCACCATGGGCGGAGCTACCCTTGCCGGAGGGGTGTCAAGTGACACCCCTTCGTCGGAAAATTACATTGTATATATGGGTCAAAATTTATATATATATATATATATATTTAACACAAGTTGAAGGTTTAGTGTAGAGGTTAAGGGGTTGCAAAATTTGCTTGAGGTTGTGTGTTCTACCCTTTCTAGCAGCATTTATTTTTTTACTTTATATTTTGACACCCCTTAATAAATTTCCTGGCTCCGCCACTGTACACCACAGAATTGACTTTGCAATAGTAGTGACGAGTTAGAGAGAGAGAGAATAAATAATTCTCTTTTTTCTTTCTCTGTCTCGATTTCAAATG
Organism: Solanum dulcamara; assembly: GCF_947179165.1. Taxonomy (NCBI): domain Eukaryota; kingdom Viridiplantae; phylum Streptophyta; class Magnoliopsida; order Solanales; family Solanaceae; genus Solanum; species Solanum dulcamara. The sequence continues at coordinate 65,794,556 of NC_077241.1, read as the reverse complement.
GAGGATGGTTGAGGGTTCAAGCAGACAGTTTCTTCACTCTTCAAAAGAGAATGTCACTAAAATATTTATTTAAAAGGAAAAGGAATTTCGCCACCAAGATGGACAGAAAATAAACCAGAGAAATCTATGTCAGAAAGGAAATAAATTTACCGCATCTTCTCCTGAAATCACACGCTCCTTGTCTGTTCCTGCAGCCACAACCCCACCTTCAGCAGCCTCTTTGTTGCCACTTTTGTTTTTCTTTACCTTAAATTTATAGGTCGGAAGAGCATTAATTGATTCTGGTGTGGCGCCTTTGTTTTGAGTCAGATCTTCTCGGAAGCCCATGACTGAAATAATGCAGGGGAGGCAGCAGCAGATTGTTGCACATAAAATAAATGGCATGGCATACCCGATACAGCTAAAGGTCAGAAATACTATACACAACCTGTGGATAAATAGAAACATGAGCAAATAGGATGCTAGTAGAGAAGACAGGAAGTAAGGAAATACCCCAAAATGAAAACAGTAGTGAAACATCACCTGTACAAGTTAGGAGCCTCAGAGGAAGAGGAGTGTCCGCCAAATATCCATACATTGCCAACCACAAACCAGACTGCAAAAAAACAATCTAATGCCATTTTGAAGTACTCAACAAGTGCCTTTAGCCTGCAATAGGAAAATGAGCTTCTTTAGTCCTCAGTTCCACGATACATTGCTCCTTGTACATTAATTTCATTACAAGTTCCCAATACCAGATGAATGCAAAATAATGGAAAAGGAAGAGCACAGTGATGCAGATATTATCATCCGAATATCTATTAGAACTTCAAGCATTGGTCCTAATAAGTTGATGACAGTGATCAAGGCCCAAAACATTATTGTTTTACAAAATAAAGTCATGTCCTTGGTTCTAGAAATAACAATTAAAGCTTGGCACAAAGGAGATGAGTCTTAAAGACAGATATTCAACAAAATATGAAGATATAGTCTCAAATTGTTAAAGAATTTTTTTTAATAACTGTGGTGTCTGGACCGGCTTGCGTGCACCTCGACTAGTTCCACGGGATACCTATCACTTTCCACCAGCAACAAGTATTAGGTAACTCTGTCCACCAAGGCTAGGACAAATGGGAAGAAATCACCTAGTATTTTTGCCTCTGCTAGGATTTGAACTTGAGACCTCATGGTTCTCAACCCACTTCATTGACCACTAGGCCACACCCATCTTAAGAATAAAGTTTCAAAATTTTATCATGTCGTAACTTCTAGAAACCACAAGTAACAGTGATCAAGATGATTTGTAGATGAACTTGACATAGCTAAAGTGGTCGTGAAATATTAATTCTCCTATAAGTTGTCACAGAGAGATAACTATTAGAGTATAAACAACCACAATGTTTTACATTTGACAATGAAAAACCATTATATTTATACTAGCACGACCATAATTTTCTTACAACTCTTAATATGGCAAACCAATGATCGAACTAAAATAGGCTTGGTAAACGATGCCTTTAGACCACATCTTGCTAATTATGCCTACTCAAATCAGAGCAGCATATAAAATCAAGGGACTGTATGATTGCACATGTCCAGTTTTGCAATAGCACATAAAGTGCTTATGTGCAGGGTTAAACCAAAACATACCAGGAACGAAAATTCTGGCATTGAAACTTAGAAGATTTAGGTGAGGATTTAATAAGGACAAGTACCAAGTAAACAACAATATTACTCACCTTCTGCTCAGCAATTCACTACTTTGACCACCTGTCGAAGCTGTAGCAGTTGTCTGACGACCTTCGCCTTCTGAACTCCTTGTACTTGAGGAAGGCCTGGCGGCGAGTTCAGCCTGGGAAGAAATCTGTGACTGCTGAGATGAATCCTGATCTGAATTTTGGTTTCTGTGATGAAACCGCCAATAGAGAAGAGGGAGGATTGCTACACACCCAGATGCATAACCAACTATCCATTGTGATAGTGGAGCACGTGGGTGCTCATCCCTTGATATGGCCAACACTGCAATTGCTGCAATTATTTGGCTCAATGTCAAGACTAGTTCGATGGATATCCAGAGCACGGAATTCAGAGGACTCCGATGGCGGCGCCCATTTCCTCTTCGAGCAAATGATGAGTTCCTCAAGTTGGATCTATTAGCAGAAGAAAATGCATGTTGGGAGACAGGCACTGTTGTGCTTGTTGATGGGGGATGTTCAACTTGATCATGAAGCACATTATTGACTGGTCTATCATGGGGGTTGCTCGATGAGGATGCATCATTGCTACTAGTTATGTCAATAACATGCTCATTGTTGCTACGGTTATCTGCTTGCTCCATTAATAATTGAAACTGGTTAGTTTGGCTTTTCCGGTGTAGCCCTATTGAGGAAATGGCCATCTAAGTCCACTGACTGAGTGATAAGTATAGAAAACATGGGATGCAAAAGTCTTAAGCAGTGCAAGTATGAGTTCACCAGAATGAAAAATTCTCCTCCTCTTCACAATCACCCAAGTTAATTCAGGGGAGAAGCAGCTTTATATGAGAAGTCCAAGCAGTTTTTCTGTTTAAAGAGCAACAAAAGCAGAATCGTAAGTATTCTCTCGTCTCAACTTGAAGAGTACAAGAATCTCACCCAGGCTCAAAAGAAAAGAAGGAAAAAGCATTCAGGAAGCAAGAACAATCATAACCAGGCAACCTTGGTCAAAGGACAACTGAGATTTGTGTGATATGATGAAAGCTCAAAATGGCAAAAATACTAACATAATTCACTAAGATGATGCATAGATTGGTTATCCACAACTTTCCCAGAAACTAAACTAAGATAATCCTCATAAAAAATTATTTACTGAATGTTCAATATTATCTCATGACCATTAAAATCTCAAACTCAACAATACTACTCCACTTATATCAGGGACTATTTGATGATCCATTCACTAAGCATTACCATAAATCTAATAGACATACAACAAGGCAAAGTATAGAACTAGCTCATAAAACTCCTGATGGTTAATCCTATCTCAAGAAACTCTATAACAATTCTTAAATTATATTAGCAATACAATTTATCAAAAGCCAATATGATACCAGTGATATAAACATTTGCAATCACAACACAGAACCCAGCACAGTATAGCACACTCACACACTAAATCTTGTTTCCAGTCATCAACCGCAGAACCACACTTAGCAATGCAAACACCAGCAACATAGCTACTTCAATCAGTAATCCCAAAAACCAAATCTAGTAAGAATCCACTAATCAACAACCAAACTATAGGACAATACAGAAAAATTCACAGCAATACCCCCACTAACAAGAAATCAAGAACCCCAATTCACAAAGTAAAACCTTGTTCTCTAGGTCACCCACCATAAATCACCCACCCCACACGTTGACCTTTCTGGAGAATTAATCACTCCAAATAAAAAAGACCCAAATAAACAAAATAGGATTATTATATCCAAAGAAAAGAAAAATCAACAGATTAACAAAAGCAATCATGTACACAGAAAGTACCAAGTACAACATAAATGTACCCTTTTTTTCACCAACTCTTCACAGATTATACAATTAACTTAATTTTCTATCTGGGTTTACCTATAAATCAAATTCTTGACGATCCATTTCAATATTTCAACCTTTTTTACAAAAAAATAAAAAATTCTGTGAATTGTATGGGGTTTTCAAGAAAGAGTAGTGACCTACTGTAGCTGAAGAATCAGATGAATCGAAAGCAAACAAAAATCTTTTGGATTGAACAACACTCACTTGACCTCTGGATTTCTCAGGTTACGCGTTTTCTCTCTTTGGAATTTGGGTTTTTACCCAAATAATATATGGCGTCAGCTCTTCCTGGCCCTTTTTTTCTTCGAGCTTTGGTGAGTATTTTGTTTGCTTTACCGTGTCATCAAAGAATTTTCACACATATTTTTATAATCTTTTTGTCCTTTGCCTCTTTTCTTGATACCCTTTCACTTTCTTTCTTTTTCTCTTTTGGTGGTGAGTGAATTAGTTAGGCTTAGACATAGAAAATGTCATAAATATAGTCGAGTAAATCTAAAATAGTCTCCTAATTTAATTATTCAAAAAATTATTAGATTTAGTTCTTTAATTATATATTTATTGGTTCTAGTCCCTTAACTATATATTTATTTGTTTTAGTCCCTTAATTATATATTTATTGGTTTCAATCCCTTGATTATATATTTATCGATTTTAATCTTTTAAGTATTCAAAAACTTATCAAGTTTGGTCTTTGTCCATTTTTTATACAAATACCTTAGATTTATATTAACGGAACTTATGTCTTCATGAAATAAAATCTTTAACCCATTTTTTCAGTTATTTCTCTCTCCCCGCTACTCTTTCTTCAAATTACTCTAATAAAAATACTTTAACCTCAACAATTCAAAATAAAATTCACGAATAAAAAATAAAAAGTCTAACTTTATTCAACATAGGATAAAATGAAGCATTTTATTGCTACTAATGACTTGAATATAATAAAATTTATTAAAAAAAAATATTATTCGCTAGGTGTGGGTAGAAATAAATCTTTCGCTATGAGAATAAAATTAAAAGTTCTTTTCTCACATGTTTTAATTCCAAATCTTGTACTCCAACGACTTTCTTGAAGGGAATTTGTTTAATTTTTCCGAAGTTAAAATTTATAAAATGGTAGATTTGCAATTTTTTTTAATGTTTTATTTTGAAATAAATCGATTTTATTATTTTATTTGACATAAAAAGTTTTGAGTGATAAAATCAAATATTTATTTTTTTGTATGAAAAAAAATATAAAAAAATTTCTCTCTAATTATGAACCAACAGCCTCTAAAAAAGGAAACACACTTGAAAAAACAGCTTTCAAGGTCTCGTCGCCACAAGACAATTCACTGAATGGTTGTTGGCTCTACCGGAGGAGTCTGAAATCAACAACGTGTAACTGCTTGGGCATTGAGTCTTCCGCTGCTTGAGGAAGTATGTGAGAGGATCGATGTTGAGCAGAAGTGGGGTTAAAGCAGCCAACAACGCATCCCCCTTTACTTAGTAGGGCTTGAAAGGCTGGACAATTTGTTTTCCTTTCCTGTCCAGTATTTTCTATTCAAGCCAAAATAGGAAAAGCCGCAAGCACCACTAGGCCCGGTCGTCGGTTGAACGTCAGTAGGGTCCGATATTCATTCCTTTGGAAAATAATGTCGACAGAAAGGAAGGTCTCATTCCAGTTTCATTTCCATGCCTGCGATTTTTTTCCTGGGCATTGATTTCTTCCTGTATAGCATCTCTCCAGCAAGAATGATTGGAGGCTTCAGCAAATGATTCAGGTTCATGAGAAGATTGTCGCTTTCGCTACGGCTCCGGTGGGTTCCCTTAACCAAGCCACTGCCTATGAGTCGCCGGCTCATTCTTCAACAGGCACGCGGTCAGAGCCCTGGCTCCTCCCACTGCTTGGGAGCTTACGATATAGCATATTCAAGTCATTAGAAACAATAATATGATTCATTTTATCCTTCATTGAATAAAATTAGGATTTAATTATATCTTCTTTTTTTATTAATTTTATTTTGAATCATTGAGGTTATTGTTCTTTTCATAATAATAATTTGAAGAAAAAGAAACAGGGAGGAGAAACAACTGAAAGAATAGATTAAAGATTTGATTTTAGGAAGACATAAGTTCCGTTAATATAAACCTAAGTTAATTGTATAAAAAATAGATAAAGACCAAACTTGACAAGTTTCTAAATATTTAAAGGACTGAAATCAGTAAGTGTATAGTTAATGGACTAAAACCGGTAAGTGTATAGTTAAGGGATCAAACCTGATAAGTTTTTGAATAGTTAAAAGACTAAATTCGGCAAGTGTATAATTAAAGGATCATTTTAGGCCTACTCATATAGTTAAGAAACTATTTATGACATTTTCTCGGCTTAGACCATACATGTATATTATTTGAAAAATTACCTAAATATATCATATTTACTATTTATAGTTATATAATTTCAATATGTATATAATTCATTTTTAATACATAATGCAGATTTTTTACCAAAATAAGTCTAATATATCTTAAGACAGTTATAATATATATATATTGCATGCAAAATTACTTTAATACATAGTGTAATACATCCATATAACATGCATAATTTGTTTTTCATACCTAATGCATTTTTTTTACCAAAACAAGTATAAATACATTTATAATACATATATATTATATATATAATTCCCTTTTAATATATAGTACAATTGCTATAGATGAAAAATATTTTCTAAATATGGTATATTTAAGTAATAAATAAAAACAAATATTTAAAACTAATAAATATTTTATAAAGGAAACTCAAAAAATAATTATCTCTACTTAGTATATCAATCGCATTCTCCATATTTCTAATACGAGTAGATGGTTTATGTTAATGGTGTTAATAACTGTTATACCCCGTACTTTTGTACCTTGGGACATGTTCTTAAGCTTCTTGAAAGTTGTCAGGTGACCCCTATTGTCTACAATGTGACTAAACAATCCTAAGGAAGGGAGGATGAGGCCGTCCCGAATGATTGGAAATAGATTTGGAAGGATGTGAAAGGAGTTGGAGGCTAAGTAAAAAGTCGTGGAACCCGACTTACTCGCGTAAGCTACCAACTTAGACGTTTTACAAAATTAAGCTACTTGAGTATACGTCGAGCTTAAGTAGCAAATATTATATAGATTCTTAAAGTGAGACGAGTCTACGAACCTACGAAAAGGAGCAAAAACTAGGTTCCGAACTTATGAAAAGAAGCAAGTAGGAGACAAGTAGGTGATTGTAACACTCCAAAAATTTCTACGCCAAGACCCGTAGCATTTTTCATGTACGTATAGGATCGTACTCGACGACTTTAAAGGGAATTCATCAGTTAGGATCAATTCCTAAGTAATTCAAGGGTATTATATGTGATTTAGGGTCATAAAGGATCCCTAAAACCAAGCCAAGTCCAAAGAATTCGTTTCAGCTAAGTTTCCGAATGAGTTCGTATAAGGGTCAACTTCAAACAATCATATCTATTATTATATAACGAATTGGGTGGACCATGACCTATCAAATTAAAGGTCTTTGAGTCTTCTTTCCAACGCCACCAAGATTGCAATTTTTGGAGTTCCGAGTCAAAAGTTATGACCATTTTACCACAGACTATAACTGCAGAAATTTCCCGGCGCTGCAGTGGCCCCCGACGCCACTATAGCGCCCGAAACTAGCCTCAGTAGTTTGGGTGCTGGAGCGGCGCGCTAGCTATAGTGCCAGCAGGGTTTTTGGCCCATTTTCCAGATTTTCTTTGATGAAGGGCAAGTTGGACAATTCCCTAAACAATATATACGAACTTGGGCATGTTTGGGAGTCATTTTTCAACCTTTCACCTCTCCAAAGAACCCTAAACTTCATCCTCTTCTCTCTCAAATAATCCCCTCCAATTTTTCTATCAAACTCAAGAATTCAAGGCTCCTCATTGAAGACCAAGAATCAAACTTTCTTAAAAGCTTCAATCTAAGGTATGTGAGTTTTCATCCATGGGTCCTTCCACCCATGGAGCCCAAAAGTTTTCTCAATCTAGTATTTCCATTTTAAATGATAAAATCTTATGTTATCTTACATAATGGTTCCAAATGCATAGATTGTGGTATATTTAAGTTTATTTACTCCTATTGATATATATGTGTATTGACTCTTAATTTCAAGTGATGAGAAATTTTAGAGATTTTCATACTACGATTTCAAATGTATAGATTCTTGAATATTTGAAGTTTGTTTGTCTATGTTGACCTATGGTGATCCTTATTTACATGAAATGGATGATTTATCAAGGCCCCTCTACGAAGGCTTGAAAGTAGTTTTAGAGTATATTGGTGAGTTGTTTTAAGATGTTTTAAATGATAAATTCTTTCACTCTCATACATGCTAGCATTGATTTAAATGACTTGAAAGTTGATTTATTTGAACCCACCTAGTTTCTTATGATAAAGCAAAATTGAAATGAATGTTTGACAATATCTACAAATGAGTTTAAAAGTGCTCTTTGCAAATAAATTTTGTGAACGATGAGTCTATAATATTCAAGTAAGTTAATGATAGGGTGAGTTAAGCCCTAAAGATATTTTTATGGATAAAGATATGTGATGAAGGAATGTCTACACTCACATCACATGACACAAAGTTAAGGAGCTATTCTATGATTTTGTTCTTATGAAGAATGGACGGGTAGTAGATATGGCCCCTCACACACGATGATTGACTTTATGTTTTATTGTTTGTCTATTCTGTTGAGAGTTTACCTAACACCGAGTTGGACTAGAGGCGAATACCCATATCCCAGAACTACGTGCCACCATAGGTATAAAGGAGATAAAAGCGAATACCCAATCTCTAAGAAGCGAGTACCCAAAATATCAAGGCTTAGTGGTGAGTACCCGAGTCTAAGAACTAGAGGTGAGTACCCGGTTTATACAATAGCTTAGTGGATCCACTTAGGCATGACGAAGTCTACCTTGGCAAGTAGCCTTCTTCTTTCCTCCGATGTATGGGTAAATATTGGGACTCCATGTTATGGCTCACATGGTTTATGTCGGTTGATGGTCGCTCTCACAAAGGTACAAGGTCCCTCTTCCAATGTTTAAGATGTATCATAAGATGTATACTATGTCTATCACAAAATAAAGTATATGGTTTCTTATAATGACTCATGACTACCTCTAAAATATTTAAGTTTCTTTTATGAATCATGATGGTTTCTATATTTTATTGACTAAGCTTCATAACTCCAAATGGTATTTCGAATGAATACAAGGTTCTAATATGGTCCATTATTTAACCTTATTGTATAATGATATATTGCATTGCATACTCACATACTTAGTACATTTAAAGTACTAACGCATACTTTTGCCTACATGATATTAGGAATTGACATCACTCCCCGACCCCCTCCTTGTGGCTAGCTCAAGTTAGTTGAAGATTTATTGTGGTGAGTTCCCATATTTTGGGAACGACATCCTTTTTATTCTAAGCTTGTGTTATGTAGAATAGTAAGACTTTTATTAAGGCATTTCTTGACACTTATATTGAGGGTGAGCTAGGGACATGTCTTAGCCCCCGCCAAGTCTATTAGTAGAGGTATGTTTAGACACAAATGGAAAATGTTTTTTTTTTAATTTTATTTCGCTTATTATTGTATGCCATTACCAATGAAATGCTTAATGAATGCTAAGAGGCTTGGGTGAGGTACCTCCGGGTGTCTCATTCGCCGTGTCACGTCTAGGCCCTAGGCTTGGGTCCTGACAGTGATGTACCTACTTGGGGTAAGTAGGTGACCCACCTACTTGGGGTGGACCCCATGCTGCCACGTGGCAGCAAGGATTGGGTACGGCGGGGGCCCTGTCCCGCCATATGTTACCGTTGATATTCTCTATAGACTTATGTATGTGGGTTGTTTACAAGTTTGACTCAGTTATGCCTATAAGGCATATTGTAAATGTTATTATGTTAAGGCAGCCTTGTCGGCTTGTATGCCCTTTCATGATATGATGTAAATGAAAGAGGCCATATGTATACACATATGTTATCACCCACTGGGGTTCTAGTGTATGGTCCTCATATTTGATAGTTATGTAGATGGGGGTCCAGGTCGGACCCCAGTCACGGCCTACGGGGTTGGGTCGTGATAGAAGTGATATCAGAGCAGTTCATCCTCGGTGTGTCTGCAGACCATGTCTAGTAGAGTCTTGTTTATCGGTGTGTTGTGCATCACATCTATAAACAGGAGGCTACAGGACATTTAGGATGTTACCCTTCTTTCATATCTAAGATCGTGCGATAGAGCTAAGTCATAGGGAATGAAATTCCTCATACTAACATATGATTTCAGCAGAAGGACAACATCGATAGAAGAAAGTAACTGATGATATTGGAGGTTACAGAGTAGGCAGGTAAGTAAAGGAACAAAGGAGATATGTCAGGTAAGGTACGAAAAAGTTGAAAAGCGAAAGAAAAGGTAGACAAGAAAGTGTAACAAGTGCAGTTCGAGTGGACATACGAGGTAAGTCCACCATTTCATACTATTGATATTAGGCGCCCTGTGTGGCTGCGATATGATGTGATATGAATATATATATTGGCCCTGTGAGGCATTGTTGGCATTTTCTGCGTGCAGGTGTTGAGATAGTAAGAGATACAGAGGAAACCCTGCCAAATTTTTTCAAGAAATAAAAAAAGAATGTATAGTTATGAACTTAAAGGCGTAGTACGACGACGTGGTGACAAGGTAAAACCATTATTGAGGCAAACTTGGCATGTTGTTGAGCAAGTTAGGATCCTGTGTTGGATACACAATAAAGGTAGAAAGGCATGAGGCATAAAAGGGTACTGTGTGCGCATAATTTCACCTTGAAAATAGGGAAATCCTTAAGGGACAAAGACAGTAGACTTGAGGAACAAATGGTGCAACATGCATCCCTCAAAAGAAAACGATGATATAGGTTGAGACAAAAATATTACTTCAAGAGAATTTTGTATACTGATCATCAGAATATAAGTGCTGCCTAAGTAGGATTGAAGCGACTACAAGTATTAACTAAATATTGACCAGAGTATATAGAATGTGGCTTCGGATAAATTGCTACATCAATTACATTACTCGAGTACCAACCATCAGATAAGATTTTATATGATATATCGAGAATTTGAAGCACCTCATGATTGTATTAAGGTTTCGTACATGGGTAACCTAAAGTATAGGTGATATAAAAGAAGATATGGATATGGTGCAGTATACCAAATATGTTGGAAAAGACTCATATGCATTTGGAAAGTTGAAAATAAACAGACAATGACATGGATACACCCCAAAGGAGGGAAGTAGACAGAGACATACAAGCGTGAGATGAAACCAACCGACATTACAACGCGTTAATGTGAACACTTAAACTTTAAGTGAGATCCCATGCTAGAATGAGCTAGCAAGATCTAAAAGCCAACAATAGATATATAGAAGTCAAGATGATATCTGAAGTAGTGTGGAGGATTATGGGGAAGAACCTTGAGCAGTATGACATCAAAGGATGGGTGCATATGAAAGGGATGAATACGACAAGAGAGTAAGAGTGAGTAACGTAAAGATGGTGTATAGGATAACAGGACTATACCTGACTAAAGGTTAAGGTGTTGGCAACCAAGTTATTAGCTACTGATGTTGTGGCATATAAGCAGTAAAAAAAAGGATAAGAAATCTCTCCTATGGTAGAATATGAGAAGATTTAAGAGTAAGTAAAGGAAGTGAAACGAGTGTGACAACATAAACTGCGAATGCATGTCAGTATAATGGAAATAGGTAAAGCAAAATAAGCCAAGAGAAGGAAAGATTATGATTTGAGTGGAACACACTCTATACAAATGGTATCAGAGTAATGATGCAACCTATAAAGAAGGGTATGCTAAGAGTAAGACCAAGTGATTACCCGATAAAAAGAAGTAGGTGATTGCATTACTTGAATACATTAAGAAAAAGTATAAGATGGGTTGAGGCAAAACCATTAAGATGTCGTCAATATTAAGGACAAAAGCCATAATGGAGCCCTGACATCAACTGAAGGAGGTAAAAGACGATACAAGATTGCATAAAGACTAGGATGACGATGCTAAGGCATCTTCTAGGCTAATTTAAGCACCTACCCATGTTCATGTAAATACTACCATATGAGGTGCGGAAAGAGGACTAAAAAGGAAATCTAAGTAAAGGCACAGTAGAATGTGCCTAGAGTATTACATGTTGGGCTAAGAGAAGTTGTGAAGCAACCTAAACGAGATTACATATCAAAAGCCCAGTGGACTATTATAGGAGATGAAAATCACGACTTGGAAATGGGAAGCAATTACTACGGATATTATTACAGACTTATCTCGCACTCTACGAACATATGATTCCAGGTGGACTGTTGTAGATAGGCTGACAAAATCAGCCCACTTCCTTCCAGTTAGGACTATATATTCAGCTAAGGACTATATGAAGTTCCATATCAAGGAAGTAGTAAGACTTCGCGAGGTTCCCACAACTATTGTCTCGGATCAAAGGGCTTAACTTATAGATGGCATCTAGAGATCAGTCCAAGAAGGATTGGAAACGCAAGTAAGTCTTCATACGACATTTCACCCTCGGATTGATGAACAGACTGAACGTATTATTCAAATGCTAGAAGACATGCTGCGGGCCTGTGTTATTGACTTCAGAGGTACCTGGGATGCTCACTTGGCACTTATTGAATTCGCCTATAATAATGGCTATCACTCTAGCATCCAAATGACCCCGTATGAGACTTTGTATGGCAGAAAGTGTAGGTCATCTATGGATTGGTTTGACGTTGGTGAGATACGACTAATGAGCCTAGACCTGGTTCAACAAGCTGTGGATAAAGTGAAATTCATTTAGAAGAGGGTGTTAGCAGCCCAGAGTCGACAAAAATTATATGCAGATAATCAACGTCGACATCTAGAGTTCAAGTTGATGATTGGGTGTTCTTACAAGTGTCACCCAGTAAGGGGATAATAATATTCGGCAAGAAAGGGAAACCTTGCCTGAGATATGTTAGTTCTTATCAAACCATTCGTAGAAGAGGCAAAAGTTACCTATGAGTTGGCCCTACTATCTAGTTTGAAGACGATATTTCCATTTTCTCATAAATTAATATTCCGCAACTATATAAGTGAACCCTTCCAAAATATTCTCCATGGATGAAGTCCACATAATAAAAGAGTTATCCTAGGAAAAGAAACCTATCGCCATCTCGGAGCGGCAAAGTAGGAGGTTGCGAACTAAGGACGTGGCTTCCATCAAAGAATTGCGGCGAAACAAAAACTAGAGAGGGAATGACCCAGGAAGTCAAAAGAAAGACAGAAAGGAGATGTCCGTACTGGTTCCCTGAATCCAAAGGTAATCTACACTCCTAAATTGATTAGATGACGACTATTACAAACCTCAATTCTTGTGGAATCCTATAAGATTAGTTAACATTCGAGGACGAATGTTCTAAAGGGAGGAGGATGTTATACCCCGTACTTTTGTACCTTGGGACATGTTCTTTAGCTTCTTGAAAGTTGCCAAGTGACCCCTACTGTCTACAATGCGACTAAACAATCCGAAGGAAGGGAGGATGAGGCCGTCCCGAATGATTGGAAATAGATTTGGAAGGATGTGAAAAGAGTTGGAGGCTAAGTAAAAAGTCGTGGAACCCGACTTACTCGCGTAAGCTACCAACTTGGACGTTTTACAAAATTAAGCTACTTGAGTATACGTCGAGCTTAAGTAGCAAAGATTATATAGATTCTTAAAGTGAGACGAGGCTACGAACCTACAAAAAGGAGCAAAAACTAGGTTCCGAACTTACGAAAAGAAGCAAGTAGGTGACAAGTAGGTGATGCACCTACTTGGGGTGGACCCCATGCTGCCACGTGGCAGCCAATGATTGGGTACGGCAGGGGTCCTGTCCCACCATATGTTACCGTTGATATTCTTACAGGTCTGTAGACATATGTATGTGGGTTGTTTACAAGTTTGACTCAGTTATGCCTATAAGGCATAATGTAAATGTTATTATGTTAAGGCAGCCTTGTCGGCTTGCATGCCTTTTCATGATATGATGTAAATGAAAGAGGCTATATGTATACACATATGTTATCACCCACTGGGGTTCTAGTGTATTGGTCCTCATATTTGATAGTTATGTAGATGGGGGTCCAGGTCGGACCCTAGTCACGACCTACGGGGTTGGATCGTGACAATAACTTTGGGTGATAGTAAAAAAGGAAGTTGAGTTGATGTATTGAGTTGATTCATCATGTGATTAAAATTTAAAATGAATGGAATTAATAGAGAAAGACATAATTTGAATTATTTTTATAATGTTAGGGACATATATTGACGAATAGTATAACGTATGATATTAAATTATTTTCATATGTGAAATTGGACATGTCAGTGATTAATTATTACTGCCAAAACTGTACTACTATTTTCTCTCTTTCTTCAAAGGTTGACCTGTAATTACATAACCCTATGTAAAATCTGGAATAATTATTGTACAATAATTGAGTAATAATAGAAGGGCAATATATATAAACATAATACTCCCTCAGTTTATATTTACTTGTTAAAATTTTTTTAATTTGATTTTCTTTTTTACTTATTAATTTTGACAAATCAAGAAATGATAATTTTTTTCTTCCATTAACATTGAGTTAATGTCTTTGAAAAATGTAATAAGTTTTTATGTTTAAAACTCTATCAATTAATAGGGGTAAAGTGGTAAACTCACTATACCAATCACTATTTTCTTAATAGATGTGCCAAGTCAAAATTTAAAAAGTAAAAAAGAACAGAGGGAGTATTATCTCACTTTTAACTTTTTCAGGAATAGAAAGATTGTAGAAATAGAATGTTTCAAAAATTGGGTGTGGTGGCACCTATCTTATCCCACCTAGACAGGTAAGACAAGAAACCCATAACAAGGATAAATGCGGACGTAAGAGAGGAAATAAGAACTAAACATAAATAAAGTATTGCAGAAATCATAAAATAACAATTCATTTCTCAAAACTTGTGTCACGTGTGCAAACCACTAATTCATAAAATTGATTCAAGGAAAATACAAGTCTTACTGTCTCCAATACAGAAATAGTAGAATGTCATAATCAAGAGCATATAACTTCTGCCGGAATGACGAGCAACTACCTCACAAGACTCCAATAAAGGCCTAGGACGAAGATGCAGGAGGAATGAGAAAGATTATCCGAACTCATAACCTGCACAAGTGTACAAATCAAGGGAATGAGTACCAACACAACAACGGTACTCAACAAATACACCTTACTGACCCTAAATAAAGTAATGCCGAACATAAAGTACCCTAATACACCATCATTTCCTCCGCACACTACAACATGCACAAAACTTAGAATCCAGCCCAACTTAACAATACTACAGTGACAATAAACATAATACAATGGAAGTATCTCAGTGGTAATAACATCAACAGGCTCTTAATAAGGTCAATTTAAGTTCTTAATCAACAATCACGACAATAACACTTCACCCATCCACATCTACCAACAATAATGAGGTGCAACACGATGCAAATGACATATGGAGTGATGCATGTCTGTCATATCGATACACACTCACCGCCTAGTAGCCCGAGATCTATAGAGGACATATATGTTCATGTATCCGTCATGGTGCATGGCACATCCCTCAAAATCATATGGTATCCATCACGACATATGACAGGACCCTCGAGATCATATAGTATCTGTCACAACGTGTGACACATCCCTCGAATCATATAGTATCCATCACGACTTGTGACACGTCCATCGAATCATGTAGTATCTGTCACAGCGTATAACACATCCCTCGAAATGGTACATCCTTTTTGTTTTCCTTTTTTTTTTTTCAATTTCACATAGTACCCATCACAACAGTGCCTTGGTACCAATACAAATAAGCATGTACATATGCATAATAAGAGGATGACAAGGTTCACAATAATAACCAATCACACATAACCATGACACATCACACATTATTAAATCAACAAATTCATTTATTCCCACATGATTATTTATAATATTTGAATAACATTTGATAACAAGTAAAACAATACGAAGACCTTCATCATTTTTCATTACTCCCAAACACACAAACAAGGCATATAAGATTCGACACACTTTAAAGAAGGTCAAAGAGGTTCACTTGCCTTAAAAGAGGACAAAATTGACTCGGCATGAGAGCCTTCCCCTTACCATTGGCCTCCAAATTCATAAAATTTAATCAAATAAAGAATTTCTATAAAAAATCATGAACATCGATATTTATAATGTTGCCTTTTCGGATCCAAAACAATCCAAAAGTCATTTTTAAGGGCTGAGGGTAAATCTTAAATTTTTATACAAAATCATAATACTCAAAAGTTTTGGAACTCACAAGAGAAAAACGTATCAAAAAAGAGTTGAAATCGGGCTTAAATTTCAATTTTACTTAAATCTCAAGTTTTTGAAAAAACCCACAAAGTTTGAATCCAAAATCAATAATTAGATATTAAAATCACGAAATAAATAATGGATAATGAAAAATTGAGGTTAAAATCACTGATGATTTATCTTGAAAAATCCCTTTGAACCCCACTTTTAAAAAATTAATTCTGCCAGGTATCTTATTCTATGCGATCGCGACACCTCCCCTCGTGATCGCGGAGAAGAAATTAAGTTAACCTCATAATTGACCTATGCGATTGCAGAGAAAGGTATGCGATCGCGAAGCACTGGAATATATACCTATGGAATTGGGGCCAATCTCACACGATCGCGAAGCACTTCTAAACACACTTACACGATCGCGGTTAACATCTCGTGAACGCAAAGAACAAATCAACATGCATCAGAAACAACAGCATCAACAAAACATTAAGCCTAAACAATCCTCCGAATGGACCCTCAAGATTCGTTCGGAAATCCATGCACACAAATCATATATGTAATCCTGCTAAGTTCAACATTTTGAACTCATTAGAACAATTGAAATATGGATCCGAGGGCTCCTTGACACGACATCTAAGGGTGTGCAAAAACCAAATCGATCGATAAATCGAATAAAAAAAGTATTATTGGTTTATTGCTATTGGGTTAACAGTTATTTAGTGGTTTTTTATAAAAAAATTATTGGGTTATTGAATCAATATTGATTTTTTAAAATTGGGTTATTCGGTAAACCGATAACCCATTAAAACCATACTAATTTACTATTTTAACATTTATTCATACACAAATATCAAACCAAAAATATTAATATAAATATATAATCACTATATCATATTATTAGTGCCTTACACAATTCACACTTTACACAATTTTATATTTCACACTGTATTTACCTTTTAGGCTTTGCAACTTTAGGTTCACAACATCAAAACTCAAAACCTAAAGAACTAAGAATGGCGATGGCTACAGTTTGCAAGTTGCAATGATGATGGCAAGGGTTGTGAATTGTGAGTTTGACTTCTTCTTTTTTTTACTTTTCTTCTTCTCCCTTTTCTGATTTCTCCTCTTCTCCGTACTCACTTTCTAAAAAAAATTGTCTTGCCTGATAAACAATTAGGAGATTATTTTATCCTAATTGGAGTTAAATCTGATGAGCATTTGAATATTTTTCTTAAAAAACTCTTTTTCCTTTTCCAATAATATTCAAGATTTTCAAAAATTATTGGAGAAGTCATATATTTGTTTTGAAAATATTTTCTTATTGGTTAAACCGAAAATCGAACCGTTAAAGATCAAAAACCAATAAACCAAAAAGCGATAACAAATATCTTATTGGTTTGGTTAACGATTTAGTGTATTTAAAAATTGAAAACCGATAATACTTAAAATCGAATTGAACCGAACCGATCGATATACACCCCTAACGACACCCGTTAAAGCCGCTACTAACTAACTTTCGCCCAAAAAGATCAAAACACACTTGGAACCTTGAAAAAATAAATCAAAGCTCTATGTAGGACTAAAATCACCTCTTAAATCCAATGAAATCGATGGAATTCTAATTTGAGTGTCCGAACTCCGAATATTGATCAAAGTCAAATTTTAACTTTAACTTCCACTAAAATCACAACTAAAGGGTCCAAATCGTCCTAAAAACCTTAGAACTGAAGACGACAACTCTCCTAGATCAAATTTTGCATTCAAAAGCTGATGAAATTAAAGGAATTTTATTTCGAGACTCGTAGCTTCGGATGACAACTAAAATTACTTATTTCAACTCAAAGGCCTCCAAAACCCTAAAACTTCCAAAAATCTCAACTTTTCGATTCGGTTTCAATTTTTAACCTCATATACTGATCAAACATGATTTAGGGCAACTATCTGGAGGGGTAAATGATAATTCTCCAAGAATTTTTAAAATGACCTTAAGAGTCATTTCATAGAATAAATTTTATACGTATTCTTACTTAATTCATCTTACTTAGTCCTTATATCAAAAATAGATATTTTATTTTATTTGTCTATTTTAACAAATTAAAAAAAATTATGCTTAAGGACTACGTAAAATAATGCTAGTAGTTAGATTTAATTAAAGTTTCAAAGCATTATTAATAAGTTTAATTTGGTAAAATATATTTTTAATTAAATTTTTTTAAGAAATATGTCGGGTCAACACAGAGTAAGTAATATGAAATGGAGGGATTATATGTATACTTTAAGTATCATGATATTATAAAATATGAAAACGCATTATTTGAAAACAAAAAACAATCAATAATGGGGTGGGGGGGGGCAAACCAATCAAATTAAATCCATTCATTTTTCTTGGTTCTAATCTCTTAACTCTTCGAAACGAACAAATTAGTGATATAGATAAGTTAATCGAAAAC
This sequence comes from Solanum dulcamara, assembly GCF_947179165.1. Taxonomy (NCBI): domain Eukaryota; kingdom Viridiplantae; phylum Streptophyta; class Magnoliopsida; order Solanales; family Solanaceae; genus Solanum; species Solanum dulcamara. Next base: position 65,776,122 of record NC_077241.1, on the reverse strand, counting down.
ACGAGACTTACAATGGACAATAATTTATTTCAAGTGGAACGGATGGATGGTAGCATATTTCTCCAGAAAATGACATATTGGAAGGTGCTTTTGAACAGTTTGATCTTCTAATATTTTTAAAAAACAAGCACTTCAGTTTTCACAAACTTTGATGTTAAATTTAATTAAAATTATAAAGAAAATTTAATCAAAAAAATTGAAATTGAAAGGGTAAAGATTTCATAGCAAATACTCAAGTACAGAGATGAACAAAGTTTCAAATGAACGAAGTGGTGTTGGTCCAGATCGATTCAAGACAAGTTCAAAGCAAGGCAGCGAACTGAACCTACATACTGTTTCTCTGATGTCACAGACTCACAGTGGCAAAGTAAACATTTTTGTCAAGGATGTTCATACTTTTAGGACAAGGGTGAGTGATTTATTTTTAACCAAAAAAAAAATTAGTAATTATTTTTAATTTAAAAGGACAAAGTCAAATACTAAATTATGTCCTTGGCTTGTTTTGAATAGTAAAAAGAGAAACTTTCGTTTTTCTTAAACAATAGAAGAGAACTTTTTCCTTCCTTTTTTCAATAACAAAAGAGGACCTCCGTTAAAATGATTCTTGCTCCGGCTGGTTACGAATGAAAGGAGACTAACAAACTACAGTAACAGCAAGTGCGCCGGTCGGATAGACAAAACCAATGCAACAATCAAGAAAGCGATCGAGAAGACGTGAGTTCCCAAGTTGTAGTATAAGTCTTTATCGCAGCTATGAGCTTCCCCTCATCTTACTTCTAGCCATAAAGGCAATAAGAGAAGGAAACGTCTAACAATAAAGAAGGTGTACTACAACCGCATACACAAACAATCGATACAAAGCTAGAAAGATAGCAGTCCTCACCTCGGGTAAGCCCAAAAGTCAAGCGAGAATCTGTAACACCCCCTAAAACGTTGTATGTGGTATTTTAATTCTCGACAAAAATAATACTGGTTCTGTATTTTGGGTATAACTTATCATAGAATAGTCCAAATTAGGTGATTCAAATTTCTGAATAACTCCAACGGCATTACCTAAAACTTTCATGGACCATATCTTAAGATTTGGAGGATACATAGGTCAAATAAATTAATTTTTGCAAGATCTGGTGTTGTGACGAAATAAAGTGTTTGTAGAAGAAAAATCATATCTCACGGTAGGATTCTCCAAATCGGTTGATTCTTGAACGACATAAAATTATACTTCTAGATCTACAATTCATATGAGACACCAAATCCTAATTAGGAAGTTATTTTGTTCAAACGCAGCTCCGAAAAAGGGTATTCCGTTAAAAGAAGGTTCATCTCACCAGCCATGGAAAGATCTAGATCCATTTAACATCACCCATGACATCAATAGTCCTCCATTTGACATCATCCATGAGATCACAATCCTCCATTGAATTTTCAAGATCATCCTTTGTAATTATTTTATTTTTTGTTAGGTCTCTCTTCCACACCTATAAATACCCACCTTATTTCCTCATTTTATTTATCAAGTTTTCTCAAGCAACTCTTCTCTCTATACACTTCTTTATTCATTCTCAAATATAATTTTAGTTTTTCGTAGTGTAAAAATACTATTCCGGTGATTCTTATACTCCGGATAGTACACAAAAAGCTCCAGCGAGGAGAAAAGGCTAGGAGTTCAAGAGTGGTCATTGAGTTCTTCAATTCGGAGTAAAACTTCGAATTTCAGGTATGTAAGGCTATTAATAGCATTGGATTGAGTTCGTCCATGCGCCCAATATTTAAATTCATCATAATTGAGTTATAGTTGAGTTTTACCCTAATTCTTGAATTCTAAATGAGTTAATTCTTCTTCTATTGAGTTAGATATATTTATGCATTGAGATTATTATTATTTTTATCTCTCATATTATTGGAATTATTGTTCTTGGCTATTTTTCCATGAACCCTAATTGATTTAATGTTCATGAATATTTTTTATGCATGTTTTGAGTAAAGATGTTGTCTTTTAATATTCATTGACAAAAAAAGTGCTTTGAATTAATATTATATATGTATTTTATTAAGTTGAAAGAGCAAAAGAATTGAGTTTAAATGAATTTGATTATTTGGGTTAAATGATGTTTTGAGTAAGATGTTTTGAAGCATAATGATTTGATGAAGAGGTAATGATGATGATGATACATTGAGATGAGTTTGATGTTTTAAATTAAAGTCTAATGAGACTAGATTATGAGGTTAATATGAGCACATATTTTGGGAGTAGTATTGAGCAATGAGTTGGGCAAGAGTTTAATTGACTCAAACCCAGAACTACGTAGCCAGCGTAGGATGGAGGCTATGCCTCTTAAGTCCTAAAGAGAGGACTTTGATGATTGAATCCAAGATGGTGATGTCTTTTACCCTGGCAAGATATTGGATAGATGTGGCAATGACATCACTTCGTTGTATCATCAATAGCTCATAAGTGATGGTTGTCGATTAGAAAAACTCCAACTGAGTAAACATTGATTATTATTATTATTTTAAAACTTGCATTACATATTGATGTTGAGATGATGATGAATTCTAAGCCGAGTCTTCCCGAGAGGAGTTTCTTGATATATGTTCTTACTTTCCTGCCATTTTACATACTCGTACATTCTATGTAATGACGTCATTCGACCTGCATCATTTTATGATGCAGATACAGGTGTTAGAGATCCTCAACAGACGCATCTTTGGAGATCATTACTTTTCAGCTATTTGGTGAGTACTTCTTGTATTCAGAGGAACTCTTTATCCTTTTATTATTATTTAGTATTATGTTTCTTTTGAGGTAGACATGCATGTCATTGGCATCGTCTGATAGTGTTAGAGGCTTCATAGACAGAGTTTGATGTGTAATTGGAGTAATTCTCCTTTGAAGCTGCTTCTTCTATGGATTATTTCTTTCATTTGATGTTGATGATGGCGAGACCGCATAAGTATTCTTATTTTCACTTAAGTCTTCTGCTGATGAACGAATGAGTGATGAGACTAAGTGATTCTCTCCGAGGCCAGAGATGGTTTCTGAGTGCCGGCCATGCCTAGGGTACCCTCTCGGGGCGTGACAGAATCGACTTCACACACTAAGAATATCATCATTAACTGAGGAAGAGCTTAAAAGATCAAATAAGATGAAGGATTTTCCTTTTTTTCCATACTACAACAATGACTAAGCTAAGAGAAGGATTTAGTACTAAGTATAATTAAAAAAAATCTAAAAAGGGTGTTCATCTGACCATTCTTGGATGTGTAGCTCTGCCCCTGCATAATTATACAAGATTATTTCCCTACTACTATTCACTTGAAATCTTACACCTAATTAATATTCACGATTTTTTTACCGAAGCATGGAAATTAGTGAGCGGAAAACAACTTCTTCGCAGGAAATAATGATGCCCGTGTCGTGATCAAAGCCAAATTCTTCCTCCGCTTGTCAAGGAGGCATTGAAACTCGGGATGATTCAAAAAAGAAATAGGTACGATGTATCGAGTTTGGTTCTCTCCCACATAAACTACAAAATGTCCTTTGAGTACGTCAAGTGGAAGTTCATATTCATAACCGTTGCCGTTCTTCTTACTCCAGCTCAAACACCTTTTCAAAATTTGCTTCAAAATTAGAGCTTGTGGCATCTTGTTTGATTTTCCCATGGCTATTTTTTGTATATTCATTTTCTTGAAAAGATTTAAAAATAGTTGAGAGCTTTATAAGGAAATATGAAGAAAGACCAAGTACTTTTTGTTTGAGAGAAGGTGGTGTTTGGAATAAAGGAATGCACTATTCATGGAGGAAGAGCCAAACTAATTTTCTTTTAATATCTTATATGAATATTTTTCCTCATTAAGCGCTACTTGAAAGTCAAGATAATTTCCACTCTCAGTTAGTACATACATTTTTTAAGCAAGAATGCTTAATCGTTTGTATCCCATATCCATGGGCTACTTCACTGAGACAATAGTCGAATTTTATAAGCTAATATGATAGAAGCGGGTTAATAAAGATAGTTGAAAGTGCTAGCACGAGGAGAAAGAAAAGAAGATATGGTGGTAATATCTCCTTGAACAAGCTAATTTATTAGTTTTCAACAACTCTGCTTAATGTTCTAGTGTACAAGTTTCCTGAGTATAGGAAATCCACACTCGAGGATTTCACTAGGCCCCTAACATGATAGGTGAGATATTAACACTCGATCTTCTCCTTTTGGGCTATAACTTCATCGAGCCAACTAGCATCTCTTTCCATTGTGCATTCTTTGAACCAAAAAATTAAACATTCAAGCCCTTGAAGGGTGCTTAGTCATGCTAGGTCATTGACATATTCATTTTTATCTTTATTAAACCCCAAGAATGGATTGAATTAAATGACTTTCTTGTTGAAACCCTTTGTGTTTGTACACTGAACTCCAATCCAATCTAAAAGAATAAAGAGAAGTACAAGCAAGGAGACCTTTGAAGATGAAGAGATATCAAAGGGGCTTCTTACTTTCCAAATAGATCTCCTATATCTATATATAAACATTAGTTTATTAAGAATAAACATGAAAAATACTTTTGAATTGTTAATTAATCATAAGAAATGGATTAGAACAAATATTTCATTATCTAATGATCTTTCTGTTCTAGTACTCAATTTGGGAGTTATCAGAATTTATCAAATTATTTCTTTTATCTAACGGGACACTATTTGATCGATTTAGGTAAGTTATGAGAACGACAAGGCTTTTAAGCTTGAGGGACAGTGAGCGAGGTAAGATAAAATGGTATTTGAACTAGGGCAGGCAACCCTTTGTAGTTTGTCAAACCAAATAATTTAGGAGAGATGAAGTTATTAGGAATTTCTCTCCATTGTTTGCTAAGATGCTTTGATCTTTACTTGACCCTATTATGTGGAAAACAACCCGATTTTCTAAAAAATTAGAAATGTCATTGGTACTATATTTTTCCCTTTAACCTATCATATTTGTGGTGCTCCTTATTACCCTAAATTTAAGTGATGGAAGTCTTACTATCACAGCCTGTGTACAATGCACACAATGTCACTATCCAAAAACGGACGTGATGACACATACCTTATCCCACTAAGGCAAGTCAGTCTAAAATCTGATTTAAACAAATAAATGTGAAAGTAAAGTAGAAATGAAATCTCAATATAACAAAACATGTAGATAACTAAATCAAACTCTTAATACCCACAAAATCTGATTGTCACATATAATCCACTAATGTATTACAAACAAACTGAAAGAAAATATAAGTCTCCATGTCATTGTTTCTCGATTAGATTGAGGGACCGCAGAGATGACACGTAGCTACCTCTCAAGTCTCCAGAGAAAAGCCTCGGACTGAGTATAAAAGAAAGGCAATCAAAAAGAACTGGGCTTGTGACCTACACAAGTGTAGAAGCTAGGAGTGAGTACCCAACAACATAATACTCAACAAGAAAACTACTAAACACGAAGTAAAGCAATGTAGAATACGAGTACTCCTATCACTCCAACCAAACCTTTACAACTACAACCTGCACAGAAATCAACCCAAACTAACAATTCATAATGTATGCAGATAGTAAAATTATCAACACTTAAGCATATTCATATCATCAAGGCCACAAATCAAATTATTTGGCATAACTTGATAAGAATGTACAAAAGTTTCACAGATGGTAATAATGTGCAAATGCAATGAAATGAAATGCCAAGCAAGGTGATGTATGTATATCCTAATGATACAAATCTACTGAATATCAGGATGAAATCAATGGGGGACGCAAAAGGTCCATGTACCCATCGGAAGAAACCTCGACATCAATACCATCCAATTGATGTAAGTTTTGCACTTCAAAAGAATAAAGGTAAAAGTGACTCACAATTGGACTATGCACGAGTTTTGGGAAGTTTGATGTATATTATGAATTGTACACGACTAGATATAGCATGTGCTATTAGCAAGTTGAGTCGATTCATGAATAATCCCAATCAAACTTATTGGATGGCAATGAAACGAGTCTTGGGGTATTTGAAACACACCCAAAACTATGTTTTGCATTATAATAAATATCCCGCAGTAATTGAGGGATATAGTGATGCAAACTGGATCACTGGATCATCTGAAGTTAAATCCACAAGTGGATATGTTTTCACCGTTGGAGCAGGAGCAGTGTCTTGGAAATCATCAAAACAGGTATGCATCGCCCGCTCTATAATGGAGTCTGAATTTATAGCTTTAGACAAGGTTGGTGAAGAAGCTGAATGGCTGCGAAAGTTTTTGAAAGATATTCCATTTTGGCCCAAACCTTTGGCACCTATATGTATATATTGTGATAGCCAAGCGGCAATAGGGAGGGTAGGAAGCATTATGTATAACAGAAAATCGCATCACATTCGACGGCGACATAATACTGTTAGACAACTACTCTCTAGTGGTGTTATCACTATTGACTACGTAAAGTCAAGAGATAACGTATCGGATCCACTAACAAAAGGCCTATCTAGAGAGGCTGTTGAAAGATCATCGAGGGGAATGGGGTTAAGGCCTAGGACAAGTCATCATGGCGGTAACTCTACCTAGTAGACTGGAGATCCCAAGAACTAGGTTCAAAGAGATCAAACAAAGTTATGATTGGCGGTTCAATATTGTCAAATAACTCAACTCATTCTCGTGATGATGACAATGTTCAGAAACAAAGGATAAAACCTTAAGGTTTTTTAATGAGTTAATAGGCTTAAAACCCTGCACATTTAATAGTGGCGCGTCACGCCAAGGACCAAATTACTGAGGCCATTTTCTGGCGCTATAGTGGCGCCGGGCGCCACTAGAGCGCCAAGCCTAAATATTTGCCCAGGCCTAAAATTCTTGCAGTACTAGTCTGTAGTAAACTGGCCATAACTTTTGACTCCAAACTCCAAAAATTTAAATCTTTATGGCGTTGGAAAGAAGACTCAAATAAATTTAATTTGGTAGGTCGTGGTCCACCCAGTTCATTATATCCTAGGAGATATGGTCGTTTGAAGTTGACCCTATACAAACTCGTCTGAAAACTTAATCGATTGGAGTTCTTTGTACTCGACTTGGTTTTAGAGATTCCTTATGACCCCTAAACACATCTAACACACTTCAAATACTTAGGAATTAATCCTAACTCATATGTATATACTCCACAATACTCGTGTTCGATCCTATACGTACATAAAAGGGTCTAAATCTTAGGGAAAAATTTTGGGGGGTGTTACAATATCTCCCCCTTGGGATCATTCATCCTCGAATGAAGATTAAGCAAAGCTGGACCCGAGGAATTATTAGCAATCGTGACTCAATCAATCAAATCAACCAAATCAAGCAATCTAAACAATTGGCTATTCAAACTCAAGAATAGACGAATCATTTCAAATCAGGAATAGGGACATCACCTTCATCATTCTCATTATTAGGCACGAATAAAACATCGAAATTCTACCAACCGAATCATTCAAACATCTACATCCTCAACCATCGAATTCCAATTCACGAGCGACATTCCCAATCCTCTTCACCATTTCATGAGGTCAATATATCGATGCCCAAACTTCCCCTCCTTTCCAAGCCTCATAACACCCTTCACGTACCTCCAATCTTTCCCCCAGATGCAATCATTAGTCTACTACCATCACTCTCACAGTGACAACCATACACTCAAGCTTATCACTCTAACTACCTCACTCGTATCTAAGAGTTCTCGAGCTTACTTTAACACTTATACCTCCATTATTATATGAGCTCTTTCCCAGAGACACACTAACATACTCTTACCTATCTATCGTTCATCACAAGGTCTCATCTCGCTCCTCCTCCACGCACCTATCCTCAACTAGACAAGTACAACACAACTATCATAATCAAGCAACACTCACCCTTCCCCATCTACTCTCACTCAACTCCACCTACTATCATCTTGGCCAACTCATCACTATCGGAAGCTTAAGACTTACTTTGAATCATTACCCCATCATCTCCCCCTTAGCTTAAAGGCATCAACTAAAGGATACTAACTAGTCACTCAAAGCGACTCATAAATTTAGAACCTCATTCAAATCTATACTATTTCATATACACTTCTTAAGCCTTTTCTTACCAAATGACTTAGACTCAATTCACTATTTATATTTAAGGGTCACATAACCCCTCAATTCATAACACACACTCCTCGCAAGTTAATATCTTAATCTCTCGCATATGTCATGTCAAGCCTACTAAATAAAATCTTAAAACTAGCACCATCACAATCATTTATTACACCTCATTACTCACTCTATAGATACTCCACTCTAGTTGTAGGCCTCAATCAACCACCATTCTTACTACTTCAGTTCTGCTCCTCTAACTTCCTCTTCCTACCTCTACAATCATTCTACCAACCCTAGCTCACCATACCTCAAACCACATTCCCTTGAATGGTGAGACTTGTCACTTAGATACGCAACTTCCCCCTCGAAGGTGACATTTGAATCAAGATGTAGAGATAAGATTCCAGGATACATCTTGCTCTGACTCAACGAACGATCCATATGAATAAGTGTACATCCTTCAAGATCAATAGAGTTAAGCACAGTAATCGGTTCCTCTCAAGCCTTGTGTCGTCTCTTCCCTTCCTCAAGACTTTATCTTAACTCATCAACAAGAATCTCATATCTACTATTTCAACTACCTTGAGTATGAGGGGTAGTCAAATAGATTTGAACAACGCACAAATTAGAAGGGAACATTCATAGAGTTAAACTCTATCGCATGAACTCAGAATATGAAAGAAGGGAAACAATTCTTAATGTCCTATAGCCTCCTGATTATAAGTGTGGTGCACAACACACCCATAAGCAAGACTCTACTAGACAGCTTCATAGACTCCCTAGGACCCTTGAACTCTATGCTCTGATACCATATTTGTCACGCCCCGAGAGGGTACCCTAGATATGACCGGCACTCAGGAACTATTTCTGACTCCCAAGCGAATCACATAGCTTGATCACATATCCGTTCATTCATTCATTCAGCGGAAAGTTTAAAAATATAGAATAATTTAGCAGGCAACTCAAATCACCCATCCAACTCAAAGAATAAAGGCCATGGGCCAACAGATCAACTAAAATATTTGTCATTAAAAATAGTTTGACAAGAATAACTCAAGGATAGAAATACTCAATCGACCCATCACTATCTAGTCTATGAAGCCTCTATCACTACTATCTAATTGGTGCCAAAGACATGTTCATGGCTACCTCAAATAAAAATAAAAAGGGCTAACTCGATGTAAGAATACATAAATGGTGTCCTCCGAATGTAGGGGAGGACTCACCAATACGCTGAGTGCGAATAGATCCCCAATGATGCTCCTATTGACGATCTCTTAAACCTGTCTCTGCATCATGAAATGATGCAGGTCCAAATGGACATCAGTACGTGGAATGTACGAGTATGTAATATGGCAGAATGAAACATACCTCAAGGAAGAATAACATCGGTCCAAATATCTCAACCCAGAAAGATAAGAGAGACTCAATCAAAGTGTCATAAGTCTAAAGTAAGAACACATTCTTTTTGACAAAGACCAATCATATACCATACAGTCTAATCCAATCATACACAATACAGTTCAATCAAATCATTCAATCAAATTTGATCATATACTATTAGCTCGAAGTCAATCACATATCATCTAATCCAATCGAATCACATATCCATCCAATCATATACAATCCAATCATAACTCGTCTAACCCAATCCGATCATATACCCTCAACTCAACAATCAACTCAAAGGACTCAACTCAATAAATATGTAACAACTCACTCAAGTGTCCTAAGTCTAACAAGAAATGGTTTAGATGGGACCAAATCACATGCCACTCAACTCAAACTGACTCAGAGTACTATCAAGACCTAAATGAGAGTTTCTCTTATCCGACAATCATCACTTATGAGCCAGTGATAGTACAACAATCAGACATTATTGCCACGTCTGTCTATACCTTTCCAGGGCATGAATGCCTCCCTAATCATGGATTTCATCGATTAGTCAAGTCCTATCATTTCAGGACAATAAAACGGGAAATATCCGACTTTAACGGTTCCATCCCTACCTACGTTGGCAGCATAGTTTCTGGGGTTCGAGTATGGACTATTCTCTCACCCGCTTCGGTGCTCGATACTCCTCCCATGACTCCATGCTCATAAGACTCCATCCAATCATCTCAAACAAGCCCTCACGGCTAGTTTCATTTAGAACCTTGCCAACTCATCAACTCTATCCTCAATTCAACTCAATCGAGTCATAATGGTAAGTCTCATTGGACTCTTTTCAAAACTCAACTCAAATCCGGCCTCATTGGACCTTCTTTCAAATTGACTCATCTCAAATCATCAAACTCTTCTCTTTAAAATTTAAACAATCTCAACTCAATGAATGCAGAAAAATATTTTGTACATTAAAAATATAATTTCAACTCCTCAACTCAAACTCAAAATAGATATTTTAATGTAAAAATACTCAACTTATTTATATACTCAAAATATTCATGTTCAAAAACGATTATTTAGAGGCTCCTCAAACTCAACTCATACTTAAACTCCTTTTTAAGTCAAAGATGAAAATAATCATTCTTTAGACTCAAAATAGTGTATAAGTAGTTTATTCTAAAAGGTTCACAAATCATTTATTTAAATCTCCTTCTCAAAGATCATTTATTTTCAAAATATTCATAAGACTCCAATCAACTCAAATTATGCAATTCACATATCACATAATCACATTAGACTCCAATCTACTTCATCACATAACATCCTCATCAACATAACCTCTTCATTCACATCATCGTCAAATATCATCATTCACATCATCATCAAACATTATCATCACATCACAATCAAACATCTACTCCAAAATCCTTATTTTAGTCCTATGTTCAATTTATAGAAGCGAAAGGACATTCCTAACTATCCAAGTCATTCTTTACACATATATGCAAAACCATCCATCTCAAACTCAAGACATATTATGACCAAAAGAAATCTCATCTTGGGTTCATGTGAAGGAAACATGAATCCATACTCTCAACAAAACTCAACTCAAAGATACCATCAACACATATTAATTTATATACAAAGATCCATTTATAGTCAATAATATGAAAGATAAATATTTAGTAACTCAAGTCATTAAAATCATCAATCAACTAATAGTAACTAAAGACATTCTATAGTTTAGGGAAACTTTCAAGAAAACCTTCCTAGAAGGTTCAATTCTTTCACAACTCCTATTCAACACATCTATGGGCATATGAAAGAACTCAATCCATATTTTAGGTTAGCCTTACATACCTTGTTTGAAGATTTTGAAGAGACCTTGATGTTAAGCCTTCAATGGGAGGCTTGAATTCTTGAAACTCTTGAAGGCAATCTTTGTTAGAGAAGGATTTGAAGAAGAAGAAGAAGAAAAGAGGGAAAATATTAGGGCTTTTTAGAGAAAGAGGGAGGACTGAAAAATGGTCCAAAAATGTCCAAGGATGGTGTATATATAATTAGGAAAAAGTCCAAGTTGCCCCTCTTCAAAAATCTGGAAAACTGGGCAAAAATCTTGCTGGCGCTATAGTGGCGCGTCGCGCCACTGCAGCGCAAAGTCAAAATAGGCTTAAAACCCTACACATCTAATAATGGCGCGTCGCGCAAAGGACCAAATTACTGAGGCCATTTTCTGGCGCTATAGTGGCGCCGAGCGCCACTGGAGTGCCAAGCCTAAATTTTTGCCTAGGCCTGAAATTCCTGCAGTACTAGTCTGTAGTAAAATAGACATAACCTTTGACTCTGAACTCCAAAAATTGCAATCTTAGTGGCGTTGGAAAGAAGACTCAAAGACCTTTAATTTGGTAGGTCTTGTGCCACCCAGTTATTTATATACTAGGAGATATGGTCATTTGAAGTTGACCCTTATACTAAATTCGTCCAAAAACTTAATCGATTGGAGTTCTTTGGACTCGACTTGGTGTTAGAGATCCCTTATGACCCCTAAACACATCTAACACACTTCAAATACTTAGAAATTAATCCTAACTCATGTGTATATACACCACAATACTCGAGTTCGATCCTATACGTACATAAGAGGGTCTAAATCTTAGGGAAAAATTTTGGGGGGTGTTACAGATCGGTTCCTACACTATAAAGGAATATTGATAATCTTTCCTTGTATTCGTTTTGCATCAAGTTATTTCTAGGGACCTGGTCCCTAAGTGATAGTGGACTCATACATTCTAACAATTGGTATTAGAGCCCGGGCTCTCTAATTGGTTAACACCTAGAGAGAATCTCGTGAAGAATGGTTTTTCCACTCAATCTAGAGAAAGGACAATCATTTACTAGACCACCTCAATTCAATGATCAGTTTTACAGTCGGTGGAAGACTTGTATGCACGACTTCCTCATGGCTAAGGATAGTGAACTATGGGATCTTGTTCTCGATGGCCCCTACGTCCCTACTCTTAAAGTGAAAGAAGGAGAAATCAACAAGGTGGTTCCCAAAACTCGAAAACAATACTCTGATGTAGACAGGAAGAAGATAGAAAAAGAACAATGATATGAGGCCAAAAATACATATTTTTAACCATTAATTGCCTTATATTTAGTATTTTCATTTGTTCTTTTTGAGCATAAATTTTATGAATTGTACTAAATTGTGTATTTTATTTGTAGAATTACTCTGACCAAAAAATGAAGGAATTTGGAGCAAAAACGAATTAAAAATAAAAGATTATAGAAGAAAAATCAAGCACACAGCTTAATGGATTAAATTGAATATTATATTCAAATTTATATAAATGTTTGTCAAACGAAATTGGAGAAGAGAAGGACTTACAGCAATTTGCCACGTGGCAGCAGCAAAGCGGAAAGAAAATTGCAATGTTGAGGCGGTGCACAATTCAGACGGGAATCTATTCCTCTGGGTTTTGGGTTTTCCTATTAGTTTTGGACTCACTTAATTTATTTGAAATTTTCTATATTTATAAATAGTCCATAAAAATAATTCTTCTAGGCAATTAACAAGGAACTAATACACAACTCACAATTAACTTTTAACCTAAGACTTAGATTTTTATAGTTTGGAAATTTTGGAAGAGCCACCGTGAAGACCGGAGAAAGTTAGTTTATTCTTCTCTATAATTTCTAAATTGTGATTTTCAAACTATGAGTAGCTAAATTGCATAATCGGATTTGTGGGAACCATGATGAATTATCGAAGTAAGTTTATGTAAAAGGTGACTCTTGAATGATTTTTATGCATGTATTGTTTTTTCCTTCGCTTTGATTGCTTTTTAACGGTTGCAAATGTTAGAACTCGCCTTATTCTTACTTGCCGGATCAAGGAGGTAACGAATGAGAAAATGGATTAAACAACGAGATTTGGATCTAATCATCCTCATCTAATTAGCTTGAACGGATCAAGGGATAGCTAAATATGAGATCATTGGTAAGAGTTAGTAAAGCATACACTCGTAGACGGATCAAGTTGCATAGTAAAATTCACTTATTTGCCGGATCAAGGACTTAGGTGAACTTAACTTACCGATCTTGCATGCTAAGAACTAAAATCAATTACTAATACAATATTCTAGCTGAGTTATGAAATTATGGGGAACACATTCCTAGTTACTTCTAATAATCTAAATACAAATAAATATTTAGTCCAAGCTATTATTGTTCTTTTTATTTTTGTTTCAATTTAAATTTCCCCTTTTTAAAATAAGGACTATCAAGTTAAATTTTTCTATTGACAATATTATTTCATATTCTCTGTGGGATCGACCCCGACTCATAGTTGGGTTAATATATTGCAAATGACCATTTATATTTCTTTTTGAGAAGTATATTTGGACGTTATCAAACTATAAAGCTAAGAAGTTGTTGGTGTGTGGCATTGGAGCTGAAGAATACAATAGGATATCAACTTGTGAGTCTACTAAAGAGATTTGGGATTGTCTAAGGACTGCCTATGAAGGAAAAAAGCAAGTAAAAGAATCGAAGGTAGACATGCTCACTACTCAGTACGAAAATTTCACGATGAAGGAAGGGGAAACCATTCATGAAATGTACACCATATTCTCATCTATAACAAATGAGCTTCACTGTCTAGGGGAACCCATTCATCCATACAAGCAAGTGAGAAAGGTTCTTCAGATTCTTTCTAAATCATGGAAAAGTAAGGTCGATGTTATCACTGAAGCCAAGGACCTAAAAACTCTCACTATGGATGAGCTCATCAGAAATCTTTAAAGACATGAGATGAATAAGCAACATGATCAATCCAAGAAGGAAGTGAATAACGACAAATCTTTAGCTCTTAAGGTCACTCAGAGTGATGATGGTGATGGGATGAAGATATGACCTACTTGACCTGCAGATTTCACAAAATTGTGAGAAAGAACGATGGATTTATGAAGAAGGGAAACACCAGCAAGTCAGCAAATGGAAATGATCTATGTCACAAGTGTGGGAAGCCTAGAAATTTCATCAGAGATTGTCCCTTGAACAAGTACGAACACAAAGAATACATCAATCCTGGAGGAGACAGAGATAGAAGAAGGGACCAGGTCCCTAAGAAGTCAAGAAGAAGGGTTGCAGCTGATTATGTAGTGAAGAGAGCTCTAACTATTTGGGGAAATTCCTCAAGTGATTCTGAAAAGTCTGAACATCCAGAGGATGCCTCCATGTTGGTTGTTAAGGACAATGAAAATGTGTTCGATAGCATGTTTGCCTTTATGGTAAAATCTAAAAATAAAGCTAATAAAGATGTAACCTTGCTTGATCTAAAAAAAAATCTTGACTGTTATTCCATCAAGAAACTAAAAAAATTGGTTGGTGTCTTGATTGACTCACTTTGTGAATTAACTGTTGAAACATATTATCTCAATAATAGCATGGCATATTTCAAGATGAGAAAACTACCTTAGTCACTCAAATGACTGAGTTAGAAGAAAAAAATGTTATGCTGGATATTGAAAATAACCATCTCAATGAAATGATGAAGAAAAATCCTCTAACTAATATCAAATTAAAAGGTGAGGCTAATAGAATTGAGATAGAGCTCGAAGAGAGTTTGAAGAACTCTGAGTTAAAGTTAACCTTGTCACTAGAGAGAAATCTTTAGCTAGAAAGGGACCTGGTTAGACTCAAGCAAGAGTTAGACATGGCTTTAAAATGGGCTAACTCTTCAAAGATGTTAACTAATCTGATCAACTGGGGAGAAAATGATGTAAGAGGTCTTAGATGTCCAAGAATAAAAACCCCTTTCAATTCACATAGCAAGTATGTGTCTGTAGCTTATAATTTGTTGTGCATTCACTGTGGTAGAAATAGGCACCTTAAAGAGAATTGTGAAGCATTCAAAAGAAGTTGGAAAAAACCCTCAGAGAATATGCTAAACAGAAAGAAAACCTGAAGAAGGGACCTGGTACAAACATTAAAATGAGAAAACAAAACTTGCCCTTCTGGACTAAGAAAGCGTTGATTACCCGGTTGTCTGCTTTTTGGGAGCTCAAGCTTAAATGGGTTCCCAAAGCTAACAAGTAATCCTTTTATGCAAGAAAAGTCAGGAGAAAGTAGTGAGTGCTGGTTCATAGATAGTGGATGCTCCAAGCACATGACTGAAAGTACTGAAAGCTTCCTCTCTCTCTCTCAAGGCACTACAGGGTGGTAGTGTCTCTTTTGCAAATAGAAAAAAGGGATAGATCTTGGCATTGGAAGAATTGGGAAGTCACTGGAACATTCTATTGAGGATGTGTATTACGTAAATGGACTGAAATACATCTTGTTAAGTGTCTCACTGATTTGTGATAAAGGGAATGAGGTTAGATTTACTCCTGAAAAGTGCATTGTCACTAAATTGTCTTCTCAAGAAGTAATTCTGACTGCAAGAAGGTGCAACAATATGTATGTGGCTGATTTGAACTCTACACAAGGAGACAATCTCACTGTCTCAAAGTTCAAGATGAGAGTGCTGATCTTTGGCATAGAAGGCGTGGACATACCAAATCCTCATTCAAACATAAGAAAGAAGTGAGCACCAACAGGCCCCTTGAACTTATTTATATGGATATGTGTGGGCCTATGAAAGTGCAAAGTCGAGGAGGAAAGAAGTATATCCTAGTTATTGTTCATGATTTATCGAGATTTACCTGGACAATGTTTGTAAGATCTAAAGATAAAATAACTAAAGTGTTCACGTTATATTTGACGAATCTGGAGGAATTGAAAACTTGGAAGATAAGGAGGATTCAGAAATCGAGGAACTTCTTCAAATTCAGAGGGACAGTCTTATGGAAGACCCAACTGATAAAAACCTAACTCAGAAAAGTCCTGATGAATGAAAGGATGATGCAGAAAAGGAACCAAATAATGGACCTGTTCCCTCCCAAGATGCAGAGACAGATAACTAAGATCAGCTTGAATCTCAGTCTAGAGGTGCTGATTCAGAGCATGAAAATGCTTACTAGTTCAACTGGATGCACCTAACCCTCTTGTGGCTAGATCCAAAAAATAGTTATCCGAACTTTTGTTAATATAATTTGCTTGAATTCAATTTCATACCGTTGCAGGTATAGACACATAGTGAGATAGCTGAAGAAGGGAAAAGGGCAGGAAAGATAAGGACAAACCAACTTCCTACTTTACGAAGGGACCTGGTCCCTACTCAGAGGTTAATATTCCTAACATTACTTTTAAATTATAAGTAAGAGTCGTTGAGATTTCCACATGTCACTCATCCCCAGTGGCGGAGCCACATACACTTGAGGGGTGTCGCTTTGTCGAAAAATTATACTATTTAGCTAGGTAAAAATATTTCTTTATGTATATATTATATATTGACATCTCTTGACTTCTACGCTATTTTACTTCTTTAATTATTGATACTTTTTAGTCAAAATTCTGGATCTGCCACTGCTCATCCCCTTTCCTAAAAGGCGAATGTCACATCTGATTACTCAAATGTCGCCTACCCTAGAGACCTGAGACAATGTTTAACTTAACACTTCTTTTTTTTCTCTTCTAGAACTAAAAGAATCAAACCTTAAGTTGTCTCTTATCTCTATCATATTTTATCTTTTTCTCTCAAAAGCATGTCTCATACTCCCTCATCCTCAGAAAAGATCACCACTGTTGATGAAGGAACTCCAGTGTCCCATAAAATCAACACTCCGCCATCCACCCCTGTTCACTCACCTCTTCTTCAAACTAATTTGTAAACCCCAACTACTGAAGTTGCTCTCTCTCATGATCAAGTGCAAACTTGTATCTATACCACTCCTCCTTCTCCATCTTAGAAAGAAAAAAACTCCCATTTTTTCTCCGACCGTTATTGTCTCTCCTTCCCAAGGTTTATCTCAAAATGCCTCTACTCATTCGGAGGTCAAGTCCGTCCTTCATCGATAAAGTTAGCTTTGAAGTGATTTATAAAGTCTATGTCAGCAAGAGTTAGTTGGGATAGTGGGCAATACAGATATTGCTTAGTCTCAAAGTCTTGTAATGGAGATATTGCAAGCCAAGGGGTGGAGAGGGTTCGTGTCTAGTTACAATAGGTTGTAATAGAATACTTTGCTCTTGCATCTTAGTGAAGAATGGTTGGTGAAATCTTGTTGGACAGGTCGTGGTTTTTCCTACATTGAGCAAGAAGCCTTTCCACGTAAAATCTTGTCTTGTTCCTTGCATGCATTACCTGTTCATTTATTGTTATTCTATTTAGGGACCTGATCCCTAAGTGATAGTGGACGCATACATTCTAACAATTTTTCTTTTTTATTTTCTTCTTTATTTATTTTTTAAAAAAGGATTAAGACTCCAATTTTATTTTTTATTTTTATTTTTGTTCAAGAAAATACTATCAATTTAAGATTATTGATAAGGTAAGGTCTACGAGTCCTTGGTTGGTGGTGTACACTTGACTCTTTATCTTAAAAAGAGTTCAACCTACTTTAAAGAAGAAAACGGAGCATACATAGTACCAAAAAAATGAATTCGGGGTTCATTCTTCAATCAAGCTCTACTTGAAATTCAAGATAGATTTCAATCTCAGTTAGTACATATCATTCTTTAAGCAAAGAAATCTTCATTATTCGTATCTCATTCCTATGGGCTATTTACTGAGACTGTGGTCAGAGTTTACAAGTTGTTTTAAAGACTCAAGTTAAGAAAGATACTTGAAAGTGCTAGTACGAAGAGGAAAAAAAGAAGAAGATATGGTGGTAATATATCCTTGAACAGTCCAGTTTATAAGCTTTCAACAACTATGCACAATTTACTAGTGTACAAGTTTTCTGAGCATAAGAAATCTATACTGGTGCGATCCACTTGGTCCATAATAGGATAGATGATAAATCACTCTGAATCTTCTTTTTTGGACTGCAACTTTCCAAGCCGACTAGTTTTCCTTTTCACTGTACATTTTTTGAACCAAACAATTGGACATTTCTTTCCCTCAAAGAGTGTTTTGTCAATGCTAGGTCACTGACATATTTTTTTGGTTGTTTAACCCCAAGAATAAAGTGGATCGAAATGACTTTCCTGTTGAAACCATTTGTGTTTGTACATTGAACACCAACCTAATCTCAAAAAAATAAAGAGAATTAAGTACAAGAAAGGAGATTTTGCATGTGAAGAAATGTTAAAGGGATTTCTTACTTCCTAAACAAATTTTGCTACATATATATATAAATGACGGTTTATCAACAATATGCAAGTAAAACAATTTGTATTGTTGATTAATAGTTAAAGATAGCTTAGAAGTTAGAACAAACATTTCATTATCTGATGGATCTTTCTGTTCTAATATTCTATCTGGGAGTAATCAATATTTATCAAATATGTTCCTATCTAATAGAATACTATTTAATTGATCTAGGTAAATGGTGATAAGGAAAAGACACTTGAGCCTAAAGGGCAATGAACGAGATAGGATAAAATGGTATTTGAATCATGACAGGCGACTCTATATAGTCTGTCTTAGTTTGACAAATAATTTAGGAGAAATGAAATTACTAGTATTTCTCTCCATTGTATTCTAAGATGTTCTGATGTTTGGTTGATGATATTATGTGAAAGTCCCCGATTTTTTCAAAGATTAGAGATGTCACTGGTACTACATTTTCGTCTTTAACCTATCGATTGAGGGATGCTTCTTATCGTACTTGTGATGCATCATATCACCTTAAATCTAAGCGATGAAAACCTCATGACTATCACAGCTTGTGCTACAATGCACAAAATTCCTCCACCCCACCAAAAAGTAAAGAGCATGTGGTGTGTGCTTGTGACACACAGGACTTGCTTTTCGTGATAATTATTGTGAAGTAGATCGACGGCGTACTCAATTCATTAGGAATTGGAAGGACGACTTCTCTCTCCAAAAAAGGAATAAAAGACGAGAGAATCCTTATCCTTGTTGAGGATTTTTTTTATGCTTACTCCCTCCTTTCCATATTACTTGTGACTTTTTCCTCTACACTTCACTTAAGAAATTATAAATAAAAAGTATATTTTTAGTAATTTACCTTTTTAACTCTTTTTAATATAATCTATGTTTATGCATCTTATCCATCAATATCAGTATTACAATATTCATAATTTTAAAAAGAATTAATTTTAAGGGCAAAATGAAAAAAATAATTAATTTTGTCTTAGTTTTGTAAATTATAAAGTAATTTAGGACAAATCTACCTAAAACATGAAGGATCTTAATAATGTTATTATTGTTGTGAGAATCATGAACAAGAAACAATGACACATCTTTTTCTAACAGCTCCCATAGCCCAAAAGCTATGAAAGCAGTTTACTTGTTGCGCATGTATTATAAATAGAAGGAAACTTTTGACAGAAAATTACAGAATGGTGGGGTGCTTCAAACAATCCAAAGTTGAAAGTTGTGTATCATGCAATCCCAGCAATTTTGATGTGGAAACTATGGAAAAAAAGAATGCAAGGAGATATGGAAAAGAAGTTTCGTATGACAAGTTAAGACAACAATGTCATGACATTTTGTTTCAACTGATAAGAACATTTTATCCATGGATAAAGGTCCCAAATAATTGGGAGGGAATTAACTCTAGAGGTGTTAAAGAATTACAGGCCAAAACTATATTATCGTGCAGTTACATGGGAGAGGCCAGCATTGGGGTGGATAAAGTGCAATACAGATGGAACAAGTAAAGACAATCCGTGGGAAAGTGCTTACAGTTTCTGTGTAAGGAATAGCTATGGAGATTTAGTATATGCAGAAACACAGAGGATAGGGCAGGGTACAAGTATGGAGGCTGAAACTGGCCATCCTAGAAGCACTAACATATTGTAAGAGCACTAATACCACAAGCGTTATTGTGGAAACTGGTTCAGGGGCATATCTGGGGGGTTCGTGAGTTCACGTGAACCCATGCTTCCCTGCCTAGATATATATAGTAATGTTATATTTTTAAAAAAATATAACATTATAGATGTGTGAACCCACGTTCAAAGTATCATATAACATGATGATGATTGGGTGCACCTCTCTAAGTGAGGTTAGAAATTTAAATCTTATATCTATCTAGTTTTTTCTCTTTCTAAAGTTTAGGAACACCTCTCTAAGTGGTTATCGATAACACTTTTGGCGTTTCAGTTAATTTTGCTTTTGTTTTAATCTTTCAAAAACTGTAAGTGTGTCACATTGAATATTACTAATATTTTTTAGCGCTATAACATGTTCAGTGTTAAGAATCTAAACGTCAAATGGATCAAATTTTTATCTTAGATTTATCTATTCTTAATAGTGCAGTGTTAAGAATCTAAAAGTCGAACGGATCAAATTTATATATCTTAGATCCATCTTTTCATAATAGTACACCCATACTCTTGAAATCCTGAATACACCTCTGAACTGATTCAATGCATGTGCCTAACAAGGATGATAAGGAGGGAATGGAAAATACCATGGCAATACACAGAAGAAATAGAGGAGATACAAGAGCTACTAAGGCTAACACAGGCAAGCATCATACATGTTTTTAGAGAAGCAAATCAGCCAGCAGACAGGTTAGTATATGAAGCATACTATCATCAAGGCAGAATACAATGGGTTGACTTTGAGCAAAAGGATAGTGATAAGTGAACATAGATAAATCAAAAATACCAACACCGAGGATTAAAACAAGAAGGATCACAGTTCAACAAGTTTGCAATTGATAACTTCTTTTGTTTATGAAATTTTGATAGATCTATATTTTTTCTTCACATCACAATAATTGTGCTTGTGTGACAAAGGAAAGTTTGGCTCCCATTCCGAAAAACAAAGACATCATCTTTACGTAAGTATTGTCTTTCTCCATTTGCTTACTTTGAAAAGAGATTTCAAGGTTTATTTTACCCATTATTTTAATAAGTTCGCGATTTATAGCTTCTTTTGTTTATGAAGTTTTAAGAGATCTATATTTTTTTCTTCACATCACTATAGGGCTTGTGTGATAGAGGAAGCTCTGCTAATATTCGGAAAAAGAAACAAATGTCAAAAACACAACTAAACTATCCTTTTTTTAGTTTCATATTTAAACTATTGGGAGTGTGAGTTTCATACCTAAACTATGTAAGCTTTCCCATTTTCATTTCATCAATCAATTTCATGTAATTTTAACGCGTTGTATTTTAAATGATTATGTAGTTATAATTACTTGTATATATTTGTGTTTAGTAGTGCATATTGATGTTTTTTTTGTTCTTTTAAAATATATTTATTATTAATCAATGTCATACATATGTGCAAATCATATACACTTAATTAGTATTTTTAATAATGTGAACAAGTAATATAAAAAATAGGAAATATTATTAACAAAAGGCAGCTTCAAATACATGTAGTATAAATTGGCCCCAAAAGAAATAATTAGGGCAATCCATATGAATATTAAATTGAGGGAAAGAGAAACTCAAAATACATTGTCCAATTGTAAGCTAATTAGTTATCGGGCTCCCAATCCAAAAAGAGCAACACATTAGTAGTAAATTTAGAAGTTGCTGCAAATTAAGTTTTTTGACAACAAGGGAAGATAATAATACATATTACAATTAATTTATTTTCCTCTCTCCACTTCATCTCCTTATTCTATTCTCAAACCAGAACGAGAAATGAATTCTTTTTTCCAATTTTCCTTCTGTTTCCTTTTTATTTTTTATTACTATAGTGACATAAATATGATATATAAAAAGATGTCCATAATTCAATAAAGTATATACAAGTAAACATCATATGCTAACAAATGGATCAGTTTTGAATCTGTCCTTAGATATTATTTATCATTTAATTGTTTCAAAATTTAATTTGCTAGCCATTTTAGCATAATTAGGACAAAACTAAACTCTTTTCATCTTAAGATTGAGTTGCGCATATAGAAATTATGATTTAATCGGAAAGACACATTTAACCCAAATTGATATTTTTTTATTATTCATTAGTCACCAACTACAAACACAATGGTACTCATGATACATACTCTATTCCTCTATGATAATATAGGATAATGCAGTAACAAATTCATTCCAATCATCAAATAATTGGCAGGAGATAGAAGAAGAGGAGGTGGAAGAAGAGTGAGGTTGTTCATGTTGAAGTATTGGAGGTGTGCTTGAGAAGTAATGTCGATCTCCTCAAGTTGATCAAAAGGGAAAGGCTCCACAGCACTCCATGTCTAAGGAATCACCAATATACTGTGGAGATCAAAGGAGAAAAGAGCACGTGGGAAGGAAGTAACTAATAAAGATGAGTGGCTCAGATTATTTGAAGGGATCGAACGGTAGATAATCCAGTCAGTTAGTTACTTAAACTAACTAGATGGAATGAGCTCCTGCCAATTTAACTATGCACCATTGATATGGACACATTTTGCTTGAGAAGTGATCAGTGGTTGTAATCTTTTCTCCGATATCAATAAAATTTCCCAGTTTGTTCGATTCCATTTCTTTTCCGCATTTCAGTACATTATAAAAAGGACACCATTCTATATAGGTCCCCCACCCACCCACTCAAACACAGTTCTAAGTATTCACTGGACATATCGTAAGCAGTATATCCGGATCGCATCGGTTACACCATGCCGACCATATGTAATGTAATGATACCGCAAATGACCTGGAATCACCTGCGTAGCAAAACATCAAATTCTAAATCTTCCTCGCCTACTTCCTTGAGTACTAATCCAATAATCAGTTCTTCATTTCTTGTGTCACTCTGATCAAGTATAAATACTGCTAGAACTCAATCCAAGTACTTTCCAATGGATTCAACACTTCACATTCTCTCCGATGTAATCCATTATGTCGCCTTTTCATGGCCATAAAACATACTCATGCCAATCATCAAGTTCATTTCTGCCGTCAGGATGACTTAATTTGACTGCGTTAGAAAAAGAGGTGAAACCTATACACCCAATTACTCATATTGCACCTGATACTAGTTTTCACTCATGGGCAAAGAAGATATGTACTGAAGGAGTGCATGTCAAACATGGCAGGATTTAAAAATTTTAAAACAATTGTCAGTAGTTTTACATCGATCCTGAGATCCATTTTGATTCAACTTATTAAAATAAATATGTACAATGCATTTATTTATTTTGAAATTGTTATTCAACTTATTAAAAGATGACCAAACACATACACATTTCGCCAATTTTCATGTACAATTTAAATACAATTTTTTTTATATAAATATAAGTATAATTACTCTACGTTCAAGATAATGGCAAATCAATGCCGCACATAGAAGCCGTTTACAGTAGTAGTTGCACATTATTCTTGTAGTTGATGAAGATGTTGATTGTGTTGCCTAAGCAACAAGGGAAGCTTTATCATCGCCATCGGA
This sequence comes from Solanum dulcamara, assembly GCF_947179165.1. Lineage (NCBI taxonomy): Eukaryota > Viridiplantae > Streptophyta > Magnoliopsida > Solanales > Solanaceae > Solanum > Solanum dulcamara. The sequence continues at coordinate 65,752,218 of NC_077241.1, read as the reverse complement.
GGATGGTGGTAATGAAGAGTCTAGTTCTTGTGGTGTAGGGTTTTCATGAAAACCTGCAATAAAGTGATAATTCATGAATTGTTTTTGGAGGAACATCAACTTACCCCTTTCAATAGCTTGCATGCTCTTGGAATGCGTGGTCCTGGTCCAGAAGTTACACTAAGCCCTCATTTTTTTCCATTGAGATCCAAACGTCTAAATATTAATAATTATTTGAATATTAAGATGTGCATTAAGATCTAGATGATCCAAATACACAGAATATTATAATGTGGTCTATAGATCTGAATGCTAAATGATTAAAACTGTTTGTTTTCATACTATTAACAGTAAATCTTTTTTTTTTGCAGCAAAATGAAGAAAAAAAATATTAAGTGATCAAACTCTTCCACTTTCGCTTCCCTCAATTCTCTGAGAAAGAAGTGATCAAGAAAGGCTCCCTCAAATTCATCCCAAATAGCAGGCTCAGCATCTCCACCTCTACTTTGTTCCCACTGGTTATACCAGATGTTTGCCACATCCTTGAACTGATAAGACACCAACTCAACCCCCTCGATCTCCGTAGCATGCATAGCTTTCAGGATCTTCCACATCTCATCAATGAAATTCTGGGGGTCTTCTTCAACCTTAGAACCCGTGAATACCGGCGGATTCATTCTCAGAAAATCTCTAATCCTCGTGGCAGTAGACGTCTCTTGAGAACTAGAGCTAAGAGTTGGCGAACTCTGATTGCCATTGCGGGCAACCGCTAATTGAGTGAGCATAGCAATTGCTCCTCGAAAATCTACCTCCGAAGTTGGTGCAAGCAGAGTAGTATGCACTTGAGGTGCCTCTGCATACCTTGCAGGTCGGCCCCTAGCCCTCGATGGGCGCACTTCTAACTGTGGCATCTTTGTGTTATCAGCATTTCCCTGACTGGCAGTACATTTAAGAGGCATTGTCTGCAACGTATAAACGCACGAACTAGAAAGGAAGTCTTATAGAATTTAACTCTATCGCACGAGTTTAGAGTATGAAAGAAGTGAAACAATTCTTAATGTCCTATAGCCTCCTGATTATAAGTATGGTGCACAACACACCCATAAGCAAGACTCTACTAGACACAGCTTCATAGACTCTCTAGGATTCTTGAACTCTATGCTCTGATACCATGTTTGTCACACCCCGGGAGGGTACCCTAGACATGGTCGGCACTCGAAAGCCATTTATGGCCTTCAAGCAAACCACCTGGTCCAGTCACACTTTCATTCATTCACATTCTATCAGCGGAAGACTTAATCATAAGGGTACTATTCATAATCTAGGGCCAAGGGCCAAACAAATATCCAATCAATAACTAGCTAGAATAAAACTAGTCAAAATGAACAATTCAACATTCCCACACTCTAGTCTATGAAGCCTCTATCAATAATCCAGGAGGTGCCGATGACAAGTCTATGGCTACCAAAAATCAAAATAAAAGAAAACAAATCAAAGCTATAAAGATAATCTCGGTATCCTCCGGAAACTGGGAGGACTCACCAACTAGCTAGAAGTGAATAGATCTTCAACGATGCGTCGGTTGATGATCTCTAGTACCTGTATCTGCATCATAAAATGATACAGGCCAAATGGCATCAGTACATGGAATGTATGAGTATGTAAAATGGACAAATGAAACAAACATCAAGGAAGAATCAAATAAACTCAGAATCTCAACTCAAGAGAAAGAACAACTCGATCAAGTGTCCTAAGTCTAAACAAGAATATGGTTTAGACAGGACCAATCAAATACAATTCAACCTAATCCGACTCAGAGTACTATCAAGACCTATATGGGAGTTTCTCTTATCCGATAACCATCACTTATGAGCCAGTGATAGTACAACAAGCTGAAGTTGTTGCCACGTCTGTTCATACCTTACCAGGGTATGAACGAATCAACCAATCATGGATCTATATCCAACCAAGTCCTATCATGTCAGGACAATAATTTGGAAAGCATCTAACTTTAACGGTTCAATCCCCTCCTACGTTTGGCGATGTAGTTATTGGATTCGAGTTATTACTTACTCTTACCCAATTCGGTGCTCGATACCCCTCTCAAGACTCAATGCTTATAAAACTCCATGCAATCAACTCAATCTAATCATATCGACAAGTCTCATTTGGAACCTTGTCAAATCATCAATTCTATCACAATCAAACATCTTCCAATCATACTATCCGATCAATCCCAATCGTATTCTTTCAAGAGTAGTTTAAATATGCATTTATAACAATATACAATCCTATCCAATCATTCCTCTATTCATTTAGCAAATCTTTCCAGAACTCATCAAGACTCCAAGGTTCTAAATCAACAATTTAAGGTAAACAACATGTTTAAGAAAATTAACAAAACTTGTTTGACAACTCATATCAATCAACTCATACCAACATGTAGCACATCACTTTCTTAACTCAACAACATCAACATTATAAAAATTTAGTTAATAGATGAAAAATACCCATTTGGACATAAATCTATCAATAAACTTCATTCTTATGAACATTCAATCTCAAAGAAGATGTAGGGCACATGGGTGGACTCAACCCATGTTTTGAGTAGCCTTACATATCTTGGTGAAGACTTTGAAGGAACCTTGATGTTAGGTCTTCAATGGGAGGCTTGAATCCTTGAAATTTTTTAAGGCAATTCTTGTTAGGGATGGATTGAGAAAGAGAGGATGGGGATTAGGGCTTTTTTGGAGAGGCAATGGACTGAAAAGCAATGGTCTAAAACGTGACCAAGTCATTGTATATATAATTAGGGAAAATGTCTAATTTGCCCTTCCTCAAAAATCTAGAAAAATAGGCTAAAACCCTCCTAGCGCTATAGTGGCGCGCCGCGCCACTACAGCGCCAAGTAAAATATAGGCTTAAAAACCCTGCAACCTAATAGTGGCGCATCGCGCTAAGGACCAAACTACTGAGGCTTGTTTCTAGCGCTATAGTGGCGCGTCGCGCCCTTGCAGCGCTAAGCCTAAATTTTTTGGGTTCTGGAAAATGGGCTTAAAAACCCTGCACACCTAATAGTGGCGCATCGCGCCAAGGACCAAACTACTGAAGCTTGTTTCTGGTGCTATAGTGGCGCGTCGCGCCTCTGCGGCGCCAAGCCCAGGTTTTTCTCAGTTATAGTCCAGGTCTGAAATTCCTGCAGCACTAATCTGTCGTAAGATAGTCATAACTTTTGACTCCAAACTCCAAAAAATACAATCTTGGAGGTGTTGGAAAGAAGACCCAAAGACCTTTAATTTAATAGGTCATGGGCCACCCAGTTTGTTATATTCAAAAAGATAAGGTCGTTGGAAGTTGACCCTTATACAAACTCATTCGGAAACTTAGCCAAGACGAGTTCTTTGGACTTGGCTTGGTTTTAGGGATCCCTTATGACCCTAAATCACATCCAACACTCTCCAATTTCTTAGGAATTGATCCTAACTCGTGCATCCACTTTACAATCGTCTAGTACGATCCTATACGTACACGAAGAACGGTCCGAATCTTAGTGAAAAATTTTGGGGGTGTTACAAATAATAATATATCTAGCAAAGTGTTTGATCATACAAATTTTCAATCAAATTATTGGTCTAAAACAAAATTTTAATAAAACACCTCAAGTATGTACATATTTCAACAATGAATATCTAGTTTAATCTCATAAGTGGATTTAATGGTAAAGAATCTCAAAAAAATTAATGGCCTAACACCAAATTCTAATAAGAAACCTCAAATATGTATACATGGTTATTATTTTTAATAATAACTACTATTTTTTTACTCAGAAACTTTAATAAACATCAATACACCAAAAATATTATTGCAACAAGAGTTCTTGACAAACATCAATACACCTCATAAAAATGGTTAATATTAAAAGAATACTTGTAAAGATTATGAAAACTAACCAGTTCAAGAGGAAAAAATTGGTGTTTGATTGAGAAAAGAGAGAAGGAAAGTTTGTAGCAGTGAGATTTAAGTCGTGCAAAGAGCAAGAGAGGCGATACGTAATTATTTTATAGCATTTTTAATAGGTCTGAACATTGTAAAGACTCTCCTATAGATCTGATTCGTTCGGATCTTTTCAGATCCATTAAGAGGCTTTTAAAAAAACAAATGGACTTAATAAAAACCAAACGCACTTAATGGATTGAATTCAAATGATTAAGTTTCAGACCTCCATTAAATACAAACAAATGAGGCCCAAGACTAGTGAAGGGTAAGTTTGAAGGCTAAGGTTTTTTTAATTTTCCTTTTTTTAATATGGCTAACCTTACAAAACTTGAGTTCGTTGCCCTCCATAGTTCGGGCAAGAACTATCTTTCATTGGTGTTAAATGTTGAAATCCATTAAGATGCTATGGTCTTGGAGACACCATTAAAGATGAAAATAAACCATCAAAATAAGACTGTTCTAAAGCTATGATATTCTTGCGTCGTCATCATGATAAAATTTTAAAAATTGAATATCTTATAGTCAATGATCCACTTGTTTTGTGGAAAATCCTGAAATAAAGATATGACCACTTAAAGATGGTCATACATCCAAAAGCACGATATGATTGGATGCCTCTGTGACTACAAGACTATAAGTCTATTCATGAGTACAATTCTGCTACGATCAGAATTAATTCTCAGTTGAAATTATGTGGAGAAACGATTAGTGATATTGATATGATGTAAAAGATGTTCTCCACTTTTCATTCCCAGAATATGCTCATGTGGAAACAATATCGAAAAAAAGGTTTCAAGAAACATTCTAAACTAATTTCTCATCTTTTCATGGTTGAACAAAATAATAATTTATTAATGAAAAATCATGAGAATTGGCCTACTGGATCTACACCACTTCCTGAAGTGAATGAGGTATATTCCCACCATGCTAGACATGGAAAAGTTTGCGACCATAGTTGTGGACGTGGACATGTAACACCCGATATTATTCTAACCTACACTAAGTTTGGGAACCATGAGAAAGATTGATGAATTGGACTGAACAATGGACTATGAGGGAGGTCTACGATTCATAGGCTGTTCTACGAGTTGTAGGAACGGTTCGTAGACCTCCCCAACACTTAGTGAAATTTTGATTTGGAGAAGCCTTTCTACGAGCTACCATTATGATCCGTAATCATTCTTACGAGTCGTAGGAATGAGTCATAGAGTCTTTGCCTAAATTCTAAAAATAAAAGCCCTAGTACCTTGACTACGAGTTGATAGGATGATCCGTACAAAAGATCACGAGTCGTAGAAATGACTCGTAGAGACTCTTGACACTTAGACAAAAATTCACGACTCCAAGTCACCTCTACGAGTGAAGTTGACGACTCGTCAAAGAGTCTATGAGTCATAGAAATGACTTATAGAAGAGATTCAGAGACTCAGTTTTTAGAGTTTGACAGGACGAGTAAGTCCTACGACCCGTCAAAGTTTTGACGAGCCGTAGAAATGACCTGTATACGACTAAAATCAAATTTTTTTGAAGGATAGTTTAGTCTTTTCCCACCCTGTCCAATCAAAATCTTGATGCTTTGGGACTATTTTGAGTCCCTTAATAGTACCCTATGTGTCTAAGCCATCATTAACACTTAGTATATTTGAGAGCAAGGATTGGGGAAGAGAAAGAACCTAGGGTTCAAGAGTTCACTTCCACCTTCCAAACTTTTAATTGTTCTTCGAGTTGTAGATATGTAAGGCTAACTAAAGCATGGTTTAAGTTTTTCCATGTGCCCCTAAGTATACGATTAGTTGAGTAATAAGTGATATAAGTCTTCTATAAATGAATCTTTGAAAGATCTCTTAAATCCTAGTATATTTTGGCATAACTTTGCATGATTGATAGTTTTCATGAATTAAACACTTAATATAGATGATTCTGTTTCTCCCTATATAAACCCTATTTGAATATTAACTTTCAATGTATTACATAATGATTGAGTCTAAAAGGTTGATTGGTAAATGTTGAATGACCATGAGTCGAACTTGAGTTGGATAGTAGAAGTCTAAATGAATATTGATTGGAGTTCTGATGAGTCATGAATGATTCTTGAAAAGAATGTCTAATTGAAAGAAGTGATGATTGAGATGATGATTGAGTCGATTAGAGTCCAATGTGACTAGATGGATTGATTTGTATAAACTGATTGATTTAAGTCTTATGAGCATATTGAGTCTTGGGAGAAGTATTGAGCACCGATTTGGGTAAGAGTTAATTATAACTCAATTCCCATGAACTACGTCGCCAATGTAGGATGGAAGGTTAAACCTCTTAAGTCCCAAAATAAGGGACTTTGATTGATTGTGGATCCAATGATAGTGATTTGTCCTTTACTCTAGCAAGGTATTGGACGGGTGTGGCAACGACACCGCTTCGTTGTACATCACTGCTCATATGTTATGGTTGTCAGTTAGAGAAACTCCCAATTAGGATATGATCTTGCATGATAGGATTGTTAGATTGAGGTTGTAGATGATTGAGTCAATTTAAGAAACATTTTCTAAATTATGAATTTTTTTATATCCTTTGAGTTAACTAATGAGCTTGAGGTAAGTATTTGTCGAGTGTTTCTCCTTCCTGCCATTTTACATGCTCGTACATTCCATGTACTAATGTCATTTGGCCTGCATCATTTTATGATGCAGATATAGGTGTTAGAAATCCTCAACAGGCACATCATTGACGATCACTTCTACTCTCAGAGTTGTGAGTCTTTGCATCCGGAGGCACTCTGGATTAGTTATCTTTTCTTTGAAGTATTTCTTTTTGGGTAGCTATGGACTTGTCATTGGCACCTTAAGAATAGTATTAGAGGCTTCATACATAGATAGATGATAGTGTCGAGTAGATGTTTTGGTTTCCAAAACTATCCTTATGATATGGAGTTGATTTGAGATTTGTTTTAAATACATTATTCTTCCCAAAATGCTGATTTGGTTAGCCCACTTGAATGTCTTTTAAATTCATTTTGAGTATTCCACTGAGTGATTGAATGTGTAACTGGACCAAGTGATTCACTTAGAAACCAACAATTTTAACGATCCAAAATGAGCCATAAGTGGCACCCACACTTAACCTCCTTAGTGGGAGAACCAATGATATAAATCCCAACTTACATTAATGATTCAACATATAAAATACGACAATAATGCGGAAGCTCAAACCTTATTAAAGTAAGAAATAACAAAAGTCATCAAAGTCTATTATGTAACGTTCTCCAAAATCTGAAAGTCATCACATCAAGGACATCTAATCTCAAAATATCAATCCTAAGAGTATCAAACACTAGAATAGATAAATAAGTAGTTTGTGTCCAAAAACTAAGGACATTATGTCAGGAATGAGAAAATCCAACACTAGTCAGGAGGATAGCTCACCCTGAATCTGATATATCAAATACTAGCTAGGGCTGAGGGAGAGTCCAAGTCGATGGTACACTCGCTGTACTCCACAAAATAAAATAAAGAAAAATAAAATAGGGATCGGTACAGGGCAATATTTACTGAGTAAGTATCATCTCTCGACTCAAAAAAGAAATCAATATACATAAAGTATTAGCAGAAAATTAACTATAGCACTTAACATGTGGAAAACAACAAGATCAAGATCAAGTGGCAACACAATGAAACAAGTACGTAATCAATCAACAATATCAAGAGTATACATGAGGACTCAGGCCTCCACACCACAGTCTTTTGGAAAATGAGTTATTTGAGATTGAGTAATATTAAGTCATTTAATTTATTTTCCTTTAATATTATTATGTCGGAATGTGAAACCCGATCTAAATATGCCATGTCAGAATGTGACACCTAATTCAAATATACTGTATGGAACGTGACACCCGATCTAAATAAATTATATCGGAACGTGACATCCGATCCAAATTATACTATGTCGGCTCGTGACACCCGATTTAAATATACCATATCGAAATATAACACCCAATACAAATATACCATATCGGAACGTGACACCCGATCCAAATATACCATATCGAAACGTCACACCCGATGCAATAATTAATTTATCATTCTTTATTATTATATTCCACTTCAGTAACAATATTTCATCAAGCCTTCTTTATTCAAGGCATCACTTTTGATAGGGGAAGTTCAAGATTATGGATTTCATGGTCTTGGGATTGCAAACCAATCACAACAACATATCAACCATCCAAACCACAATTAATCAGAAAACTTCACAACATTACTCAATGACTATCAATCACTAGTAAAAATTTCTCTATGATATAAAATAAACCATAACCTACCTCAACTGAATAACCTAAGTCAAGCAAGCTAATTATCCAATGCTTTTGCTTTATTCAATGCCTCAGAACATTTTCAATCTATCAAATATATAATATTCGTAAGTAAACTAGTTCGTAGACACCCATATTACTATAACCAATTTTCTAAATCTCAAGTGTAGGGTTAAACCTCAATTCCCCAATAACATAAATCTAATAATATTTGTATAATATAGTATCCTATTATTTAATTTTCCCAGCTCAATATATCAAAACTTGAATCATAACATGATAACTAAACAAAATTATATAAATACAAAAAACTAAAGCCAACTGGTTAGGGAACCAGTGGCGACAATAATGAAACATAAGAAACACTTCATGCCCTTAAGTAATCTAAGTAACTCAATTTCTAACATGTAATGCCCTCCAATCATTTGATAATCATTATGAAATCATAAACATCACCACTAATTCCTAGATTCCCAAAAAGCTACAACATAGCACTACCAAAATTACAACTTTAAAAATTGGAACTTTGATTCCTTTCTTTCTCAACTTCAATAATAATAAACATCCTTTATATATATATTGATTATCTATATGTTCTTTACCTGAAGACTTCATCCTTCTTTCGTCTGTCGCTAGTCTTCTCTTTTTTTATTTTCTTTTCTAAACTCCTTTGTATTAAAAGTGAAAAAACCTACTAACTTATTTTAATAAGTATGGAATAAGTGATATAGGGTATTAAATAAATTAACACTTTAGCCCATTAATTAAATTGACTATTTAAATTTACCCCTCAACTAAATAACCATGGTTATCAAATAGTCAAAAATACTCATTAAAAATTTATGGGATGAGCCTTTTATGAAATAAAAAAAACTCTAGTATTCAAAACGACCTAATAAGTCGTACAACAGATACCAATTTACCCACTGTTCGTCCTTCGAATGGTTAAAAGAAAAGTGAGGGTAGAAGAGAGTACTTGACTCAACGAACAGATGTGGATATCTTCAACAAATATCCTCCTCAGTCTCCCAAGTGGACTCCTCAACCAGACGATTCTTCCATTGAACCTTCACAGATGCAATCTCCCTTGACCTCAACTTGAGAACCTCCCTGTCTAGAATAGCTACAGGCTCCTCCTCATAGGATAAATTTTCATTAAGTAAGACCGAATCCCAGCGAATAATATAGTTTCCAACGCCATAATTTATTTAGCATAGACACATGAAACACTGGATGCACACCAGAAAAACCTATAGGTAAAGCCAATTTATAGGCCACCTCTCCAACACGCTTAAGAACTTCAAACGACTCAATATACCTCAGACTGAGCTTACCTAATCTCACAACACCCTTTATGGTGAAACCTTCAACAATACTCGTTCTCCCTCCATAAACTTCATGTCTCTAACCATTCGGTCTGCATACTCTTCTACCTACTCTGAGCTTCTTTGAGCTTTTCCTGAAAGAATTTCACCTTCTCTAATGATTCCTTCAAAAGATCAATTTCTCAAGGTCTTACCTAAAATGCATCAAATCAACCAATAGGATACCTACATATCCTCTCATACAATGCCTACTGGCCATATCAATACTTGAGTGATTGATATTGTTGTATGAAAACTCACCCAAGGGTAAGAACTAATCCCAATTACTATCAAAATCTATCACTCATGCACAAGCATATCCTCTACCACTTAAATAGTTCTCTTAGACTGTCCATCGGTCTGAGGATGAAATATTGTACAAGATCCAATCTAGTATCTAACTCAGCCTGTAAGGTCCTCTAAAAGTTAGAAGTAAATTACGTACCTCTATCTGATATGATGGAAATTGAAACTTTATCCAATCGAACAATCTCACGAATATAGAGTTTGGCTAACTTTTCTACATTATAAGTCACCTTACCAGAAATAAAGTGTGCAGATTTAGTTAACCTATCAACAATCACTCATATCAAACCAAACTCACCTAATGTCTTTGAAAGATCCACTACAAAATCCATTGCAATCCTTTCCCACTTTCATTTAGGAATGGGCATTCTCTGAAGTATCCATCTAGGCCTCCACACCTAAACGCATTAATCGTATCAAAGATCCACCACTAAAATTTTCCATATAAACATTGCTTAACCCAAGCGTCCATAGTAACAAACTAGTTGATTTTTTAACTTTGAATGCAACATCGCATTTAATTGTACGAGCATATGATACAAATAATAACTCCCTAAGTAGTTATTATTCGCTCTTGACAATCGACGTATCCATTTTCATATACCATTAGTACAAAACTGTGAAAGTCTATCAGATCTACAACTAGAACACATTATACCTATTGAGAAGATCGTACCCAAATGGTCCGTACATTTCTACCCATTGAATAGCTACAAAACTGTCACGACCCAAGCCTAGGGCCTAGACGTGACATGGCGAATGAGGAATCCGAAAGTACCTCAAACAAGCCTCTTAGCATTCTTTTAGCCTTTCATAGGTAATGATGATAAATAAACAAGCAGAAATCATAATAGTACATCTTCAACTTACATATGTCCAACAATACCTCTAACTATTAGATTTAACGGAGCTAAGACAAGTTCCTAGCTCACCCTCAATCATAATAGAAGAAATATCATGGTAAAATATCTTAACATATCATAAGCTAGAAAGATAAAGAAGTATTGTTCCTAAAACATGGGAACTCGCCAAATGTAGTCTTCAACGAAATCTCAACTAGCCACGTGGAGGAGAACGAGGAGGATCACTGGTCCCTACATGGTGATATCATGTAGGCAAAAGAGTATGCGTTAGTACTTTGAATGTACTAAGTATGTAAGGATGCATGAACATTGAGAAAACATTAAAACATTTATGTAATATGGAACATAATTTAATGTATGCATAATAAATCATATATATATCCTTTAAAACATTTATTTTGTGGGAAATTAACCATAACCGACATTTAAGACCATGCGAGCTATTACATGGAATCCAACATAACCCCCTACAAAATAGTAGTCTCCCCGGCCAACGTAGGGGGTTATGTTGGATTTCATGTAATAGCTCGCATGGTCTTAAATGTCGGTTATGATTAATTTCCCACAAAATAAATGTTTTAAAGGATATATATATGATTTATTATGCATACATTAAATTATGTTCCATATTACATAAATGTTTTAATGTTTTCTCAATGTTCATACATCCTTACATACTTAGTACATTCAAAGTACTAACGCATACTCTGTTGCCTACATGATATCACCATGTAGGGATCAGTGCTCCTCCTCATTCTCCTCCACGTGGCTAGTTGATATTCCATTGAAGACTACTTTTGGTGAGTTCCCATATTTCGGGAACAATACTCCTTTATCTTTCTAGTTTATGATATGTTAAGATATTTTACTATGGAATTTCTTCTATTATGATTGAGGGTGAGCTAGGGACTTGTCTTAGCCCCGTTAAATCTAATAGTTAGAGTTATTGTTGGACATATGTAAGTTGAAGATTTATTATGATTTCCGCTTGTTTATTTATCATCATTACCTATGAAAGGCTAAAAGAATGCTAAGAGGCTTGTTTGAGGTACTTTCGGGTTCCTCATTCGCCATGTCACGTCTAGGTCCTAGGCTTGGGTCGTGACAAACAGGGTAGAGTGTAAACCAACAACCCATCATTAATGCAATAGTGTAATTTAAAACATCGTTTAAAACGTATTTTATAATTTTGCAAGCATATGACAAGAAAAGTTGAGATACAAAGATTTCAAGTAATTCAGCAAGGACAACTTAATACCTTAGGTTTGGGTAGAGGGGAAAATATGAGGGTATCTCTTAACCATATCCGTTTCCACTTCCCATGTTGCACTTTCTATTTGTTGATTCCTCCAAAAGACTTTAACAGATGCAACTTCTTTGTTCCTCAATCTCTTAATTTGTCGGTCCAAAATTTCCACAGGAACTTCTTCATAGGTCAAGTTTTCTTCAATATTCACTATTTCCATAGGTACAATGGAATTAGGATTGCCCACACTTTTTTTAACATAGACACATAAAACACCGGATAAACCATGGTCATTTCCAATGGTAATTCCAACTCATATGCAACCTTAACAATACGTCTCACGATTTTATAAGGCCCTACATACCTAGGGCTCAATTTCCCTTTGTTACCAAATCGAATCACACCTTTCATGAGTGAAACCTTCAGATACACCCAATCGTCCACATTAAACTCAAGATCCCTTCTTCTAGTGTCAAAATAAGACTTTTGACGACTTTGAGCCATCTTCAACCTTTCTATAATGATCTTCACCTTCTCTAAATCATCAAGTACCAAATTGGGCCTAATAAGGTCATCTTGCCTACTTCGAACCAACCAACCGATGATCTAAATCATCTCACATACAAAGCCTCAAACGGCACCATTTCAATACTTGAGTGGTAACTATTATTATAGGCAAACTTGATGAGCGATAGATGATCATCCCAATTTCCTTTAAACTCCAACACACAAGCCCTTAGCATATCCTCTAGTGTTTGAATCGTCCTTTCGACTTGCCCATCCTTTTGAGGATGGAATGTTGTGCTCAACTTTACCTTAGTACCGAGGCCTTTTTGAAATGATCTCCAGAAGTGAGAAGTGAATTAGGTACCACAATCTGAAATAATGGATAACGGCACACCATGCAACCTCACCAACTCCCGAATATACAACTTAACCTCCTTGATGGGAGAACCAAAAATACAAATCCTAACTTAATTAACAATTCAACATATAAAATACGATAATAATGCAAAAGCTCAAACCTGATTAAAGTAAGAAATAATAAAAACCACTAAAGTCTATTACGCGTTTGCAGATAATGCCTCTAAAGCATACCGCCAATTAGAGAAATACCGCCAATATTAAGATCCCTCAGTCTGGGATGCCCCAACTTCCTAGAGTGAGAACAAGGGGTTGACCTATCTGATCTGCAAAAGAAACCCAAGTGCCTACTACTCAGCCTGCACCAACTACAGAGAATGATTTTCGAGGAGCGATTGCTCTGCTCACTCAACTAATAGCTGCTCGGACTAGTAGTCAGAGTTTACCAACTCCTAGCTCTAGTTCCCAAGATCCATCTTCTTCCATGAGGATTACAGACTTCTTAAGAATAAACCCACTAATTTTCACGAGTTCTAAGGTTGAGAAGGACCCCCAGAACTTTATCGATGAGATGTGGAAAATACTAAAAACAATGCATGCTACTAAGAATGAGGGGGTTGAGTTGGTTTCTTATCAGCTTAAGGATATTGGTAATGTCTGGTATAACTAGTTGGAGGAGAGTCATGGTGATGATGTTGAGCCTGCTATTTGGGATGAGTTTGAGGGAGCATTACTTGATCACTTCTTTCCCAGAGAGTTGAGGGAAGAGAAAGTAGAAGTGTTTATGAATTTGAAACAAAATAGTATGACAGTTAAGGAGTATAGTCTGAAGTTCATCCAGTTGTTCGGATATGCTCTAGAGATGATCCCAGATATAAGATCAAATATGAGGAAGCTTGTCTCCGGTCTGGGAAAGCACGTGAAGAAAGAGTGTAGGGCATCATTAATGATTTCTAATATGGATATTTCTAGGTTGATAGTGTATACCAGTAGGTTAAGGATGATAAGAAGAAAGACAGAGAAGAGCACTTGAGCAAGAAGGCCAAAGCAAAGACAAGGTAAGGGCAACAAGTCCTTCTTCCAGAAAAGGTCTTCTAACTATGCCCAGTCGGCAGCAAGTGCACCTGCCCCTAGCCACAGGTATGACCATAAGGCATAGAGCCACCAGAACTTTAGAGCTCAGGATTCTCAATCCCAAGTTAGTGTGTCTCCAGGTTCAATGGAGAAGCCACCTTGTAGTAAATTCCACAAACTCCACTTGGGAAAATGTCGGGATGGAAGTAATATTGCTACAAATATGGTAAGATAGGTCATTTTCAGTGGCAGTGTCTAATGTGCACCGACAGAGCCCAATCCTCTATTGTATCACCCCTAATTAGAGGTAATGAGAGAGGTACCACTACAGGTATGAGAAGAGGTTCAAACCGCCTATATGCTATGGCTAATTGCCAAGATCAAGATAATTCACAAGATTTTTTCACTGATATGCTTCGAGTCTTCTCTTTCGATTGTTGTGCTTTGCTTGACCCAGGGGCTACATTGTCATTTGTGACCTTTTATGTGGCTAATAAGTTTGATATAATTCTTGAGTGTATTTTTGAGCCTTTCAGTGTGTCTACCCCTATTGGTGAATCTATCTTAGCTGAGAGGGTCTATAGAGATTATACTGTGTCAATCTATCATAAGGATACCATGGTTGACTTAGTTGAGTTGGACATGATTGATTTTGATGTAATTCTTGGCATGGACTGGTTTTATGCCTGTTATGCTTCTGTTGATTATAGGACTCGGATTGTTAAGTTCTAATTCCCAAATGAACCTATCTTAGAATGGAAGGCAGTCTTGTTGCGCCTAAGGGTAAGTTTATCTCCTACTTTAAGGCCAGAAAGTTCATCTCTAAAGGGTGTATCTATCATATCATTAGAGTCAAAAATGATAGTTTTGAGTCCCCTACTCTCGAGTTAGTCCTGATTGAAAATGAGTATTTTGAACTATTTTCTGAAGATCTGCCTGGAGTCCCTCTTGATAGGAAGATTGAATTTGGGATTGATATCCTTCTTGATATGCAGCCTATCTCTATTTTGCCATATAGAATGGCTCATGCTGAGTTGAAAGAATTGAACGAACAGTTGGAATATCTCCTAGATAAGGGATTCATTAGGTAAAGTGTCTCACCTTGGGGCGCTCCTTTCCTCTTTGTGTGAAAGAAGGATGGATCATTGAGAATGTGCATTGACTATTGTCAACTGAACAAGGTCACCATAAAGAACAAGTATCCTCTTCCAAGAATAGATGATTTATTTGACCAGCTTTAGGGTGCCACTTGCTTCTCAAACATAGACCTAAGATCAGGGTACCACCAATTGAAAGTGAGAGAATGTGACATCCCAAAGACCATTTTTCAAACTCGATATGGTCATTTTGAGTTTCTTGTTATGTCTTTTATTTTGATTAATGCTTCTACAATATTTATGAACCTGATGAATCGAGTGTTTAAATAGTACTTGGACATGTTTATGATTGTGTTCATCGATGACATACTGGTCTACTCTAGAAATGAGGAGGAGCATATCAATCATCTCAGAATTGTTCTTCAGACTCTCAAAGATAGGGAGTTGAATGCAAAATTTTCAAAGTGTGAATTTTGGCTTGCTTCTGTGGCATTCTTAGGCCATGTTGTATCCGGTGAAGGTATACGAGTTAATTCATAGAAGATTAAAGTGATAAAGAACTAGCCGAGGCCCATATTCCCAACTGACATAAGAAGTTTCTTGGGTTTGGCTGGTTACTATCGGAGGTTTGTTGAAGGTTTTTCATCTATATATTACTACGATTTCTGGTAGTACTAATTTTATTGAGGTATTGAGAAAAGCCATTATGATTTTTCCCAAGGCAGCTAAGCTCATCGTAAATAATGCTACATTTTCTCCTAAGTCTTGGAGAAATTTTCTGAGTTTTAAATATATTGAGATATGTATCTATTGATTAGGATTGTCAGAGTTACTTAGAGTGAGATGTATTCACATGTATCATCTTGATGATTGTTAGTTAGAGTTACTTAGTCTATAAATAGGTAGATCACACATTTGTAAAGTTAATCTTTTCTCTTCTAATACAAATTTAGAGAAGGTTCTCTCTCATTTTCTTCATTCTCTTTCTATGGAGTTTTCATAGTTTTCACTATTGTAGGTGATCTCATAGTCTTCAATTCAGTAATTCAACATGGTATCAGAGCCTGGTTGCTCTTACTAGATCCTTCAACTATCTACTGCTATTTTTTTTTCTTTTTATGATTTCTCCAATTTGGTTCTATCACCAATCTATTATTGAAGGTTGTATACTCGAATTGCACATACAGAGCTTAATTCGATCTTCCAATATCTCAAAAGTTCTTTGTAATCAAAGTTCACTATGGTAGAAGTCACAGAACAAAGTACCAACACTGTAGGGAGCTTCAATACTGTAGGCTCTATCGATGTAAGTAGCTCTTTCTACATTTATCCATCTGATAATATAAGTCTGGTTCTTGTGCCGAGTGTATTTGATGGAATAGGTTTTAGATCTTGGAAAATAGGTGTAGTAAGGTCTTTATATGTGAAAAACAAACTAGGTTTCATCAATGGGAAATGTAGTAGGCCAGAATTGAACTCACCTCAGTATTCTTAGTGGGAAATATTTGACAATATGATCACTTCTTGGATCCTTAATTCCCTTGGAAAGGAAATAGCAGATAGTGTAGAGTATGTTTGCATGCCTTGGAATTATGAAAGGAGTTAGAGGATAGATATGATCAGAATAATGGAGAAAAACTATATCAAATCCAAAAGGAAATTAATAATCTCAATCAAGGAGTACTTGACATTACAGTATACTATACTAGGATGAAAAAGTTGTGGAAAGAATTAAGCAATCTAAGTGTAAAGAGCCAATGTAGTTGCGTATGTAGTTGTGGAAGAAAGGAGAACATGCACAAAGTTGAACAAGATAGAAGACTTATTCAGTTTCTCATGGGCTTAAATTAGATCTACACTATGATCAGAGGTAGCATACTAATGATGAGTCTTTTACCTTTCATGGCTCAGACTTTTGCATTGCTAATTCAAGAGGAAAAACAAAGAGAGTTTAAGGCAAATAATCAGATGTTTACAAAAGCAAGATCAATGAATTCTTCAATGAAACCTTCTATGATGAATGCCATATCTTTAGGATAATCAGGTGGAAAGTCATTTAGGACAAATTACTCTCCCAATAACAATGTAAATGGGAGATCTAGACCATTTTTTGATCACTGTAGAAGCCAGGCCACACTAAAGACAAGTGTTTCTACTTACATGATTATCCTCAGAACAGCAGTCATGGCAATGGACAGAACCATTATAGTCATAATAACCAAAATAGATCTAATCATAATCAGAGTCACCAAAATAGATACAATAACAATCAGAGTCAATACAACTCAAACTATAATCATAGGTATGCAAAAGGGAAAGGAATAGCAGCAAATTTTTTTGGAATTGATACTGAATCGGGTTTTGATGGACCTTCAAACAACTCAGTCCCCAACCTCTCAAAAGAGCAATATGGTCAACTACTCAACCTATTGTAGAATTTCCAAATGAGCAATGCAGGATAAACCAACACTGAAGAATAGCAAACAAGTGGAGCTGTGAACTTTGCAGGTATAATAGCATGTAACTCATCTATTGATTTTGACAAACTATCATGTGGTTATTTCAAATCAAGAGCTGATTTATGGATTCTAGACTCAAGGGATATGCATCATATGACATTTAATAAAGACCATCTCTCAGACATCATCACCTTACCATATCCCCTACTAGTAAAGTTACCAAATGGATATAAGGTCAAGGTGATAGAAATTGAAAATGTGAAACTTGCTGCTATGATTACATTGCATAAAGTCCTTTTATTTCCCTCCTTCAAATACAATCTGATATCAATAAGTTCCTCAGTAATACATCTTAAATGTATTTCTTCCTTTTCTAATTTCTCTTGTGTTTTGCAGGGCCCTTCACTGAAGAGGCCTCTAGAAATCGGTAGAGAACAATATGGACTTTACTTCTTTTGTTCAGGTTGCATACAGAAGAGTAGCACTACTTCCAGTTCATGTCAATGTTTCTCTACTCATAATGGTAGAATAGGTTGTTAATGCACATGTTTTTCTCATTCCTGCAGTGTCTTACCCACTATAAAATACCCCATTTCCAGTACTTTTCATTCCTGCAATACTTTGCTTATTGTAAGAAATTCAATTTTCAATGATTCTTCTTCTCCATGTAATACTACTCCATCTATAATGACTACTATTCATAATATATCTCAGATGTCCACTATGTCTCATGAATTCAACACATACCTAATATGGCACTATAGGCTTGGACATGTCCCTTTTATAAAAATGAAAGGAATGTCCTCCATCCCTGTGAAGTTCTCATCCAAACAACCCTTTACTTATACCATCTGTTCTATGGCAAGACAAACCAAACTACCCTTCCCACCAAGATCACACAACACCACCAAAATAATTAAGTTACTTTATTTTGATCTATAGGGTCCATACCATGTAGCAACCCATGACAATTTTAAATACTTCATTACCTTAGTTGATTAATTTAGCAGGTCCACTTGGACACATTTATTGAGCTCCGAAAGCAATGCTCTACACATCTTAAAGTATTTATCAACATGGTTGAAAATCAGTTTAAAATCACAATCCAGACCATAATATCATATAATGGTCTAGAATTTGCAAGTCATTAGTCTATACTTTTCTTTCAGTCAAAAGGTATAATTCATCAAAAATCATGTCCCTACACCCCACAACAAAAAGTGTAGTTGAGAGAAAACACAAATATCTCCTAAAAACTGCAAGAGTTTTGTTTTTCCAATCAAAATCACTAATAAAATACTGGGGTAAATACATACTCACGGCAACTTTTATATGATGAGTTTTGGTTGTTTATGTTACCCTACTACCCCTAAATCTCACAGAACTAAATTTGAATCAAGGGCAACTCCATATGTGTTTGTAGGATATCCTTTTGGTACAAAAGGATACAGGGTGCTAAGTCTACTTACTAAAAAGATTTCTGTGTCTAGGGATGTTGTATTTCATGAGACAGTTTGCCCATTCTCTATGGTTAGTACAATTCCTAAGTCCTCTCTGCCTAACTTTCAGTCCAATTCTATATATGATAATTTTATTCCTACTCTTAATCAAATCATTCCCTCTGTCTCCCATTTTATTCCTACTGATAGCACATTATTCTACCCTAGTAATATACAATGTAGTCTTTAGCATGCAATTGTTACACTTCCAAATATGTTATTACACCAATCATCTCTACATACTTTTCATCCCCCTAATCATGTTCCATCAGTTAGAAGATCTACGGACCCATAAGACACCATCCTATCTAAATGACTATATGTACATTGACCATTTGTCCAAAAATACACCACAATCTCTGAATGCCACTTTTTCCCATCATTATGACATTACCTCTGATGTTCTATATCCTGAAATTCAGTCTCTTGTACTTAGTGTATCACATGATTATGAGCTATCATCATATAGTGAAGCAACTATAGATCCTGATTTGTAAGCAGCAATGACACAAGAGTTGTCTGCTCTTCATGACAATAACACTTAGGATCTCATGCCACTTCCAAGTGGCAAGAAGGCTATTGGATGTAAGTGGGTCTACAAAATCAAGCACAAAGCTGATGGTAGCATAGAGAGATACAGGGCTAGACTAGTTGTGAAGGGTTATACACAACATTATGGAGTAGACTACATAGAAACTTTTTTTCCTGTCATTAAAATGACCACTGTGAGAGCCCTCATTGCAACTACTTTGAAGAAATAGTGGAGTATCTACCAACTAGATATGAACAATGCTTTTCTCCATGATAAATTACATGAAGAGGTATATAGGGACATCCCACAAGGACTTGATATTCATCCCAAAGGCTTAGTGTGCAGATTAAACAAATTATTAGATGGCTTGAAACAAGCAAGTAGACAGTGGCATGCAAAGTTATCTGATGCCCTCCATTCTAAGGGTTACACTCATTTCTTAAATGACTACTCATTATTTTACAAAAAAAGAGTCATCCACTGTGTTCAAAGCTGTGTATGTAGATGATATTCTTCTCATTGGGACTAACCTGGAAGAAATTGATCAATTAAAAGGTTTCCTTTATAATCAATTCAAAATCAAGGACTTGGGTAAACTATACTATTTTTGGGATTAGAGGTCCTCTATACAGATACTGGAGTTCTTATTTCCCAAAGGAAATTTGTTCTTGACCTCCTAAAAGAGTACCACAATACTCTAGTCTTACTTCGCCACTTGATGCAACAGTCAAACTAAAAGCAAAAAAGGGGAAGCCCATCTCAGATCCCAGTTCCTATTGGAAGTTAGTTGGAAAACTAAATTTTCTCATCAATACCAAACTAGACATTGCATATGGAGTTCAACATCTCAGCCAATTGATGCAGGATCTTAGGGAACCTCATTTACAAGCTACATACCACATGCTTAGGTACTTGAAGAAAGATCTAACATTGGGTTTATTTATGTCCTCCATTGATGATTACAAGATCCAAGCTTTTTGTGACCCCGACTTGGCAGTTTGTCTTGACTCAAGAAGGTCTATTACTAGATATATTGTACTACTAGGATCTATTCCTATTAGCTGGAAGTCCAAGAAATAAGATATTATCTCCTTTTCCTCAGTTGAAGCTGAGTACAGGTCTCTCAGAAAGATAGTTAGAGAATTGAATTGGCTTGACAAGTTGTTTGAAGAACTCACTATTCCTAGAATTAGACTATTTTCTATATATTGTGATAGCCAATCAGCTTTGTAAATTGCCAAGAATATTATTTTCCATGAAAGAACCAAGCATATCGAATTTAACTGTCACTTTGTGAGAGCGAAGCTTCAAGAAGGTCTGATTTCTCTGCATCACATTGGGACCGGTGATCAATTATCTATATACTCACCAAATCACTCATATGCATTAAGCATTCTGTTATTTTAGACAAGTTGGTAGTGTTGCTCTCACCTCCAACTTGAGAGGGGGTATTGAGATACGTATCATTGATTAGTTAGCTAATTCAGTTAGTTACACATTAGCAGTTAGTTAGAGTCGTCAGAGTTAGTTAGGATTGTCATAGTTAGTTAGAGTGAGCTATACTCATATGTAGCATCTTGATAATTGTTAGTTAGAGTTACTTAGTCTATAAATAGGTAGATCACATACTTGTACAGTTAATCTTTTCTCTTCTAATATCAAAGAAGGTTCTCTCTCAGTTTCTTCATCCTTCTATGGAGTTTTTATAGTTTTCACCATTGTAGGTAATTTCATAGTCTTCAATTCAGTAATTCCATAAAAGATATCTATGAAAATGATTATCATATCCAATCAATGGATGAAATGAATCTTGATTATCTTGGTATCACCATAAATGTCTCTGGAAAGACATATGTTATAGAAAAGTTCACTACTTTGTCTTATGGCTTGTATTGAACAAGAATTAGTGCAATTGAGACATATTCTATACTAAATCAAAAGTTTACTAATTCAAATACTTTTATACTTTGGCATGATATTCTAGGACATCCTGAATTTATAATGATAAGACGAATTACAAAAAATTCAAATGGACATCTATTAAAGAACCTAAAGATTCTTTCAAATGTTGAATTTTCTTGTACTGCTTGTTATCAAGGCAAGTTAATTGTGAGACCATCACCATCGAAAGTTGAGATTGAGTCCCCTGCATTCTTAGAACATATATATGGGGATATTTGTTGATCTATTCACCTACCTAGTGGGTCATTTAAATATTTTATGGTCCTAATAAATATTTCATCTAGATGGTCTTATGTGTGTCTATTGTCATCTTGTAACTTAGCATTTGCAAAATTATTGGCACAAGTAATACGATTATGGGAACAGTTCCCTGATAATTAGATTAAGTCCATTTGCCTTGATAATATTATAGAGTTTTCATCCCAAGCATTTAATAATTATTGTATATCCATTAGGATAAGAGTTGAACATCATATTGCTCATGTTCATACTTAAAATGGCATTGCTGAATCATTAATTAAATGTTTATAATTGATAGCAAGACAAGTGCTTATGAAAACTAAGTTGTCTACTTCTGTGTGGGGTCATACAAGATTGCATGTTGCAATAGTTATTTATCTTAGACCAAAAAATTATCATAAATTTTCTCCATTGCAATTGATTTTGGGTCAAGAACCTAATATATTCTATCTAAGAATTTTTGAATATTTTGTACATGTGTCTGTGGCACCACCACACTGCACTAAAATGGCCCTCAAAGAAGGTAAGGAATATATATCGGATTTGAATCACCCTCCATTATTCGCTAACTTGAACCATTAACTAGAGATATGCTTATTGCTCAATTTGCAGATTGTCAGTTTGATAAGACACTTTCCCCAAAATTAGGGGGAGAAAATAGTGAAATCAAAATAGAAATTTTGTAAAAAAAAATCATCATTGTCTCATCTTGATCCATGTGCTTCTGTGTGTGAGCAAGAAGTACAAAGATTATTCACTTGCAGAGAATTGCAAATCAAATGTCAGATGTATTTATAGATTTGAAAAGAATTACTAAATCACATATTTCTGTAGAGAATGTCCCAATTCGAATTGGTGTCCCTATAGGACCATCTAATAGTGTCATAGAAATAAATCAAAAGCACATCTGAAGCATGGTAGACCATTGGGTTCTAAGTATCAAAATCCTAGAAAAAGAAAAAGAAAAGATCAAAATGACACTACGAAATAATCTCATATGGAAGTTCAAGATGTGAGTAATTCTGATATCTTTGAAGGAAATGATGGGCTTGAGACTCAAGAAAATAAGGAACTATCCATAAATTCAAGTGATGTTGAAACTAATCTGAATCGATCAGAAGTAATGGTGGATTATATTTTTGCATATAATGTTACAACAAAAATCATGCAAGATAGTGAGGATATTAAACCTCAATCTGTTGTAGAATGTCGACAAAGAAATAATAGGCCAAAATGGCAGGAAGCAATTCAATCAGAATTGAATTCACTAGCCAAGCGTGAAATTTTTGGACCTATAGTTCAAACACTTAATGGTGTTAAACCTGTTAGCTATAAATGAGTCTTTGTGCGAAAAAGAAATGAGAAAAATGAAATACAAAGGTATAAGGCACTCCTTGTTGCACAAAGATTTTCATAAAGGCCTGGAGTCAATTATGAAGAGACATACTCACCCCTTATGGATGCAATAACATTGCGTTATCTCATTAGTTTTACAGTCCATGAAGGACTTGAAATGCATTTAATTTGATGGATGTGGTTATAGTCTATCATTATGGATCACTTGATAATAAGATATACATAAAAATCCCCGAAGGATTTAAAATGCCCAAAGCATATAGTTCAAAGTCTCGAGAAATGTATTCAATTACATTGAAAAAATTATTGTATGGTTTGAAACAATCTAGACCATGTGGTATAACTGTCTTAGTTAGTATTTATCTTAAGTAAGGTTATATAAATGATGTGATTTGCCCATATGTTTTTATAAACAAAACACTATCGAAATTTATTGTACGTGTTGTTTATGTTGATAACATAAATCTTATTAGAACTCCAATAGAGCTTCAAAAGGCAATTGATTATTTAAAGAATGAATTTGAGATAAAAGATTTTGGAAGGACAAAATAATGTCTTCATTTGCAAATGGAACATTTGACAAATGGTATTTTTATTCATCAATTTGTCTACATAGAAAAAGTGTTGAAAAGATTTTATATGGATGAAGCACATCCATTAAGTACTCCGATGGTTGTTCGATCACTTGATGTGAATAAGGATTCATTCTGACCTCAAGAAAAGAATGAGAAAATTCTTGGTACTGAAATACCATATCTTAGTGCAATCATTACACTTATGTATCTGGCTAACACTACAAGGCTTGATAGAGCCTTTTCAGTTAATTTGTTAGCAAGGTATAGTTATTCTCCTACTAAGAGACATTGAAATGAGATCAAACACATATTGCGGTATTTAAAAGGAATTATCGATATGGGCTTATTTTATTCTAACAGTTGTAGTTCCGACCTTGTTGGTTATATGACCCACATAAAGCTAGATCTCAAACAGGCTACGTGTTCATATGTAGGGGTACAATCATATCATGGAGATCTACAAAGAAGTCTATCATGTCCACTTCATCAAATCATGTTAAGATCATAGCTATTCATGAATCAAGCCGAGAATGTGTGTGGTTGAGGTCCATGGTACATCTCATTCGAGAAAAATGTAATTTGAAATGTGACAAAGTGACAATGTGCAACAAATTCATTCAAGTGACAATGTGGTTGATTTGTTTACCAAGTCTCTACCAACTGCAACTTTTAAGAAGATTGTGCACAAGTTTGGAATGCGAAGATTCAAGTCTCTAGATTGATGTTCTCATTAAGGGGAGTTAATACGCGTTGTACTCTTTTTTCTTATGAGGTTTTGTCCCACTGGATTTTCCTTGTAAGGTTTTTAAAAAGGCAGCTTAGATATGTATTATTAGATATATGTACTCTTTTTCCTTCACTAGAGTTTTCTTTCTTTATTGAGTTTTCTCTAGTAAGATTTTAACGAGGCACATTATATATCAATAGACATTCAAGGGGGAGTGTTATAAACATATTTGTATTCTTGTGAATGTCTATTATGTCGATTCGTTTGGAGAAAAGTTAGGAATCCAATTAATTGGGACCCAAGTCAGTTTTCCCCTATATATAAAGGGGTTCCCTTCATTGTTAATTTCTCCTTCTTATTATTTTATAGTTTCATAACAACATAGTTATTATTTATAATAATAGCTAGTATTTTTTCACTCAGAAACTTTGATAAACATCAATACACCAAAAATATTATTGCAACAAGAGTTTTTGATAAATATCAATACACCTCACAAAAATTATTAATATTAAAAAAATACTTGTAAAGATTATGAAAACTTACTAGTTCAAGAGGAAAAAATTGGTATTTGATTGAGAAAAGAGAGAAAGAAAGTTTGAAGTAGTGAGAGCTAAGTCGTGCAAAAACCAAGAGTGGCGAGGCATAATTATTTTATAGCATATTTAATAAGTCTGAATGTTGTTAAGACTCTCTTATAAATCTGATTCGTTCAGATCTTTTCAGATTCATTAAGAGGGTTTTAAAAAAACAAATGGACATAATGGGTTGAATCTGAATAATTCAGATTCAGACCTAAAAATCAAACGCACTTAATGGGTTGAATCTGAATAATTAAGATTTAGACATCTATTAAATACAAACAAATGAGGCCACTAGGAAGCCCTGAACCTGCTATTAAAATATTTACACAATGAACTGATATTAGGAGGATATATGCTGAATTAAGTAGCTAGTATATACATCTTCGGAATTTGGTTCATCTCTTCGGAATTTCCAAGTCTTTCCTGCTAGAAAGACTCCTTAAAGTATTTAACTCGTACAGGTGCGACTTTAAGTACCTGACTCGTCAGTGCTCACATGCACTTTGTATCATGTATAGTTCTATTCAATTTCAACGATCTTTTCTAATAAATGTTGAATTTACTAGGAGTGGACAAATTGACATATTTCTCTATATCGTTATATATGTGGTTATCCTATTCTTGTTTGTTGACTGCAAACTTCTCTAGCAAATTACATAATGTAAAAGCTCAGAGCTAAATTGAAGTTGTCGAGCGAATGTGTCTATACTACCTTCTTACAGATTGACGTTGAAGACGTAACTTTTGTGTTAGCTTCCTTTTCGCTGAATTCTGCAGGAACTGAAACAGAATGGGAAAATGTCGCTAAATATTATTACGACTCAGAGACTCAAGTGCAAACTCAGCCCCAATGACCAACGGGCAGTGAGCAGTGGCGGAGCTACCTTGGGCTTAGGTTCATCCGAACCTCCTTCGATAAAAAATTGTACTATTTATATATGGTTAAAATAATTTTTTACGTATATATAATAGATGTCAAACCCCCTTCAACTAGTTCGTATGTCTACTTTTTCAGATTTTGAATCCCTAGATTAAAATCCCGCCTCTGCACTAGCGGTGAGCAGCTGTAGAGTCTTCATTTCACAAGCACATTAAATTCTGAAGTATTCCTCAACAGATCATTAGATGCTTGGGAAGGAGCTGAAGTGTTCCTCCTAAAGCCAGACCAACAAGCAACGATCAAGGATGTTTAAAGAAGTTGTGAGTTGAGTCGGATATTATTGTGTACATAGATTTGATGACCTTTGACAATAAAGTTCATGATTTAATTATGATTATGAATGTATTGGTTTAATTACTTGATTAACATGAAGATTAGTTGTACGTAGCTTATTAATTATATAAACTATAAGGTTTTATAAAAAATAATTGCAGCACGCATACTTTTTGAACTTTTTCAACAACACGCATTTATTTTAAGTTTTTCAACAAATATATCGTGAGCTTAATAAAGCGAAACAAAATCAATTCAAATTCGATGGATAAATGATATTTGGTAATCTCAAATTTAAGATAAGAGAACGAAACAGAGAAGAAGTAAAAAAAAAATAATAAACCTTGATGCTGCTAATAGACTTTTTTGTGTTCTGAATTTTTGTACTTTTACATCGATACCTAGTAGTACTAGTAGTGTACTGTGTAACAGTAACAGTAGCCCGGCCACAGATGTTAATATCATGTACTCAACTAGAGCAACTAATGGTCAGGGCGGAATCAGAGTTTCAGGAGGTTCAAAGTATAAAGAAGAAGCTCATGTGGTAATGCAAGTGCCCGATGAGAGTAGCCCCTCGACATGTTCTTTGTACAAGCAATCATAGGTATTTCATTAGTTCATAAAAGTAAACACCAAAATAATCAAAGATACCAAAAATAAAGATATGTTGATAAAAAAAATTTAGTTGATCAGCTGTATTACATAAGTTAATTCCTAAAACACATGAAAAGTAAAGGATGAAAAAGAGAGCGAGACGAGGAAGAAAAACAATTACTTTAACCTGCTAAATTTAACTTACTTTATCATACCACATCATGTATTTCTTCCTACTTTTATCCTGCTCCATTGACCACTTTTAAAATTTCTTTTGTTTTTATAATTTTATTTTGTAATGTTTTACTTTATTTTGCACTTTTAAAAAAAATTAGTATCTATTCAATCATATGTTACTATGAAAATCATCAAGATTCTCTAAAAAGTGTGCAAGAATAGAATTATTAATATTATAATGCATATTTAGAATATAAATAAATGGCATGGTCAATTTTATAAGTTCATATAATTCAATTAACTAAGTTAGTCATCATTTGTAAAAAAAAAAAAGACAAATGACGAATAAATTAAATAAGTTTAGTTTCCATCTCTCTAAAATAGAATTGAAAAAAAAATCAATGAATTCTATTAAATTGATATTGCCAAAAAGGCATTGATGATATTTAAGTTTCTTCATTCCATTACATCTAATTTACCTTATATTAAAAAAAAAATCTATCTCAAATTCAACTTTAACATAATTCATCATTTTTTAAAGTGTTTATTCAAGTTAGTACATAATAAAAAGAGTTACGTTGAAATAAAATAAATAATAAATATAAGAAGAAGAAAAAATAAAAATAACAAGAATGTGTCTAATAAAATTAAACAAAGACAAATTAGAAAGAAGAAATGGTATAAAAGAGAAAAATAATTAAAAATGAGAAGAAGATCTTAACCCAAAAATTGAGCCCAACTAAGTTTTTAGTGGTGTAAAACAAGTCAAAAATTGGATGTTTATGGGCACTAGATGCTGAAATATACCTAGAATTGATGGGTCTAGCAGATACCATCAAAGATGACAATATGACATCTAATCAGGACCTGTAAGGTCCCGCGTGGTTTAAAGGTTGGAATGTGTCAAACTAGAGTAAAGTAAGGAAAAATGGCTTCGGACGACCCTTTTTATCTCGAACTCGATGACTTCTAATTGTATATATGATTTAGCATCAATTACTAAGTATTTAGAGTGTATTAGATGTGGTTTAGAGTAATAAGGGATCTCTAACACCAAGCCAAGTTCAAAGAATTTCTATCGGCTAAGTTTTCGTATGAGTCTGTAATAGGGTCAACTTCAAATGCTCATATCTCCTAGAACATAATGAATTAGGTGTCTCATTACCTATAAATTTAAAGGTCTTTGAGTCTTCTTTCCAACTCCACCAAGTTCGCCTCATTCCAAGTTCAGAGTAAAAGGTTATGACCATTTTCCTACAAACTATCACTCCAGCAATTTCAGGCCTGGCGCGGCGTGCCAATAACGCGCCAAAAATTAGCTGTAGTAGTTTTGGCTCTGAAGCGGCATGCCACTATAGCGCCTACAGGTTCATGAACCCATTTTTCAAATTTTGTTTGATGAAGGGCATCTTGGACAATTACCTAAACAAACATATACGGGCTTGAACGTGTTTGGGGGTCATTTTTCAGTCTTTCACCTCCCCAAAATCCTAAACTTCATGCTCCTCTCTCTCAAATCATCCCTTCCAATTTTTCTCTCAAACTCAAAGAATTCAAGGCTCCACATTGAAGACCAAGAATCAAGCTTTCTTAAAGTTTCACTCTAAGGTATGTGGGTTTTTTCATCTATGGGTTCTTCCACCCATGGAGTCCCAAAACCCTTTCCAACTAATTCCTTTGAATTCAAGTAATAATTCTTTATGGGTACTTCTAATTTATTCTTATTAGAATGAAGCATGATTGAAATGGTCGTTATTGATTCAAATTGCATGAAATGAATTCTACCTATGAATGCCCTAAATTCCTATATTGGGTTTATGAATTTTCAAATGGGTCTTGTTCAATTCTTTTCAAATTTGCTAGATTATGGTTCAAATTATTGATATTATTTTCAAGTAAGCTTATATTACTACTCAATTGCATGAATTATTGAATTTCAAGTAATTTTCTATCTCAAGCTATTATGGGTCTTTGAAATGAATGGTGGGTTATTTGAAGTATGTTTTGAATTGACTCAATCAATAGTGTTTATGCATGGTTCTTTGAAAAGCATGTTTTAAAGATGAATTGAATAGACTCCACTTTATTTTGCTATGTTTCCAATGAAGTTTGACTTGAAAGCTTTTGACTCCAAATGAAAGTTTATGAAGAAAATGCCTATGTTTAAAGGAGGCTTGTGAAATGATTGAATGATGATGAAAGGGCTTTTAGACAAAGAAAGGATTCAATGTGAAAGGACAATTCTCACATATTTGAATCAAATGAAATGTTTTAATGAGTTATTCCACCAATGATGATTTGATGTCTAAAGTTATACAATGCTTATGTTATTATGATATTTAAATGTTATTACGTGGGATTAACCTAGCACCAAATATAGCATGTAGATGGGGACTCGACCTAAGGGGTCCTTAAGTAAAGTCTCATGTTGCATTAACTATGCGCCAAACATAGGAGCTCTTGTAGGCTATTTAGGCTAATGGATCCGCAATTAGCCCTTAAAGTCGAAGTTAAAGAAATGATTAAAGTTGACGGAGTTCTACCCGGCAAGTAGTCTCTCCATGCCAACTTAGGGGGTTATGTTAGATTCCATGTAATTGGTCGCATGGTCTTAAATGTCGGTAGCTTTCTATTCATCCCATTTTTCTGCTAAATTTTGATTTCAAAATTTTTGGGATCTGGTAATTGATCTGTTCCGATTCTAATAGATGTTAAGGTCACTTTCCCACAAAATGAATGTTTTAAGTTTTCATGTGACGATTTCTCATGCATGCATTTACTTATGCATATTGCTTATTAAATGTCTTAATGTTCTTTATTCTATATCATGCTCACATACTTAGTACATTCAAAGTATTAACGCATACTCTTGCCTACATGATATCAGCATGTAGGAACCAACATCTCTCCACACTATCCTACCCGTGGCTAGATTGATCGTTGAAGGCTACTACTAGTGGTGAGTTCCATGATCCGGGAACGATACTCCTACCCTTCTAGCTTATGTTGTGCTTAGACTCTTGAATTATTTTTGGTATATTTTGACTTATATCTTGAGGGTGAGCTAGGGACATGTCTTAACCCCTGCCAAATCTTTAATGCAGAAGGTATTGTAGGACATAGTAAATGGTGTTATGTTGACCTCGATTCTTTTGACGGTCAAATCCCTTTATCCCGATACCTTTTATGTTTCCGCTTGTTGTTTATCATTACCGATGAATTGCTTAATTAATGCTAAGAGGCTTGGGTGAGATGCCTCTAGGTGCTTCATTCGCTGTGTCACGTCGATCTAGGTCCTAGGTTTGGGTCGTGAAAAGACCACTCCAAAGTCATGATATTTCTACTCCACCATCCTAATGAGGGTTAAAATTACAATACCTCACATTAAAAGACTCTCTTAAACTGTGGAAGAATCTAAAAGAAAGATATAACCAACTGAAGTTGGTCATCCTTCCATAGGCACGTCATGATTGGCTCAATTTTAGATTAATGAATTTTAAAAATATAATTGAATATAATTCTGTCTTGTTTAGAATTATAGCACAGTTAAATTTATGAGAAAAAGAAATCACTGAGCAAAACAAACTTGAAAAATGATACTCCACATTTCTACTTGTGAATATGCTCTTGCAACAATATCACGAAAAAGGTTTTAAAAATTATTCTGAATTACTTTCTCACTTTCTTATTGCTAAACGCCATAACGAAGTGTTAATAAAAAATTATGATAGTCAGCCCGTTGGTTCTTTGCTACTCCCTGAAGTGAATCAGACAAATTATATCCAACGAGAAAGAGGTCATGGCCCAGTCATGATCGTGGTCGTGGCCGTGGTCATGGTCGAAGAAGAAATTATAATCATTATGTTTGGCTGGCACCGAAAAAAATAATCAGCAATATAAAAAGAAGAGTAAGAAGCAAGAAGTTATACCAAAGAAAAAATCATAAAGTATATGTCATAGATGTAAAGGTATGGAGTACTGGTCACGGACCTACCGGTCATCAAATTTTCTGATTCATCTATATCAGGCATCCTTGAAGAGAGCAGAAAATAATCCAAAGACAAACTTTATCTCTGAAGATAATATTGAGTCTATGCGTCTGGATGTATCTGATTTCTTCAATTTTCCAGAAGAAAATATGAATATTGATAAGCCTAATAATATTTAAATAATTTTCTCTTTATTTGTTTGTACTAAATAATATGTTTATATTTTTCTAATTCATGCAAATAAATAAAATTTATATAATGAGCCATATTTTTATTATAATGTTTGTCTTATTTCTTATTGAAGAAAAATATGAATATGACTCAAATTTTGTTTGGATCAATAATCAATCATGAAGATATTTTTGTAATTGATAGTTGAACAAATCATGCCATTTTTGAAAACGAGAAATATTTTTCCTACTTGCTTACAAGAAAATCAAATGTTACTACTTTTTTTAGTAATTCGAAAATGATTGAAAGCTCCGGAAGAGCTGCTATATTTCTGCCTAAGGAGACAAAGATTGTTATAGAAGATGCATTATTCTCTTCTAAATCCCTAAGAAACTTTTTATATTTTTGAAAGATATCCGCAGAAATGGATCTCATGTTGAGACACTAAATGAAATGAATATTGAATACATTCGTATAACCAACAGTGTCTCAAGCCAGAAATATATTTTGAAAAAATTACCAACTTTGTTGTCTGGCCTATATTATGCAGAAATTAGTGCAATTGAAGCATATTTGATCATAAACCAAAAGTTTACTGATTTAAATACATTTGTGCTATGGCATAATCAAATAGGTCATTTTGGATCAATAATGATGAAATGAATTCTTAAAAATTCAATTGGACATCCGTTAAAGAACCTGAAGATTCTTACGAATGATGAATTTTCACATGTTGCTTGTTATCAAGGCAAATTCATTGCCAGACCATCAACCCTGAAAGTTGGCATCGAATCTCCTGACTTTTTAGAGCGTATACAAGAGGATATATGTGGACCTATTCATCCACCTAGTGAATTGTTTAGATATTTTATGGTCCTAATAGATGCATCATCAAGATGGTCTCATTTGTGCCTCTTATCATCTCGCAACCTGGCATTTGCGAAGTTATTAGCACAAATAATAAGATTAAGGGCACAATTCTCAGATTATCCAATTAAAGCTATTCGCCTTGATAATGCTAGAGAATTTACATCTCAAACTTTTGATGATTATTGCTTATCAATTGGAATAAAAATTAAACATCATGTTGCTTATGTTCAAACTCAAAATGGCTTTGCAGAGTTATTTATTAAACACCTACAATTGATAGCAAGACCCCTACTTATGAAAATAAAATTACCGATTACTGTTTGACATCATGCTATCTTACATGCAGCAGCACTTATACGTCTCAAACAGATAAATTATAATAAATACTCTCTGTCACAATTAGTATTTGGTCATGAGCCAAATATAAACCATCTACGATTTTTTGGTTGTGCGGTATATGTACCTGTAGCACCACCACAACGTATAAAGATGGGCCTTCAATTAAGGTTAGGTATATATGTTGAGTTTGACTCACCCTCCATAATTCGCTACCTTGAACCGTTGACAGGAGACTTATTTACTACTCGATTTGTAAATTGTCGATTTTATGAAATAACTTTTCCGCAAATAGGGTGTTACAACCCGTATTTTTTCGCATTTGGACATGTTAGAAATAATGGTAACAAGTCAAGGGCAAGGTTATGTTTGATCTTGTTGGATACAAGATTCTTATGACTAAATTTTGGATGTGGAAATACTAGAAAAGGTTAAAGGAAAAATTGGAAATTTTGGAAATTAGTTTTGTGAGCTACTAAATAAGACTTATAGTTTTTGGGCTCAAAAAAAAAGATAATAATAATAGGAGAAGTTGAGGCCCAAAGCAAGGAAGGCCCATTACCCATATATTATCTATATAGATATATCATCTAGATTACTAGAAGCTTCAAGAAAAATCAAAGTCATCAAGACTAAAGAGAGAGTGAAACTAGGGCCGAACTTGAGGAAAAAAAAAGGGGAAAAATTGCCAAGTTCTTCAACTTTGATCCAAAAATCTTGTCTTCTTGAATTTTTGTCAAGTTTGAGGCCCTCTTCAACATGGTATAATTAATTGAGCGAGAAAATTTTGTTTGTGGCCTTATGTAATAAAAGAAAGAAGAGAAAGAAGAAAGAAGAAAAAGAAGAAAGACTACTAGTGTAAATTGTGTTTTGTAATAATTGCTAATATTATTAGTATGATGTGGTTAGTGTGTAAATTATTGGGTTGTGTTAATTGAATTTGAAACAAGGGATTAGATTGTTATTGTTCTTATTGGAATTGGAAGGTCTTGGAGAAAGTAGTATATTGATTTGGTATGATTGTTGGTAAATTGGCCGAGTTAGATTCTCGGGGATGGTGTATTTACAGGGGAAGTGCTGTCGAAATTTCGGTAGACAAAATGTTAGTTTAGAATGAGGTTCTTGGATACCTATAGCTAATGTTGGCATTTATTAATCTTGTTATAGATTTTGGAAAGGCCAAGAGTTAGGTGGGGTGACTAAGGAAGCGGACAAGGTACGTAAAGCGAACCTTTCCTTCTTTTGGCATGTCTTTGGCATAAGTAGGTAAGGCTTACCCTTCTCTTTTAAGGCATGATTCCGATGTTATGGTTTCATAAGTGCTTTCATATTTTTTTTGTTTTCAAAAGCTAGGTGTCAATGGTCCCAAGGAAATGACTACTTTTCCTATACCCGTCAATGTTTCCAAAATATCTATAGTTTCCCAAAATAAAGGTTTACAGTATTACAAGCTTTTATGACAATAACGATGGATATGTTTTATAACGACATTGATGATGTCGAGGATGAGAATATGTCTATGATGGATATGATAAGAACGGCTTCATGTATGTAATGTTTACTCTTCTTTCTCTTGGCATGTTTTGACATAAGTATCTACACTTTCTTTTGGCATGATTTTTTTTAAGTATATGTCATTTTGTACAATTTCAAGGAAGCCCTATTCATAGAGCCACTAGGATGGCCAATTTTCTTGAGTTTCCAAAGGATATTTTCTCGTGCTTAGATACGTGTATATGATTCCAAAAGTTTTATTTTGATATAATCCATGGTAATTTTTGAAAGGTACTTGACATGACTCTTATCCTTATTTTTGAATCATAGCTCATTTCAATTATTCTACGAGTCTTGAAAATTGGTCATATGTGCATATGTATACGATTTGACACCTTATAAGATTGTGACCTTATTCTACGTTCTCTTAATATTATCTTTCGTTGATAGTCTCATCCTATAATAATTGTTCCTTCAAGGTGAGACAAAGCGACCGTGATTAATTCATAATATAATCGGAGGTTACCGACCTTCCGTCACTCCGATAGATACATGACTTTCGTTGAGCTCTCCTGCATGCTGTCTATATATATATGTATATGTATATGTATATGTATATGTGGGATATGGGGAGGTGTATATGTGGCGTTATAGACGCATTCCCACCTGATCAGTTGGAGTAATTTTCATCCTGGACGCGGGATGCCCGGACGCGGGAAATATGTGGGCACGCCGACGTTGTTCGGTGATATGACTTTTATTTTCTATGCATATGAAAAAGATATGTTTTATATGATAAGACAAGCATGCATGGCATCCGGCCTAAAAGGGCACTCATATGTACAGGTTACTCTCTTATCTCACTATATGTCTATGATTCTACGATATGGTTGTTCATACCTTATGTTCTTTATTATGCTGATTTTCATGCCTTACATACTCAGTACATTACTCGTACTGACCCCTTTTTCTTTGGGGGCTGCGTTTCGTGCCACGCAGGTACACCAAGACAAGTAGAAGCTACTATAGAAGATGTTCCAGCGGGGTTGGCAACTCCACTTGTTCTGGAGTGCTGCCGAGTCAGAGTTTATGCGCTATGATGTTTCGTTCGAAGTTAGAGACTTTGCAGACAGAGTTGTGGGTATAGAGTGTCATCTTTGTAAGCGGCGTCACCAGCCGATATGTTATTATATCGTATGTTATGAGTTTTATGGGATGATAGATTTTGAAAAAAATAATTCACGAAGCTTAGTTATGTTTTTCATTTCTTGTTGATGTAAAAGTCTAAGAGATTAAATATGTACTATGAAGCAGCGGGTTCACTCGGCTCCAAGCATGGGGTCGGGTGCCCATCACACCCTGTTGAGATCGGGGTGTGACATAGGGGGAGAGAAAAAGGAACCCGAAAGAGAAATTACGTGAAAAATTTCATTACTATCTCATTTTGATCTACATACCCGCACTTGTGAGCAGGAGGTATAGAAGATCATCCACTTATAGAAAATATCAAATCAAATGTTAGTGATTTGAAACGGATAACTAAGTCACATATCCCTGCAATGAATGTGCCTATCCAAATTGATGTCCCAAAAGGACCATCTACTAGTATCTAAGGTTGGGCGTTCGGTATTTGGTTCGGTATTTTCAAAGTTTGAGTTCGGTAATCGGTAATTCAAAGTATATACCAAATACCAAACTTTTAAACTTCGGTTTGGTAATCAGTAAAATAAAATTTGATTTGGTATGGTATTCGGTAATACCATTTTGATCTCATCTTTGCCTTTGCTGTCCCTTTAGGTACAGGTTCTAACAACCACTTGCACCACTAATATAGCTAATTTGAAGAGTCATAATTAGGATCCTTGTAAAGGGGAGAGTCTCTCTCATTTTTTTGCTTTTCTACACTAGTATAGTTTCTTTTTGTATGCATCTTCTATGCAGGTACCTACAACATCACTTTGAAGCTGCAGCCTGATGTGAAGGATCACCTCTCAGATTGGTTATCTTGCAGTTGCAGAGCTGCAACATCCAACTCCAAGCAACAACTTGCTGAGCTATAGCAAAGTGCAGACATGCACTTGTGCTATTCTTGGAGATCTCCAAAGAGCAACATCCTAGAGTTCTTCAAGGAACTTTACACTTCAAACCTACAGAACCACCAAAGTTGTTGCAGTTGAGCTTTCATAAGTGTAAGATGCAACATACAACAACCTACAACAACAACATCCAACAACAACAACTCCAGAGCTGCAGAGCTACATTGGGGTAGATCAACACACCATCTAACACCTGCAGCTCCCTACAACAGCCACTAAAACAGTAACAACCTGCAACAACAAGGACTTCAGTTTTATTCTTTGTGCAGGTATCATACAATAACTTACACCATCTTGCAGCTGTACCCTACAGACCTGCAATATGTCAACAACAATACCTGCAGCAGCTACACTACAGCAATAGCAATTGCTAGGAGCAACACACAACAACAGCAACAAACAACAGAACTCAACAACAACACCTGCAGTAGCTAGACCACAACAGCAGCAATTGCCAAGAGCAACACACAACAACAGCAACAAATAATAGCACTCAACAACATACAACATGCAACACTCTAAAAATGCTTCCAGATATTGTAGGTTACAGTAATTTCCAGCATTTGTAAAGTCCATAGAGTTGCGGCCTAAATTAATAGTTTGGGACATTAGTCGAGCGACCTTGAAAAAGTTAGTCGACTTGAATTAATCTTATAACACATTATAATCAAACCTGATCCAAAATCTGCTTTCACTATTTTTCAGCTTGAACAATCCAGTGAATATCATCCATAGGTAAAAAGAATTTAAAATGTGTCAACAATTAAACTAAGTAAAAAAATATAAAAATAAAATATAAAAACTAAAAAACATACCAAGTTCAAGTTTCATAAGATCATTAAAATCTTTTTTAATATTTATGGGATAAGGCTTATTTCGATGTCAATCTTGAAGACAAATAACAGCTTGCACCAATTTTGGAGTCAAAGAACTCCTAAATGAATCAAGAATACGACCCCCGATGCTAAAGGCACATTCCGATGCCACACTAAAAATTGGAATTGCCAACACATCACAATCCATCTCAGAAAGAATTTTATATGTAGGAGAATGAGCTTTCCACCATGACAAGATATCAAAATTGTCGTCATCATCATTCGGGTCTAGTTCTTCACTAAGATACTTTTCCAACTCTGACTACCACCTAAACTTGTACCATCTTGTTTGTTCCTCTTCATTTGTCTCCTATTTCTCACTTTTATTGATTTTGTGCTAGTGTTAGAGATAGATGAATTCGATGTCTGACCCGATAAATCAAAGAGAGAAGATAAGCGTCGAGATGCATTAGAGAATTTTGCTACATACTCTTCAAACATAGATTTCATGTAAGTCACCATTTTATCTTTTATTTTACTCCCCTTTTCATCTCCAAACATATCCTCAAGTGCGTCGCCAACATACTCAAGTTTGTTATGAGGATCTAAGATAGAGGCAATAAAAAGTACTTTATTCATTTTTTCAAGAGCACCCCAATACTTGACAAACTTTTCTTTCATTTTTTCTCCCATTTCTGCCAAAGAAGAATCATTGTCTTTCATACACTCTCTTAAATGATTGTGAAGCTCAATTATATCTTCAAAGTGACCATTAGAAGTGACGTAGAGTGAACCTGAAACCTTCTCAGTTAGATCATAAAATCTTTTAAGAAATATTACCATATTTCTCACCTTTTGCCAATCATCACTTTCAAGTACACTTGCAACACTTCCATCTTCACAAACATGATTAGCAAGATAAGTTGACAATCCACCATCTTCAAGATCAAACCTATCAAATGCACTCTCAAAATGTTGTGCGGCATCCAACATCATGTAGGTCGAATTCCACCAAATTGAAACATCTAAACATAATAACTTCTTACTGTCTATATTTTTTAGTTCACAATATTCCGCAAATTTTCTAATCCTTGTGGGAGATTGTCTAACATATTTCACCATTTTCCTAACACGTTTGATAGATGGACCAACTTCTTTCATGCCATCTTGCACAATAAGATTCAAAATGTGAGCCATACATATCACGTGAACATGGTTACCACATTTTATTTTAAATCCCCAATTAACCATTTGTTTGTGTAACTCTTTCACTATGACATCATTAGAAGAAGCATTATCTACAGTTATAGTGATAATTTTCTCCAATTTCCAATCAAGCAAACACTTACTAATACAACGGACCATTTCGTCACCCTTATGACTAGTAACAACCTGAAAGTTTAAAATTTATTTATGCAAAAGCCAATCACTATCAATAAAGTGTACTGTCAAACACATATAATTTATTCTCTGTATACAAATCCATGTGTCTGTGGTTAGATAAACTTTCGGTGATGTTTCTTTCAAATACTTCATAAACTTTTGTCTCTCCTCACCAAAAACTACATAATAATCCCTAGTCACTGTTCTACGGACTCGGAATAAAGGTTGGGTTTTTTTCATAAACTTCTTAAAACCTTCCTTTTCAACAAAATGAAAAGGAAGCTCATCAAGGATTAACATCTCAACTAAAGCCCTCCGAGATACCTCTTGATCAAAAGTCCAAATTGCCCCATCACGCATTTCACTTTCTAATGGAAAGTTTAAATTTGATTGTTTGTACTTGAAATTGAAAGTGTTAACCTTATTTGGATTTTTAGGATAAATTTTCAAATGTTTATTCATTCCACTTGTTCCATTTTTAGTTGAATCAGCTAAGAGAACTTTACCACAATGTTTCCACTTTGCTTTATTAATTCCATCTTCTATGTGCTTATCATAATGCGGCCAAGCAGTAGATCTTGATTCTATAGCTTTCCTCTTCACAGTCACTGAATGTTGTTCAACTTCCGGTGTTGAATCAAGAGACTCAGTAAGAGCTAGAGGTGCACTTCCACTGACATTGGTTGTTTGACTTGTTTCATCTTCCATCTAAACATAGAAGAGATTACAAATGTTATAAGACATAAATTGGAAGTGTAAAATAAAATCAAAAAAGAATAGATTTTTCTCACCTCTGATAGAAGAATTTATGCTAAACCTGTGTAACAATTCCACAAAAAGATTAGAAAACAAGGAACAGACAAAGGGCGAGCAGAGAAATAGAGCTTACACAGATGAATAACCTATTCGTCAACAACAACAACCCTCTTTGCCGCTACTAAATGGTAAACACATTATCTCACAACAAAAGGTTACCCAACATTCCTTCCATTCCCCTTTGTTGTCCCAGTGTTTTCAAAAGTGCTTGCTTCAACGCTTTAAGTGAGAAGCAGAAGCAAAGTGCACATAGGGCTTTTCTAAAGTATGCGTTTCTGAGAAAGGTGAGAAAAGCGAGAAGCATGCGCTTTAGTGAGATCTTGGTCTTTAAAAAATAAATTATAAAAATATACTTACGAGTTATGACAGCTGCGACCTGCGATTTCTTTTCCACTGCTCTTCGTCTTCGACTACTGGACTTCTCTTCAAGGTAAGTTCTCTTCTCTAATTGTTTTCTTCTTCTCTGATCCTCTTTTTAAATTTTTTTCCTCCTCTTCTTCTTTTCTCTGTTTCCTCTGCTGCTACAGTGCTACTCGATTGCACTGTTGAGTGTTGAGGATGTGAACTTGTGATCTGTGAAGGACTGAAGGGCGAGCGTCGGCCCCCGAGCAGAGAAATAGAGCTGTGAAGTATGAAGGACTGAAGGTCTCAATTGATGAGTGATGAACTGAAGGTCTGATTTCTGAAGCTCCTGTGAACTAATTTTGTGAAGGACTGAAGTGAAGGTCTCAACTAGGGCTAGGCATTTCAGATTTGGCCTTTGGGCTGGATATACATATATTGACAATGGGCCTTTTTTTTTACTCTTTTATGTCATACACACCTTTAGGCCCAACAGAATACAATGGGCTGCAGAATTGAACTATTGGTCATTTACTTATTTAATTTTGGTATTTGGAAAATACTGAATACTGAATGATAAAATTGTAAATACCGAATACCAAAACCAAAATACTGAAATATGAATTTTGGTATCGAATATCAAACCAAAATACCGAATTACCAAAATACCAAAATAGCCGGTTTGGTTCGGTAATTCAGTTTTTGGTATTTTATTTCTAGTCCTACTAGTATCATAGCTTCTGAATCCCAAATACGCCTGAAGCGTGGCAGACCATTGGGTTCAAAGGATAAAAATCCTAGAAAGAGAAGCGTGAAACATAATAAAGATGATATTATAAAAGAACCTCCTGAAGAAGGTCAAGATTTGAGTGATCCTGATATTCCTGAATAAATTAGTGAACCCGAGACTCAAATGAATGAAGAACTTTCAACAAGTTCTACTGGTGATGAGATAAATTTAGATCGATCAAAAATCACGATGGATAATGTTTTTGCATATAATTTTGCACTTAACCTCATGCAAGATAGTGAAATCCTTGAGCCTAAATCCGTCGAAGAGTGTCGACGTACATGTGATTGGACAAAATGGCAAAAGACAATTCAATCAGAATTAGACTCACTTGATAAACGTGAGGTTTTTGGACCTGTAGTCCAAACCCTAGAAGGTGTAAAATCAGTTAGCTATAAATGAGTTTTTTTGCGGAAAAAAAATAAGAGAAATAAAATTGTAAGATACAAGGCACGCTTTGTTGCACAATGATTCTCTCAAAGACCCGGGATCAACTATGAAGAAACATATTCACCTGTTATGGATGGAATAACATTTCGATATCTCGTTAGTTTAGCTATACATAAAAATCTTGAAATACATCTAATGGATGTAGTTATAGCTTACCTTTATGGTTTATTTGATAATGCAATTTATATGAAAATCCCAGAAGGATTAAAATTGCCTGAAGCATGTACTAAGTATCGGGAGATGTACTCAATCAAATTGCAAAGATCATTATATGGTTTGAAATAATCAGGGTGTATGTGGTGTAATCGCCTTAGTAAGTACTTGATAAATGAAGATTATATAAATGATGTCATTTTTCCATGTATTTTTATTAAGAAAACAGAATCAGAGTTTGTTACACTCGTCGTTTATGCTGATGACATAAATCTCATTGGAACCCCTGAAAAGGTCCAAAGGCGATTGAATATCTAAAGAAAGAATTTGAGATAAAAGATCTTGGAAAGACAAAACTTTGTCTGGGTCTTCAAATTGAACATTTAGTAGATGGGGTCTTTTTCCACCAATCTGCCTACACTGAGAAAATCTTAAAACGATTTTACATGGACAAAGCAAATCCATTAAGTACTCCAATGGTTCTTCGATCACTTGAAGTGGAAAAAGATCAAATTTGACCTCTAGAAGAGAATGAAAAACTTCTTGGTCCTGAAGTACCATATTTCAGTACTATTGGTGCACTTATGTATCTTGCTAACGCAATCAGGCCTGATATAACATTTTCGTTTAATTTATTGGCAAGGTATAGTTCATCCCCAATGCGAAGACATTGAAACGGTATCAAGCATATTTTGTGATACCTAAAGGGTACCATTGATATGGGTTTGTTTTATACTAACAAAGGTTGTGCAGACCTTATTAGTTATGCAGATGCAGGCTATTTATCAGACCCACATAAAGCTCTATCTCAAACAGGCTATCTATTTACATACAGAGGAACTGCTATATCATGGCGATCTACAAAGCAGTCTATTGTTGCTATTTCTTCAAATCATGCTGAAATAATAGCAATTCATGAAACAAGTAAAGAATGTGTGTGGTTGAGATCGATGATACATTTCATCAAAGAAAGGTTCGTCCTAAAAAATAATGTCAAAGTACCCATAGTTATATTTGAAGACAATGCCGCATGCATAGCTCAATTGAAAGGTGGCTTCATAAAAGGAGACAGAACGAAAAATATTTCACCAAAATTATTCTTCATACGTGATCTCCAGAAGAATGGTGATATTGATGTACAACAAGTTCGTTCGAATGATAATCTTGCAGATTTATTCACAAAGGCATTACCAACATCAATTTTTGAGAAGCTAAGCTATAAGATTGAAATGTGTCGTTTCCAAAATATCAAATGAAGTTTTCATTAGTGGGAGTAAAATAGGTGTTGTACTCTTTTTGCCTTAACCAAGGTTTTGTCCCACTGAGTTTTTCTGATAAGGTTTTTAATGAAGAAGCACTCAAGGCGTATTATCAGATATGTGTACTCTTCTTCCTTCATTAGGCTTTTTCCCACTGAGTTTTCCTAATAAGGTTTTAATGAGGCACATTATCTTTTAGAATCCAATCAAGAAGGCAACTTGCAAGTAACTCAAGTAGGGAGGATGGAATTATGTCTTCATCATGAAAGTAATGAGGGAGCAAACAATGTGTATTACAAATAATTATGTACATATTTTTCTTTTATACATGAACATCACGTGTTTTGTACTGTAGCTCGATCGTTTTTTTTTCAAAAAAGTTTGCCTATAAAAGGCATTGAATCTGCAATGAAATGTAGGACTCTTCAATTTTCATTAAAAAAGAAAAAAGATTTGTTGCAGGTGGGATTTGAACCCATTACATGGGAGCAATTCTTGATCCACTTATCCATTAAGATAAGCTTTTCACTAGTTTTCAAGAGTTCATTTTAATATATATACTTATAAATTAGAATTTGACCTTATATATAATGTAATTTTTCGACGAAGGAATTCGAGTGAACCCTTTGGATACCACCTACATCCGCCCTTGCTAATGGCTCTCATATATCTTTGCTTTGATACAATATAAGAACTATCTTTCCAACCAAAATTAAAGGACATGTGTGAAGCTTTTAATAATAATAACAGCTCGGAAATATATTTTTTGTATATTAATTATAATATATAAAAAAAATATACATATTTAATATATACATTTATTGATTAGTGGTTATAATTATTCTGGATCGAACGATCAAATATGTTTAAAATCCTATAATATACTAATATATAACAGAAAAATGTTTTATGAAAAATGTTTTCTTATTTTTTTATGTTTGGTTGGACAAATTTTTAGAGAACATTTTCTCTAAGAAAACAAGTTGATTAAAAATGAAGAAGATGATTTTTTTTAATGGAACTAGGGAAAAGAAGTTCATGTATAAAGTAATAGTTTATGTTTATTATATCATCCCCATGCACCCAACGCCCCAACCCCTACCATTGACCATCACCCCCGCCACCTCTGAGGCCTCACTCTCCACCCCCTTCCACCCCTATAGTATTTTGCTAAATTATTTATAAATATTTTTAAAATTTTATTTTTTGACTTACTTATCAAACTAGAAAATAAGTTAAAAAATCAACAGGAGAATATATTTCATGAAAAATATTCTACCTCGTACCAAACAAGTTTCCCAAGCTAGTAACATAAGTTCCATTTTTCTGTAACACAAGATGGTTCGAATCCCAAAATTTTTATTATTACACCAA
This sequence comes from Solanum dulcamara, assembly GCF_947179165.1. Lineage (NCBI taxonomy): Eukaryota > Viridiplantae > Streptophyta > Magnoliopsida > Solanales > Solanaceae > Solanum > Solanum dulcamara. The sequence goes on along the minus strand of NC_077241.1, from coordinate 65,708,867 downwards.
CATAAGTGCTCTTTCTCTAATTTAGATTTTTTTATCTTTTTCATTAGGCATTTGAACATCGACATTAAAGAGCACTATGAACTATATTGTCCACTCAATTGTCCTTTCTCATAAAAATAGAGATAAGATCTGCGTACATTTTACGTTTTTTTAATTCAACTTATGAGACTATACACAAGGACGGAGCCATTTTATAGATTTGAACTCCCTTCAGTGAAAAATTATATTATTTATACATGGTTAAAATAATTTTTTATTTATATATAATACATGTCGAACCCACTTCGGCTAGTTCATTAATCTATTTTTTCAGATTTTGAACGTGTTAATAAAAATTATGATTCCGCCACTGACTATACATCTATATTATTATTGTAATGTGGAACACAAATTCCATCATGCATTTTTTTTCTCGATTATCACAATATCGTTATGTACCCTTTTGTTAATTTTGCACGATGTCTTCATGTACATTTAAAATTTTATTTTCTGCGACAGTTGATATTATTATGGCTTCATAATCTAACTAAATCCCTACTAATACTCTCGTTAACATGTACAAGAGGGTGGGATAATAATGCTAAAAACTATGTCCAATTTTGTGCACATAACATAAAAACCCATCCTCCCAATTCCAACTACCAATACTAAATTCCCCACATTTGTCTCTTTCCCTAATATCACCCGGTTCAGTTCTGTTATTTTTTTTTTCCTTTTTCCTCACTGAACCGGTTCATGTTACTAGGCTCAACAAATGTAACTGGATTTTTTTGGCTCCCATTAACAAACTTTTCATAGCTTTTCCCCATGAAATCTATTCATAAAGTTGTGTAAATAGGGGAATTCTTTTTTTTATAAATTATAATAATAAAAAGAAGAAGAAAAAATGGCTGGAGGAGCTCCAGGTGCAAGGGAGTTGGATCAAACACCTACATGGGCTGTGGCTTTGGTCTGTGCTGTTATCGTTCTTATTTCCATTTTATTGGAAAAGGTTCTTCATAAAGTTGGACAGGTAATTTATTTATGTAACAAATTATTATTTATTAATGTGATTCTCTCTTTAATTTCCCTAGAAGGCGCGAATTTGAATTAATCAAGACAATAATTTGGACACGTATTCAAATTGCATCATTCCCTAGAAGTTGATCGTTACCTCTGGCCAGGGGCAGAGCTTGAAGGGTGGAAGGGGTTCATCTGAATTCCTTTCGTGGGAAAATAATCAATTAAAAAAAGAAATTATGATGAGCCCGTTGGTGGAAATTAATGGGTTGCATTCTTTTGGATACAGACATTTGAGAGGAGACGAAAAAGCGCATTGGTGGAAGCATTGGAGAAGATTAAGTCTGGTAAGGGCTAATTATTAAATTTTGGGGGTTTAGTTAATTAGTGATTGCCCTTCTTTGACAATCAATTAATTTTGTTTGTAGAGCTTATGGTTCTTGGTTTTATATCGTTGCTTCTGACGTTCGGACAAAACTACATAGCAAGAATATGCATACTTGAAAGAGTTGCAGACACAATGTTGCCATGTCCTGCCCAACAACACACAAAGTTGGCATACGGAGGAGGACATCATGCACCTGGACAAGGTCATCATCAACCACCACCTGATACCGGAGAAGCTCATCGTAGGCTTCTATCAGACCATATTCGGATATTAGCAGCTGATAGTCCTGCAGGAACCTGCAGGCCGGTGAGTACCTTTTTTGAGAATTCATATAACCGACCCCAGCTTGACTTGGGATTGCAGCGTCATAGCTGTTGTCTATATACATTAGTATTTGTTTTAACATGTTGTAGCTGGTAAGTTTGTTAATTTTACGTGACCTGATTGTGTATTCTGTATAACAAGCCTTAGTTGGTGTTAGAACCCGTTTTAACATATTTATTTTGATTCTGAAGTATACCGGTTTAACACAAGAAGGTTCTAGACTTATATTTGAACTCGTTATTTTTTTTGCTTAGTGAATAAATGTTCCTCGAAAATTTACAGGCTAACAGTAACCACATTGACAGGGACAAGTTCCACTTATATCCATCCATGGTTTGCATCAGCTGCACATTTTCATATTCTTTTTAGCCGTCTTCCACGTTATTTACAGTGCCATAACTATGCTGCTCGGAAGATTAAAGGTGAGATTTTTTCCGGATTTTCAATGTGACAAGCACAAAAGTTTTACCATTTTAGATCAAGATTGATTTCCCAACCATGGACATCCTTGAAATGTTAATCCACTTCTGCGCTTGTACTAAATACTTGAGCATTATTTTAGAGGCTAGAAGTGGTCATTCTCTTTTTTATATGCAGATTCGTGAGTGGAAGGAATGGGAAAGGCAAGTTGAGCATGATTATGAAGTATCCAATGGTATGGTGTGAAATCCTCATGATTTAATTCATTTTGCTTTCTCTATGGCCTAGTTTTACGCAGGCGCTAGATAGTTAATGAGGTAATTTATTGTCAGGAAAAACTAATCTTGAATTACTATAGAAGCATGATTGGTGTGACTTTTAGGATATCTATGTTATGTAATTGTGTATTTCATGTTTTAAATGCAATCAGTGAGTTGAGAAGAATCTGCTGGCACCTATGAACCTATAAATACTCCTTTGAACTTGTCATATGGCAATCAAGTGAGTTGCAAAGAGTGCTGAAAACATAGAGAGATGGACCACTTGATTTCTAATTTCATGATGTCAAAAGAACGTTATGAGCACTTGGCGTCTTTGCATGAAAGCAATACTTGGCGGTGTGGGAAATAGTAGAAGAGGGGTTAGAGAAACCCGATATGAGAAGGATATTTTGGAAAAGAGAAGGTAAAAGAATCAACGATCCTCACTCTCATCCATCAAGATTTGGATGATACTATGTTTGAGAAGGTGGTCACTGCAACCACCTCAAATGAAGCTTGGGAGGTTTTGCCAAATTCTCTCCGATGAGTAGATAAGGCCAAGAAGGCAAGGCTTCAATCCTTAAGGGTTAGGTATTTTAAAGCTTGAAAAATGAGAGAATTCAAATGAATTTTGGATTTGGACAAGGAAGAGGGAGATGTAATTGTAACAAATCCAATAATGAAGAGAAAAGCCAATAATCATCAAAAGGGCGTGGTCATGAATGAGAAGAGGAAGAAGTCGTGGTTACTAATATAAAGATATGGCACCTGGGCCTAACTCAACTCCAAAAGTTGGCTCATGGAGGAGAATTTCCCAAGTCCATATAATCAGACTATCATTTCATTCCAATTGGTTGGGACTCTAACCCACTCTAACACCCCCTTCACGTCCACGCCCAACTGAGTGTGGACCAAAAGTCCAAAAGGGGATGGACCTGCCTCTGATACCATGTAAAGATGTGGCACCTAGGCTTAACTCAAGCCCAAAAGCTAGATCATGAGGGGAGGACTCCCCAAGTCCATATACGCAGACCATCAGTCCATTCCCCAAACAATGTGGGACTCTAACTCACTCCAACAACTAGCAAATGAAAATAGGTGATAAATATCAGTATGAATGCTATAATTTTCATAAATTTGGTTATTACTCCTGAGAGTGTCATAGTAATTTTGAAGAGTGCCAATATTGTTCATCACAAGAAAGAAGAGGAGGAGATAACTTTGCTGCTAGCACCCAAGGAGGACGATAAGGATAATTTTAGTCTGTGGTATTCTGATAGTAGCATCAAGCAAGAACTTCAAAATTCAACTTTAGTCAAGTTGAAGGCTACATAGAAAATGGAGATAAATCTGATGTATTCTTTTCTTGATGAAGTTGAAGATTTCGAAAAATTGAGATCAAGGACTTGTGGTTGAAAAGAAACTTTAAGATTAAGGGGAGAATTAAGAAAGATTAATCTTGAAATTTTGTAACTATTAGGTACATGTTTAGTTCTATCCATGTGACTCTTAGGCTCTTGTCTTACGATGTGGTGAAGTTCATATAGTTATCCTCTACTATTTTTAATTTTTGTGAAGGCCAACCATTCAGGCATAAGTGATCTAAGAAATTTTTTTCCCGTTTATAGGATATCTTTTACATTTCACATTAAACCAAGAGGAATTTAATCTTTGCTTTTAATCTGTATTTCTTATATGATGTTTCTATGCAGATTCCTCAAGATTCAGGCTTACCAAAGAGACATCTTTTGTTAGGGATAATACGAGTTATGGGACCACCCCAATCATTTTCTACAGTGTAAGAAAAAATTAAAGCATCTGCCTTCTGCTTTTTTTGCATATTTTTCAATATTTTGGGATGAATGGGGGCTTTGATAGGTTTGCCTGTGATATTAAGAGCCTGTTGTTTTTCAATTTAAAACTTTAATGAGTTTCGTTCTATAATAAATTTGATATGATTTCACATTCTTCTAGGCATCCTCGCCATAAGCACGGAAATCACATTTGTGTGTTCCAGTTAAAAGATTACCATCTCCTAAAGAAAATTTGACCCTACCTTTGTGGGGTAGAGAGGTTGTTTCCGATAGACCCCGGAAATTACGGGGGAATTAGTTGGTGGTATAGTAATATAACATGGAATGTAACAAGTGAAATGTTGTATTACAACCATTGTTGTTTCTTATTTTCTAACTAGTTCCCCAAAATCTCCAGGTGTGCTTTTTTCGGCAATTTTTCAGGTCAGTTAGGAAAGCTGACTACTTGACCATGCGCCACGGTTTCATCACGGTGAGGTTCACAAATTGAAGGCTTCAAATCAAATTTTGTCTCTTGCAGGACAGAAAAAGATAGTTCTTTTGCTTATTGTTTTCCTCTTGTTGCAGGTCCATTTAGCACCTGGAAGTAAGTTCAATTTTCAAAAGTACATAAAAAGATCCCTGGAAGATGATTTCAAGGTTATTGTGGGTATCAAGTACGTGTCTTTCGACTAGAACTGAAACAAATTACTCAATTCTTCTCAGGTTTTGATCATGTGCTACATTGTACTAGCTAGAGGTATCTAATTATATATCGTCGTTTTTATACATTTGCAGTTCAGTGCTATGGTTTTCTGCAGTTGTTTTTCTTCTGCTGAATGTCCACGGTAATGTTAACGACCTTGATTGTTTCTTTTCAAGACATATTATCTCTAATCAGAAAGAATTAGCTCTAACTACCAATACAAATACTGTCCTTTCAGGATGGCAAGCTATGTTTTGGCTGTCCATACTGCCTCTAGTTGTAAGAAATTCTTTATCATTATTTCATTTACTTGTTTCCCAATTCATTCCATTAAAGTTGCTTTAATATTGAAGAAAGAACTAACCACTGGATTGGTTAAAGATAATCTTAGCAGTTGGCACAAAGCTTCAAGCAATTATAGCTCAGATGGCTCTTGAAATTCAAGAAAGACATGCTGTAGTCCAAGGCATACCTCTTGTTCAAATTTCAGATAGAAATTTTTGGTTTGGCAAGCCCACTCTAATTCTTCATCTTGTCCATCTCACCCTCTTTCAGGTACTCATTTCTTGCTTTCTCCGCCTCTTAGGCTCTCACACATGTCCGTTGTATGTGCATCTTACAAAAATAATAATGAGTTATATAAAATTCCAAGTAAAACAAGTGACAACTCTTCCAATTAAAAGAAAGAGCGGTTAAGGGTATGTATGTTTTATGCGAAAATAAGTGGAGTTCTTACTTATTTTCTAGTGTATGGTAAGTAAGCAAAAAATATTGTCCCAAAACATTTGTATATAATCCAGATAAACACTGTGGAGGGTGGGCTGGGTGAATGGTAAGGATGGGGACTTTAGGGGATGGGGGTGGGATGTGTTGGAAGGTAGAGAGGTGACTATCAATATGGAATGCCACTATGGAACTTGTTTGAACTTGGAAGTAAATATTAAGCTTAATCGTTTCCTTTATGTGATGCAGAATGCTTTCGAGATCACTTATTTCCTTTGGATAACGGTAAGTAAACTTTCTCAATTTTCTTTTCAATTCCTTCATGTCTATTACTTGGTTTAACATGATGACATACCATGTTCTGCAGTATGAATTCGGGCTCCATTCCTGTTTTCACGATAATTTTTACCTCGCCTTATTGAGAGTTGCTATTGGGTAATTGAACAAATACTTATCTTCAGTGTGTTAAGTTTTTGAAGTGTCAAAATTCATGTTATAATTTCATAACCATACTCTCAATTTATCTGATGAAAAGGATGCTTTGTCAGGTTAGGTGTTCAGATTTTGTGCAGTTACATTACACTTCCACTGTATGCACTTGTTACCCAGGTAACTCTTCATGTTTTCTTTTTCCCTTCTGTTTCAGATTCATTAGATGGTACTTACTACTAGTAGATAATTCTGTGATCATACATGAAATTAACTCGTGATTTGACGTTCATGGAGGCTAAGTGTTTGGATGTACAATGAGTAGATACATCCCATGCAAGAAGTACAATGACTACAAGAACATGTTAACTGATTTTCTTTCATTCGTTTGGATATTCTAGATGGGATCAACCATGAAGAGATCTATATTTGATGATCAAACTTCCAAGGCACTGATGAATTGGCATAAGAATGCAAAAAAGAAGAAACCTACAAAGCCTGGACCAGTTGAAACACGAACACTAGGGAGTCCAGGGGTATCACCTGAAACTTCCCCGAGTACAAAAGGTGGTCTCGGATCAAGAAAAATATCTAAAGTAGAGCCATTGCCCTCTAATCAGACCACCAACATTGTTGCTAGTGTTGACATTCCAGAGGAAAAGCCTCCCGCGAACCCTGACCTACTTACAGGTCTTTGATTGAGACAACAAGCAGAGATAACTCGTGTATGATAGAAAGGAAAAAACAAAGGGAACATACATACATTGACGTTGAAATGCTATAACTTGTGCTGGAGATTGGTTGTGTTACCCAGTTTCTCTGCACACCATTGAAGAAAAACTAGCTCCTTGTTCCAAATTCCAGATTGATGTTCAATTTTGAAAAGTCCATTTGCACTATTATGTATGCTTGTGTAATGAAGGCTATAAAAACCATGTTACACACTCTGAAAGTGCCTAGTTATACACATTTTGAGTATTAAACTTCATGTCCTTGCTATTTTACCAGACTAAGGTCTCATCGTGTACTTACATAACCTAATTCCACTAACTGCAAATGGACCAAGTAGGAAAGCTTTTTGGATTTGAAAACAACGCAGAACCAACATTGTTGACAATTCATATTTACTGCACCAGCCATAAGAGAAGACTTCATAATAGTCAGTGTTGGCCTCTGCACTCAACCCCCGAGATGGGAGAATTCCGATAATCAAAATTTTGAAACTGAAATCTCACTTTATACTATCAATAAGTCAGTTACAAGCTCAAAATGTTTCAAAGTCACTGTAAACAAGCAAAAAACACTGCAAAATGTGTAACGAGGGTCATTTGCCATCTTTTAAATATTTTACACAACTTAACCAACCAGAAAGGCCTATAGAAAGAAAACTAGCAAGGATAACATTCTAGAAAGTACATCTTAGGAGAATATAGCCAAGGCAAAAGTCTACAAAATCTTCCATTTCCGCTCCACAGCATTCGTGATCATTGATATGCAGTATGCAGCACTCAATGGATAATCTGAAACTGCAAGATGCATAAGATGATTAGACAAGGTTCAGCTGCAGAAAAAATTGCCAAGATGATTTTTGTGTAGCGAAAACAGCATGGACCTAGTTGAGCATTTACATAGAATATACATGCATGGCGCTAATAACTCATCAAACTTATCAGTATAACAAGACGAGTTATCATTTTCAGGGGATGGTGTAGAAGCATCAAGTAGGCTAAGATGCAGTTGAGAGCCATATATTTGCTTCAGAGTTGACAGGCTGACACTGAACCAAACAACTCATAGGGAGAGAAAAATCTCACTTTACAAGTTTGTAAGGCTTGTACTGGAATAACATGATAAAAATCAAAGATTATGTTCGACATTCCAACCATATCTACATTCTACAAAAGCCGCAACCTATTAATTCTCATTTATCAAAGTCATAGGTGGCTCTTGAGAAGTATATTTGATCTCCAGGAAGATCAACAGTATGATAGTGTTAACAATTGGACATAAAGACAGAAGTAATAGATATTCACATTCCTGAACACTAGCCATGCAAATCAAGACAAAGGCAGAAGAATCAAATGACAGCACTCCAATTTTGTTGGACACAAAATAACAAGAGAAAAGGAAGACATAGCTTACTCGATAAATAATCTTCGACATAATCTTTATCAATTTTCCCATGGGCCATAGCTCCAACCTGCATATGTCAAATATCAAGTAAACTATAACTTCATACTTAATGAAGTTGGCTATACAAAATTACACTAGAACATACCACAAAAACAAGGTTCAAGTCATTGTTGACGCCATTAACATAGTCCTGAATATCCACCAGCTTCTCAGAACTATGAGAGAAGCCTGATGCATAAGTGAAGTGGGGTATTAGTCAATTGTCAAAAAACGTTCCATTAGAGAAGGAAGGGACTAAAACAGAAAAATTATCACCTATCTTCCGACAGTCGATGGGTAGGTACTGTGTAACAGGGTTTTTTATAACACGCAACAGTTTCTCTCGCTTACCAACAGCAGTTATGCTCAGCTTTTGTAGCAGCTGCACTGAAAGTGAAGCAACATCAGAAAACAGAAAAATTAGACTAATCATAGATAGGATAGGAATAAAAACAGGGATGAGTGAAGAAATTTTGCTCAAGGTACTTTAACTTACACATGATGCCAGCAAATCTCTTAAATGTTCTAGGGATACGAACATGAGGTTTTACTTCAAAAAGGACACCTTTCTCAGTCCTCACATACAAAGCTTTTAATCGCCCAGCTTTATTTACTCGGCTATCTAAAATTGAAAGCATTGCCTGTGAAAGGAAAGAAGAACTTACACAAACATTTTAGGAAAAAGGCGAATGAGGATTTTTAACTAATTGCATCACCTAATAAAGCAATCATCAACTTTTTGCGATAATTAAGTGCAAATGAAGTTGGTCAACACTCAACACCAATTCCTTTCTTTCATTAGCTTTGCAAGAAATAAGAACTTATTTCACTTAAGTACTCTACTGAAAACGGATAGAAGCAGTAATTATTGCCCCAAAATGAGGGTAATAGGGCAAGAATGGACTTTCACAGGGATGCATTGGACATCAATTAAAATGTGTACATCCTACAAGCCCCAAGGAACAGTCAAGCAAATATAGCTACATCTAATCTTCCTGCTTACTCCCTCATGCTAGAAGAAGAATCTAACAGGAAGGAAAAATCTCATGTTCTCCTTTTCTATTAAACTTTTAGCAACTGCTGCTTATAGTTTTTTTCTCTTCTTCCTATTTCAACAAGAAATTATATACTAAAGAAGAAGCACCAGCTCGGCACTGCAATTCCACCTATGCTCCCCAGTTCCAATACACACTCAGAATCTGAACCAGAAGGAAGTAGAATAGAAGCAAGATCAAGTGGATGAACTCACTCTAAAGAACTAACTCTGAGCAAAAATATGGAAGGGAACCCACAGCCTAAGCAATCCATATCTGCATCTTTTCATGTAAGGTAATGGAGATGCTTTCGAAAGAAATAAAGAAGCTGACAGGCAGATATCATGCCTCGGTGCAAATTGTCAAATGTATAGATCAAACAAAGCAGCATAGAGAGATAGCCTGAGTTGCACAGAACCAGAAGGTGGCGGGTTGAGAAGGCATCTGATTTCATATTTGTTTTTTTTTCTCCTTTTGACAGTGGCAGAAACTTAATTGTTAAGTGTCAATTGGATAACTAAGCAAAAAAACATGTTGCCCACTTATCCATAGTCCTAACTTTGTTATGTTCTCTAAACTCTTCAGTAGAATTTTTTTTCTCTCTTGGGGCACAAAACAACTATTACAGATGGATGGCATATACTAGACGCTATTGCAAAGTGGATTCTAGAATTGAATAAGTGGATTCTAGAGCGATAAGCACGATCTTGTCTAAAGGTGTATGACCATTGCGATTGGAAAGATGGCAATTGGCAGAAGATGGATTAATTGATAAAGTTTTCGCACAACTATGTTAAGATTCCATTATGATAAACCAAAATGCCAGAGGAGAGAAACTAGAGAGTTTTGGAAGGCAAAGAGAGATCCATAGTGCAAATGAAACTGATTTTGGTGTTTCTTATTTACCTTTGGAGTACACGTGATATCCCCACTTGTATAAATGAGTGGGAAAATAACATGTTGGTAGAGTTTGAAAGAACTCATCTTTGTAAAAATTGTTGTACACAGCTTGTATCCAGAAGTTCTTTTTTGTATCAAAAGATATATCATTAATGACAAAAGGCTGTTTTGCATCCTATTCCATGTATTCAACTGAAACAAAATTTAGAAATGGGTAAGGGTACATATAGACTGAACAGACTCGGGTGTGCTCATTCCTAATTTCATCTCCTCTTTTCTCTTTCTTGCTCAATCCAAATTCATAGTGTACCCTTAGAGAAATAGAAATTTCCACCAGAGAAGTGAATGTATACTCACTAATATATATTATCAAAAGAGCTATAAGAATTAATACTTGGAGATTTCATGGACAACTACCAGATATCTCTCTCCTTATTGTTATTCCTTTATAGTAATTCAGGCACTGATTATCCTGGGTTACTCAGACTCAACTTGACGGCCTTGGATCAGAAAACATCATCTAAATGACTCTTTAACGCTCCTTCACTCCAAACTTGTTTGAGACTCTTTCAGTTTTGCCTGTTCCAAAAAGATTGGCAACTTTCTACATTAAGAAACTATCTAAACCTACAATTTCTATTTTTATAATAAAAATGTTTACATCCCTTTCTTTTGCCATCAACATGACTTGTTGGAGGTCCCACTACACACAGACAAATAGTTTTATGATAAGGGTACTTTTGACACCTGGAACATATTTAGCTTATGTGTCAAAACTCTTCTTTTATTTTATTTCTGCCCAATAAATACCGTCAAACAACTTGGAAAAAAAGGACCATGTTTTAATGTCCACTAATCGAGCTCATGCGCAAATCCACACAAACTCTGTACAAAGTTCATTGTGTCTCAACTTGCTTGTTTTAGTTTTGACTGTCCAAATTGACAAACTTAGGTTGAAAAGTCAAATCAGTTCATCCACTCTAACAGGATCAGGTCTCTACTCACGACATACTTTCACTTGCAGGACTCAATACCTGACCAGGCCATTCCACCAGCCATCTCCACAAAAAGTTAACAAAAGTTTGACACGTCAACTTCTTGATGGTTACCATTTATCTATGTCCCACATGCATATAGTGTCTCAAATGACAAATGCTTAAATCTGAAGTCTACAGGAACACCATAGTGTTCATACTGTAGGAATATTGGGCAACAAGATAGGCCTGGAGTTCCAAAGTCAACTAACCTGATGCGCAATATCAGGCCGATAATCAGAAGGGTTCCGACCATTCTTCTTCAGAAAGTTGGAGTGTTCATCCGAGTTCAGAAGTTGGTAAGTCTGCATCAACAAGAGGAAGAGATCATTACACACCATAACTTCCACTTCCTTACACACGGTAAAGGGAAGGGTGAGCACTATATGCGATGCTAAAGATAATAATAAGATGAGCTAGTGGGAAGTTGGATAACATCATATAATACTGAAAAAGCTACAAGCTTCTTCTGAAGTGGACATTCAAAAGCTGCATAATCAAAACCATGATAAAAGTAGAGGAACAAAATGACATTTGCAAAGACAAAGACAGACCTTTCCAATTTTAGCAATTTCAAGAGAAGCTCTTTCAATGATAAAAATAACACCAGGTTTAGTGGTTTGATCAGTTGCAACAACAGGAATGCCAGCTAGTAAATCTACAACTCTTTCAGCTGCCTCGGTGTCTGCCTCAGTGTGTTCTGTCTTCACTCTTTTTGTTGATTCCTCTTCCAAAGGTTCCTCAATTTCTTCTTCTTTGTCGTAATTCTCTCCTTTCTTTTTTCTCTTCTCCCCTTTTACTTTGTATGCACGCACCATTTCGAAGTAGCTCAGTACTTCAGGGAAGCAAAAAGATTGTCAATTATACATCTGATACAAAATCATCAATACATATGCTATTGCATTAACAAAAGTTCCGTGTTTGTTTCTATACACACTTCCTTTCAATTTGTTTGTCTTAATTTCCTTATTAACCCATTTAAAAGAATATCTCTTTTCCTTTTTTTTTGCAACTCTTTAATTCTAAGTTTCCAACTTTCCGGACCATTTTGGTACATTGTATCTTTGATAACTTAAGATACACCAGATTCAAAAATTCCAATTTCTTAAACACCGTGTCAAGTTAAAAACACACAAACAAATATTGAAATAAAGAGAGTGTTATTTTTCTTTTGGTGAATGCCCAAACGTAAAGAAAAGTTTTGCTATAGTAATAACAATATAGCATATTTACATACTAAAAAAACTAGTTTTTGTTGACAGGAGCTTAAGTAAGAAATTAATTTTTCAAAATGTTAAATAAACCTACAATACAAGAGAACATGTAATATAAATCCATGAAAACTAGTACATATATCAGGAATTTTTTCAGTCATAAAACATTTTAAGGTATAGGAAGATTATATTACTTGTTAATTATTTGTAATTTATTCAAAAATAAACTAAAAGATTACCTATAAGCTTGTTGTCGAAAAGAGATGAAGAGAAAGCACTTCAATTCCGTCAGTGTTCGCTGCAGAAGAGGCGCAGAGAAGAAGGTTCAGATATTTGGGGATTTTCTAATTGGGCTTCGGCCCCAATGGGTGAAGAGGGCTTAATATGGACTAAATAAGATTCATGGACTTGAGCCTACCTTTTTTGCTTCTCTACTCTTCTTTTTTTTTTTAATCTTTAAATGTACCTTTTTTTATTTTAAATGACATAAATTTATTTTTAAAATTGCATTGAAGTCATGTTGACGTCAGTATCCACCCTAAATGATATCGATAAGGTATCAATATACTGATGGAGTATCACAGAGTTTTTAAGTTCAGTGCTATATAATATCGATATGGTATGAATATACCGACGGAGTATCACAAAGAATATATTTACTAATTTAGAGTTTAATAAATAAGATTGTCATTTTAATAAAAAAAATTTTAATTATTTTATTTTATTTCTGAAAAAAGAGTTCAATCATATATGATACTGACAAGGTATCAATATACCGACGGAGTATCATAAAGAATGAAGCTCAATCTTATATGATACCGATATGGTATTAATATACCGATAGAGTATCATAGAGGATTATTTTATAGCAGTGATGTTGATGTCATCATGACGTCATGCGCGAAATTAAAAGGGAGAAAGTGAAGTAAAAGGGTAAATAGTTTGGGTCGTGAATCTATTAAGAGTAAATAGTTGGGAAAATTATGTGAATTGGCAAACATTACTACTAGAATTATGTGATAAGGGTATGGTTTTAATTAACTACACGAATTGGCTATGGTTTAATGAAATTTGCTATTATACACATCTAAAAGCGAATATACAAATTTCTAAAACAAATCTGAAAGCAAATATACAAATTTAGAAGCGAATATAAATTTAGAAGGAAATATATACAATCTTTTGAAAGTATAATTTGTATAATGCATCGAGACATACAACGTTAATGACCACAGCAAATATAAATATAGCTATGGAGAGTAATTAGGAAAATTATACCCATAGGAAATTATTAAGCTTAATATATTTGTCATTTCTGAAATTTTTCCTAAATAGTTTGGGTTGGGTCCAATTTGGATAAATAGTTTTACAATTGGGTCTATTTTGTGTAATTTTTCCTTTTTCAATTTATGTGATACAAATAAAATTAAGACAATAATATACTCAGTGAAATTTCACAAGTGAGGTCTGGAGAGGGTAGAATATATGCACACCTTACCACCATCTCATCGAGGTAGAGAGGTTATTTTCGAAAAACTCTTGGCTCAAGTGCAATAAATTCTGATATAAAAAAAAAGACAATGAAGAGAAATTGAAACAAGAAACAATGCAAAAGTAGCCCAAAAAAGCAATAAAACCATGTGATAATTGATAAATTGAAATGCCATAAACAACATAGTAGGGTAGATTTATACGTTTTTCAAATATTTTAGGTTATTAGTTACTATAATTTATAGTTTTTTTTTATGTAATTTTTGCATAATATATGTTATTTTTTTGTCCCAATTTATGTGGCACAGATGAAATTTCAAAAATCAATTAATTTTTTTATATGTTTTTTAGATAATTTAATTTGTTAGTTATTAAAGTAAAAAATATTATTATTAAAATTATCTACATTTTAAGATTATCTACATTTAAATTGATATACAAAATATAATTTTTAAGTAAGCAATAAATTATTTAATTAAAAATATGTAATTTAGTAGTGGAGTGAACATTTTAAGAGAAATCAAAATATAAATAAACATAAGAATTAGACAAATAAATTCAACTTAAATATATTGATAAATAGATATTGTTGTATAAAATGTAATTTTTTAATAGAAAAATATATTATCATAAAAATGATGATTAATTAAGGTTGTGGATGTTATTATAAATGTTGGGGATAATACACAAGTACTCCATCAACTATAATCAAAATCGCTAGGACACACCTTAACTATACATGGATCCTATTACCCCTTGAATTATTTTAAACTGTAATAAACACACCCTTCAGTGCAGAGGTGACACAAAAAGAGTGTTCACTTTTTTGGAGACATGTGAGAGACGAAAAAAGAAATATTAAAATCTGATTAATTTGGACACTTGTCCATTTTCAATTAGACATTTTCATTATTAATTAATACACTATTGACAAAATCCTTCATTTTCGTTTAGTTATTTTTTTTCCTCTTATTTTCCTTTTATATTGAAAAAGCTCCTCTTTGTCCTTTTCTTTCCAGTGTCTTTTCCTTTTTTGTTTCTTTTATATTGAAAAAAAAAACATTTTTGGGGGGATTTAGATTTTAACATCACACATTTTATTGAAAAAAATCTTTTATTGGGGGTTTAGTTTTTAACATCATACATTTTCTTAGTATGGCGGATTTGATGGGGCGGATAAATAAAATAACTAAAATGACTATTTTTTTAAAAAATAATTTAAATAAAAATTGTATTTCAATAAAATTATTAAAATGAGTATCTTATTTTTTTTAAAAAAAACTTAAAAAAAAATTGTATTTCCACAAAATTTAATAAAATAATCAAAATGGGTATCTTATTATTGTTTAAAAAATTAGTTTAAAACATATTTTTTCCAATAAAATTTAATAAAATAATTAAAATGAGCATGTTATTATATTTTTTAAAAAAATTAGTTCTAAACAAAATTGTATTTCAATAAATTTTAATAAAATAATTAAAATGAGTATCTTATTATTATTGTTTAATATAATTTAAAATAAAAAAATTTTCCACAAAATTTAATAAAATAATTAAAATTTAATAGTAATGAAGGAGGAGGAATTAAATGACATGGATTTTTTAATTTTTTTTTTAGATCTGACGATTTATTAACGTGGTGCTGACGTAAGGATGATGTGGAGGCGAGTGTAAAGCACCTCCCTTCATGTGAATGATTATATAGGTTTTAGGGTATGTTTATTACACTTTAAAATAATTCAGGAGGGTAATATGACCTATGTGTAGTTAAGTTG
The DNA here is from genome assembly GCF_947179165.1 of Solanum dulcamara. Classification (NCBI taxonomy): domain Eukaryota; kingdom Viridiplantae; phylum Streptophyta; class Magnoliopsida; order Solanales; family Solanaceae; genus Solanum; species Solanum dulcamara. The sequence continues at coordinate 65,693,205 of NC_077241.1, read as the reverse complement.
TATCCTAGTGATTTCGGTTATAGTTAAAGGGGGTACTTGTATATTATCCCTAAATGTTGTGAAAACTTATGTTAATATACATGAATGTAAAAGTGGTGTATAAAAGAGAGTTTAAGGGGGTATTTTTGTTATTTTACATACTTTATCTCAAGATAAGTTATCCTGAAATTACTATTTCATCCAAGGGAGTAATAACTTATCCCAGTACTAATTGTTAATCTTGAAATAAGTTATTCCAGCCTTTACAACCAAACAAGGGATTAAAAGGCACTCAAAAATTATCTTTGAATTAACTACTCTTATCCATCACACCAAACGACTCCTTAGAGATTATGTGGCTATTTTTTAGAAGCTTTAAAAAGTTATTTTTTTTGTCAAAGAGTACTTTTTCGAAAATTACTTAGAAACACTATTAAAATTTAATCAAACACTAATTAATACTCATAAGTGCTTTCAGATGTGAAATTTTAATTTTAATTTTATGGGTTTTAAATTTTATAACAATGACTTCAGCTGTTAATAATTGAATTCTAAATTTATATTTATACATATTTTAATACACTTCCTAATATAAACAAACACATTATATGAGCAAAAGTTACTGAACTCGATTAAATTCATACTCAATTTTCTAGCTCCGCCTCTAAATGCTTTTGAAATTTTTGTTCAAACACAAACTGTCTCTTACAGAAAAGTATTTCTAGAAAAACCACTTTAGAAATAAGCACATGCTATTAGTGGAAATTTTTGGATCGAATTTCATATTCAATGTTGAGGTTGAAGAACATTGTAGTTTTGAGCACGTCGCTTGTATATACCACTTAAATTCAATTATTTTTATTTGAACTTTAAATAAAAATAACTTAAATCAGATAAACATATCTGAACTTGAATGATATGTGTCTTTGTCAAGATAAAGTTCAAACACCATTTATCTGCAGTGGTTTAACATTGGTACACATAAAAAAAAAGGGAAAAAAAGAAAGAAAGAAAAAAAGAAGTAGGCACAAATTAAAAAGTAGCGTCAAAATCATACACGTACGCTTCTTTTCTCATGTGATGCGGCAGGTTGGCTACATGGTGACACGCCAAAGCTTTTACGTTGAATAGTCAAACATCATAGGTTCAAAGACATTTGTCACAAACAAAAATAAAATATGAACTTAGGATCCACATCATAAATAAGAAAAAATAAAAGTTTGTAAGCCCGCTGATTTGACGTTAAAGAATAGATTATTCACCTAAAACTTGCATTTGCGTGCTAATCGTGGGAGTTCATAAATGGGCACAATCAAAATTTGGTAAGATGATAACATAAATTGAGTTTAAATGAAGCAATAAAAATTCTTATAGCTTACCTTATTATTTGAGATTGAGGCATTGTAGTTGTTGTTGGTCAATAACTACTATTTTATTTCACTCGATAATTTTTTCAGCTCCATTTTATAATATTCTGGACTACTCATATATATTCAAAAATTATACATATTTGTGTCCTCCAACTAAAAATAATCATATATTTCAACTAATAAGAAAGATGTATAGAAAATAAAAACGTTTAATGAGTATTATAATATTGAAATATGTAGTTGAACTCACCTTAGAATTTCTAAGAAAATAATAAAAGAATATTAGGACAAATTAGTATTATTACCAATCTTGGAATTTTTTAGCAAATTAAACTAAGAGCTTTAGCAATTTCATCTTTTTTCTTACTTATCAACACCTAAAAGAATCATATAATAGTTTACTTCTTGTGGTATTGCACAGTTCATCCAACAGCTTATTTGTAAAGATTTTAATCTAAGCATAAAGGACGATAATAACAATTCTCTCAAAATCATATATCATATAAAAAAAATTAAAAAAAAAAAGAAGAAAAGAACAATGAACTAAAACAAAAAAAATCACATACTATAGAACAATATGAATATGACTTAATTTTTTTTTCAATTATACATTTTTAGAAAAAAAGAAAACGAAATCGTGAGTTTATTTAAGGAAAGGAAGACTTCTATTTTTAAGAAGGAATAAAATTATTTATGTTGTATAACTTCCCATATATTTAGGAAGATCAAGATTTTTCGTATATTTATTATAGTCAATATTTAATATTAAAATAATTAAAAAATGATGAAAAACCTATTTTGTTTAAAACGGTATTTTAATGAACCGCAAAAAATTCAAAAAACATTATTAAGGACCTTCATGCTTTTAATATAGTAAAGATAAAAATTAGACATAAAGAAGATAGATGTGTTATTTTTCTATGATCAACATTTCTATTTATCTTTTATCTCATTATTTTTTTGCATTTTTTCTTCATTTCTCTACTGAATCTACTAATTAAATGAATTAACAAAAATCTTAAATATTCTTGGACAACAAATTATACGTAAGTGTATCGAGTCAATCCACATAGGAGAGCAGGAACCTAAGATGATCTTATTGTGAAATTAATTCTACCTTTATTCATTTTGTGTAATATAAAGAATACAAAGTAAAATACGTTGCAAAGAGAAGAGCATTTTCGTTCCAATTTTTTTTTTTTAAAAAAGAGTTTATGTAGAATGTGATGTAGTAAGTGTTTGGCTCAAGTTTCTAAATATTATTGGCAAGTTATTCTTGAGTGAAGAGTCGTCATTTGTTTGGTTACAAATTTTTTCAAGAATATTTGATTGTTTCAAAAAATATTATTTTATATCCGTATGTTCTAAAAATTTATTAAAAATACCCATAAATTTGTGTTATAATTTTATAATGAACATATTTTTTAATTTTTTTTTATAACAATCAACAACATCAAAATAACAATATGGGCAAGAACAATACATTAATCGAATTAAAAACAAATTATTCTTTTTTCTTAATCTTGTCACTCAAACTATTCTTTTTCGGAATAGATAATAACAAATTATTCTTTTATAAAATCTTCCTCCATTCTATGAACAATCTATTCCCGATTGAAATTAATAAATGATGACTATTCTACAAAATAGAAAAGTTTGGGATAATTTTTAAATTGGGATAATGCATAAGTACCTCCTTGAACTATGACCGAAATTCCACTGACACACCTTAACTTAACTAGGGTCCTATTACCCCCCTGAATTCATTTTATTTTTTTGCATTTTCGTGCATCTTTTGTGCTGACGTGACACCTTCAACCAAGTAAGTTAGTTGTATTTGTACACACGCGTTGTCACGTCAGAAAAAAAATTTAATTTTTTTTAGTTTTAAATTCTTTTTAAATATTTTGAGTTTCTTTATCTTGTATTTAAATTAAGTTAATACACGTAATTTTTATTTTTAAAAAAAAAATTGTATTTAAACTTTTTTTAATTTTTTTTTACCTTCATTCACTGTCTTTTCTCTTTTATTTTTCTATTGATTTTATTTACTTTTTTTTTTATTTTCTTTGTCATTCCTTTTTGATCTGATTTCAAATTTAATTCTAAATGCCTTGTATTTAAAATAAGTTAATTTCGAATGCATATCAAAATAAGTGAAAAAATCAAATAAAACATAAAAAAATAAAAATATTAAAATTAAAGGAAACTTTTTAATTATGTTTTTAAAGAATCCATATATTTTTTGAAAAATAATTAAAAGTGAAAAGAAAAAAAATTATTGATAGAAAAAAAATTAAAAAATTAAAGTGAGGAAAAAATTAAAATAAATATTTTACATAGAAAGAAATGATAATGATTTAATATATATGTAAATTTTAATATCAATAATTATATGTATTGACTAATTATAAAGTTATCAATTAAAAAAGGACATGCGTCCAATTTTTTTCACCCATCACTTATTTTCAAGAGAGTGTGAGTTTCATACATAAACTATCACTTATTAATTTGATAAACACATCTCTCTCTTTTATTTCAATATCATCATGATATGTGTATTACACTCTCTCTTTCATTTAAAAAAATATCACATCACACTCTACATGGACAAAATATTCTACCTTTATAGAAATTAAAATTAAAGATAAAGTATTACTATGTCACGGCCCAAAATGGGTCATGAGTGGCACCACACTTAACCTCCTAAGTGGTAGAGTCAATAATACAAACTCCAACATATAAAATATGACAATAACGCGGAAGCTCAAATTATGAGAGTAAGAAGTAATTAAACCACTAAAGTCTATTAGATACGTTTTTTCAAAACCTGAAAGTCATCACTTCAAGGACATCTAATTCTAAAATGCTACGTCTGAAAATATCAAACACCAGAATAAATAAATAATTTAATGTGTCCGAAAACTAAGGACATCATGCCATGCTCGAGAGAATCCAACACTAGCTAGAAGGAATAGCTTACCCTGGAACCTGATGTGCTGGACACTGGCTAAAGCTGAGGTCGAGTTGAAGTCGATGGAACATTCTTTGTACTCCACAAAATAAAACAAATAAAAATACAAGTAGGGGCTAGTATGGGACAACATGTACTGAGTAGGTATCATCAGCCGACTCAAAATAGAAATCAATATGCATAAAGTAATAGCGAAAAATCAACCATAGCACTTAACAAGTGATAACCAACAAGATCAAGATCAAGTGACAACACAATGAACAATTACATAACCAATCAACAATATTAAGATCACACATGAAGACTCAGGCCTCCACATCACGCTCTTTTAAAAAATGAGTTATTGGAGATTGAGTAACATTAAGTTATTTTAATTTATTTTCCTTTAATATTACAGTATCGGAATATGACACTCGATCCAAATATACTGTGCCGAAATGTGACACCCAATTCAAACATACCGTGTCGGCTTGTGACACCCGATCCAAATATAATTAATTTATCATTCTTTATTATTACATTCTATTTCATTAATAATATTTCATCATGCCTTCTTTATTCAATGTACCATTTTTGATAGGACAAGTTCAAAATTATAGATTTCACGGTCTTTGAATTTCAGACCAATCACAACAACATACTAACCATTCAAACTACAACAATTAAATACATAGTAAACTTCATACATTACTCAATGACTATCAATCGCTATTAAGAGTCTATCTATGATATAGAATAAAATCATAACCTACCTCAACCAAAGAACCAAAAGTCAAGAAAGCTAATTCACCAGTGTTTTTTCCTTTCTTCAATGTCTCACGTTTCCAATCTATCAAGTATACAATATTCGTAAGCAAACAAACCCGTAGAAACCAATAACATATATATGTTAACCTATACCCAACAACTCACCCAACTCTATATCAAGTCCCTAAACCTCAAGCCTAGGATTAAGCCTCAATTCCTCCAATATCATAATTCTAATGATATTTATATAATACACTACACCTAATATTTAATTAACTATATTAATATATCAAAACTTAAATCATAATATGATAATCGTAAGAAAATTTAAAAGTAATATAATAAATACATATGAACTAACATCAAAGTTACCAAATCAGTAATTTAATTTGAGAAAACCCAATATGCAAATCCTTAAACCTGTCAAAACTACCTCATATGCACCTAATCATTACATTATATATATATATTCCTGCTGTATTAAGATTAGTAAATCAGAAACTATAAAGATGAAAATAAAAAAAATAGTATCCGAGTCCACAGAATTCACTGTGTGTCCTTAAGAAATTTAATTCCCTCACTGTACCCGAGGTTATGGATTATTTTTGTTACGATCCAACCCCGCAGGCCGTGACTGGGGTCCGACCTAGACCCCCGTCTACCTAACTATCAAATATAAGGACTATACACCAGAACCCCCATGGGTGATAACATATGTGCATACATATAACCTCTTTCATTTACATCATGTCATGAAAGGGCATGCAAGCCGACAAGACTGCCTTAACATAATAATATTTGAAATATGTCGTATAGGCACAACTGAAACAAACTTATAAACAACCCACGTACATATGTCTACAGACCTCTAAGAATATCAACGGTAACATATGGCGGGACAGGCCCCCGCTGTACCCATGAATAAGCAAACATATACATCAAGGGTCAGTACCAAAATCTGGGCTCTGGCACATCGGAGCGCTTCCAATTCGCTGAGTGGAAATCCTAAGCTGGCAGATCTCCAAAGTAAGTACCTTACCTGCGGGCATGAAATGCAGCCCCCCGAAAAAAAGGGGGGTCAGTACGATATATGTACTGAATATGAAAAGCATAACACATCATAACTAAGACCATAGCTGAACCAGGGATGCAGGGGACAAGTATAACAATTAACAAATTATTGTACCTGCACCTTAGGACACATAGTCATATACATCATTATACACTGTGCCCGGCCCGCTAAGAAATTTGGTGTCATAATTATTTCATCATATTACCATATCATCATATATCGTACCCGACCCATTATGGGACTCGGTGTCATAGTCATATTATCATGTCATCATCCCTTTCCATCATGTATATCATTTCATCATGTCATCATATACGACATCATATCATCGTATACGGCATAATCTTATATGTCATCATACTATAACCGGTCCACTATGGGGCTCGGGGTCCCAATGTATCCCTATATTTTCACATGCATGCCTACATAAAGTATTCGGCCCTTTAGTGAGGGACTTGGTGAAGGGAGTAGTGTACGTCTATAGTGTACCATTATCACATGGTAAAATATGCCGAGGAACGTTTGGCCTGATCCATAATTTAAAACAATGCCGAGGAACGTATGGCCCGATCTATATTTTCATCATATCATCGTATATATATATCCGGTCCGGGACTCGGTGAATAACATCATCACATACGGCGTCATCGTATGCTTCACTTCATCATATACAGCATTTCATCATCGTATACTTCATACACATATATATATATATATAGCCGGCCCGGAACTCGGTGAAATAAATAGTAAAGCTGCGCCCGATATAATTTCTAGCCCATCGTGGGATGCGGAGAAAGAAGGGTTACAGTATTCACGAGTGAAGTAGTGAGAAAATATATGCAACTAAGTCATCATCTGAGACTCGATGAAACAGTCAAGTGAACCGTCACCTAAAGACCCGAGGAGTAATTATTTGAGGTACCTCTTTAGATGTCATTAGGCTCACATTAGCTGGGGCCTCAAAGATCACAGACATGCATCAAGATAATGCCACACAATTTATGCAATCAGAAACACAACTTACACAGTCAAAGACTTAACTTATGCAATCAGAGGCATAGTTTATGCAATCGGAGACATTGATAATTTTAGAGCCTTTAGGAAGAGGAGCTTGTATCTCCCCTTACTATTTAGCATAAAGTGGCTCAGGATTAGTGGTCGAACCACTTTAAGACTCTTAATATTCAAAAGTGCCTACAAGTCACGAGTGATACCCAGAGTTTATAAGGGAGTTACCTTCAAATCCATATCCTACATTACATACAGTCAAGTCTTTCCACAAGTAAGAAGAGACAGGCTTTACATGTGCTGCTTTTCATTTTTTAGACTCAACTATTACTAGAGTTCTAACATCAAGAAGTGAACAGGAATATGTACTCATACTTAGCACTTTAGGAATGGAATAACTCTCAAATTTCAAATACATAACACTTACATCTAAGACATGCCAAAAGAGAAGAAAGGATAGGCTTTACATACCTGTAGTAGCTCGATTGTAGTCCAGCTTGTTTTGTTTCTCCTTCAACCAATTTAACATGAGAGTAATACCAAGATTACTAACTTTCAACTTTCCATCTTCCCAATCTATACTCAAGTATCTATAGGGACCATTTCTTTGCTCGCCTTCCTCGACTAGTTCATTACTAGTTCCGAAGTTACCGGAAATCGGGCAACATCTTCCCTATAACTTACCTTATCCAACTGCTAATCTTAGCAGCCATATTAACAACAACAACCAACATCTATATATACAATCAAATCACTTTAACATTACTTACTACAACTCCAAACAACTAGCTCAAAATATGATACCAAAATAGAGTTTTTAACCTTTATTTCGTAAAATATTTAACAATACGAAATGGAAGGTTGTGTGGATGCAACCAGCAGTACCCACACCCCTTTTAGAACACTTTCTAGCCCTGCAACATGTAATCCAACCAGCTGCAACCGCAGCACCACAATCATAACAAACTACTCGATTTTGATTTCACTATAACAACTTCAATTTAGTTTGTTTCTAATGTCAAGCATCCTTATATAATTTTTCCACTTACAGCCTCATTTAAGACATGTATTATACTGCATAACAACATCATAAACGCCAATTTGAAATAAAAAGCCTTAACTTGCCCGAAACTCGCCAAAACTTGCCAAAACTCGCCTCGGAAGTTCTCCTAGCGCGGCTGAAACTTCGTGGCTGTTTGTTATCCTTTTGGTGCTGATCCAAACCATAAATTTACATTACTAACACCTTCATACCCTCGAGGTATACTCTAGATAATTAATTCACGGAACGAAATTGGAGAACTTACCTTTTTTTTCCCAAATTCGTAGCTCTCTTTCTCTCTAACCTAAGGATTTCTCTTCTTCTTTTTTTTTTAGAATTTTCTTGGATAAGAATGAATTGTTTGGATAAATATGACCTAAAAGTCATAAAACATATATATAGGCTACTTTAGAGGTGACACATGTCAACCCCTAAGCGGTGACACATGTCAAGCCCTCATTGGGCCAACACACCACCTCCTCCAACCATGAGCTGCCATGTGGCATGTGGGCCCTACCCCTTACTCTAGCTGCTACCATGTGGCTCCTCCAACTTATGTTATATGGCACTCTCCCATGCTGCCACGTATTACCTTCTTTTCCCCTCGTGGGTTCGTAATCTCATCTTACTTTACGAATGTAATCCTTGCTACGTAAGCTTAGTATGTACTCAAGTAGCTTAAGTATATAAGGTTTCCAAGTTGGTAGCTTACGTAAGTAAGTCAAGTCCTACGACTCATTACTTGGCCTCCAACTTCTTCCGAATTCTTATAACCATATGTCCAATCTTCCCTACTATGGGGTATCACATTCTCCCTTCCTTAGAGTTATTTGATGACGTCATGGATTATCCGGCTCACATGGTGACTTCAAAGAAGATTAAGAGCCTTTCAAGAAACTTACAAGCTTAAGAAGTTTACGTAACTTAGGAACCTTCCAAGGTACAAAAGTACGGGGTATAACAATTTCCTCCTAAGATAAAATGGATAAATTATTAAAGAAGTAGTGATACCTCAAACTTACGCGCCTTTGATTCATTCATCGAATATACCTACTATCTTTTATCAACATACATATTTGATAACATATATAACTCAAATGTTCAAAACTTAGACAAAATGCATTTAGATCATGTAACAGTCATCCATTTTTGGTGTTATTGAGTCATAGGCCATGCCCAAACAAAGTACAAGCCAAGTTTTTGGCCAGAGAGTTGACTTTGGTCAATAATCGAGGATCGGATGCTCGAAAATGAATTTCGACGACTTAGTTGAATTCGTAGGGTGATTTTAGGCCTAGGAAGAGTGTTTCTGTGTATTTTCGAAAGCTCTAAGGGCGTTTTAGTCATTTGAGGCATAAAATTGATTTAGTTGCGACTGTTTGAATTTTGGATCAAGAAGATTTAAGCACCACTTTTGTTGGTAGAGGTCTATCTTTCTATGCCCATTTTCACTGTCAAATTCTTTCGATTTCAATGGCCCCCTTTATATATGCACTTCTCAAAGTCACCTTTCTCAGTCGATGTTTGAAGCTTTTATTGGAGCACCGATTAAATTCAAATTATGCATTGCAAGGCCCATTCGGAGGTGATGCTCCCGACATAATTTTCTTCATATCTAGGCTCAAACTCAAGACCTCTAGTTAAGGGTGAAGCAATCCAACCAATGCACCACAACTCATGTTGGTGATTAGATCAACTATCAATTATTCTATTTTTCAATCTAAACTATCACCGTCTACTCAATTAGGTGTAGTGTGAAACCTAGAGAAAAAATGATAATACAAATGTGACTTTGATCATTATCTCCCTATTTAATATAAAGAAAATAGTTGTATTGCAAGTCTAATGTTGTTATTGACGATAACATAGAGCTATAAAAAAGAAATGATGTGACAAATAATTTAATACCATAACGGGTAGAATTGGGGAAAGAAGCTTCATAGTTATAGATATTATATTTTGTGGTTGATTATAATACATGTGAAGAATCATGTCTACATATATATAATTATGGAGTTTGCACTATTTTAGATGACTGAATTGATACATCTTCAAAAAGCTAACGCTTTATGGCCTGCACTTGCACTTATGTGTCAAATGATAATTTATTACTTTATATCTGTTTTATCTTTATTATTAAATACTATTCATTTCACTTATAATTAATAGGAGTGACATGATATAATTATCATTTTATTTGTTATTTGTTAAGAAGTGTGCCAAGTAAAACATAAAAAATTAGATCGAGGGAGTATAATTTTTCGTTTCCCTCAAAATTGCAATGAAATGAATTAGTTTCTTTATTTATACTCAAAGATCTTAAAGTTTTATTTGTACAATTAAAGAAAAAATTACCTAAATATACATGTTATTTTACCATAATTTTTAAAATTCTCCATCATTTAAAAAAAATTCAAAAATTCCCTCTCGAATAGATAACTCCACTATCGCTGATACATCCCTATCCCCCTCTTGGATACATCCCTCTCCTCTCTGATACATCTCTCCCCTATCAGATGCTTCCCTCACCTATGTATTCGGATGTCCTATCTCCTCTATGACACATTTCTATCCCCTCTTGGATACATCCCTCCCATATATATCCGAATATTCGCTGATGTATTCTGAAGTCCAGTGATATATTCGAAATTCATAAATTTTAAGGGGTTTTTGTAATTTGAAAAAAATTTAAAAAATAATATAATTAGCTCTTAACACTATGAGATTTATATAAATTACACATAGTTAAAAGGGGTCTTTACCTAAATACTCGACAATCGAATTTCCTTTTACTTAAATAATTTAGTGGACGATTGTTTAGATTAATTATTTAATTAAAGCTCCAAAACAAGGACAAATAGATTTAAACTTTTATTATGTGTTTATTTAGTTAGAAATGAAGCAGTAGCTTATTGGTAGATTTGGCTTAGGCAAAACCGTCCAATATTCCAATCTAAATCATAGACTTGTCTAGGTCTACTAATGTTACGATTAAAAGATGAAACATTTATCATTTGTTTGGAGTACAATTATTCTCATCACTTAATTATTAAGCTAACAAATTAATGTCTAGCCGACTCCTAATAAATTAAATAAAAAATAAACTGGCCATTTTTCAAATTTTTCTTTGTGTAAGTTAGCGCTAGTATCTCAAATAGTGCATATCATGTTTGGCCAAACTTTTTGAGATATGTAAAGTATTTATTTTTTTAAAATAAAGTATTTGACTAAATTTTTGTCAAAAAATAAATACATCTAGAAAGTAGCAGTTTTTAGAAGCTAAAAAAAATAATCCTCCTTAAATTCACTTTTTTGAAAAGTATATTTGGGGACACTTTTTAAAAGTTATCCAAACATTAATAATTTCTCAAAAATATATTTGAAATTGATCGATCAAATACAAACGGTTTCTTGCCAAAAATATTTTTATCGAAAAACATTTTTCAAAATAAGATCATTTTAAAAGTTAGGCCAAACAGACTATTAAAAAAACTTCCAGAAAGTTTGATCAAAAAAGATAAAGGAAAATTTTTGCATTAGCCTTCATTAAATTAAATTTTTTCTGTTAAGCCCAGCTGGGAAAAAAAATCTTAGAACAATACTTCTATTATAGTCCTCTTAGATTTCATGCTTGAAAAATATGATCTAAGATATCGAAATAGGACGACGAAAAATATAAAAGAAAAAATCTTACCTGTTACTGATAAATATAGTATTGCTAGAGCAAAGATCAAACTACAATTATAAATTTCTGAAAAAAAATCAAAAACAAAAGTCAGATATAAAATGAAAAATCCAAAGTGATGAACAAAGCAAATGACAACTAAAAATAGAAGTAAAGCGGAAGTAATATTACCTTGGATGAATATCGATTCTCCTTAATCATCTTGACTTTGGTAAGCTATTTTTGCAGGTCTTTTTATTTTTTATAGATGTTTATCAGTTTAGATGGACGTTGTCGGATTACACAACTAAGTTAGACTTGATTTGTTGTCCAAAAGAACAGAACTTTCAAGAATTTTTTGCTATTTTGAGGTATGTTTTCCTCTCAACTGTTCTATAGTGACATTTCTAAAGAAAGAAATGAGAATAAAGCTTGTGGAAAAGAGTAAATTTTTTGATAAGAGGTAGTGTAATACACATGTAAATAATAGACACCAAGCTAAAAGTATTTCTCACCTTACTTTTTGTACAATTTGTGAATGCAATGTTGATGCTTGAAAAGTCAAGTATACCCTCAACTTGCAATTTATTAGCATTATGCCATGTTGAAACTAAGCCTTTTCTAATATAGTAGAAATATTTTCGATTACAAATTTTCACAGACAAGTTTTCTTTTAACTAATTATTCTTTAATATAATTCTTTCACTTATAATGATTTCTTTTCAAATCTGCTCTAAAATAGTATTATTTCACAAGAGATAGTAAATAACATCATAGATTAAATCTCATATACGAACCATTATCATATATATTACTACAAATATTTTTTCACTTTATTTGAATTATTTTAAAAATTAGAATTGAAGATAAAGTTGTTTGTAATTATATTTTTGCAAATGATATTTGAAAAAATAAAAAATAAGATCATTTTTATTAAACTAAAAACCTTAGAGTAAAATTTTCAAAATCTAAATATAATGAAACTGGAAAAAGCGGAAACAAAATTTTTCTTAGTCACGCTGAGGGAATTTTTTTTTAAACAAGTACTCCCTCTGTTTCTATTTAGTTGTCACCACTTTAAATTTTATACCCTTAAGAAATTAGGTAAGTTTATCATTGTATTCTTATTTAGCGTTTTCTTAAAGTCAAGTTTGCAATAAATGAACATAAATTAATTTATTTTGATTAATTAATTTGACCAAAGAACAAAAATTAATTACTTAGTTTTTCTACGTTGGTCATATTCATACTTTCAATGCTAATAACCCTCAAGGATAAAATAGAAAAATAGTGTCACTTATGCATTGATTTTGTGAAATGATAAATATTAAGGAACATTTATTTTTAATAAAAATGACATGTAAATAAGAACGAAGAAAGTAATAATTATCGTGGTTTTCAAAATTGTGAGTTAAAATTAGCGAGAAAACAAAAACAAAAAAACAACAACACAAAAACAGGAGCCTTAGGGCATCTCCAATCCAAACATCAAATTTTACACCAAATTTGGTGTAAATCAACTCGAACCACTGCAACAAATTTCACACCAATTTTTTTTTCTCTCTTTATTATTATATTATTATTTCTTATTTCATTTATTATTTCTTATTTCACCAAATAAAATTCTTTCTAAAAAATTCCCTATATATAATTTTCATATTGTTTTAAATTGTAGTCATTTAATATAAAATTATTTTATGCCAATTTTTTTTAAATAATATAAATTGCTAGCAAATATTACATAATACATAATAATGGATAACACAAATAAAAGTGAAATCATTAGCGAAATACAATTAAATAAATATTACACAATTAAAAATTTTATTTTGTCAATTACGAGTTTGTTGAATGTTTATTATTTTCGATAATTCTAAAGTACATTGTATTATTTGTCCACCAATTTATGTTTTTACATATTTAATTTTGTGAAGGTTAATTGTACTTATATCCAATTAAAATTTATAGTAGAATTAAAATAAATTTAATTTAGAAAAAATTCAAGATAGGAAAATAATTTATAAAAAAAATAAATTTTAATCTAAAATTAACATTATTAAAATATTACGTAAAAATAATAAAATTTTAATTAAAACATACAATTTATATAATGTTTAATTAAAAGTATTGTATAATAAAATAATAATAAAATATTTAAAAAGTACAATTGGTGTGATGAATAGTGTTACACCAAATTTGGTGTAACACTATTCACACACCAAATTTGGTGTGGATTAGAGTAGTTTTATATTAAATTTTATACTAAATATAATATTTGGTGTAAAATTTATTGTGGATTGGAGATACTCTTACGAAAGGTGAAAAGAAAAAAAATAATCAAACTTCGGTCAAACGGGTCGTAAATAATTGGTTTTGGTAGGTTTTAGTCTTCTGCTCATTTCGGAAAGGCAAAATCTCACCCAGTGCTTGATGCCTCCATTGCACACTGGTAGGGGTGATAATTGAGTGGATTGAGTTAAGTTTGAATGAGTCATAATTGGTTAAGATAATAATTGGATTAAGATTCAATTCAATCCAAATTAATTTGGTTCAAAATAGGTTGGGTCAAAATGGGTTAGGTAATGGATTATATAATGGATCAAAACCCAACCCAATTCAATTTTTACTAAGCTTAATTATTTTTTTGTTATTTAAATTATTTTAGTACCTAATAAAATTGTTTTTTTCTTTATTATGACTATATATAACATATCAAATTGAAAAAAAGTGTGTTAAAAATATTTTAACAAAATTTCTAATGAGCCAATCAGGGTTACATATCAACCTAATTTTTTAGATGAAATTTTCAAAATAAATCTCTCTAGCTACATTTTAATATTTATTGAAAATGACAATAATTTGACTTGCTATTTAGACACTTTTTTTTTTACTTAATAGAATACAAGTAATTGAAAACAGATTTGAGAAAATTATGGGAGAGTATCTTTTAAATATGGTAAATGCTAATTACGTTACTTATTAGGAGATCTAAATAGGCGAATTCAATTATCATTTTTCTCTCTTTCTTCGTTAAGGAACTTCAATCTTCTTCCTCATCCTCCATTAACGATTTTCAATAAAATTTGTGACTCTGCAAAAAGGAGATCGATCCGGAAAACACAACAAACATGCTTATAGAAAATGAATATAACTTGAGAAATGATACATAAAATAAAAAGATGATCTGATGATAAAAAATTGGACCATAGTTCAGAAAAGATACAAAAATAAAATGAAATACAAAGCATGTTGAATGGGATAAAGATCTACTAGCCTATAAATATTTAGAAAGCATACAAAAAATGCAATGAAATACAAATCAGATAGAATGGAATACAGATCTACTTGTTTATAAATATTCAAAAATGACACAAAAATGTAATGAAATACAAATCATGTATAATGAAATAAAGATGTACTTGCTTATAAATATTCAGAAAGAATACAAAAATTCAATAAAATAAAATTTGCATGATAAATACAAAATAAATAATAGATAAAGAATATCATTTTCCGTAAACGGGTTGGGTTGGAGTGGGCGGGTGGGTTGATTTGGCCAGCCCTACACACTGGGACTGGAGTAGCATAGCATTAGTTAGCATTAATATTCTGCTTAAAAACTTCCGCCACATTTCTGAATTTTCATCTTCCATCTTCATCTCCAAATCATAATCACCGATATGGGAAATCGAATTGCGAGAATCCAAAACGACACGCTCTGGTCGATATCAATGAAAGAGCATCGCATGCTGGGTGGCTCAACCTCTCAGTATAGCTACACAGTTCGTGTGGATGCTAACGACAATACAGAGATTCCTGCTTCTCTCTTCCTCAAACGCAATCATCAGTCCGGAATGCCCTCTGAGATCGTCATATTTACAGATGGAACTGAGGTCCGGGAAAGCTTAATATCTCAAGATTTCGTTAGATACGTGAAGATTATACTCTGTGTTGAAGGTCCGTATCTTGTTGTTAAAGGTGTCCTTCCTCAATTCCTCGATCTCTGCTGGTTCCGGTGAGTATCTCTTCATGGTCGTATTACTTTTTTAACAGTAATTGATTTCGGTATCTTCTGAAAATCTATATGTGTTTGGATTTGCTCTTTGTTACGTTGTTATTAGGCAATATTTTGTGACACTATTGAATTCAATGATTGTTTGGTGTGTTTTCCTTATTAAAAAGTAAATTAATTTACAGCAGGGTAGAAAATTGCTAGTGATTATGCAATAAAATAAATTAGTTTTATAATGAATGAAAATTGTATATCTTGCCTAGTGTGTTTGAAATAAGGGAGAAAAAGGTATGGTAGGGGAATGAAAGTTTAATTGATTAAATTAATCACTGATGTTCAATTACCTTCAGCTAATTTGATAGTCTTTACAAAGAATGAATTTTACAATTTTACCAATTGAGTTTTGAGTTTTGTAGCTAAAGAATGACAATTGATTGTTGAGGAACATATGGGATCCAAAAGCTACTTTCTGGTATGATAGTAATTAACACGGACTATTGGTTTCCTTTTGGTTTCTGCTGAGTAAAATTGAAACACTGTCGTGTTCTATAAGTAATCATAAAACATTGTGTAAGGGAGAAAGCGTGAAGCTTTTCAATATTATTCTGGGACATTTGATAAATATGGACTAAATTTGGGTTAGAGTGGATGGTATATTTTTAGGCACAGGGTGTGTTTTATAGGTTGCAGTTTTCTAATTTGCACTACAGAATGAGCAAGCTATGGTATGGGTTCTGGGATTGCTCGTTAAAGCAACCAAATAATTAGCATTGAAGTGGAATTGAATTATATGGGAGGCAGATGTTGGTTAGCTGATATTTGCCTGTTGTTTTTGTTAATTATTATGCTTCTTTGATCAACTGATTTTTCTGAAAAAGATCATCTGATACCGGATAAAAAATGTAAAAGAAAAAAAAAAGCTTCTGTAAGAAATTCATTCTAGTGGTCAGAGTTCCTCATGGTGCAGGACAATGGTCTTTGTTAAAGCGGGGATCAGAAGAATTCACTGTAATTCTATTGTTTCTTGGCAATTGATTGTTATTTGAATGATGAAATGTGCTTTATCTAGATTAAAATAGTTTGTTCCTCTAATATATTCTTCATCATGATGCTGTTTGGTTTGAGTCTTTAAGATTCTACCTAAATTGCATCAAAGAAAGATGCAAGAGTCAGATGGTGTAGGAGTTTCTTTGTTCAAAGTGGTGTAATGTCTT
The DNA here is from genome assembly GCF_947179165.1 of Solanum dulcamara. Taxonomy (NCBI): domain Eukaryota; kingdom Viridiplantae; phylum Streptophyta; class Magnoliopsida; order Solanales; family Solanaceae; genus Solanum; species Solanum dulcamara. The sequence continues at coordinate 65,676,123 of NC_077241.1, read as the reverse complement.
AAGGTCTCATATATATATGTTTTGCTAAATAGAAGTGTTGAGTGAGTTGGCTTATACTTCAGACTTTAGAGCTTTGCTTCTATAAACTAAATAAATGCGGTTAAGCAATCATGTTTGGTTAAGCCACGAGAAATTGACATCATCTCACTTCGCCTCCGAGTCCACTTGGTGCATGCTGTGGAAATTTTGAGGATAATTAGGCATATCAATCCTCTAAAATATAGTCTGTGACATATATTAGCAGCATTGCGGATCATTCTCCTGTTTTCATCCTAGCTTTGCCAGTCATTCTCCCCGTTACCTGGTTCTCAGAGATGCAAGGGAAATCATTTAAAACAAACACTACAAGTCATTGTCATGAGAAACTTTACTGGCAGAGAAAGGATTAGATGCAAGCTTTGGGACATGAAGAGTAATATTTTCATAGATTCTTACTAAGCCCCCTGCAATAGGCAGAATCGCCCATCTTCTATCCTAGATTTTTAAGGGGTTCATTGGAAAAAGTATTCACTACTGAGCAAGGATAATAGGTAATGAACAAATGAAAGACACCATGTGGTTAGAAGTCCCTAGGTCGATTATCCATGTTACATAATTGGTAAAAATGTACAGGGAAAATAGAATTACTACATGTGTATGCTAAAGAACTACATGCAGTACCGTCTTTATAATTAGTTTTTTTACAGTTTCAAGAGTTCATTCACTTACTCCTTTACTGAATGGACTTGACTCGGCCTTACTTGCAGTAAATCCAACTGTAAGACAAAATGTAAATATATATACTGCAACAACTTGTTAAAAAAAGTAAAGTTATCCGTTTCAAAAAAACAAACTTGTTAGAAAAAGTCCTAAGGGCATTCCCATGGGGTTAGCTTATCAACAAAAGGTTCAGGAATTTGTGTCTTAGGTCACAAGTTTGAGCTATGCACGTAGCAAACTATGTCTGGTTAAGTGAAAAAGGGTAGAGGGGTGGATCCATCATCACCGAGTTTCAAAGGCTTTTTGTGAGTAAAAAAGGTCATTTTGACAAGTTGTGAGGATTTGAAAGACAGGCTAGATAAGAATATTGATCGGTTGACAAAAGCAACCAGTGGTGCAACTTGGTCTGTCAATTCTCACATGAAAGGCACGAGTACCTGACTTTATAGAGCATGGTAGGCATTAAACTAATATTGGAGGACTCTCATATGAAGGATTTATCTCGTGCATAGTCCAACTTGTTCATGTTGCCGTAATGCTATTTATGAGTATACTAATATGAGTCATTCATTAGTCAAGCTTTTTCCCATGTAATTAACTTGTGTAACAAGAGTTTAGATGAGATAGCAAATGTGAATGACAAATTGATTGGTAGCTGGACCACTTGAGTGGTATATTGGACCATTGCGTGTTTAAGTGGAACAATTAAATAGTAAGGAAGATAAGGATAAAACTTTTATGATGGATGATCTACTGAGGAAATTGGTAGAGTGGATGAGGAAGAAACTCTTGAAGTGGTTGAACAAATTGCTAGAATATACGAAGAAGAAACAAATAGATCGGAGGAGGGAACTATCGCGGTGGAAGAGGAAGGAAATAGTGGTCGACAAAAATGAAACTACTAAATTGGGGAAAGAATGTATTACAAGTGTAGATGTGCAGGCCATCGTGAAACGAGCAAGAAAAACTAACCCAAGTAGGTTTAAGAGTTTCCCTTATGCAACATAGGTTTGAGAAAAGAGGAAACGGGAGGCTCCAAAGAATATGAAGAATTAAACAAAGAAAAAGAAGACTACTGGGCCTAGAGATAAAGATAAATGGATCCTAGAAAGAGGCTCCGACTTCTCACTAGAAGCCAGGAAGCTAAACATTATTCCATGCAATGAGATGCTATAGATAGTTAGACACTAGCTCTGACGCTGGATGGGGGATGTAAAAGGTTGAAAGGAGAGAGAACCAAAGTTCAAACTTCCAATGGGCCATAATTGAGGTTAAATTGTCATTTATTCCACCGTGATTTATTCACAATAATTGATGATGTGCATGGCGACATTGGTTTTGGGGTTAGAAACAGTGGCGGAACCTCACTCTTGGATTTTGCTAGAGCATTTGAGTGGGTGATAGCTAACTCGTGCTTTCCGAAGAAGGATGATCACTTGATTACCTTCCGTAGCGTGGTGGCTAAAACTTAGATAGATTACTTGCTTTTGAGGAAATACGGTAGAGGTCTTTGTAAGGGTCTTACCTCGATCTTAAGCTCGGAATAAAACCTAAACCCTCAAAATGCAGCAAACCCACCGCTGCCCAAACCCCAACGGAGATACGCTACGAAATCGACGGGACAAATTATACCACGAAGACAAGCTCAACGTGTAGAACAACTTTCGTTAAGGACTTAGGTCGAGAAAATTACTAATTTTGGTGATCTAAGGTATTAAGTTTATGGGTTTTTTGGTTCATGGATTATTTTTTAGGAAAAATGACGAAGATGAACCTTTATAAAAGTCCCACCGACTTGGGCCCACTTGATGTGCCTGCTTGTGTCATCTTGCGAAAACGTGAATGTCTCTCTATTCAGAAGTCATATAATCCTTCGATTTGATAGGTCATGAACCCTCTAACTCTTTGTAGATTGGGAGAAAATCTCTGAGACATTTGACCCAAATTTCAGAGAAATCTTTATTATTGTTTCTTTGCGTTTTGTCAGGTACTAGTTGTATTGTATATTATTGTTCTCAATAATCTATCCTAGTATGTTGGTGATTGTGTTTCGATTATCGCACTAATTTTTTTTTTGCTCTCTTCTGCTAGACCTTGCAATGTTTCCCTATTACCTGCTATATTTGCTTCACTTTTCCTTCCTTGTACATGGATTGCTGCACTTGAGCTGAGTGTCTTACAGAAACAACCTTTCTACCTTCACGAGGTAGTGATAAGGTCTGCGTAAATTCTACTCTATCCAAACCCATTTGTTGATTTATTTAAGATTGAAGTCAGATGCATTCTCACAAGCTTCATCAGCTCAAATGACCAACTAATAGTTGTTTATACCAAGTCCCTTAGTCTTAGAGGACCTTAAATAAGCTTGGTGCCTTTGACTTATATGCTTTAGGTTGAGGTGCAGTGTTGAAAATTATACTGAAGATCATTCTATGCTGTCTGGATTGGATTACTTTCAATTGGCACACGCTTAATCTGATTTGTATTGATAGAGTTATTAGGTTTAAATTGATTGCTGTGATTATACCTTGATTATGATACGTTGTTAAGTAGAATTCTCTCCAGCTCTTAATTCTCTCAAAATCTCTAATGAATGGTTAAGTAGAACTTATGATGTTGCCACACAAAAGACTCAATCTTGATTTGTCGTCTCTGTGGAAGATGCAGGAATTAACTTACCCAAGAGTTAAAGAGATATGGAGACCCAAAGTGGTTGTGGGAGAAAAATGAAACAACTGATTAGGAGGTGCAATAAATGTGTTTACTCGTTAGTTTAGAGCAAGCAATTCCTGTGTTTTAGATGGGACCCTTTTTGGTATTTTAGAGCTAGCATTTCTCAAGATCAAGATCAAGATCAAGAAATGGGAAGGGGGAGGGGAAGGGGCGGACAATGTGACTATCGTTGTGAAGCTTATCAAGAAGATTGCAAAGAAAAATAGGATTTAAATATTCCTTCCTTTATCTTTTCTTGTATTTGATTAGTCTTTTGTTCCATTTGTAACTTGTACAAAACGATTAGGGTGGTTTATGTAAGGATGATATTTGCATCACACACGATTCAAGCTTGTTGAACTAGAGCTGGAGGAAGTGGGAATTGGAATCTTAGGAATGAGGAATCTAGCAAGGTGGACATCGACTAGAGATCAGATCAGATCAGATCAGGTGGACTGAAATTTCAAAACCATATTGGATCGGGTGTGCGATAAAACTAGAAAGGACAGTTTCTGTATTTTCCATCCTTGGGCATATGCGTCGTGCCATTCTTGTTTCTTGCTCGAAATAACAAGCATCACACAGACCTCAACTCTACAAAATTTCAGAACAAAGTTACCTACTAGTATTACTCTTAGGAAAGATCACAATCCATCCTGTGGACATTTGATAGGAATTAGGTTCTGAGCTTGTTAAAGTAATGGTCTCCTTTTTTTCATCATCATGTTATTGCACTTTCTGGATTTAACTTTTATTAGCTGGATAATGCTTGACACGATTGGCTGCATGAATTGGTGAATTTGATAATATATACCTGTTTCAAGGATTTAATTTAACTTGCTCTTGGTGGCCACTTTTTCACCCTTAAGAGTCTGGCATGAGTTGATTGACTTCTGATGATTGACACGGATGACATGTCTTAGGGGATGCGGTTTTCTAGGCCGAGAATACAGAGGAAGGCAAGGTGTGACAATCATGAGATGCAGAATCTCCACGCTCTTGGTACTTATTTTCTTATAGTTTCTTTGATTTTGCTTTTCCCTCTTTTGCTACTTATGGGAACAATGTATTTTCAATCCCTACAGAACAATCATGTCCAACAGCAGAGTGGTGTCACTTCAGTTCAAACAGTGTCTAGATCTTCTTGCTTTCTATGAATATGTTCTTGGAAACTTGGGTACTGATTGCCATAACATGCCTTTTAGTTCATTTTCTTCTTGTTGATATTGTGATCAAAACTTTCTCCTGTTCCTTTCGGATGACTTCAGAGTGGCAGTGTGATTTGTCATTGCGATCCTGGTGGTCTTTCCTCACTAAATTGGGCCATCCATTTTGTCTCTTGATTCTCACCAATATTTTCTCACCTTGTTAGTCTAGTTCAAGTAGTCATTACAGTTTGGTCATTTAAGGATACACATTATGTTTGAATAAGGATTACTTCCTCCATCCCATATTCGGCACTGGTATTCACCTGTCATAGGCTTTAGGATAATATTTTATATATATATATATTATTTTTTTTTGAAAATTAGTACTGTTGTATTCTTCAGCATTAAGGAATGCCGGCCACCTCCAAAAAATTATAAGGTAGTAAGGTTAGACTCTAAGCTTTACAGAGCACCTAAGAAATCTACCAGCTCATCTACTTCCTCTATACAGTTTCCTCTGCACCAAGAGAATACAGACACTAAACAGTTCCATTTCACATCATGTATGGACTTGGTCTTGTCTTCAAAACATCTCCCATTTCTTTCTTTCCATACTCTCCACCAAATACATGAAGGAATTATCCTCCACCATTTTTTCCGACTCTTGCTACCCCCTCTTCTCATTCAGCAGCTCAGTAAGTTAGCAGTATGCTCAGGCATTGTCCACTCAGTCTGTGAGGCTGAGGAATAGGTTCCACAGTTGTGAAGTAAACTTGCAATGTAAAAAAAGATGGCTGTTTGTTTCCCCAGGCTTTAGGATAATAATTTCACGGCGAAGTATTGATACTGTTGCTTCTGGCCTTCTTGTGTCTAGCCAAATAAAAGTTTGTTGTCTCGTTTCTTCTCTGTAAGCTTTATTCATGCGTATAAAGGAATGACCTTATCAAACATCTCTGAATATATTACCCCAACATACTGACGTACTGCACATACTTAATACAACAAAACATATGCCTAGTCGAACACCCTGTAGATCAGTGACAGCCATATTTAGTCACTGAGTTCAGATGTACATAAAAAAGTATGTCAAGCTAGATAAAATAAGGTGATTTAGAAGGGAACTAAGTACAAAAATATATATATTTTGATTAACCCAGCACATGAAGAATCGTCCTTTTGTCTACATACCCTTACTCGTTCAATGGATAGAGTTATATTTGATATGGTTATGTCCAAAAGTAGCTGAGGTGGCAGATGTTGTCAACCATTAATTTCAAATAAAGCCCCTTCCATCATGTTCACGTCATCAACATTTTCTGGTTTATTGTGAACTTAATCGTTTATTTGATATGGTTATGTCCAAAAGTAGCTGAGGTGGCAGATGTTGTCAACCATTAATTTCAAATAAAGCTCCTTCCGTCATGTTCACGTCATCAACATTTTCTGGTTTATTGTGAACTTAATCGTTTGTTTGGAAGCTAGGCAAAGTAGAAGGAAGGGAAGAGAAGAGGGAAGATTGAGGGGAAAACACTTGTTTTTGCTTTTGATTTTTAGGGAAAGCAAAACAAGAGTATTTTCTTTGTTCGTGTGGATTAAACGAAAAATAAGAGAAATCAGAAAGTGTACATCTTTTGCTTCTGTTTGAATTTAATGCATGGACCCTATGAGAAGGTGCTATGGTTGCATTAAATAACGCATGAGTGAGTTGGTCTTGAAAAGATTCTAGCATTTTGTTACATCCAACTACACTGTAAATAGTGGGCTTCTCCAAAAAATCTTTGCATTCTTACTGTGACCGAATCCACACAATTTGATACTAAATGTTGGTCATCTATTTGGGATAATGAAACATTTTCCAAATATGGCAAGACTTGTTCCACTCATTTTTTTGGACAATGATCCAAATAGAAATAGAGCTTGATAGTTTCACTATTTTCCTCACAGATGATACAACAATTAGTACTAGTGGCCTCATACTGTCTTCTAAATTGCATTTGCATTGCTCAATCGCCACTTTTTATTTTTTCTAATGACCGCGGTGTCTGGCCACCTTGCTCAATTGCCACTTTACTGCTGCTTCTACCTATTCGGGATTCTTTTTCGAGGTTGCATTTTCTTGCTTCTATTGAAATGAATGATCAAATGAGGCTTCCTCGGAAGTATGATCTTGTGACCCATTGAAAAATCTTATCTCTTGTTAAGTGATTCTTTTGTATATTCAATTTTCGTTGCTTCAACTCTCTCATTGAGAAGTCTAAAATCTCTTTTTTGCATCAGAGCCGAACCCAAAGAGACCAAAAGTTATTACTTCTGTTGAAACCTTTTATACTAGGATCCATATTTTAAGCAGAAGTTGAACTATTTCCTCTGATCTTTCCTCCCATAAATGTCTAAATGTTCATCCAATGATAGTGAACTGTAGAAGTAGTGCAACAAATTTCAACTTGAGTGTCGTCCAATGCTGTTTTTGATGCGTGTAACTTTTTTTTTCTTGTGCTCAGCTTTGAAGACCAGCATCTGATTTTAAGGACGAGTTGGAGCTCATTGAAGCTGACTTCTGAAAACATATTGGGCACTATTGCCGTTGTGCATTATGTGTTCAAATTGTGAAATTATCTAGTACTACTCCTCTCATTGCTTTTGTTGCTTGTATTGACCTTAACATGTCTATATACTATTTCACTGCTCAATTAATAGCTCTATTGGCGAGAGTAAAAATAAATCTTCTTCTTTCAATTTGAAGATTCTCCTGATAGTAGTGCTCCTTTCTGTCATGCTTGGGTATGTTGAATCCTACGTTGCTTGGGCTCTCCAAAAATGTTGCCGCACCCGTGTCCGATTCTCCAAAAATACTCTACTTTTAAAGAATCCGATACGCACCCGTCGACATTTTTGAAGAGTCCAAGCAACGTAGGTTGAAGCTACCTTTTATCTCCTGCACTATTTTTTTTGGTAAGTAAGGATTTTTTTAAAAGAGTACCAATATGGTACATAAAAAGGTGCAGGATTTAGAAGCAAACTCTATAATCATTACTACATATTATCTCCTAGCAAGTACAAAAAGTCGAATACTTATCCATCATATCTATAGTACTGCTGTAACACCAAAAGTACAGATTTTTAATGCATTTATTTTTTACTCTAGAAATCTGTAACTTCTTCCCATCAAAGCATGCTCGTTTCTTGGTCCACATTATGCAATTGGGAATAGCTCTCCATATTGGCTTTAAGCTCTTTTTAACCTCCTGTGATTGCCACACTTCCAACAAGCTACTAGTTTTCTCTGGTAACACCAAAGATATGCCCTGCATTATTGAGCTGCTAAAGGGTCAGAGTGAAAGTATTTTTCTTCTTTCTCTGGGTGCAATAGAAGTGATGTGTATAATAGTGTATGATGTTAGAGATTGTAAGAAGAGCAAATGTGCATCTGGTGGGGCAAAGTAAAAATATTTCCTCTCTCTAGGTCTAATAGAAACGATAACTATAATAGTGTATGATGTTAGAGAGTAAGAAAAACAATGTCCATATTTGATATCAAGTATACAAGTAGTCATAGCATCATAAATCATAAATACTCGAAGAAATGAAAGAACTGCTCATTTGAAAGCTTCAGGTATTAGTCCCTTCGTTGTTGCAATCAAGAGCCTGTGAGTTGCTCTTCTGATTTAGGCAGCTCATTGCCTTCCTCAGATTGACTTATGTTACAGTCTGCAATCATGTAGAGCAATAGAATTTATAAGCTATAATGGTTCTGAAGCACATTTTTAGCATGAGCTGAAACTGTTTTTCAGTTTCTGATCTAGACTTAAAATTGGTGATTTTATATATAATTTTATTATCTGTTATTCTTAATGTTCAATTTCAGTGGTGGAAGCATAGCTTAAAATGATAGATAGAGCACTGATAGACAGATATTTGAGGGGTTTTAAACCTAGGAATGGACACAAGATAGTGTACAAGTATGTCAAAAGAGATGTTTATTGAAAAGGGAGAAACGATATAGACCTCGAGTACAATATCTTTCCTCGACCTATTTATAACGATGACACCCTGAAATGTGGGAGGAGAAGAGACTGGAGAGAATATAAAGAAAATTCTTATGGAATACGAGAGGAGGTGAAGAAATACCTTTTAAATTAGAAGGTGGAAGATCACCATGTAGATGAGTGTTGGGGTTCAGAGATCTTAAGGTTTTTAGTAAAGCCTTATTGTATAATAGCAAATGGATTTAAAGATTTTAGTAGGTAGACTGTTTTATTGGGATTGATCATCTCCGACAGTTATGAAACTCATCAAAGGCAATGGAGGACAACCAAATTTCTCGGTCATATAGGGTAGCATTATGGAGAGGCATCTTAAAGATTTGTTTATATTAAGATAATGAGCGATTAGAGATAATGTTACAAGATCATTATAAAATAGGTGACAGTGTCACAAGAATCCTTCAATTACCACCAGTGGTTGATGTCGACACAATACAATTTCTTTCTTGAGAACCGAGTACTTCCGACAATAAAAGGAATTCTTTCTTACCCTTGCACGCTAATACCCTAGCAATCCATTGGACAAATATTTTCGACCACTATATTTTTTGATTCAAAACCATTCTAATCCAGCATCCTTTTATTTTTTAACGAAAATATAAGAACAGGGATAGAATAGTGAATGGAATATGTTTTTGAACACTATTGATTGGGACCCTGCTAGTGATTCTGATTCTCGGCAAACAAATACACGATCTTTCCTCTAAAATCTTCTAATAGTTTTGAGTTATTGTTTGTTTCAAATAGTTCTATGGTGCTTATGTTATAGAAAAACCACTGGATTTTAAAATTATTTTGAGGTGGTAATAATGTTTCCATTTCTTCTGCCTAAAGCAGTTATTACCACATTAATAGTGTGGTTCTGACTTGTTCGCTTTTCTAGTTTCTGCTAGTTGTTTTTCTGAAGTGGAAAAAGGGGGGAAGGCAGGGGGTGGGGGGAACAAAGCTGGACACCTTTTATCAAATCTAAGAAAAGGCGCCTGGTAAATGTAAACATTAGTCTAAAACATTGCACTGGGAAATATTATATGTAGGATTGGAATTTCTCAAATTACTAGTGTATCAGACTGTTTATTTCCTTGGTATGTTCTTGTTGGACACTAAAATTACTGAAATTCAAAAAACACTAGGTGGTTTCTCCCCATTTGTCCAAGACTTGGTCGAGAGTTATCCGGTACCTATGGTGGTAGGAGGAAGCAGGGACCCCGTAGAATTGAGGTGCATGCAAAATGGCGACAACACGGTTATAAAAAATATCACTGAATATTGCAGCTGTTTTAACGAGTCTAATGGATTCAAATTTGCATTTTAAAAAAAATAATGGTTTCAATTCACAATGAGTTATTAATATGTTTTCTCCTTCTACTAGGTCATCAAAAGAATCATTGCACACGTCTATTTTCACTGTACAGTAGCCAATACTGCATTTTCCTCAATAGGACTTACTCATATCTGCAAATATCTTCTGATGGTACACTAGCTGAATTTCATAAGTTCTCATGTCATTTTGCAGGAAGTGGTGCACACACTTTTCTTCTTTTGACGTGTGTTGTTCTCCTACAGATACATTTATTGGTGGTTTATGAGACTTATTGGATCCTTCCATTTTCACCTACAGATATTCTTTTTATCTCCTGACTGGGAGAATCCATGCTAATGGAGGTAATATTTGGTCTGTGTCTGTTAATTGGTCACAGATTCCTTGGCATTACCTTCCAAATACTCTCTGCCGCTTAATTTAATGTGTGTCTGACTTGAAATCAAGAATGCTTAGACATAAATGGATGTTGTTGAGAGGTGTCAAAGTTGTTTTAGCTGTATGTTGGAAGTGTGAGCACTTAATAGGAAGGTTTAATGGTTGTTTGCTGAAATGCAGTAGAGATTATCGCTCCCTAGCAGCCATTGTTATAGATTCTAATGTGCTGAAATTACTATCGTATTTCTTTCCCCCTCCCCAAGACCCAAGAGAGGAAAAAAAGGGGAAAGGAAAAAGAAAAATAGATGTTTGATTCATCAAATTGAATAATGTCCTTCAGTTTTTCTATACTTAAATTTTCTTTTTTTGATTAAGAAAGTGTATAGCTTTGTATACTTGATCTATCATTTCTATCTATTCTGACTCTGTGTTGGAAAATCTCCATCTGTTGATCAAATTTGACTGCTTGTTGAAGCATAGTTTATCTCATGTTACATATCTGCAAAAATCCCGAGATCATCAAAATACTGACAATCTTGCTGAGCAAGAGCCAACAATAATTTACATTTATGTCTGTGTTCTGAAATGCATCCCAAACTTTCAAGTGTTTGTACAAGCTATTAGATCTAGTGCACACAAAATATTAAAACTTAAGGAATCTAAAACTATGCAAGCATTTGTTCATATTAAGAATAGTGCACCCACTGACAACTCTTCAGATGAATCTAAAACTATGCAAGCATTTGTTCATATTGAGAATAGTGCACCCACTGACAACTCTTCAGATGATAGGCAAGGTAAAAACCTTTGATCTGGTAATCATCCTTTTCTGTAAATCTGCAGTTCATGGATAATATGAGCTTTCCTCACTATAATAATTGATATTGATATTTTTTTGTTCTTTTTAACCCAGTTTATGAGAATGAAAATGTTGTGCATAAGAAATGAAATTTCTTGACTTGTGCCGAGAGCATTGAAAATTTAAGTAGCAGAGTCATAATCACTAACTTAAACATTTGGTGTTGTTAAGATGACCAAGCACTTACGGCTTAATATGCAGGGGCCGTCTCAACAAAATTGGGGACCTAAAGCCAAACTTTATAGAGAAGCCTTAATTTTTTCTAGTTGACATATATAAATTGAGTAGCAATAACATGCCCAACGTAATTCTACAAGTGGTTTCTAGAGAGGGTAGAATGTAGCAAACCTTATGAAGTAAGAATGTAAATAATGCAAAAACTCAAAAAATAAAATAAAATAAAATATAAAGTTAGAATAATAAACCTAGCTTAAGAATTTGAGAAGATGATATAATGATATCGAAATAATGTTGCACTGAATTTGATAAGTTGATATAATAAAATTGAAATAGTGTTTGACTTGTTGCAGTGCTTGAAATTTGAAGACACCAAAAAACAAATTTGATCTTTTTGTAAACAAACAACAATAGATTTTGCATGATGCAGAAGGTTTGACTATTTGGGAGACTTCAGAATATTCAATAATAAGAGAATAAAAATAGTCAAAAGGGAATGTAAAAAGTAAATATAGGAATAATAACGTGAGTTCATGTAAATTGTCAATATATAAATGAGGCAACAAAATGGTAGGCACATAGAAAGGATATTACGATTACTGAAAAACTATTCTATTTCTCTTTTCAAATTTAACTGTATATAATACATCTTTAGGAAAAATAGGGGGCTCCAAAAAAATTGGGGCTCCAAGCCAATTGCTTTAGTGGCATTATAGTCGAGCCTGCCCTGTTAATATGAAGCAGCTACTTGGTTAGATAAGATTTAAGGGGTAGAAATTCTCCGTTTCACATAACACCCCGGTATTAACTTCTCCATTTTACACAACACTCCGGTAACAACTTCTCTATTTCATATAAAACCCCCAGTAGCACTTCTCCGTTCAACCATTCGATTTTGATTCTAAATAGCAAGTATCATCTGTGGAATAGAGGGAGTACATTTTTGTTAACCTAATTACTAGACTCTATTTTATATTTGTTAGCATATATACAGAGGTTCCATTTACTGCATGCTTTTATTATCTTTTAGCGTCGGATAAGTTCAATTGAAAAAAAAACCACACACAACAATACATATTAAGAAGCTCTAGATTTATGGTGGTTAGGATAATCCTTGTGGACCTAATTGTTTCAAGTATTGTTAATAATTCAGGAATTAATGGGAGCTTTACCAGTTCACTTGTGTTTCCAACTATGCGTTACCATCACAAACAGAAGAGCGGCATCCGTACAGTACCAGAACTGTGTAGGCTAGCAAGAAGGAAACAGTTGTTCCAGCTTTTGCATACTGTTGAAAGACAGTAATGCTATCCACGTTTTGTTGCTGCAGGGTTGAGTATGTTCTTGGCAAATCCACAATCGCACTGGCTGAACTTTCCTCATCTGTATCAGTATATGAGTAAGCAACATGACTTTTAACATGGGGCAATTGAACATAGTTCTCTTTCTGGTCTGAAGAGTCTGCATCTGAACTTGTGGAGTGTGGTTCAACTTTGACAACGGGGTTGCAGCTCCTTTGATGGTCCATGAATTCTGCTTCGTTTTTTGCTGTTCGCTCTAGGTGAGCCATCTTTTGAATGCTCAGCCCTTGGTCGATCCAGTTCATGTCTAGAGCATTCTTTATGTGGATGCATTTAAGTATGGTTGATATGAAGTTGGCACCAAATGTAACTGCAACCAAAATGGAAAGGGAGAAAGGCTTCCACCAGTTTTTACATTGGACGGGTGAGGGTTTTGAATTTGACAGGAAAATGATGAGCAGGAAAATGACATAAAACATGGCCAAGTGAGTTGCTTTTGTATCATAGTACTGGATTTGCTTCACTAGTCTATGATTGATGATGGCCAATTCTTTGCAGGTGTTTTTGTGGTTTTCTAGGGTGTGGGAGAGTTTACTCCACATGGCATTAATCTGAATACTTTTAGACATAGTTGAAAACACACACAAGAATTATTTCTTCTTTTTGAGGAAATTTGAGTAGGTATGATTTATGTAGAAAGTTAATTTACTGTGCTCAGGTTAATATCTCTGTGACAACTCATTTCTTTGCAAGCTACTTCCAGAAAGATTCAGCAAGCTACGGTCCTTAGAGTTTCTTCTAAGGTGGAAGCTCCGATTGGAGGATTTGCACATCTCATACCTTGCTCAGGGAATAGCTCAGAAATGTGTATGTGTGGCCGTTTAGGGGGTAAGAAATTTCAATTTGCCCTCTTATATAAAAGGTGATATGAGTGCCTTTAAATATTAAACTACAACTAATACATACAAATACTATTCTTTTAGTCGTATTCAGTTTATCAAATTGTGAGATAATATATTAGAAAGAGGAGAATGGATTTATATATATAAAAAATATGTGCTGATGTAACATCTTATGCGTGTGCTATGTTTTTAATTCTTATATTCTTGCTGAGAAAATCAGCAAGCAGCAATTGGACGCTACTGGGAGAATTGATATTTGACTATGATACCGTGCAGGTTAACAGTGTGATGTTATTAGCTACTGTTCAATCGTGAACTTACAGTATATGAGCAAAGTTATGTGATTAGCATTTGGTTTTAGTTTTGAGTATATTACAACATGGAGATAGTTGGGGCAAAGAGAACATCGTGAATCTTTTCCACATGTTATGTTGATTTACTCAAATACTTTTGATATATCTTGGTTTGGTTTGTTGTAGATACTCGGCGCGAGTAAATTATAATTTGGAAGCAAGAGATTGGAGAAAGAGTTGAGATGCTTGTAAACGGAAATGACTTGTGCCATTAGTGAATATTTTGGTGTAAAATATTGTCATGATGTAAAACACTTGAACAATTTTAGTTAATCAAACAAAAAACATCATCATCAAAACATTCTCTTTAAGTCACCCTAGAAAACAAGTGATGGTCAATTAGAAACATTGCATTAAAGGGATCAATATCCTTCTGCAGCTCATGTGAGAAGGCCATTCTCTAACAACCTAATGGATTGGATTGGCCATGACAATTGTATAACCTTTTTCCTTTCTTTTTGAAATTCTTTCTTATAGATTTATAGTAGGAAAAGAGATGAGGTGTATTTTGGTTCAATTCATAACCAGACCTTGAATGGGACAATTAAAATCATATTCCATTTTACTTGTCCATGTTTGACTTGGCACACCCATTAAGAAATAATGAATAAAAGGGTAATTTAACTATACCACCTTTATTAATTATAAGTCATCTAAATATTGGGGAATGAATAGTATTTAGCAACAAGGGTAAAAATAGATACATTGGTAAATTAGATGAGTAAAGTTGAACAATTATTTTTAATATATTGAATAAAATAAGGGTAAAAATAGATACATTGGTAAATTAGATAAGTAAAGTTGAACAATTATTTTTAATATATTGAATAAATAAAGATGAACGGAGGGTGTACTAACCTATCTATGTGCGTTGTTTCACATCCTAGAAGCAATTTATGTTGTATTGCATTCGTAAGTTTAACTTATAAGACTTTATTTGGGTGTTAATAGCATCATATTACACAGACTAGTAAGGAGAATAACAAATAACTCAAGTTGGATAAAGGGATTCTAATAGCATAATCTTTATTTTTTTGTTACTGTGGAGTTATTTTATTTGCCTCTTTTGTTATTTATTTTTATTTGTGCCTCTTGAAAAAATTGGATCGTTAATAATAGTCAACCCTTTTACTAAGTCAACTTTAGAATTGCTACTTATTTAATCATAAAATCAACAATCAATCTAGAGTAATCAATATCTAGGTTGCTTTAATTATGCAACACTGCGTTTACTAATGATATATGGGAATTTCGTTACGCAATATTTTTAACAAGGAATTTAATTACGTTATCCCCGTTTTCTTGCTGCTAGACGCAATTTAATTGATCAACATCTGGCACTATTCATGACTAGAGAGGTTAAATTTGATTTAATATTTGTATTATAAGTTAGTTCAAGAGTCAAAGACCATAAAAAGAATCTTGAGGCGGCAAATTTAATTGTTTTCAAATATTTATGAAGGCAACAAAGGAAGTTTCTTAAATAATTCCAATTCACGTATTTAAAAAGTGGAAACAACACAAAGCACATTATTATTGGTGCTAATTACATGCTGAAACAAGAGTTTCCCTAATTATATTTTCTGTTAGAAACATGTTGTTCTGGATATATTTATTTGACCGAGTAGATACATGTCTTTCTGATACATGCGAGTTATATTAGGTGTAATTTATTTCGGATATACTTTATTCAAGCGTTATTCACATGTATATGGGATACACAGACTCTCTCGCTCACCTTTCTTCCTATGTATCTATATTTCAGAATGTATTTGAGTTCCACAAATTTTATGTATCTTTGTATCCAATATCAATTTCATATATATGTGTATCTATATTCAATTTCACCCAGTGTCTTTGATATTAAATATTTAATGTATACATGTATCTGACATCAAAGATACATGTTTCTAATATCAAAGTATGCACTAATACATTCATCACTGTATCCGTGTATAGATACATGTAATTGGTATCAAAATATGCACTAATACATTCATCAATTGCCTATAAGTGCCCTCACCCGAGCAGAAAAAGGTGGGAGAGAACGAGGGGAGGGGGGAGTAGAGAGAGAAAGGGGAGATTATGTTTTATTTTAAAGTACAGAGAGATTTAATAGATATAGTAGGAATGTTTGTCATTGAGTAGTTTTCCCATTAAAAAAGGAATTCAATGACCCAAATGGTTGATATGCTATTAGGCTTAAAGTTTAAAGTTTAGGGAGATATTCGTAACTATACAAGTCTAAAATACACTTAAAATTTTAATCATACTCAAACTATCAGCCAATTTTTTAGGCCAATTTTGATTAACAGACCATTGAAAGTCTTAGTTATTCATCAAGGTAGAGAGTTTGATTTCAAATTCAACTTAATTAACCTACCATACACATGTTGCTTCTTCCTTCTTCAAGGTGCCTGACTTTTCTCAAGTATACAATGATAATGTTGGGGCATGAGTGTCGGACCGTGAGACTTCCTGTCGAACGTCTAATGATACCTTGCTTCGACCTGAGCTATGCAACAATGAGATCTTCCTTGATTCTTGCCGTAGGTGCTTGATAGTCCCTTATAAGACGTCCACTGATCGAAAACAATGAATGAGAAATTGACAAGAGAGAAAATCCATGATTCTTTTTCGACCAAGTTCTAACTAGAAATATAGGTAAGATATAAGATTCTTGTCCGAATCACGCGGATTACAAAATGAATCTTTATTTTCAAGTCCAATCGTTGATTTCTTCTCTCGCCCACGTACTCAAAGCCTTTACTTTCATCTTTTGCTTAGTTGAGGTGCTAATCTAATATAACATGGCTAACAGGATGATTAGTCGATAACATAAGCAAATTCCTGACATATCTGTAACTCTTTGTAAGTGCATAGATACCTATTTGGAGATCACTATTTCAATTATACTTGTCGTAATTTTCTTGTGCAAGTCTATTCAATTTGGATTAATTTCAAATATATAATGTTTGAAAATTTTATATAACTGACATTTAGATAAATTACTAAACTTAAAAATTCCTAGCAAAACGAGCAGGGAATGCACACAAGAAAATAATAGACCGATTAAACACATTAGAATAGACAAAACAATAATCTTATTCTCAATTTTAACAAGTGAGCAACATGCATGTAGATACTTTCCATTTAACTCAAGGGAAATGAGCTAATTTTTCTCTTGAAGTATTGAAATAAAGGGTGATTTTTTTTCCATTCGAATAGTTTAGGAGTAAATTACCTTGCCCCCTATTTTAATTATATTTTATATTCAACTGAAGCAATCGGATATTTTTGATTCACTTGATTAATCACAAGATTATTTTATACTAAATACAAAATAAATGATAAAGTTATTCCATTTTGAATATAAATTTGATATTACTATTACATAATGAAGTAATTTGCGAGCATTGAACTAATTCGCGAATTATTGGGCCAAAAAACTTACTGGTCGAGAATTAGTTGATTAGGCATGTAGAATGTTTCCTTGGTGGTATCTAATGATGCCTCCACCTTCACAGTGCCCATTTACACAACTTCCATCAATATTTAGTTTCAACAGTTTTACTAATGGATTTTTTTCATTTGATAAGCTTGTTTCTCCTCTGTTTGTAACTTGACAAATGCTTGACTATCTATCCCTAAAATTTGAGCTCTGGAATTTCTTCCTTAGCATATGCAATATAGAAAAAAGAATATCAGACTTTCATTTATAAAGTTTGGAGTGAACAAAATCAAACCAAAAATTTAATCAAATTCTAAATTGAGTCAAATCGAAAAAAGATTTCGATTAGTTGTTTGGTTTGACTTGATTTTGTGTTGGAAAGGAAAATCCAAATATACTTGGGTTGGTTTGGTTTTAACTAAAAAAAGTCAACTCGAGACCAAATCAATCCAACGTTATATATATAATTTTTTTTATTCATAAAAGTATTTAGTTTGATATAACTTATAAATATTTCTTATACTTTTTCATAGTTTTTATCTTTTAACATATTATTTCAAGTTTGAGACTTAAAATTTTAAATGATCCAATAAAGGTTATGGTCCATAGAGACGAGTAACTCTAATAAAGCTCAAATTAAAATTAAATCAATACTAATGCCAACGATGAAAAAATCAATTCAACATTAAGAATGACAATAGTGTTGGATATTTTTTTTAGTTTTACATTGGTTTAGACAATTAAATTACATAACCTAATTTTAGTTTTTCTTTAATGTTTAGTCATGTAACTGATACCTATCAGACTAATTCTAGCATGATTTAGTACTTTAAAATTATGATTATTTTCATTATGACTTATCAATTTACAATATTTATTTTATGCGATTTCATTATTATTTTTTAGTGTCATATTTTGCATCATTTTCTTAAGAAACACTTTAGATAGTTATATCTTGATAGAACTAAAGAAATATTTGAATCACAAGTTAATTATGTGTTTGTATGAATACTTCACCGGAAAAACTCGAAAACTCGAGAAATATTTCCGAAAAAAATCTAAAAAATCCGAATTTTATTAGTTTGATTTGATTTATAGATTTAAAAACTCGACACAAATAATTTGATTTGATACTTGAATAACTCGAACTAACTCGGTCCATGTACGTACACCCCTATATAGAGTATAAAGATTTATCTGCTCCATACTTATTACTGCATCTGGTTCTTCATGTCTCTAAATATATAATAGGTGGAAGGTTTTTGAGAATGAATGCAATAATAATAGGACTAGTAGCTTTATAATTCCACCAGTTAAGCAAGATTAGTTTTAAAAAGATATTTCTAAAACCAATTCCAAGAGTTCCTAGAAAACATGCCACATCTTAATGGTCTTAAAAATCTACACAAGGTTCTAAATTATATGATTCTTCAGACTCATTAAAAACAAATAAATTAAACAATACTTTAAATCTCAAGGTATGTATTCACCTTATTGTAATTTTCATCCAAACGTAACGTACATATATCAAAAGGCTTTTAAAATTTAGAACCACATGGTTAATTAATTATTGGAGTACTACTTTAATTTGAGACGGATATGTGCTCCCAAATGACTTGGTAAATTCAGAATTCACTACATATCGTCATACACTTTGAAATATCACAAAGTTTAATACAATTAGAAGTTAATTCAGTGTGGCTGCATTTATCATCATTCTTGCACAAAATACTCCAACATCCATGCAGTATGATACCCGCAAAAGCTCCAAGTAGAACTAAGCAAATAACCAAACAAACGCCACGCTTAATCTTTGTATAAAGATCTTCCCATTGTTGATTCAATTCTACTTGATCTTCATAAGTCATTTGATCACCTACACATTGATGTGGAGAACACCGTGTCGGTTGAGGAGTTTGGAAAGAGATAGATTCAGAATTTAAATTTAATGGTGACGAGCATGAGTTTTGTACTCTTTGCTCATTTGGCCGGTTTCGAGGGGATAACTTAAACATAAGGTGATTATATTCTTTCCAAGCGATATCATAATGTTTTAAAGTGACTATATACTTTCTCCCCATGGAATATATTGCATAAAGATTGATAATGGCAGCAAATAGAGAGAGGGTGAAAAGGAACCATCGATTGGAACATTTGATGGATGAAGAATGGGATATTGAAGCTAAGATAACACCTTGGAACACAAAATAATAGTTTGCAAGTTGAAAAACAGTGTTTTGAAGATGTTGAAGTCGTTCTTTGTACTTGTCAACAAGCTTTTCCATTGCTTCTAGCATCGATTGCCTTCTTGCATTATTATGATCAATTGTATTTGGTGCTTGGCTTTGACCTTGACTAGTAGCTTCTCTTGCATTTCCTCCCCTAGCAAGATGATCCATTGTATTGCAATAAAGTGTTATTCCATATGGTATATAGTAGGGAGACTAGCATTATTGGTCCCTCAATATTTAATTAATTCTAATTTTGAACCTTGTTATATATGACTCAACATATTTAACCTTTAATTAGTTAAAATGTGTGCTTTTAGGTAGAAATTTTGTTATATTTGGACTTTTTTGGAGGCAAGAGGAAGGCCGTCTCGTATACTATCCAGACCTCAATACTTATAATTACACTGAATATATTGTTATTGTATAACCTTAAAATATGAAGTAACAAATGTATGTTTAACAAAACACATTGGTAACTTAATGGTGGAGTTGGTTAATGAAACTGAGAATTTATGAATATTTATAAGCAAAAGATCAAAATTGCATATTACAAGTATTTAAAAATTAGATATTTCTTAATCAGATAAGGACTAAAATTGAAATTTATCAATTTTTAGAGATTTAGTTCCTCTCTTCTTTTAATTTGTTTGAAATACTTCACTTTCATATTGATTAATTAATATTTTAAAATAAGATTGGAGAAATTAGGTCCTCAATTCTTCAGCAATATTTTAAAGAAACTTGCCCATCACTTAGAATTGTTTGTAGAATAGCGGTAGTTTATATATATTATCAACTAATATTATATCCCTCAATTACTTAGTACTATTAATTCTTTGTTTGAAGATTCAACATAAAGGAATGTCAAAACGAGTTCACCAATAATATTTAAGGGAAGATCAAGTCTCCAAGAGTTCAGTTAGGTTCTGAGAAAACACCTGCATTAATTTAATCGAGACTTTGTTAGATTCTTAAACTTATAAGAGAAATAAGGTTTTTACGGAACTTCTTGTCATTCAAAATAGCATATTACATAAGGCTAAACACATAGCTATATAAGGCTTTTGAAAAAAAAGTAAGTAGAGTACCTAGTCAAGCACTTACAATTTTTTTTCCATAAAACAAGGATTACCTTTTCTTTACAAACCAAACATAATATTTAATAGAGGACATTATTAGACTAAAAAACTATCTAGAAAATCTCATTTTCTAACACTCCTCCTTGAGATTTTTCTTGGATACTCCCAACTTAGCCCTTAGAACTTCAAATTTTCCCTTAGGAAGAACCTTGGTCATGATGTCTGCAATCTGCTGATCTGAGCTGCAATGAACAAGTTTAACTTCGCCATCCTTCTCTGCTTGCCTGATAGCGTGAAACTTCACATTTATATGATTGCTACGACTATGTTGCACTAGATTTTTGGCCATAGATATTGCTGACTTGCTGTCAACCTTAATGACAGTAGCTTCAATGTCATTTTGCTCCAGATCACATAGAATCTTTCTTAACCATAGAGCTTGATTAGTTGCACCAGCAGCAGCGATGTATTCAGCTTCTGCAGAAGATTGAGCTACCACCTCTTGCTTCTTTGAATTCCATAAGAACATGCCTGAACCAAGTGTAAAAGCATATCCAGAAGTGCTTTTCATATCATCAATGCTTCCTGCCTAATCACTATCTGAATAACCCATCAATTTCCCTTGCTCTTCCTTTTTAAACCAAATACCAAAATTAACAGTTCCCTTGATATACCTCAACGTTCGCTTAGCGACACCAAGATGAACTTGACTTGGAGTATGCATAAATCTCGACAGAAGACTTGCTGCAAACATGAGATCAGGTCTTGTTGCTGTCAAATACAACAAACTACCTATTAGACTTCAATAAACTGCAGGATCAGCCCTATCACCTCCTTCAAATTTTGAAATCTTTTCATTGTGAACTAGTGGGTCGATACATGCTTGCATCTCTCCATCTTGAATCTTTTAAGAATATCCCATGCATATTTTCTCTGTGAAATGAAGATTCCATCTGTAGCTTGATGAATCTCCATTCCCAGAAAGTATTTCATTTTACCCAAATCTGACATTTCAAACTTAGTCTCCATTTCTTGCTTGAATTGATTCATCATAGCTTCATTGCTTCCTGTTAACAGAAGATCATCAACATAGAGTGACACCAAAAGCACATCTCCTCCTTTAGCCTTCTTCACATATAAAGTGGCTTCATTTTCACTTCTCTTGAAGCCACAATAAATAAGATGAGAATCAATCTTACTGTACCAGGCTTGAGGAGCTTGCTTTAATCCACACAATGCCTTATGTAGCTTGTAGATTTTATCCTCCATTCCTGCAACTTGAAATCCTTCTGGTTGGTCGATATAAATCTCCTCTTGCAGCTGTCCATTTAAGAATGCTGATTTCACATCCAAATGATACAACTTCTAATTTGATTGAGCTGCCAAAGCAAATAGAAGTCTTATTGTATCATGTCATGCAACTGGTGCAAATGTGTCTCCATAATTCAAACCTGCAACTTGCGCATAACCTTTCACAACAAGCCTTGCCTTGTATTTATAAACTGAACCATCTGGATTAAGTTTGGTTTGATAAACCCATTTCACCCCTATTACATTTCTGTCTTTGGGTTTATCAATCGACTTTCAAGTGTCATTCTTCTCTATCATACCAATCTCCTCCTTCATAGCTTCAATTCAAACTTCATGTCTTGATGCTTCTTGATAGCTATTTGGTTCTGAGATTGCAATATTACATCTTTCATATATCTCAGAAAGGGACTTTGTTTTCAAAATGGGCGAATCAAGTGAGGATTCCCCATCTGATTCTTCATCTTTTTCCAAATTTTCAGAGCCAAATGATTGGATTTCAGGAAGCGGATGCAAGTTCTGAAAATCTGCATTATATTTCTCAATTTGCTCCTTATCCCAGTTCCAATAAGCATGCTCATCTACTACAACATCTCTTATGATGGAAATACTTTTTGTTTGCAAGCTGAAAACTCTTTAACCTTTGGCTTGCGATGAATAATCAATAAAGATCCCCAATTCACCTTTCGGTTCAAGTTTGCTTTTTTTGACTGAAGAAACATGAGAATAGCAAATCGAACCAAAATTTTTAAGTGCTTAGCAAATGGTTTTGTTCCACTCCAAGCCTCAATAGGAGTTTTTTTATCCACAACTTTAGTTGACAGCCTATTTAACAGATATACTGAAGTATAAACAGCTTCTGCCCAAAACCTTTGCTGTAGTTTCTTTTCAAGCAACAAACATCTAGCCATTTCAACAACAGTCCTGTTCTTCCTCTCCGAGATTCCATTTTGTTTGGGTGAATAACTTACTGTCAACTTGCGATCAATCCCTATATCTTCACAATACTTATTGAACTCATTTAAAGTGTATTCACCACCATTGTCCGATCTCAAAGACTTCAGCTTACAACCACTTTGTTTTCAACAAAAGCTTTAAATTTCTTAAAAATTGAAAATACTTGGGACTTGTTACTCAAAAAATACACCTAAGTCATCCTTGTTAAGTCATCAATAAAGAGAACAAAATATTTATTTTGTCCTAAAGATGATGTCTGCATAGGTCCACACACATCAGTGTGAACTAATTCAAGTTTTTCAGTTGCCCTCCAGGTAGCACTTTTAGGAAATAATTTCCTGTGTACCTTACCCATCTGACATGCCTAACAAACTTCTTTAGATAGTGAGATCTCAGGTAACTCTTTAGTCAAGCCTTTCTCATACATAGACTTTAAAGTAGCATAGTTAAAATGCCCATATCTTTTGTGTCACAACCATGACTCATCTATACTTGCAAAATTTGCATTATCAAACTTCCCATCTAAAGGAAAAGATTTACCCACCATTTGTACTTTAACAATCAAATTATCTTTTGAGTCAAAAACCAAATAATGTTTGCCCTTAAAAATTAAGGAACAACCTTTCGACATCATTTGAGCCACACTTAACAAGTTACATGCTAAACAAGGTACATACAACACATCATGTATAAACTTTGTACCTTATATAGTTTGAAAGGCAACTGAACCCTTTCCATGTGCATCGACTATTTCACCATTTCCCATCCTAACTTTAGCTTTGAACGACTTATCAAGTGTGTGAAACAAGAGCTCATTGTGCGACATATGACTCATACATCCACTGTCTATGAACCATGAGGATTTGTTGCTTGTGTTTTCTTTGTGAGAAGCCATAAACAAGCTTTCTTCTTCCTTTTCCGACTCTTCAACAAAATTTGCCTGCTGCGCATGACGTTGTTGTGGCTGATTCTGCTTGGCCCTGCAATTTTTCTCAATATGACCCATCTTTTTACAGAATCTACATTGAATGGATGACTTTCCTTTGAACCAGCAGTCTTTTTCTTGATGATTGGTTCTTTTACAGTGGTTGCAAGGTGGAAACTTCCCTTTCTTTGAAGATTTCTTCCATGGTTTTCCCTTTGCTACTTTATCTCTTTCCATCCTTCTATTGTCCTTCATAGGCTGCTTGCCTTTATGTTGTGCCTGAAATGCCACTTCTGCTACTTTTCCATCTCTTATACTTGATCTTTGTTCTTGGGCTTGCAACTTGCTGATCAGTTCTGCAATTGATAAAGTCTTCAAATCACAAGATTCCTCTATTGCTGAAATCTTGGACTCGAACCTTGCTGGTAAGCTTATCATCATCTTCTCCACCACTTTTGAATCTAGAAAGGTTTCACCAAACAACCCTATTTTGTTTACAATTTCCATAAGTTTGGCAAAATACTCTTTCACAGTATCTCCTTCTTTCATCCTGAACATCTCAAATTCTCCTTTGAGAGTTAAGAGTTTGACAGCCTTCACTCTATCACTTCCATCGAACTCCTCTTTTAGCTTCTCCCATGCTTCTTTAGGTGTTTCACAAGTCATTATTCTTGTGAAAATCACATCTGAAAGTGCTGAATGAAGACATGTGACTTGTGAGAGCCTTTGGTTTCCTTGACTTTGAATCTTCATAAATCTTCATTTGTGCAACTATTGGATTTGGTCCAAGTGGAGGAGGATCATCTTCGCTTTCTATTGTTTCCCATAGACTAAGAGCTTTGAGATAAGCCTTCATCTTTATCACCCATATGTGATAATTTTCTCCTGTAAACATAGGAGGGCCTGCACACAAGAAGTTGTTGGATGCCATGTTACTGCTGCTCAGCTATCACCCTAGAAGAACTGGAGAAAACCTTAGTTTCTTGCCTTCACAGATCCCTCAAGAAGAAGGGCTCTGATACCACTGTTAGACTCTTAAACTTATAAGAGAAATAAGGTTTTTACAGAACTTCTTTTCATTCAAAATAGCATATTACATAAGGCTTAGACACATAGCTATATAAGCCTTTTGAAAAAAAAGTGAGTAGAGTACCTAGTCAAGCACTTATAAAATAAATTCCATAAAACAAGAATTACCTTTCCTTTACAAACCAAACATAATATTTAATAGAGGACACTATTAGACGAAAAAACTATCTAGAAAATCTCATTTTCTAACAGACTTAACGTGTTACAAGAATTAAATGCCTACATTATTTTCGTGTTTCTAAAAGGCGAAAAAATTTGTTAGCCTATCCTTTTTAAAATACACGGTGCTTTAGATTTTAGAGTTTGTTTTGATTGGCTGAAAAACTGGTCAAATCAATTTTTAAGTTATTTTTTAATTTTTAAAAGTGTTTGATAAATCAATTAAGTGTTTAAAATAAGTTAAGATTTATAAAAAGGAAGTCAAAAGTTAAAAGTTGGTCCTCTCTTACTTTTTCCTTTTTGACTTAAAAGTCATTTTTGGATTAAGAACCTATTTGACTTAGTTTATCTAAAGTAGCTTATAAGCTGAAAGCAACTTATAAATCAAAAAATATAAGTTGGGGTAACTCAGCTTATTTTTTTTGGATTATAAGTTGTTTTCAACTTATAAACTGCTTTAAATAAGCTAAGCCAAATAGGCCCAGTTATTTTTTGGAGTTTATTTTAAGCACAAAATGACTTTAAGTTGACCAGTCAAACATAAAAAAAGTTGAAAATAACTTATAAGCTATTTTCAACAACTTATAAGCTAATCCATGTTGGATATTTTAAAATAATTTGAGCCATATTAATTATGACTTAAGCACTTATGTCATCAAGATGACTTAAGTGATTATGTCATCAAGATGACAAATACACTTAAGTCTCTCCTTAATGACTAAGTATATGATTTTCCTTTGGCCACATGTTCTAATTTTCTTTGGCTCCAAGTTTTGTTAGTGTAGTGTATTTAATTGCCTCATCTCTCATCGCCTATACTCATCTATAAATTAGTTGAAGTCTTGAGAATATATAGGTAGAAAAAGTGTAGTACTTAGCCAACTTCTAACTTTCTCTTCCGACTTGCTTAATTTTATAATATTATATTTTATTGAATTCTGTATCCTCTAATTAATTAGAGAAGGCTCTTATATATATATATATATATATATATATATATCACTTATAATATTATTATAGTAATGTTTATCTAAATATTCATATTATTATTTTGATATTAAAATAAATTAAATAGAAAGATCTATTTAATTTTTAGTACTTCTATTTTGCTAAATAATAAGTTATTTTATTGTTGTGAAGTTTTTAGTACTGTTTCCCAATAAGTATTTTCCTCTATATTTTTCAACAATCTAAGAAACTATTGCAAATAATATATGTTCTGAAACTATTGATGATGGTGCTACCATAGCTGCTGCTATTCCAGTCATTCTACCGGAAGTTAATGATATAACAAACTACAGAGAGGAATTATTTAAAGCAAAGGAGCTAGTACTCAAGGCAAACATAGTACAAGGACAAAGCAACAACAACAAAATATATGTTAATGTCTCAAGGTAACAAGTCTTATAACCTCAATCTTAAGAAAAGAAAAGGCTCTTGTTTTACTTGTGGAAAATCAGGTCATCATGCCGTACAGCGTAGGAAGAGAATAAAAAATGACAAAGAAAAAGGGTTATCCTCCCAAGGCTAATTTAGCTGAAGGAGATGAAATTATTGCATCTGTCATTTCTTAAGTGAATATTGTAGCACATATAAAAAAATGGGTGGTAGACTCTAGGGCTACTCGGCATATTTGTGCAAATCGAGAAGCATTTGCCTCGTATAATATATGAGAAGACAGTGAAGTGATCTACCTTGAGTTAGGAACTCAAGAACTATCAAAGTCTTGGGTAAGGGTAAAGTTCTCTTGAAGCTCACTTCGGAAAAAACTTTAGCCCTTATGAATATGCTACATGTTCCTACAATGCGGGCAAACCTGATATCCGTAGCCTTACTTAATAAAGCTGGAGTAAAAGTGTCATTTGAATCTGATAAGATTATATTGACAAAGAATAATGTGTTTGTGGGAAAAGACTATTGTAACCAGGGACATTTTGTACTCAATGTTTGTGATGTAGTGAATGAAAAAGCATCTACTTCTGCTTACATGATTGAATCTATTTCTTTATGGCATGATAGATTAGGACATGTTAATATCTCTTATATAAAGAATGTGCAATCACTTGATTTGATATCTGATTTAGATTCAAATGATATTAGTAAATGTGAAATATGTGCTGAACTAAAATTACTAAAAAATTATGTTTTTCAGTAAATAGAGAAATTGAATTATTGTCTTTAATTCACACTGATTTGGGTAATTTAAAACAAAAAATGACAAGAGGTAGTAAAAGATATTACGTGACTTTTATTGATGATTTTTTTAGATTTACTAAATTATATTTACTTAGAAATAAAGATGATGCCTTTATCTCTTAGAAAACTGAAGTTGAAAATTAACTTAGTAGAAAAATCAAGAGAATTAGATCTGATAGAGGTGAAGAATATTTATCTTTAAATATCTTATGTGAAAAGGAAGAAATTATTCATGAAACAATCCCACCTTACTCACCAGAATCTAATGGAGTAGCTGAAAGGAAAAATAGAACATTGAAGGAAATGATGAACTCCATGTAAATTAGTTCTAAAGCACCTAATAATTTGTGGGGTGAAGCTATATTATCTGCATTTCACTTACAAAATAGGATTCCTCATAAAAGAACTGACAAAACACCTTATGAATTGTGGAAAGGTTATAAACCTAATTTGAAATATTTTAAAATATGGGAGTGTCTTGGTAAGGTTCTATTGCCTGAACCAAAAAAGAGGAAAATAGGCTCTAAAACAACTGATTGCATATTTATTGGATATGCTAAACATAGTACTGTATATAGATTTCATGTTTTAAAAAGTGATGTGCTTGATTGAAACACTCTTATTGCAACAAAGAATGCTGAATTGTTTGAACATATTTTTTCACTATGTGATAAAATCATGCAACCGTTGAAAGAAATAGTGAGTCTATTTCTAGTATTGAGGAACTTAGAAGGAGTAAAAGGCCTAGAAAAAAATATTTTCCTTATGAAAATGATTTTCAAACTTTTCTTGTAGATAGTGAACCATTAAATTATTCTGAAGCTATATCTTCTTCTGATGCTAAATTTTTGGAAAGAGGCAATAAAAATTGAAATTGATTCAATTATAAAAAATAATACATGAATTTTGACAGATTTACCTCCTGGTGCAAAATCTATTGGTGGTAAATGAATTTTCAAAAAGAAACTTAATCCTAATGGATCTATAGATAAATATAAAGCTCGATTAGTAGCAAAAGGATTTTCTCAAAAATAAAATATTGATTATTTTGATACTTTTGCACCAGTAACTAGAATTTCTTCTATTCGAATGTTAACTGCCTTAGCATTAATTTATAAGCTTTTTATTCATCAAATGAATGTAAAAACAATTTTTCTAAGTGGTGATTTAGAAGAAGAAATTTATATGGTTCAACCAGAAGGATGTATTATTCCCAAACAAGAAATAAAGTTTGTAAATTAATTAAATTTCTTTATGGCCTTAAAATAGCTCCTAAGCAGTGACATAAAAAAATTTGATCAAATCTTAATGAGAGACGATTTTTCTTTTGTTAAAGTGGATAAATGAGTTTATATTAAAATGGTAGATAATGATTATGTGATAATATGTCTATATGTTGATGATATGCTTATATTTGGTACAATTTTAAATATTGTGCAGAGTACCAATTTTTTTTGTCTACTAATTTTGATATGAAAAATCTAGGTGAAGTAAATATGATATTAGGAAATAAAATTATAAGGAGTGAAAATGGTATATTATTGTCACAAGAACATTATGTGGAGAGACTTCTTAAGATGTTTGAGTGTTTTGATGTGAAATCTGTGACCACTCCTTTTGATGCTAACTCTTAATTGAAAAAGAATAAAGGTGACCCATTTGCTCAGTCTAAGTATACTCAAATTATTGGGAGTATGATGCACTTAATGAATTTTACTAGGCCTGATATAGCCTATGTTGTGTGTAGACTCAATAGATATACTCATAATCCTAATAAAGAGCACTGGTCTGCACTAATGAGATTAATAAGATATTTGAGAGGAACCATGAATTACGGTATCCTGTATAGTGGATTTCCTTCTACATTAGAAGGGTATTATGATGCAAATTGAATCTCTGATTCAGATGAGACAACATCCACTAGTGGATATGTATTCACCTTAGGTGGTGGTGTAATATCGTGGAAATCAGCTAGACAGACGATCATTGCTAGATCGACTATTGAGTCAGAGTTTGTAGCTCTGAAGCTAGCTAGTTCTGAGGCTGAGTGGCTAAGAAATTTCTTAGCAATATGTTGAGCTTGTTGGGACTTTTACTTCACACTCGAGTTATTGAGATTGTAATTTTCATTTTGTGCTTCCAGTGTTTTCAAATTGAGAAGACATTGATTTAGGAGCTGATTTTTGGTACTCTTTTACACCTAATGAAATCGGGTTTCGGGTCTCAACCATGGGTATGAGAAGAGGCCCAATACATGCTGCACCACTGCTGAATCCCCACATCTGATGTGGGTATATTTTCAATTACAAAATATATTTACTTAGTGTAATAAGTATTGTTTTTTCCTTTTTAGGTGTACAAAATAATTTCCTTCCATTATTTGATTATATGTAATTAATTTAGAATTAAGTCATTAGTAATAGGTTGGCTATTTTCTTTTCTATATAAGTAGAAATTCTTTGTACAGAATGATCATTTAGAAATACAAGAAGTATTTTCTTTACTTTTCTCTATTTACTTTTACATTGCATCAGAGCAGTGCTAATCTATAATATTTCTGCATATTTTTTCTCCTTCTTGTTCTTTGTTCTCTAAAAATGACTAATAATCAAAGTAATCAACACTAAACTATTGAAAAAGTGACGGAATCCCTGCAACTAATGCAATGGATTCTTCACATGCTTTTTTGTTAAGATAGTTAAGGAGTAGGTAGTTAGAATTAGGGACCGTTTAGTCATTTACAGTGATATAGTTAGAACTAACTAACTGAATTAGTTAGATAGTTAACACTTAGTTAGCTGTGTATATATATATAGCTAATGATACTATGTAAAAGATTAGGGCATTTTTCAGTCCCAAATGTATACATATTCTGAGCTCTCTCTTTCGTCTCATCTTTATCTTCATTCTTTTCACCTTGTATTGATGTGTGTCTGAGCACTTACTCCAGAGAAGTTCATGGTATCAGAGCTTTGAACACTGTGAAAAATGTTCATAGTTGAGTCATAGACTCTAGACAAGAGTCAAAAATTCGTCCGATCAAAAGCTGTGTTTTGGATCTAAGCTCCAGTGAAGCTGAAATCTGCAAACAACAAGTGTTTTTCGCAACACAACTCAAAAGAAAAAGTTGAAGAAACAACGACAATTGAAGCCACAATTTCAGATCTAGGTCAAAACCTCAATCAAACTCAGTTCAATGTGCAATGAGTTGGTGTACCTGTGTCTACAAGCTCTGCAAATAACATTGGGCAATGTATTGACTACAATCACCCTCTATTCCTTAGCCCTACGAATGTGAGTGGAATTAGTCTCATTTCATTTTAGCTGCGGTGTGGAAAACTACACCTTGTGGAATCGATCGATTAAACTTGCTTTGTTAGGGAGAAATAAGCTAGGATTAGTGGATGGAACTTGCAGAAAGGAGATGTATGTTGAAAAACTGTGGGGACAGTAGGAAAGGGTGAATGCTATTATGTTGTCGTGGTTGATGAACTCAGTTTCAAAGAGTCTGCTAAGTGGAATTGCGTTTGCCTCAAGTGCCTCAAGTGTATGGAGTGATCTGCAAGAGAGATTTGATAGGGTTGATGGATCAAGAACTTATGGTCTACACAAAGAAATTACCTCATTACAACAAGGTACTGCCTCTGTATCAGTGTATTATACTAAGTTGAAAGCATTGTGGGACGAGTTCGAAGTATTAGTGACCTTACCCTGCTGCAACTGTGAGAAGTCCAAAGGATTTGTAGCCCACATGAATAGACAAAAACTATATCAATTCCTAATGGGATTGAATGACACATATCATCAAGTTAGGAGCCAGATACTTATGATAGATCCCCTGCCAACTATAAATCAAGCATATGCTATAATAGTAGGAGATGAGAGCCAAAAATCTGTTGTTACAGACATCAATAACTTGGGACTACATTCATCCATCATAGACTCAACTACAATGTATTCCAGAGGTGGCAGTAGCTCAGGTGTCAGTAACAGGTTCAAGAAGAATACACTACTAATTTGTGACTTTTGCAAGTGTAGAGTCATACTAAAGAATCATGCTACAAGGTGGTTGGATATCCTCCAGACTTTAAGTCTAAGAGGAAGATCCAAAGTGCAAACACTGCTTATGCAGATACCATTGACTTGGCTAGTCAACCTCAGCAATCAGCATCAGCTAAGGCTAATTTCTCATATGGTTTGAATACAAATGTAATTGATAACTCAGTGTGGGACAGGAATATCACAACTCAGCATCTTGCAAACAAAGGTTCAGTTGAAGCTTCTAACTCTAATATAACAATAACTCAAGCTGAGAAGGATGTCAAACAATTACTTCAGGGCTGCACATTCACAAAAGATCAATATGAACATATTCTTAAGATGATTAATCAACAATCAGGATCAAGAACTGATACATCTGACTACAATAAGGCAAACACTGTAGGTACATCCCTATTTGTTATTGAAAATAGTGATGTGTGGATTATAGATACAGATGCAATAAACCATATGGTTACTAAACTGGATATGCTACAAAAGGAGTCTGTGCTAAAGCTTGACAGTCCTAAGGATGTATACTTGCTAGATGGAGGTAGCATACAAGTAACTCATATTGGTTCCTGTAGTCTGTCAGCTAGAAGTGTAATCACTAATGTGTTCCATATACCAGAGTTCAAGTATAACTTAATGTAGATCAGCAAAATAACAAAGGAATTAGGCTGCTCAGCCTCCTTCTTCCCTAATTTTTGTGTTTTCCAGGAACTTTACATTGGGAAGGTGAAGAAAGTTGGTAGAGAAGAAAGAGGCATGTATCTGCTGTGGAGACAACTCACTTAATGTAACTCAACTAATAATAGAGACTCTGCTCATGCTGTTGACACTGCTCACTCACCAGGAAAGGAGTCATACATGGAGCTATGGCATCAAAGACTAGGACATGTGTCCTCAGCTGTTCTTGCTAAGATGTTCACTGTGAATAAAGACAGTATGTGTAAGGTGACCAAGTGTTTAGTTTGTCCATTTGCAAATCAAACCAGACCTGGTTTTTCTTATAGCACTATCAAAAGCCGTAGTTGTTTTGAATTGATACATGCTGACATTTGGGGACCCTATAATATAACTATATTTGATAGTAATAAATACTTTCTCACAATTGTTGATGACTTCTCAAGAATAACCTGGCTGTTTTTACTTAAACAAAAGTCAGATGTCTGTATATCGCTTAAAATGTTTTTACAATATGCTAAAACTCAGTTTGGTAAAGTAATCAAAGTCCTAAGGTCAGACAATGGTACTGAATTTGTTAACTCAGTCTGTGATAGCATGTTTAAAGCACAGGGTATTATACATCAGATCTTGTCCTTACACTCCTTAACAAAATGATGTTGCTGAGAGGAAACATAGACATCTACTGGAAGTAACCAGAGCCTTACGATTTCAAGCAAAAATACCTATCAGGTTCTGGGGTCATTGTGTCCTAGCTGCGGCTTATCTTATTAACAGAACCCCTAGTAGTGTACTTGAGTTTCAGACTCCTTATGAAAGACTATATGGTAGTAAACCATCACTAACTCATTTGAGGACTATTGGTTGTCTAGTCCTGGCAAAACATCTCACAGAACATGACAAACTAAAGCCCAGGTCAAGGTCAGCAGTTCACATGGGCTATTCTAAAGTACACAAAGGGTATATTTTATTTGATTTGTACACCAACTCTTTTTTTGTGAGTAGAGATGTTATCTTTAGGAAAGACATCTTCCCTTTTACCAAAGCTGACAGCTCTGCCCAACAGAAGATGTTTGTGGACAATCTGCAAGGATTAGGTAAATTTGATCAAGATCTACATCAACTAGCCCATCCTATAATCACAAGTAATGATCCATCAACACTATCAGCAGGAATAGAGATATGTCTTGATACAGGTGGGGACCATGACTATATGCAGCAATTTGAACATGAGTGTGTGTAGCAATCTGAACCTGATGCAACTAGCTTTGATAGACCTGAACCTGTTGTGTCTAGAAGATCTATAAGAGCTAAACAACCTCCTATATGGCTGAAGGATTTTGTTTCCTTAACTGCACAACAGGATGTTCAGTATCCCCTATCCAACTATGTGAGTAATTCTTATCTCTCACCCACTTATCAGTGCTTTTTTTGCTACTACTTCATCTGTGATAGAACCCACAAGCTATACAGAAGCAATCAAGGACCCAAGGTGGGTTGAAGCTATGCAGGCAGAGATCCAGGCTTTAGAAAGTAATCACACCTGGGAGATTACATATTTACCTGCAGGGAAGAAGCCCATTGGCTGCAGATGGATCTTTAAAGTTACATACAAATCAACAGGTAAAGTAGAAAGGTTCAAAGCAAGACTAGTTGCTAAGGGCTATAGTCAACAAGAAGGCATAGATTACAAAGAAACCTTTTCTCCAGTGGTCAAAATAGTGAATGTTAGAACTGTGCTATCCATTGCAGCTTCCAGGAATTGGCATATTCATCAAATGGATGTCTTCAATGCATTTCTACATAGGGACCTGGATGATGAAATCTATATGCAACTCCCCCAGGGATTTGTCAGTCAAGGGGAGAAGGTATGCAGACTGACAAAGTCCCTCTATGGACTCAAACAACTCCAAGGCAGTGGAACCACAAACTCACTTAAGCACTCATTTCTCTCAAGTTCAAACAAAGTCAATATGATTACTCCCTATTCATCAACAAATCAGCAGAAGGTATTGTGATTATACTTGTATATATAGATGATATGTTGATAACTGGCAACAACTTAAAATTGATAGAGGAAACAAAGAATGCACTATAAAAGGCCTTCAAGATGAAAGACCTAGGGGAACTCAGATACTTTCTGGGAATTGAGTTCACTGCTCTTATTCCACAATATGGGATTGTTGGTTTCATATGCCACCCCTTTCATATAAAAAAATGGAATTGCGGTAGGAGAACTTGGCTAACTTTTCTACTCTGATAGCATCTCTGAACGGCAGGCATGTCTTCTGCTGGTATTGGTTGTCAATGTATGTTATGCTATCTCTGCCCGAAGCATAGGACCAATGATCACCCATGACTTCTGTGGCACACTAGTGCCACAAGATCAATAGAAGGAGTACTCATGCACCAGATGAAGTACACTCTTGAGCTTATAGTAGAGGTGGGAATGACAGCAGACAAGCCAACAGGAACACCCATAGATGTCAACCTCAAACTAACATCAAGGCAGTATGATGACCATGTAAATAAAAGGCAAGAAGATGACCCTCTGG
Source organism: Solanum dulcamara (assembly GCF_947179165.1). Taxonomy (NCBI): domain Eukaryota; kingdom Viridiplantae; phylum Streptophyta; class Magnoliopsida; order Solanales; family Solanaceae; genus Solanum; species Solanum dulcamara. The sequence continues at coordinate 65,641,558 of NC_077241.1, read as the reverse complement.
TAGATCAAGCAGCATATCAAAAGCTCATAGGTAAGCTGTTATATCTTAATATGACCAGGCCAGACATATCCTTCAACACTCAGACACTTAGCCAGTTCTTAAATCAGCCAAAGAAGTCTCATAGGAAGCTGCACTAAGAGTAGTTAGATATTTAAAAAGGCAATCTGGACAAGGTGTACTACTGTCCAGCCACTCAGATAATCAAATCACTGCTTTTTGTGATGCAGACTGGGCAGCTTGTCCACTCACCAGAAAATCAGTCACAGGCTACTTAATCAAGATGGGAAAGTCATTGATTTCATGAAAAGCCAAGAAACAGACCACAGTTTCAAGGAGCTCAACTGAAGCTGAATATAGAAGCATGACTTTAACTGTTTCAGAAATTATTTGGCTGTTAGGAATGCTGAAGGAGGTGGAAACTGAAATTGAGGTACCAGTGCAGATGTAAAGTGATAGCAAGGTAGCAATTTAAATTGCTGCAAATCCAGTATATCACGAAAGAACAAAATATATAGAAATTGATTACCACTTCATTAGAAAAAAGCTGCAATAAGGTATGATTAAAGTCGACTACCTACCAAGCCTTGGATAATTGAATTATGAGATCCTTCCGAACGAGCTAAGCTCAAGAACAACCTGTTGATATATTGACAAAAGGGTTGTCCAGAGCTCAACATGAGCATCTAATGTCCAAGCTAGGAGTTTTGAATATATTTGCACCTCCTAGCTTGAAGGGGAGTGTTAAGATAGTTAAGGAGTAGGTAGTTAGAATTAGGGACAGTTTAGTCATTTACAGTGATATAGTTAGAACTAACTAACTGAATTAGTTAGATAGTTAACACTTAGTTAGCTGTGTATATATATATAGCTAATGATACTGTATAAAAGATTAGGGCATTTTTCAGCCCCAAATGTATACACATTCTGAGCTCTCTCTTTCTCTCATTTGTCTCATCTTCATCTTTATCTTCATATTCATTCACTTCACCTTGTATTGATGTGTGTCTGAGCACTTACTCTCAGAGAAGTTCATTTTTACATTCATCCTTTTGATTATCCCGTTATGAACCTTGTTTCCACCGTCTTTGATTGAAAAAGTTATGGCGATTGGAAAAGGGCTGTTATCATTGCTCTTTCAGCTAAGAAAAAACTAGGATTCATTGATGGATCCCTAGTTGTTCCTACTGATATAGAACTTCAAAAGGCTTGGGCAAGATATAATAATATGGTCTTGTCTTAGATCTTGAATTCTCTTTCAAAAAAGATTGCTAAATTTGTCTTATATTCCAAAAATGTCAAGGTCTTATGGTTTGACCTAGAAGACAGATTTGGTCAGGCTATTGGGGCAAAATCATTTCAATTACAAAAGAAATTAAATGCTACAGTTCAAGAAAATTCAAGTATTTCTTCTTACTTCACAAAAATAAAAAGTTTATGGGATGAATTAGATGCTCTTAACATTTTTTTTGCTTGTAGTTGTGAATGTGAATGTGGTGCAAAGGAAAAAGGAGTGAAAGCCCATCAAGATGAAAGGCGACTCCAGGGATTGAATGACACCTTTATAAGAGTTAGGAGTAATATTTTGTTGTCTTCTCTTCTCCCTAGTATTGGTCAAGCATACTCTCTCTGCTCCCTAGTATTGGTCAAGCATACTCTCTTGTGATCCAAGATGAAAAACAAAGAGAAATTCATGGTACTCCTACTTATCCAGAAGAATCAACATCCTTTCTTGTTGGTAATGGAGGAGGTAGGCAATACCACCAAAAAAAAATAACTTGACATGTAATTATTGCAAGAAAATAGGACACACTATTGATCAATGTTATAAGATTCATGGATTTCAAGTGAATTTCAAATTCACTAAAACAAAAAAATACCAAAAAGGAGCTATGGTTAACAATGTCTTTAATACTGTAGAAACAAATTAGCAGACACTAGTCAATTCTACATATCATGTATCTCTCAATCAAGAAAATATTGCATAACTTATGCAACTTTTGCAAAAGATGAACCAAAAATCTGTAGGGACTGCTGATGCATCTGCAAACATCACTTGTGCAGGTATGACAATTTTTTTTAATTTTTATGCTTGATTGCTTAAAGTTGACAGTGATTCTTGGATACTGTATAGTGGAGCATCTGAGCATATAACTTTTAATAAAAGCTTCTTCTCTAGTTTTAGTTCTTTGCCTAAACCTATTATGGTGACTCTCCCAAATTCTCACAAAGTAAAAGTCACTCATTCAGGATCTGTATATCTGTTGTCTAAACTACTCCTAGATAATGTTTTTTACATTTCTTCTTTCAAATTCAATCTTCTTTCTATTCATAAATTGTGCAAACAATTTCAGAAATTTCTGCTTTTCACTCCTAATACTTGTTTCATATTGCAGGGCTCTAGTGAAGAGCCCTCTGGTGCTTGGTAAAGAACAAGGTGGTTTAAGTGTCTTCAATTCAAGTCACCCAACAGTTCCTGAAAAGAGTCTGTCCAATTTCAGTCCAGAAAATCAACCAACAAATTTTACAAAGAATCTATCCAATTTTAGCACCAGTAATTTATATTTTTCAAATTCAGTAGCAAGTGTCTTTAATTTCTATTCTAGTCTCTTTGATTCAAATGTAAAAGAAAAATTATGGTATTATAGGTTGGGTCATATGAAGAAAATTGTTCCAGTTTCATTATCTTATTTAAAATTTTCTTCTCCTTGTGCTATATGTCCAATGGCAAGGCAATCAAAATTGCCTTTTTCTAAAAGTATTATTTCTACTAAAGGCTGTTTGATTTAATTCATGTGGATACCTAAGAACCTTATAAAACTGCCACACATGATGATTTTAAGTATTTTTAATGATTGTTGATGACTTTAGTAGAGCTACTTGGACTCATCTTTTTAGCACTAAATCAAATGCTTTTTCTATTTTACAATCTTTTCTTTTCATGGTAGAAAGACAAGTTAATTCCAAGATTAAAGTAATAAGAACAGACAATGCTTTTGAATTAGGAAGTGGTGAAGTACAATCTGATTTTTTCCTCTCCAAAGGGATCATTCACCAAACTACTTGTGCTTACACTTCACAACAAAATGAAATAGTGGAGAGGAAACATAAGCATTTACTAGAAACATCACGAGCTTTATTATATCAATCTCATTTACCTATAGTTTATTGGGGGAATGTTTATTAACAACTACTTATATCATATATAAGTTTCCTTCCTCAATTTTACAACATAAAACACCTTTGGAAATTCTTTTTAATTCTAAACCTATTTATTCAAATTTGAAGTGTTTTGGTTCTTTGTGCTTTGTCACCACCTTATCTGCTCATAGAACAAAATTTGATCCAAGAGCTTTTTATTGTGTATTCTTGGGTTATTCATATGGAAAGAAGGGATACAAAGAGATGTGATTTTTCATGAAGAGTATTTTTCTTTTTCTTCGGATATGTCTAATATTTTTCATAAATTGTTTTCTGTTACCGTCCCTTCTTTTTCAGATTCTGATGATCTTAATATCTCTTCCATCTCTGATTTTCCTTTATCCCAATCAGAATCTGCTTCTGATTCTACCCTATCAACTTCTAATACCAGTAGATCACTTTTCCATCCTACAATTTCTGTTTCATCTCCTAGTCCTACTTCTATTTCTACTTTGACTGAAGATTCTATTTCTACCCCTCAATATTCAGTTCTAGATAACTTATTTCGAAAGTCTTCAGATAACTAAAACACCCTCTTATCTTAAGGATTATATCTGCAATGCACTTCAACTTACAGATGTGAGTTCTACATGGTTTCTTAGTCCACTCATCCCTATATCTTTTTCTTTTTGTAATTTATCTTCAATTAATCAAGTCGTGCTCAACTTTGTTTCTAGTATTTATGAACCTATCAGTTATAATTAGGTAATGCAATATCCAGCTTGGAAGGAAGCTATGGACAAAGAAATAGCTGCTTTAGATTTGAATCAAACTTGGGATATTATTGTTTTGCTTCATGGGAAGAAAGTCTTTCCCTGTAAATGGGTTTAGAAGGTGAAACAACATCCGGATGGGACCATTCAGAGGTTCAAAGATCAACTAGTTATAGGGGTGATATACAAAAGGAGGGTGTGGACTACAATGAGACATTTTCACCCGTGGTGAAAATGACTACAGTTAAATGTATTCTTGCTATCGCAGTGAAGAAAGGGTGGGGTCTTTTTCAGTTGGATGTGAATAATGCGTTTTTACATGAAAATCTTAATGAAGAAGTATATATGAAATTTTCGACTGGCCTTAAGCAGGCATTCAGACAGTGGTACTCAAGGCTAACAACAACTCTTAATTTCAAAGGATTTAGTCATTCTCTAAATGACCACTCTTTATTTTTTAAGAAATCACATAACTCTATTTCCATTGTTGCAGTTTATGTAGACAATATAGTATTAACAGGTGATAATATAGAAGAGCCTTGAAGCAATTTTTAGATGCAGAATTCAAAATTAAAGATCTTGAAAATTTGCATTTCTTTCTCGATTTAGAAGTCATCAGGGAATCACATGGTTTAATTCTATCTCAAAGAAAATTTATCCTTGATTTATTGAAAGAATTTGATTGTTTACATCTGTCACCTGTCTTGCACACTGGATTCTTCTATCAAATTAAAGGCTAATGAAGGACTTCCAATTTCTGACCCAACTTTGTACCGGAATTTACAGGGAAAACTAAATTACCTGACACATACGAGACCAGATCTTTCGTTCATCGTCTAGCATTTAAGTCAGTTTATGCAGGATCCAATGGTCCCTTATTTTGCTGCAGCTTTACGAGTCCTTCGCAATCTATTGAAAGACCTTAGTCTTGGTCTTTTTATGTCTGTTTCTCCATCATTCCAATTGCTTGCATTTTGTGATTTTGATTGGGGTACCTATCCGGATTCACCAAAATCAGTCAACGAATTTTATATTTCTCTTGGTCTTCTCCTATTTCATGGAAATCTATGAAACAAGCTTCCATTTCACTTAGTTCCGCTGAATCAGAATATAGTTGGTTGGTACATTTGCTTGACGATCTCACTATTTCAAATTCTTTGTCGGTACCACTTCACTCTGACAGCCTCGCCGCAGTTCATAGCGCCAAGAATTCCATTTTTCATGAACGGACGAAGCATGTCGAAATTGACTATCACTTCGTCAGTCAACAGTACCTCGCCAAACTAATTTCATTGTCATATGTATAGTCCTCTTCTCAGCTCACCGATATCTTCACAAAGTCATTGATGGAGTCTGTACATCATCAATTTCTCCGCAAGTTGGGTGTTTCTTCCACATCTCCAACTTGAGGAGAGATGTTGACCTTGTTGGACTTTTACTTCACACTTGAGTGATTGAGATTGTGGTTTTCATTTTGTGCTTTCAGTGTTTTCATATCGAGAAGAAGACATTGATTTATGAGCTGATTTTTGATACTCTTTTACACCTAATGAAATCGGGTTTAGGCCTCAACAATGAGTATGAGAAGAGGCCCAATACATGCTGCACCACTCCTGAAGGCCCTCATCTGATGTGGGTATATTTTCAATTACAAAATATATTTACTTAGTGTAATAAATATTGTTTTTTCTTTTTTAGGTGTACAAAATAATTTCCTTCCATTATTTGATTATATGTAATTAATTTAGAATTGAGTCATTAGTTCCGAGAAAGAGTAGAAGAATGGGACCTATTATGGGACATACCGCAAACAACCGAATATACTACTGCAGGATCTTCCGCTGCTTTTGTTGTTATTGCTCTCACCTCTCCATCTGAACCGAATTCTTTCTGGTTAAAGAATCCCTTTCTAGTAGCATGTTCGCCAGGATCAATGTTGGGTGTTTAGTATTTACTTTTGGCTGTTTTCTTTTCTATATAAGTAGAAATTCTTTGTACAGAATGATTATTCAGAAATACAAGAAGCATTTTCTTTACTTTTCTCTATTTACTTTTACAAAATATCCTTTCGATAAATGATGTATTGCCTTCTGTGTCTATGCAATGCGATTGTCAAGTCGTAATTGCTATTGCGAAGAATAAATTTTATAATTGTAAGAGCAAACACATGAAATTAAGATATGATGTCATTAAGCAACTGCTAAAGATGGGATAATATTCATTGATTATGTGAAGTCAGAATTGAATTCGGCCGATTCTTTGACTAAACATGTGGGAAGAAAATTAATTCTTCAAACCTTGAAAGAGATAGGGTTAAGTCCAATATGATTGTCAATAAAGATGGTAACCCAACCTATGTGATTAGAGATCCCATGAAATAGGTTATATGGGTAATAACAAGTCAATATTGACACCGCGCACTAACTGAGAGTGCTTGAATTGCTACTAATTATAAGGGATGAGTTATTAACTCTTAATGAATTCATAGTTCTTAAGGATGGTGTATTTAGATTAGTATACACTTGATGAATTCACCTATATGACAAGTGGAGTGAAACCGCTCCTATGAGACCTTGGCCTAGTCTCTAGAGCTCTCATGAATAACCGGGCACAAGCATGGCTTATTGGCGCAAAACCGCGTGGAACAACAAAATATGAGGATTAAAATGTGATTGGTAGAATCTCTGACTTACAATAAGAATTATTGGTTCATAGAAATTTTATATTTCACCAATATTCCTGTAAGTTAAATTTTGTCGATCTATGTTTGGTTCATAGTCCAAAAGACACCAAACCTATAACATTTTGATCATACAAAATTAAGCAAGTCTTTTTTTTATTTCAAACTTATTTTAAAATATATAAGGGATTGTTGGATATTTTAAAATAATTTGAGTCATATTAATTATGACTTAAGCGCTTATGTCATCAAGATGACAAATACACTTAAGTCTCTCCTTAATGACTAAGTATATGATTTTCCTTTGGCCACATGTTCTAATTTTCTTTGGCTCCAAGTTTTGTTAGTGTAGTGTATTCCATTGCCTCATCTCTCACCGCCTATACTCATCTATAAATTAGTTGAAGTCTTGAGGACATATAGGTAGAAAAAGTGTAGTACTTAGCCAACTTCTAACTCCCTCTTCCGACTTGCTTAATTTTGTAATATTATATTTTGTTGATTCATATATCCTCTAATTAATTAGAGAAGACTTATTTAATCCTGAAAAAATATTTCACACTGCTGAAATAGTTTCTTAGGATAGTGCCTAGCACGACTCAAGTATCATATATATAAATGTTCATATTATTATTATTATTTTGATATCAAAATAAATTAAATAGAAAGATTTATTTAATTTTTAGTACTTCTATTTTGCTAAATAATAAGTTATATTATTATTATGAAGTTTTTATTGTTTCCACCAATTATTTTTCCCCGATATTTTCCAACAAGGGGCTCTAACAAGGATTATAAATGTAGTTATCATTGTTAATTGGTCTGGTTTTGAGAGAAGGTAGACATCCTTTTTCCATATTTACCATCCCCTTACATGTCTAGGGATCTCTCTGAAGTAGGCAAATTAAAGAAGATAGATCCATGCACTTGATGACTAAAGTTGGCTAGCTTATCTTCAAGTATGCTTGTTTCTCTACATTAGAAAGCTATAGAGAAGAAGTAATCTTTTATGATATGTATTCTAGTCACAATTTCTGTCATTTTTCAGTCTCTAGAAACATATTTGGTATCCTCTGTTAGTACACCAGGTAAGTTCATGTAATATAGCCTTTGTTTCTACAATGTTGCTATTGTCAAGGCCAAAATTAATTATATCACATCTTGCTTTTCAACACTTGTGACTTTTCTTTATTACATTATGTTGTAGAAAAATAGTTATTCTAGAAATATTTAACTTTCATGAATTCACTCCCAAGAAAGGTTTCAAAGGGGTGGATGGTAATAATTGATGGTGAAAGTAATAGTGATAAAAGTGATTTGATTGGGCAGGCTCACCTTCACACGAATCTTTAAGTGGCATCATCTTAATAATCTACACAAGGTTATAAATGATTATTCAAACTCATTAAAAACAAAACAGCGATTGTAATAAATAAATAAAATAGATTTATTTGGACTAAATATAAAATATTTAAATTTAGACCTCTAATTATAAGTAATAACAAACATCAATCATCTCAGAAACTACCCAATTATACAACCTTCAAGGGCAAATTACGAATTTCTAGTGATATTTTTTAAATGTACATTTTATAGTTACAATCCATAAAAGGAATTTCAGATGGACCCTAAACCAAATCCTTCCTTTTTTCCTATTTAGAAATATATTCTCCTTGTATATTATATTCCTACAATACAAACGAACCCTTTTTGTTTCTCACTAAAAATATTCTCTTCTACAACAGTGGAAACAGAAATAGTCACAACCCATCCCATTCGAAGTTTGAAAATCTCGCCCCGCTTCAATATTATAGAGAATATAAGATACATAAATTTTGGTGGAAAAATATAAGGTATTATATGTACATATATATACATATGTCATTGTAAGCTATTTATACGGATAATGATTATACAGTATAATTTATAATATTGTATAACCTTAGAATAATAAATTAGGTATACTATTTGAAACTTTAGTGATTTCTTATATGAAAAAAAAAATACTTTAAATCTCATGGTATGGATTCAACCCTGTTGTAATTTTTGTCCAATTGTAACGTACACATCAAGAAGCATTTAAAAGTTGATTCCACATGGTAATTTATTTATTTTTAATCTTGTTTTTGTACATATTGGAGTACCATTTCGAGAGAAATATATGCTTCCAAATGACTACTTAAATTCAGAATTCACTACATATCGTCATACACTTTGAAATATCACAAAGTTTAATACAATTAGAAGTTGATTCAGTGTGGCTGCATTTATCATCATTCTTGCACAAAATACTCCAACATCCATGCAGTATGATGCCCGCAAAAGCTCCAAGTAGAACTAAGCAAATAACCAAACAAACGCCACGCTTAATCTTTGTATAAAGATCTTCCCATTGTTGATTCAATTCTACTTGATCTTCATAAGTCATTTGATCACCTACACATTGATGTGGAGAACACCTTGCCGGTTGAGGAGTTTGGAAAGAGACAGATCCAGAATTTAAATTTGATGGTGACGATGAGTTTTGTACTCTTTGCTCACTTGGTCGGTTTTGAGGGGATAACTCGATCCAATGACTTAATAATGGGGATTTTCTTATAAGATGAAAAAGTGATTGTCCAATTTGTGTAGGTTCATTTGGTAATTGGTGTCGAGGGGATAACTCAAACATAAGGTCATTATATTCTTTCCAAGCGATATCATATTGGCTCAAAGTGACTATATACTTTTTCCCTATGGAATATATTGCATAAAGATTGATAATGGCAGCAAATAGAGAGAGGGTGAAAAGGAACCATCGATTGGAACATTTGATGGATGAAGAATGGGATATTGAAGCTAAGATAACACCTTGGAACACAAAATAATAGTTTGCAAGTTGAAAAACAGTGTTTTGAAGATGTTGAAGTCGTTCTTTGTACTTGTCAACAAGTTTTTCCATTGCTTCTAGCATCGATTGCCTTCTTGCATTATTATGATCAATTGTATTTGGTGCTTGGCTTTGACCTTGACTAGTAGCTTCTCTTGCATTTCCTCCCCTAGCAAGATGATCCATTGTATTGAAATTAATAATGAAATGTTATTCCATGTGGTTTATAGTAGGGAGACTAGCACTTTTGGTCCCTCAATATTTAATAAATTCTAATTTTGATCCTTGTTATATATGACTCAATATATTTAACCTCCAATTAATTAATATGTGCTTTTGGTCCTTTTAGGTAGAAAATATGTTATATTTGGACTTTTTTAGAGGCCGGAGTAAGGTCTGCGCACACTCTATTTTCTCCAAACCCTACTTGTCATTACACTAGAGTTATTGTTGTTGTTGTATTACCCTAAATGACCTAACAAATATAAGTTCAACATAATGCTTTGGTAACTGAATAGTGGAGTAGCAAATAATTCTGAAAAATTGTGAATATTCATAAACTAGAGATCAAAATTGCACATTTCAAATAATTAAAGGTTAGAATATGTTCTTGATCACATATTACAATGACTAAAATTGAACTTTTTCAAATTTTATAGGGGTTTAATTCCGTTTTTTTATTTTTTTTAAATACTTCACTTTCATCTTGATTAAATAATATTTTAAAATAAGTTTGGAGCAATTAGGTCCCATTCTTCAGCAATATTTAAAATAAACTTGCCCATCACTTAGAATTGTTTGTAGAATAGAGGTAGTTGAAATATATTATCAACTAATATTATATCCCTCGTTTACATAGTACTACTAATTCTTTGTTGTGAAGTGCCAACATCAAGGAATGTCAAAACAAGTTCACCAATAACTTCCAAGAGAAGACCAAGTCTCCAAGAGTCCAGCTATAGCTAGGTTCTGAAACACCTGTATTAACTATTAATTAAGTCCAGACCTAACGGGTTAAAAGAATCAAGTGCCTACATTATTTTCGGGTTCCTAAAAGGCGAAAAAATAGACAGTTTACTTCAAGTGTAAATGGACGGATTAAGTCAAAATAAATTATAATAGTAATAAATAGGTCAAAACTTAACCACCTAATTAAGTTTGTCTGATTCAAATGAGTTTGATTAAAATGGATTGAAGCTAAGCATTAGGCTATTTTAACTGAGGAGAGACTTCCTGAGTTGAAGCTAAGCCTTAGGCTATTTAAACTGAGGCGTGGAACAACCTAAATTGATTAGGTATGGCAACAAGGCAGTGTGGGTGCAAGGTGGTGCAGGTTTTAGGCTATCACAGGTGGCGTGAGTTTAAGGCTATGCGGATTAAAATAATCTTTTTAAAAATTTATGTGGAGTGGAATGAAAAGGATTGCGAGTCTATTTTGTGTGGATTTGATATTGTGAATTCTTGTGATTGTTAGAAATCTCTGTGTTGGCTAAAACAATCTGGCCTTTGACCACATAACAAGGCTCACTAACCACTCTGGAACGAACTCCCTTCACAAGGCTGGTTCTAGTCATTTCACCTCCACACCCACTACTCTGTTCCTTATTCTCACACCTTCCCCTACTTGGGGGTATGGTACACATCTAGAAGCCACAATATAGCAACATAGATAACCCCACCACAATACGGAAATTAGTAACCTTCGAACTACTGGTCCTCCTGTATCGATTATACATAGGATGGGCATGACCAATTACGGTTTTGTCAATTTTTCGATTATTGTATAGAAAATTATAATCAGTCAACAATAGTTCTCTCATGGAACTCACACCCAAATTGTTAGTGTGTCGAAACGTGACACTCGATCCAATTATGTGTCGGAACGTGACACCCGATCCAATTATTTATCGGAATGTGACACTCGACCCAATTATATGTCAAAACGTGACACCCGATTCAATCAACCATAATCACAATCACAATAAATAGTCTGACATACTTACTCAATCAAGTTACATGTTCATATCATTTACTTGATCGTAAATAGTCATTTCATTAGGTTTTATCCATCTCTCCCTACTCACATACATGCATGCATACCATGAAGCAGATAACAGGCAAGTATACATCACATACGAGAATTTGAAACCACCACCTACCCCTAAATTCACAAGACAATTCCACCCACACAGCTTGCACAATTTCCACCACAAGAACAACGCTATAAACTTCCCAATTCCGTGCCCGAGGGTCTAAACATGAAATTCTCAGTCGATTTACAAATATATTCAGCGGTGGGAACAAATAATCAACTACTCAATGAAGGAAACCTAGCTTACTTGGGCGCCAAGCAGTTGCTGAAGATAATAGCTTGATTCTTGATTTCTGGATGGTGAAACGATGGAGCAGGCCTGAAATTTACCGGTTATAACCTTTCTTGCACTAAAAATTTCTTTCTCCCTCTTTCCCAAGCCTAGAGAAGCTTTTTGAGGGTTTCTAGGGTGACCCTCGCCTATTTTTTCACTTAAGAAAAAAAGGGGGAAATCGCGTAATTTAATTCTATCCCCGACTATCCTGCCATGATGGCTCCCATCCCGCTGTGGCGACTATGGCGAGAGGGTACAAGTCTAGGTAACTTAGTTTCACGAAATTTTTGTCCTTTCTAAATAATGACGGTTCGAATCGTTACAAATGTCAAATTCAAAAGGACAAATTTGACCTTCTCTTTTTGAAATTTCAGCAACTCATATATTTAATGCCTACACATTATAATTAATGACATACTAATTAACCTTTGTTTTTGGTAAATTGGGTCTTACACCTAACTCACACCCAAAAGTTAGCTCAAAGGAAGGAGGATTGTCCAAGCCTTATAAGGAGTCTACCCATCTCATTAACCACCAATGTGAGACTTTTGTCATTCTTCAACATCTCTCCTCAAGCCCAGTGCTTAGCATCTGGTGCGTGAACAATTTTAATTTTGGGGGCCCAACATTTGGTGAGATGGGTCCTGCTCTAATACTATGTTAAATTAGGTCTTAGGCCTAACTCACACCCCAAAAGCTAACTCAAAGGGAGGAGGATTGTCCAAACCTTATAAGAAGTTGACCCATCTCATTAACCACAAATATGAGAGTTTTGTCATTCTTCAACACAAACAATTAGCAATAAATCATTAATTAGTCACTTATCAATTGAAGTAGAAGCATCAAATTTGACTCAAGAATGTGTAATCCGCCTTACTCGGCTGCATTTTAATGGGTTGTATCGGTCACATTTATTTATCGACTCTGGTTACATGGTTTCAACTAATTAAGCTAATACATCTTTTAAACGAGTTAACTTTAGGAATGGCAATGGGCAGGATTTAGCCTAAACCCTCAATGACTCAACCCACCCTGCATAGTAGTTTTTTTTTGTTTTCAACCCGCATGCACCCCACTAATTACTAATGGCCGGTTTGATTATAACACCATTAAATCGATGGCTTGAGACCCCATTTTTTTAAAAAAAAGATGTATTCTCTTTTATATATATATAAATATATATATATATATATATATATATATAGTTGAAAAAATTTAATGCACTGTTGTTGCATGTGCAACTCTATTATTGCATGTTTACAAAAAGATCAAATTTGATTTTTGATGTCTTCATCAAAGTTCAAGCACTTAAACAAGTCAACACTATTTAATATCATTATATCAACTTATCAAATTCAGTGCAACACTATTATGATATTATTATATCAACTTCTCAAATATTTGAGCCAGATTTTATTATTCTAATTTTATATATTTTTTTTATTGAAAATTTTACATTGTTTTCATTGTTACTTCGTAAGGTCTACGTATATCCTACCTTTTCTAGACCTCACTTGTAGGATTACAGTAAGTATGTTATTGTTATTCATCAGACCCCACGTTGTGGGATTTTACTGGGTTGTTGTTGTTGTATGTTATTGTTATTCAATTTATATATATCAACTATAAAAAATTTAATGCCTTTCTACGAAGTTTGATTTTAGATCCCCAATCTTATTGAGACGGTGCGCCCTTCCCCGTTTAAATTTTCCCTTATTTCTCCTTGCATCTTTATTAAGTTGAGATATATTTTAATGACCCATATATCAATTTTTCAACTAACATCTTAAACTAAAAATTATGTTGTTTATAAAACAGTTTAGGACTAACAAATCTTAGAAATACCGATTTATTTAACAAATGTTAGTACTCAAATTAAAGTGTGTATATATAGCTAATATAACAGTACTTTAGCTATTAATTAAGTGTTTGCTAAATGGTGTGCAATCTGATTATTATATTTACCAAATGTCCCAAAATTTTGAGCGTATATGCTCCCAATTAAATAATTAACAGTTAGCAGTTAAGTTTCTAGGTTTCAATACATGAGAGGCACAAAGCAAGAAAACAAACGAATATAAAAAAAAATTAATCTAAATTTCGACAACACTGTTGAAGAATAACAAAAGTCCCACATTGGTGGTTAATGAGATAAGTTATCTCCTTAACATCAATGTGGGTAAGCCTGTCAAATGGGCCGGTGGGCCCGGCGGCCGACCCATTAACACCGACCAATGTTTTTAACAGAGTGGCCTAGTTCGGTCCTTTTTTTGGCCTGGCCCGATAGCCGGCCCACGGGTCCATTGGTCTAGATCGACCTGGTATAGTTTTTTTTTTAATTTCCAAATATATCCGTTGGGTCACTTTTTCAGAAAGTGGTTGTTGGGCCCAACGACCACTTTCCAAATTTCATAAACTGTTCAGGAACGTTACTCAGCTGGTCACTATTGAGGATGAGGGGATCAGGTTGTTCGTGAAGGGGTTGAACCCCGAGTTGCAGGTAGTTTCTGTTCATATGACTTCGTCCAGCAGGAGTTTCAACGAGGTCACATATTTTGTTAAGAAAGTTGAAGGTGTGAGGAAGGATGGACAATCCAAGACTTTGGCTAAAAGGCCCAAGAGTGCAGGTAACTTCCAGGGGTCGTATTCCAGAGGTTCAGACAGACTGGTGATTATTGCCCGGCCAATTCAGTCAGCAATATCCGCTTCTACTAGTAGTTTTTTAGGTACTCCGCAGCAGCATCAGGCCCATAAGGGCCAGGGAGCATCATTTCCAAGTAGCTTTCCGTCTTTTAATCACGGTTATTTTAACTGTGGAGAGCCGGCCCATATATGAAGGGAGTGCCATCACCCCCACAGGATAGGTTTAGCACCCAACATGCTCGAGCAGTGGTCCCAATAGTTGGAGGAAATAGTGGCAAAAAACGTCCATAAAATGGAAGAGGAGGAAATCTGAGAGGCTGTGGGGGTCGGGACAGTAGTAATGTAGGTCAGGGAGCGGTCCAGCCAAGCAGAAAGGTGGCCCGTTAGGATGACCGGGCTCAGTTTTATGTATTCTCAGGTAAGACCGAAGCAGAGGCATTTGACGCAGTTATCACAGGTACTATTCTTGTCTGTGACCGGATGACTACTATTTTATTTGATCCGAGTTCCACTTATTTCTATGTGTCTGTAAGATATGCCTTGGATTTTGATGCATTGTGTGATATATTGGATGCCCCTGTTCATGTTTCTACCCCTGTTGGAGAGTCAGTCATAGTCACCCATGTATATCGTTCTTGTTCTGTTGTGTTTATGGGATACCAGACTTGGGTTGACTTAGTGATCCTAGACATGATAGATTTTGATATGATCTTAGGCATGGCTTGGTTGTCCCCCTACTTTTTTGTACTTAATTGCAATGCAAAGATTGTGACTCTAGAGATCTCAGAGAGGAAAAAGTTAGAGTGGAAAGAGGTGTACAAGCCTAAGCCAACTAAGGTCATATCTTTTCTCTAGGCTAGAAAAATGGTGGGGCAGGGTTGTTTGGCCTATTTGTCCCATATCTGGAATGTGAAGGTAGAGTCTCCTTCTATTGAGGCTATTCCAGTAGTGTGTGAATTTTTGGAAGTTTTCCCTTCAGACTTGCATGGTATGCCTCCTGACCATGACATAGACTTTTGCATTGATTTAGAGTCGGGTACTCATCTAATTTCCATTCCTCCCTATCGTATGGCTCCGACAGAGTTGGGAGAGCTTAAGGCTCAGATTCAAGAGCTTCTTGATAAGAGGTTCATTTGTCCTAGTGCTTCCCCTTGGGGTGCTTCGGTGTTGTTTGTCAAGAAAAAGGATGGTAGTATGAGAATGTCTATTGACTACCGATATTTGAATAAGGTCATGATAAAAAATAAATACCCTTTATCTCGTATTTATGACTTGTTTGACCAGTTACAAAGTGTTTCAATCTTCTTAAAAATTGATCTTAAGTCTGGGTATCATCAGTTGAAAATTAGACCTGAGGATGTGCCCAAAGAAACTTTTAGGACCAGGTATGGGCATTGTGAATTTTTAATAATGTCATTTGGGTTGACTAATGCATCTGCAACTTTCATGAGTTTTATGAATGGGGTGTTCAAATCGTTCCTATTCATTCGTAATAGTGTTTATAGATGATATATTGGTGTATTCAAAGAGTGAACAGGAACATATAGATCATCTTTGAATTGTGTTGGGTATTTTGGGAAGATAAAAATTATATGCAAAATTATTTAAGTGTGAACTTTGACTGCCTTCAGTTGCCTTTTTAGGCCACGTTGTTTCAAAAGAAGGGGTAATTGTGGACCCACAAAAGATTGAGGCAGTTAAGAATTGGGCTAGGCCCAGCTCCGTGACAGAGGTTAGAATTTTTGTGGGGTTGGCCAATTACTATCGTCAATTTGTGCAAAACTTTGCTTCTATTGCTACTCACTTGACTAGGTTGACTAAAAAGAAGTACCATTCGAGTGGACTAACAAATGTGAAGAGAACTTTCAAAAGCTGAAAAATCTCCTGACCATAACACCAATTTTGACCTTGTCGGTCGAAGGTAAAGATTTCATTATTTATTGTGATGCTTCACATTTCGGTTTGGGTGCTGTGTTGATGCAGGATAAGAGTGTTGTAGCATATGCTTCGCGACAATTGAAGGTGCATGAGAGGAACTACCCGACTCATGAATTGGATTTGGCAGCGGTAGTGTTTGCATTAAAATTCTAGAGATATTATTTGTACGGATTCAAGTATGAGGTTTTTACTGATCACCGCAGCTTGCAACACGTGTTCACCCAGAAGGACTTGAATTTGAGACAGCGAAGGTGGATGGGGTTGCTTAGAATTCTTCAAGCTCTAGCAAATGGGACAAAGCTACTTTTGAAGGAGAACCTTATTCCATCTATAGGAGATACTCGTTTATTCAGTATCAGACCATGCAAAGATTAAAATCAAGAAAATAAAGTAATAGTAAAGCAAAGTCATAGTAAAATACTACATTCAGCCACACCACAGTGACCCCGAAGCGATCTTCTTCTAGTTGTGAGACGAAATCCGATAGCCAATTGCTGGCAGGTCCTTGGACGCTGGCCCTTATAGTCTAGTCTATTCAGACCTCTACTAAGCCACTTAATAGATTCATTCCTTTGTTACGGCGGTTGTGTTTCCCATAGAAAACATGTGGCTTAAGGATCCAATTCGGTATCTTGCGTACGAATTCATGTTGTCAACGAGGATCTTAGCCCCTTTCCTTGTTGTTTTCATATAAAATGAACAAAAAAAGGAATGCCTTTGAGTGAGAGCAGAATGTAGGAACGAAGCTTCCTGGAGTCCATCGAGAGAGGAGCCGTGGTGGTCCCCCCCGGACCGCCCGGATCCCACGAGTGAATAGAAAGTTGTGTCACTATCTAGTACCATCCAGGTAAGGCTAATGTGGTAGCAGATGCATTGAGTTGGAAGCCGGTGAGCATGGGCAATTTAGATTATTTGGGGGCCCTTAAGTGGCCCATGTCTAGAGAAATTTAGGCCTTGGAGGCCATATTCACGAGGCTAGGCATCTTAGAGAAAGGTGGGATAATGTTCAGAGTTGATCTAAGATCCACTTTCATAAAAGAGATCAAGATCAAGCAGTTTGAGGATGTATACTTCAATGAAATTAGAGGAAAGGTATTGATAGAAACACTAGATGCTGGTGGGGAGCTTCATTTTAGGGTAAGGATTTGTGTTCTCCGGGTAGATGGACTAATTCAAAAGATTCTGTTTAAGTCCCATCGTTCACGATACTCTATTCACCCCGAAGCAACTAAGATATATAAAGACTTGAAATGGCTATATTGGTGGCCGGGTATGAAGAAAGACATAACTGAATATGTAGTCAAGTGTCAGAACTGCTAACAGGTGAAGTATGCTCATTCCTGAATGGAAGTGGGAGAGTAGCCATGGATTTCGTAGTGGGATTTTCTAAGACTTTGGGAAAGCATAACTCTATTTGGGTGGTGGTTGACAAATTAAATAGTCAGCATACTTCATTTCGATTAGAGTGGATTATAATGCATAACAATTGGCCATAATTTATATGAAGAAGATAGTAAGACTGCATGAAGTACCCCTTTATATCATTTCAGACCGTGGTACGTAGTTCACTTCCAAATTTTAGGGTAAGTTGCATGAAAAGTTGGGTACTCAACTAACTTTCAACACAGCTTTCCATCCACAGATAGATGGGCAGTCATAAAAGACTATCCAAGTGCTGGAAGATATATTTAGGGCATGTGTGATAGACTTTGGGAGACATTGGGACAAGTTCTTGCCCTTGTGTGAGTTCTCCTACAATAATAGCGACCAGGTTAGTATTAATATTGCACCATTCAAAGCCCTGTATGGGAGGGGATGCTGGTCTCCCATAGGGTGGTTTGAAGTTGGGGAAGTGGAGCCCTTGGGGGTTGACTTAGTGAGAGATGCTCAAGATAAGGTAAGAAGCATCTAAGTTAAGCTTTTAGTGGCTCAAAGTCGTCAGAAGGAGTATGCTGACCGAGAAGTAAAAGATATGTAGCAAACTCAGTCCTCGTTACGTTGGCCCTTTTGAAATTCTTGATTATGTAGGGCCAGTGGCGTATAGGTTGGCCTTACCACCTAAATTTTATGGAGTACACCAGGTGTTTCGTTTGTCTATGTTGAAAAAGTACTATGGGGATAGGGACTACATCATTAAATGGGACTCAGTGTTATTAGACAAGGAACTTCAGTATGAAGAAAAACCAATTACAATTCTTGATCGTAATGTCTGGAAATTGAGGGCTGAGGAGATTAATATGGTTAAAGTGAAACAAAAACATCATTCGATAGAGGAAGCTACTTAGGAGACTGAGAAATACATACGAGACAAGTATCCTAACCTGTTCAACAAAATAGGTACTACTCTATCTTTACTGTAACCCTATTTTCCCTAGTTAATCACTCGGGGATGAGTGATGGGTAAATTGGTATCTATTATAATGACCCGTTATCTTCGTTATAAATAGACCAATAGGAAAGGAATTCGGTCCAAAAAACTTTGGGTAAATTTAGGCCTATGCCAGATTTGGATGAATTTTGAGTCGGGTGAAGTCTAGGGTGATCACGTGAATGATAGGAGGTAAAATATATAATTTTATTGTACAAGCTAATATGCAAGATGATACGGAGCATTTACGGCTTCGTGGAATTGTATTCGGCCGAGTAAAACTCTCAGAATAGCATTTGACATGAAGGGTATAATTTTAATGCATCTTTGGAAGGGGTGTGTTGAGAAATGGTGGAGCACAAACTCTGAGCTCATTGTTTTCACATATCCCGCCTGGGCGGAATTATTTCCACCATAGAGGGACAGTTGCGACTTGAGTCTTGAAAAAGATCAGAAACGGTCTTTTCTGCAACATTCAGTTTCTAAAACCCTAAGAGGCGACCTAGGGCATTTTCAATTAATTTTTTACGGATTTTCACATTTAAGATAAGGTTTTTACTCCCTATATTCATACTTTGATTGCTAAAAACTAAAAGTATGGGTGATAATCATTGGGGGAGGGTTTGAATTGAAAATCTATGGTGGAAAATAGCCCTAGGGTAAGGTTAGGATCATGGATTTGGCCTAGGGAGTGAAATTGTGTTATATTTCATGATAGTTAGGCTATTATATTGATCCTTGATATGTATTTAATGTTTTCTAGACCAAGAACGAGAAGAACGAACCCGAAAAGGGAAGACTCTTGCATTATAAGGTTGTGAAAGCTTGAATTTGAGGTAGATGATGGTCTAGTTTTACGTGTGTATTTCATATACTTGTTAAACTGCTTCATGATATGCATGTGTGTATATGAATAGGGAAACATGCTATATTATGTGTGAAATGATCACTCGTTGGCCTGTTATTGTAATGAATCTGTTCTTGGTGGTATAAATGTTATAAACATTGAATGTTCTTGTGATTGTGATATCTTGGGATCGGGTGTCACATTTTTCACGATCCAAAATAGGCCATGAGTGGCACCCACACTTAACCTCCTACGTGGAAGAACAAATGATACAAACCCCAACTTATAAAATATGACAATAACGCAGAAGCTCAATTTATGAGAGTAGAAAGTAATTAAACCACTACAGTCTATTAGATACATTTTTCCAAAACCTAAAAGTCATCAATTCATAGATATTTAATTCTAAAATACTAAGTCTGAAAATATCAAACACCAGAATAAATAAATAACTTAATGTGTCCGAAAATTATGGACATCATGCCGTGCCCAAGAGAATCTAACACGAGCTAGAATGAATAGCTCACCCTGAAACCTGACGTGCTGAACACTGGCTAGATCTGAGGCCGAGTCAAAGTCGATGAAACATTCGCTGCACTCCACAAAATAAAATAAAGGAAATACAAGTAGGGGTTAGTACAAGACAACATATACTGAGTAAGTATCATCAGCTGACTCAAAATAGAAATTAATATACATAAATTAATAACGGTAAATCAACCATAACACTTAATATGTGGCAACCAACAAGCTCAAGATCAAGTAACAGAATGAACCATTACACAATCAATCAACAATATCAAAAGTATACATGAGGACCCAAACCTCTACACTATGGTCTTTTGGGAATGAGTTGTTTGAGATTAGGTAGTATTAAGTCATTTTAATATATTTTTCTTTAATATTATCGTGTCGGAATGTGACACCTGTCGATATGTGACACCCGATTCAATATATCATGTCGGAACATGACACCCGATTCAAATATACCATGTCGGAACGTGACACTCGATCTAAATATAATTAATTTATCATTCTTTATTATTACATTCCACTTCATTAACAATATTTCATCAAGCCTTTTTTATTCAAGACACCATTTTTGATATGCCAAGTTCAAGATTATGGATTTCATGATCTCGGGATTTCAGACCAATCACAACAACATATCAACCATCCAAACCAAAACAATTAAATGTATAGTGAATTTCACACATTACTCAATGACTATCAATCGCTATTAAGAGTCTATCTATGATATAGAATAAAACCATAACTTACCTCAATCGAAGAACCGAATCCAAGCAAACTAATTCACCAATGTCTTTCCTTTCTTCGATGCCTCAAAACTTTTTCAATCTATCAAATATATAATATTCATAAGTACACGAGTTTATAAATACTCATATCACTATATATCTAGCCTAGACTCAATAACCTATCCAAATCTATAATCAAATTTCTAAATTTTGATACTAACTAATAGCTTAAGTCTCATATTCCTAAATCTTAAGCATGGCTTAAGTCCCAATTCCTCCAATATTATAAATTTAATGATATTTATATAATACAATATACCTAATATTTAATTACCTATCTCAATATATCAAACATGAATTATAATATAATAATAAGAATAATTAAAGGTGAAACAGTGGCGGGCATATGAAAATACATTGTAGAATGTTATATGTAACAATTCCATACACTTCTTAATCATATGCTAATCATTACCTAATTATTACTTGTCCATGAAAGCTTTGTCCAAAGTATCAAAATTGTGATATAACAGGTGCCATTTTGCAATTGATCAGTAACTATTATGTCCCTTTCACAACTCAAACACTATATATAATAATAGTAATAATATGACCATTGGTTCAATCTTACCTGATCGATTTGCAGCTTTTGTTACTTGTGATGCGGTGGTTTCCTTCACTGTTAGCAGTGGAAGCCGTGTTTATGTATCCTCTAACACTCTCTTCTTTTGTGTCCTCAATTAATGATCTAAAAATTATTAAACCCTACTACTTATTTTAATAAATATGGGACAAATGGTATATGATATTAAATAAATTATCAATTTAGGCCACCAACTAAATTAAATATCTAAAGTTATCCCTCAACTAAATAATTGTACCTACCAAATAGTCCAAAATACCCATAATGTTTTTTACAGGATGAGTCTTTTATGAAATAAAAATCTCTAGTAATCAAAATGACCTAATGGGTCATTACAACGTTCCGACATATAATTTGGATCGGGTATCACTTTCTGATACGTATTTGGATTGGGTGTCACATTCCAACACATACTTGGATCGGGTGTCACGTTCTAACGCAAAGTTGATTGTTGATATGTCCCTTGAGAGGACCCTTGTATGAAATTATAGCATGTGGAAGACATTGAGTTGTGGTATTGAGATGTTGTGACTTATTTTGTATATGTATATGCCTATTGTGTTGAATTTACTTATCTATGATCCGCTTATTGGTTAACCGAGTAATTCTATCAGTACACCGTTGTCTTTGTGTACTGATACTACTCTTACTCTGGTTCTTTATTGAGTACAGAATATATTCAGCCGACTGCGGATAGACCTCGGTTGGAAGATTAGAAGTTTGTTCAAAGTCCAAGGGTGAGCTATTCTGTCATACTGCCGTGGACTTTTTCATAAATCTCAGTCCTTCTTTCGGGACTCAGATGTTTAGACGTTGTTTTATTATTATATTTTCTTGTGGGAGTCTTTTCCTTTCCTTTTCAGACATGGTTAGAGTTCTGGTACGGACAACTTTTAGTTCCTAGAATATGTTGACTTCCGCATTTTTGTAGTTTTAAAAATATTGGATGAGTTTATGAGAACTCAGTATTATTTTCTGGTTATATTCCTACTTCTGCAAGGTTTTTAATATTTATTTTCTTAAGTTGCTAAGCTAGACTGTAAAAATGGTTCTCCCATTGGAATAACTATTGTGGGTGCCAGTCACGACGGGTCGGGGTTGTAACAGTATATTGTGAGTATATTAGATATACATTATAAGTATATAAAATATATAATGTAAGTATATTATTATAATAGGTAGTATATTGTGAGTATATTAGATATACATTGTAAGTATATATAATATAATATAAGTATATTATTATAATAGATAGTATATTGTGAGTATATTAGATATAATGCAAGTATATTATTATAATATATAGTATATTGTGAGTATATTAGATATACATTATAAGTATATATATAATATAATGTAAGTATATTATTATAATAGATAGTATATTGTGAGTATATTTGTTATACATTGTAAGTATATATAATATATATAAGTATATTATTATAATAGATAGTATATTATGAGTATATTTGTTATACATTGTAAGTATATATAATAATAATGTAAGTATATTATTATAATAGGTGGTATAATGTATGTATATTATTATAATACATGGTATATTGTGAGTACATTAGATATACATTATAAGTATATATAATATAATGTAATTATATTATTATAATAGATGGTATATTGTGAGTATATTACATATATATTGTAAGTATATATAAAAATATAATTAAGTATATCACTATAATAGTTAGTATATTGTGAGTATATTTGGTATACTTTGTAAGTATATATATAATATATAGTATAGTGTTAGTATATTTGATATACATAGTACGTATATGTGGTATAATGTAACTATATCACTATAATAGATAGTATATTGTGAGTATATTATAATAGTTAATATATTGTGAGTATATTTGATATACATTGTAAGTATATATAATATAATGTAAGTATATAATTATAATAGATAGTAGATTGTGAGTAATCACTATAATAGATAGCATATTGTGAAATAGTAGATATACATTGTAAATATATATAATATAATGTAAGTATATTATTATAATAGATCGTATATTATGATTATATTAGATATACATTGTAAGTATATATATAAAATATAATTAAGTATATCACTATAATAAATAGTATATTGTGAGTATATTGGGTATACTTTGTAAGTATATATATAATATATAATTAATTATATCACTATAATATATAGTATAATATTAGTATATTTGATATACGTAGTACATATATATAGTATAATATTAGTATATTTGATATGCGTAGTACATATATATAGTATAATGTAAGTATATAATTATAATAGATAGTAGATTGTGATTATATCACTATAATAGATAGCATATTGTGAGTATATTAGATATACATTGTAAGTATATTTAATATAATATAAGTATATTATTATAATAGCTGGTATATTGTGAGTATGTCACTATAATAGATAGTATATTATGAATATATTATATATATGTATTGTAAGTATATATATGATAATGTAAGTACATATATACTTATAGATAGTATATTGTGAGTATATTAGATATAGAATGTAAGTATATATATAATATATAATTAAGTATATCATTATAATAGATAGTATATTGTGAGTATATAAATTGTTATAATTACTTCTAAATTAAACAGATAACGATATACTATATTGATGATTGACATAAATTTTTGAATACATAAACGCCGCAAAAGAAATAAAGCCCAACAGGCCCAACCCAACCATGCCCATTAGGCCCGAACATTATACCCTAAATGGATCATGGGCCGAGATGTTTAAGATTTTGGCACTATTGGGCCTGGCCCAGCCCAGTAAGGGTATAGTCCGGCCCTGCTCAGACCGGTAACCGGTGAGCAAACAAATTGGTGGGCCGGGTCAACCCACTTAATAGGTATAAATGTGGACTTTTGTCATTCTTCAACAGTTTGGAATGAATGTCGACATGGATATATATATATATGTATATACACACTAGGTAAAGAATCCGCGCTTCGCGCGATAAGATGTTTCTTTTTGTTAATTTAATTTTTAAGGAATTTTTTTCTAATATCATAAGTGCATAAATGATTATATAGTCCAAGACGAAAAAGATACAATTCAAACAAATAAGAAAATACACATTGAGAAAAAATGTCTAAGATGAAACAATAAAAATATGGGTAAGTCTTCTAGCATTTTCTTTCCTATTCAAATGATGTCCAATAATAATATTAGCAATAATTATTAAGAAAATGTAAATAAAACACTATAGTCGACTCTCTCCGATTAAAAACTTGATAAGACAAAATTTCTTATCAATTATCAAAATTATTAATCACATATTATGAGCAAAATGTGCAAATCCTTCTAAAGTATACTTCGGACTTCACACAATCATAAAACACATTAGTGGATTTTGATTTTTTAAAAAGAAAATTTCATCAAAGAAGAAGAGATAAATTATTTTGTTTTATATATCAAAATAAATATAATTCTATAATTCTAATAATATAAAAGTTATTTGACATTTTTAACTATCTTTTATCTCAATCTTGATCTCGTCAACCTTGGTGTAAGTACGATGGTGTTTTAAATGATCCTTACCGTGTTAATGTCAAAAACTCATCATTTGCGTCATTTCTCCTCTTCCTATTGGATGTTGTAACTTTTTTGTCATCCTCATATGAGTTATACATATCCATGAGTTGAGATAGCATCACATTGTTAGACCATTTATTTTGACAAATAACATAAAGAAATTTGATTATTTGAAGTGACCTTTTATTTTATATAGATAAATTGTGTTATGATTGTCTAAATGTCACGATCACGACCCGTTATGATTGGCACCACACTAATCCTCCAGGCGGAGAATCATTTTTACAGTCCAAGCTAACAATACTTATGAGATATAAATAATTTAAAGATGCGGAAGCAAGTTTAAAAATAACAATAAATACTAAGCTTCCATAAACTCTCAAAACAATGTGGTCAACAACTTAAACATGCGGAAAACATCCTAGGAACTAAAAGTCATTTGTACCAAAACTCTAAAACTGACAAGTCTAGGAAGGGAGAACAATTCCCATAAAAAAGTCATTAAAGAATCAAATCAATGTATGAACATCTAATTTCTGGAAGAAGGACTAGAAACAATATAGAGAGTCCACGGCAGCCTGAAAGATTTAGCTCACCCTTGATCTCGAATCATTTCTCACTCTTCTAAGTGAGATCTCTCCGCAGCCGGCTGAATATGCCTTGTACTCAACAAAGACTGAGTAAGTGTAGTATCAATACACAAAATCAACCGTGTACTGTAAGATCAAAGCGAGTCATGACAAGTAAACCCAACAGATATATATATATATATATATATATAATAACTTAATCATTTTCATCTTAGACAGTACTCAACAAAATCACTGTTCATCAATCCCAATGTCATGCAATTTCACATAAGAGTCCTCTTAGGGGACCTCCAAACACATACTTTGTATCGAAACGTGACATCCGATCCAAGGTTTGTGTTAGAATGTGACACCCAATCTAAATATGTGTTGGAATGTGACATCTGATCCCATTATGTGTCGGAATGTGACACCGGTCCCATCATACAAATCAACCATAATTACATTCAATAATCAACATTATATCACCAAGAACAAGTTCATCACAAAATAGGCCAGTAGGTGATCATTTCACGTAATTTTTAATATGCTTCCCAATTTATATACACATATGCATACAATGAAGCAATTTAGCATGTACATGAAATCAATGTAGGAAACGAAACCATCACTTACCTCAAATCCAAGCTTCGCAAACTCTAAGGTGCAAGAGCTTTTCCTTTCCGAGTTCGCTCTGCTTGTTCTTGGTCTAAAACAAGTCACATATGCACAAAGGATCAATACAATCGCCTAATTCACATACATTATAACATAATTTCCCCTCCTAGGACAAAACCCATGATCCCAACTCCACCCTAGGGATATTTAAAACCATTAGTTTCAGTCCAAAACCTTCCCACAATGATCACCATTCTAGCTTATGGTTTTAGAAATTGAATTATAAGTTTAGGGAGTACAAATCTTACCTTTAGCGTGAGAATCCATGGAAAAATGATAAAAATTTCCCTGGGTCGCCTCTTAATATTTTAGGAATAGTTTATACAGAAAAATACCATTTCTAGAGTTTTTTTCTCCACTTAACTTTGCGACTTCTCCCGCCACAGTGGGACCATACCACTCTAGCGGCCCCGCTCTGGCGGCCTAGGTGGAGACAGTGAGATTAGTACTTGAGCTCCAAACTCCCATTTTACAACACACTCCCATCCCATTCTTAAATTATACCCTTCACGTCGAAGGCAATTCTACAGTTTTACTCACCTAAATGCGATTTTGTGAAGCCGTAAATGCTCCATATCGTATTGTCTATGCGTTAACTAACTCAGATTACTAATTCAATCCCCCACCTATCACAGGGTCACCCTAGAGCTCATCTAACTTAGAATTTATCCAAGTCTAGCCCAGGCTAAATTTTTTCGAAGTTACCACCCAAAGTTTTCTGGCCAAATTCCTTTCCCATTGACCTATCCATAACGATGGGGACAGGTTGTTACATTAGATACAAATTTATCCATCACTAGTCTCTGAGTGACCAGCTAGGGAAAATAGGGCTAGAATAGAAATAGAGTAGTACCCGTTTTGATGAACAACAGAGGATACTTGTCCCGCATGTTTTTCTGTCTCCCAAGTAGCTTCCTCCATCGAACAATGCTTCTATTGTACCTTTACCATGTTGATCTCCTTAGTCCTCAACTTTCGGACATCGCGATCAAGAATTGCAATTGGCTCTTTCTTATATTGAAGATCTTTGTCTAATAAAATCGAGTCCTATTTAATAATATAATCTCAATCTCCATGGTACTTTTTCAGCATTGACACATGGAACACCGGGTATACCCCAAATAATCTAGGTGGTAAGGCCAATTTGTACGCTACTGGCCCTACACAGTCAAGAAATTCAAAATGGCCAATACAGCGAGGACTGAGTTTGCCCTTTTTACCAAACTTCATTACCCCTTTAATGGGTGACACTTTTAGAAGCACCAGCCTCAAATGTCATATCTCTCACCTTATGGTCAGCATACTTTTTTTGATGACTTTGAGCTGCTAGAAGCTTAACTTGGATGTCCCTTACCTTATTTTGAGCACCCCTCACGAAGTTTACCCCCAATGGCTCCACTTCTCTAACTTCAAACCACCCTATGGGAG
This sequence comes from Solanum dulcamara, assembly GCF_947179165.1. NCBI lineage: Eukaryota > Viridiplantae > Streptophyta > Magnoliopsida > Solanales > Solanaceae > Solanum > Solanum dulcamara. The sequence goes on along the minus strand of NC_077241.1, from coordinate 65,613,782 downwards.
ACCTGCATCCCCTCCCATAAAGATCCTCAAAGGGTGTCATCTCAATGCTGGAGTGGTAACTATAATTGTAGGAGAACTCACACAACAACAAGAACTTATCCTAATGTTCCCCAAAGTCGATAACACATGCCCTCAACATATCTTTCAACACTTGGATAGTTCTCTCAGATTATCCATCTATCTGTGGATGGAAGACTGTGTTGAAAGTGAGCTGAGTGCCCAACTCTTCATGCAACTTTCCTTAAAATTTAGAGGTGAACTGCGTACCACGGTCTAAAATGATAGAAAGGGGCACCCCGTGTGCCTTACTATCTCTTTAACATAAATCTTGGCCAGCTGTTGTGTATTGTAGTCCACTCTAATTAGAATGAAGTGTGCTGACATTGTCAACCTGTTAACCACCACCCAAATAGAGTCATACCTTTCCAAAGTCTTAGGAAGTCCCACCAGGACTTCCATGGAGATTCTCTCCCACTTCCATTCTGGAATGGGCATTATTTGAAGTAAACCTATAGGTGTTTGATGTTCATACTTCACCTTTTCGCAGTTCTGGTACTTAGCTACAATTCAGCTATGTCTTTCTTCATACTCGGCCAACAATATAGGCGTTTTAAGTCTTAATACATCTTAGTTACTCCAGGATGAATAGAGTTTCATAAATCATGAGATTCAGTCAGAAAGAATTTTCTGAGTTATGCCTTCCACACAGGAAACACAAATTCTTCCCCTAAAGTGAAACACTCCACCTGCATCAAGTATTGAATCTTGAGCCTTGCCCATCAACACTTTGTTTTCTAATCTCATTCAAATTTACATCTTCAAATTGTTTAGCCTTATTCTCTTCTATAATAGTGGGTCTTAGATCAACACTGCTATCACCCTACCCTTCTCTGAAATGCCTAGCCTCATAAACTTTGCCTCCAAGACTTGAATTTCTCTATTCAGGGGCCGCTTTCAGTCTCCCAAATAATCTAGAATGCCCATGCTAACTGGTTTCCAGCTTAATGAATCTGCTACTTTATTAGCCTTATCAGGATGATACAGGATAGTGACATCATAGTCTTTGAGAAACTCCATCCACCTTCATTGTCTCAAGGTCAAGTCTTTCTAGGTGAACATATACTGTAAGTTGTGGTGATCAGTAAAAACCTTTACTTGACACCATACAGATAATGCCTCCATATTTTCAATGCAAATACTACCGCTGCCTACTCTAAATCATAAGTCGAGTAGTTTCTCTCTTGCACCTTCAACTACCGTGAAGCATAAGCTATGTCGTTTTTATCCTGCACCAACACATCACCCAAACCTGAATGTAAAGCAGCACAATAAACAATGAAGTCTTTACCTTCGACCGACAGGGTCAAAATTGGTGTTGTGGTCAGAAGAGTCTTGAGCTTTTGGAAGCTCTCCTCGCACTTGTCAGTCCACTAAAATGATACCTCATTTTTAGTTAGCCTGGTCAAGTGAGTAGCGATAAAAGCAAAGTTCTTTATGAACCGGCGATAATAATTATCCAGTCCCACAAAACTTCTAACCTTGGTTACGGAACTAGGCCGATCCCTATTCTTGACTCTCTCAATCTTTTGTAGGTCTACCCTCATCCCTTCTTTTGAAAAAACATATGGCCTAAAAAGGAAAATGAAGGCAATAAGAATTCACACTTTGATAGTTTTGCATACAACCTCTGTTTTCCCAAAACACCTAAGACAATTCGAAGATGGTCTGCATGTTCCTGTACATTTTTGAATATACCAAAACATCATCTATAAACACAATCATAAACGAATCCAGAAATGGCTTGAACACCCTATTCATCAAACTCATGAATGCTGCAGGTGCATTGGTAAGCCCAAATGACATCACCATAAATTCATAATGCCTATACCTAGTTCTAAAAGTTATTTTGGGCACATCCTCAGGCCTAATTTTTAACTAATGGTACCTAGACCTGAGATCAATCTTTGAGAAGACTGACGCACCTTGCAACTTATCAAAAAGGTCATCAATACATGGCAATGGATATTTATTCCGGATGGTAATCTTATTCAGTTGTCGGTAGTCAATGCACATTATCATACTACCATTTTTTTTCTTAACAAACAACACTGGAGCACCTTGATGGATAAATCCCTTATCAAGGAGTTCTTGAATTTGAGCTTAAGCTATCTCAACTCTACTGGATCAATCTGGTAAGAAGGAATAAAAATTGGATGAGTGCTTGGCTCTAAGTCAATGCAGAAATCTATGTCTCTGTCAGGAGGCATACTAGGCAAGCCTGAAGGAAACACTTCTAGAAATTCACGTATTTTCAGAATGGAATCAATAGAAGGAGACACTACCTCCACATTCTGAATATGGGCCAGATAGGCTATATAAAGCCTCTCCATAATTTTTCTATCTTGGAGAAAAGATATGAACTTAGCTGGCTTAGGCTTAGCTTGTACACCCCTTTCCACTCTAACCATTCCCTCCTTAGGATCTCTAAAGCCACAGTTTTTGCATTACAATTAAGTATAATGAAATAGGAGGACGACCAAGTCATGCCTAAGATTACATCAAAATCAGTCATGTCTAAAATCACTAAGTCAACCCAAGTTTGGAATTCCATAAACATCATAGAATAAGCACGATAAAAATGGGTGACTATAACTGACTCTCTAACAGGGGTAGAAACATGAATGAGAGCATATCGTATATCACGCAGTGCATCAAAACCCAAGGCATATTTCATGGATACATAAGAGTAAGTAGACCCCGAATCAAATAAAATAGTAGCTATCCAGTCACAAACAAAAATAGTACTTATGATCACTACGTCAGATGCCTCTGCCTCAGTCTTGCCTATAAATGCATAAAACTGAGCCCGGTCATCTTGATGGGCCATCTCCCTGCCTGGTTGGGCTTCTCCTCGACTAGTACTACCATTACCTCCCCCCACGACCTCTCTGGATCCCTCATTGCCCACCCTATGGGCATTCTCTACCATTTTTACCCCCGGCCAAGGGTACTACTGCTCTGGCCTGCTAGGGTATTAAAATTGTTCAGTGGGGTGAGGACATTCCCTTCTTATATGCTCTGACTCTCCATAATTGAAACTGCCACAATCAAAAGATGGCTTTCTACCTGGGAACCATGCTCTTTGACCCTCATGGGCCGGATTCTGCTGTGGAGTACCTAAAAAGCTATCAATAAAAGTGGGCAAAGCTGACTGAATTGGCTAGGCTGCAATTACCGGCCTGCTCGACTCTCTAGAATAGGATCCCTAGAAGTTACCTGGGCTCTTGGGCATCATAGTCAAAGCTTTGTCCTTCCCATCTCTTTTCACACCCTTTACCTTCGTCACAAAGTCAGTGACTTCATTGAAACTCTTGTCTAACGAAGTTATATGCACTGACAACACTTGTAATTCAAAGTTCAACCCCTTCACGAACATCTAGATTCTTTCTTCTTCTGTAGTCACCAACTGAGTAACATACTTGCATAACGCATGAAATTTGGCCTCATAAGCAGCCACTGACAAACCTCCCTACCCCAGTGCCATGAACTCGTCCTTTTTACAGTCTCTTAAGAAATGGGGCACAGACTTTTCCAGGAACAAAGCATGAAATTAAACCTAAGTAAGTGGGGGAAACACTGGTGAACGACACTCCACATAATCCCTCCACCACTGCTTGGCCTCACATTGCAGCTGAAATGTCACAAACTCCACTCCGTGCTGGTGCACTATCCCCAACTTGTGCAACCTCTCATAACAGTCAAGAATGAATTCATAGGCATCCTCATCCTCAGTACCATGGAATACTGGAGGTTTGAGCTTTAAAAACTTGGTGAGCATGTCATGCTCAGTGTGTGTCATCACCAGACCCATAAGTGGTTTAAAGAAGGCATCAGTGCTTACCACCTCATCTACCAACGGAGCTACAATAGCAAAAGGATGAGCAACAGGGGCTAGTGCTGCAGGCATGGTGGGAATGGCTCTAGTGCCAGCCAACCCGCTCAGAAAAGCCATGGGGTCTAGAGGGGGAAGACCAACAACCTCAGTTTGGTTGTCTTCCACCTGCTCGGCAGCTCCTTCTTCCTCCCCCACTTGCAGATTCTCCTCTAACTCATCCTAGGGAGCGAGATGGGACTCACCTTCTAGCATATCTTCAACTAGAACCTCCACCTTGGTGGGTTCCGCTCTCCCTCTGCTCCTGCCTCTTCCTCGGCCACACCTTCGAATGGCTGGCTCCTCCTCTGGCTCCACTAAAGCTATGAGTCATACACCATTATAGCGAGTATTAACCATCTACGGACAAGAGAGTGAATGAAGTTAGGTATCAATTGGGATCACCAGATAGCAATTGGAATCAAACCATAGCACGAAGGAGAGAAAATAGCAAAACTTTTCCTAAAGTCCTATAGCCTCTCGAAGAAAAGTACAGAAATATCTATACTGTTCCTCAAGACTCTACTAGACTCATTTTGGTACGATGAGATCAACAAACCTAGAGCTCTAATACCAACTTTGTCACGAGAACTATTTTTATAGCCCACACTAATAACACTAACCTTCCGGTAAGAGAACTATTTTTACAGCCCAAGCTAACAACACTTGTGAGATATAAACAATTTAAAATTGCAGAAGCAGGTTTATAAATAACAATAAATACTAAGTTCCCATAAACTCAGAAAATAATCTGGTCAACAACTTAAATATGCAGAAAATATCCTAGGAACTGAAAGTCATTCGTACCAAAACTCTAAAACTGACAAGTCTACAAAGGGAGAAAAATTCCCACAAAAAAGTTATTAAATAATCAAATCAATGTCTAAGTGTCTAAGTCTTGGAAGAAGGACTAGAAATAATATAAGGAGTCCACGAGAGCCTGAAAGATTTAGCTCACCCTTGAACATGAATCACTCCTCACTCTTTTAAGCGAGGTCTCTCCGTAGCCGACTGAATATGCCTTGTACTCAAAAAAGAAATAGCAAGTGTAGTATCAATATACAAAAACAACCATGTACTGGAGAATCACACGGCTAGCTAGTAAGCGATTCATAAAAATTAAACCCAACATAATAAGCACACGCGCCTGCGTGCACACATACACACACATAATAATAATAATAATAATAATAAACTTAATCAGTTTCATATCAATAGATACTCAACAAGATCATAGTTCAACAGCCTCAATATCATGCAATTTCACATAAAGGTCCTTTCACGGGACCTACAAATACATACTTTGTATCGGAACGTAACACCCGATTCAAGATTTGTGTTAAAATGTGACACTCGATCCAAATATATATCGAAATATGACATCCGATCCCATTATATGTCGGAACATGACACCTGGTCCCATCATACAAATTAACCATAATTACATTCAATAATCAATATTACATCACCAAGAATAAGTTCATCACAAAATAGGCCAGTAAGTGATCATTTCACATAATTTTTAACATGCTTCCCTATTTATATACACATATGCATACAATAAAGCAATTTAGCATGTACATGAAACCCATACAAAAAACAAAACCATCACCTACCTCAAATCTGAGCTTCGCAAACTCTAAGGTGTAAGAGCTTTCCCTTTACGGGTTTGTTCTGCTTGTTCTTGGTCTAAACCAAGTCACATATGCACAAATGATCAATACAATGACCTAATTCACATAAATTATAACATAATTTTCCCTCCTAGGCGAAAACCCATAATCCCAACTCCACCGTAGGGCTATTTCCACCATTAATTTTAGTTCAAAACTTTCCCACAATGATCACCCATTCTAGCTTGTGGGTTTTAGAAATTGAATTATAAGTTTAGGGAGTACAAATCTTACCTTTAGCGTGAGAATCCGTGAAAAAATGATAAAAATTATCCTAGATCACAACTTAGCATTTTAGAAACAATTTATGCAAAAAATACCATTTCTAGAGTTTTTTCCCGACTTAACTTCGCGACTGTCCCACCACAGCGGGACCATCCTACTTTAGTGGCCCCGCTCTGGTAGTAATAATCTCATTCTGGTAGGATAGGTGGAGACAGTGAGCTTGAGACTTAAGCTCCAAACTCTTATTTTACAACACAGTCCCATCCCATGGCATCTTAAATCATACCCTTCACATCAAAGGCAATTCCAGGAGTTTTACTCACCCAAATGTGATTTCGTGAATCGTAAATGCTCCGTATCGTCTTGGCTGTCTGTTAACTAACTCATATTACCAATTAGATCTCCCACCTATCATAGGGTCACCACAGACCTCACCTGACTCAGAATTAATCCAAGTCTCACCTAGGCTAAATTTTTTCGAAGTTACTATCCGAAGTTTTCTTGTCAAATTCTTTCCCATTGACCTATCCATAACAATGGGGACAAGTCATTACACCAAACTCTTAAAGAATTCCAACTCCATTATGTGGTATCAAAAATGAAAAAGCAGAAAGGCACTTAATCTCTATTTTTAGAATCTTGTATTGTATTTTTATAAAACTCCAACAAAGTCATATTACTAAAATCCTTCAAGTGTAAGAATATAATTGCTACTCCGTGAGCCTACACCCTGTACGTGGTCGACACTCAAAAATTATTGTTGATCTCATGCAAACCATTTGGTCTGGCTAATTCACTTAGCGGAAGACTTTAACTCATAAAATAGTTTAGATGGGCAAAATAATGCATGCAATTTAATACTCCTTAACATAATGATGAAACTCAATTGCGTAAAATATATGTGACGTAACTCAATGTTTCAAAAACATACTCAATGAGATAAATTGAACTTTGTCTACTAGTCTATGAAGTCTCTAGAACTGACTCTAAAGTAGGTATCGGGACAGGCCCGCGGCTACCTCAAACTAATAGTAAATAACTAAAAAGATAAAGACTCGAAGGGGACTCTGCATGCAAAGAGGTCTCACAAAAAAGCTGGGTAGAACTAATCTTTAGGGATGCGCTGGTTGAGGATCTTTATCACCTGTATTTGCATCATATAATGATGCAGGTCGAATAACATCAGCACATGAAATGTACGAGTATATAAAATGGCAAAAAAGAAACTTACTCAGAATAGTCAACTCTGAAAACAACTCAACTCAAATAATAATAAAATATAAGAAGAAATAATTCTTTAAAAGATAGCAATGCAACTCAGTGTATAAAATATAATAAATTTACTTCTTGGGGAGTTTATCTAATCGACAACCACCACTTATGAGCTAGTGATAATACAACGAACTGCTGTCTTTACCACATCCGTCCAATATTTTGCCAGGGTAAGAGACACAAATTCATCTCTGGATCCAATAAAATTCCTCTTTGGGACAATGAGGAGTCATCCAAGTGAATGGTACGATCCTATATTACGCTAGCTACGTAATTTATAGGGTTCGAGTTGTTCTATTCTCTTACCCAAATTGGAGCTCAATACTACTCCCATAATATAGTTTATTATGCTCATAACTCAATTAACTTAATTAGTCTCTTTTGGACTTAACTCAAACTCAACTCTTCTCAACTCATCTCAAAATAGACATTAAATGTAGTAGTGCTCAACTCATATGTATATACTCAAAATTTCTCATGCTCAAAATAAAAATCAAGAGACTACTCAACTCATGCTTAAGATGATAAGTGAAAGACTTCTCAAAATCAAACTCATGTCAAACTCTTTCTCAATTAAATGATAAAACTAATCATTCTTTAAACTCAAAATTTATGCATAAAATAACTAGGAAAAAACTCATTTAGGGTTCATGTGAATGCAAACATGAAGCCATAACCTCAAGAACTCAACCCATCAATGTACAATCAAACATATACTATAACTCAGTAATAAATAATATAATTAATTCTAAGAATTCAACTTGTTAGGATGAGAACTAAAACTCAAACTCAACTTGATAGTAGAAGGATGTAGGGCATGAGGACGAACTTAGTCCAACGTTATGATAGCCTTATATACTTGGAACGAAGGTTATCATAGCAAAACTTGAAACTCTGGCTTGAAACTCTTGAACCCTAGCTTCTCTTTTTCTCCCCAATCCTTACTCTCAAAATATTCTAAGTAATAATAAAAGGAATGGCACGTTAGGTATTGAAAAGAGACAGATTTTAGTCCCAAAATGGCTTGGGTTCAGTTTGGAAAAGATGATAAAAGACTAGAATACCCCTCACTAAAATTGACTTTTGACCGTCTATAGTTCCTTCTACGGATCGTAGAAGACCAATTGTAGAAACTATGGCCCAAAATTGGACCTCACTAGTTCAAGGTGTTTTAGGTCTACGACCAAGATTTTACGGGTCTCAGAATTTTCTGCTAATCATAGAAACACTCGTAGGATTCTACGGAGGTTGGGCTTGGGGTCTACGAACTCCTTTTCTACGGGTCATAACTTTTTCTACGGATTGTAAGACCCCTTCATAGGAGCTTTGTGCCCATTCCAATAGCTACTGGAATGTGACACTAAAGTCTACGATTAGTTTTTACAAGTTGTAAGAACTTCTACTGATCGTAGAAAGCACTCGAAGAAAGGACCTTGCAAACTAAAATCTGACCAAGTGTCAAGGGACTTTACGGCTTGTAGAGAACTCTACTAGTCGTAAAGTTGAGTAGTAACTGTTTATGATCTGGCAGCCTCTAGTAAAACAGTCATAACGTTTTACTTCAAATTGAGGAAAACTTGGTGGTATTGGAAAGAGGATTCAAAGACCTTTAATTTGATAGGTTATGGGTCACCTAATTCTTTATATTCTAGGAGATATGATCGTTTGAAGTTGACTCAAGTAAAATTCTTTTACCGAAACTCAATCGGTAAGGAAACTTTCAACTCGACTTTGTGCTAGAGGATTCTTGTAACCCTAATTCACATCAAATACACTTCAAACACTCAAGAATCAGTCATAATAATTACATTATAATTAAAATTTATTGAATTTGGGCGTATACACATAAGAAGAATGGTTCGAATCTTAGCATAAAAATTTTGAGGGTGTTACAATAATTCTATATATTCGTACAATATTAATTAAATGTCACAAGTGGAGCACAAAGTTACTAAAAGATAAAACTTTGTATTTGAATGGTATTTTGTGCTTATTTCAAGGATGCTTGATACAAAAAAAAGAGATTGGTTATTAATCATGTGTCATTAATGAAATGTTAATCACGGAAAAAGATTCCTCCGTCATGAAGATACTCTAACCACATCCAGAACAATTTGACCTCTCAACTCCCAGCGCAATGGTTCAAGCTATTCATCTGTCAATTTAGTTTCATCATTAAAATACTAAAATATGTTGGTGAAATGACAAATGTCAGTGTATCATGAATCTCACAGAACATAAAGGAGATTTTCCATTTTGAGGTGGTGGGATATCTTCTAATAGTCACATAAACAATCCCTAGAATTCAGTGTATGTGCAACCACAAGCATCAAGAACCAGCAGAGCGCTAAACAGGACAATAGGGAGCTTTGCTATAAACTAATCAATTACTAGTTAGCGCTAAAGGGCATACAGATGGAGGAAATTACGAAGGACAAATATTGTTCAGAAAGAAGCTCAATTCACACTGCTAGAACATACAGTGGGTTAGTATGAGATTACTTACATCAAAAACTTGCTTTTGGTGGCAGTAAACTTCTAAACAAAGGAATCTAGGTTACCCATATAAATTTCGTCTCATTTACAGCAAATTGACTTCTTGAAATTGTTGTCTTAATTAATAGATGACTGATATATGTTACTTAATGCACATAATTGAGGTGAAAAGTACAAATACAAGCATGCAATATTTGGTAATATTGGCATCATCTGATCAGAGAAATATTTTTAACTTTTAGAATGTTGAAGGAAAATGCCTTTGTTCACAACTGCCTTTCTAAGAAATCTTTTTCTCCTGCCACTCAACAAATCATCAAATCGAGTTCTCAATAGCATACCGGACAAGTGGGAAGCCAAACTGCCTTGGCTCATGTAAGCGTAGATAAGCATATGATGGCCCTTCTAGGCGCAGTATCCAACTAAGTTCACCAGATATTTATGATGTAGCCTTCCCAGTAACATGACCTGTGGAAAGAAAAGAAGCTGAAAGTCAATTTAGTTGTAAAAAAACATTTACGTTATACAATGTAGTTCAACTATTATAGTATAAAACATATGGTAGCACAAAATACGAATAAAAGGATGAGGCTCAGAGGATATCTAGAAAACTATTGGATGAAAAGTTTTAATAACTTGCGAATGTTAGGATTTGCCTAAACTTATTTGGTGTGATGTGAAAATTTAAAGAAAAATGGTACATCAAGTTTCATGTCCCCTCTTGCTTATGATCAGTTGCAAACACTTCACTAGCTACTGAATAAAAAATGAGGGGAGTTGAAGTAAATACACCCTTCTCGTTTTATCTTAAAATCACATGTTTATCAACAATCACTTAAAATTTTACCACTGGAAAAAAAAACTAAAAATCTTAAAAAGAGAAAGAGGAGACTTATCTTGGCTGCGAGTAGGGCTGTACAGGGCAAACCGATAAACCGCACCAAACCGATAAACCGAATCAAACCAGAAAAAAAATCCGACTAGTGGTTTGGTTTGGTGTTTGGAAAAAACCCCCGACCATTATAGGGTTGGTTTGGTTTTAACTAAAAAAAGTCAAACCGAACCAAAACCGACCCGATTATAGATATACTACTTTTAAATTATGTTATACATAAAAATATTTATTAAAATGTAATTTATAAATATATTTTTAAAAATTTTCATAATTTTTTTTCTTTCTTACATTTAGATTTGGACTTGAGAAGCTCATCTAAATAATATACAAAAAAAACTCATCTTATAAAGTTATATTATAAAGTTAAAACTTCAAACAGTGTTCTGCCTCCATCTTATATGTTGATATTTTGTACTAGAAATCTTTTTAAGAAGCACTGCTCTGTGCTTTTTATTAGATACTATGAAAAACTCAAAAAATCCGAAAAAACCCGAAAAACCCGAAAAAACCCGAAAAACTCGAGAAAAATTGATATCGAAAAACCCGACTTTTATTGGTTTGGTTTGGTTTATAGATTTAATAATCCGACACAAATGGTTTGGTTTGATTTGTAAAAAATCCGAACCAACCCGGACCATGTACACCCTTAGCTGCGAGGAGTATATTGGGGCTGAATGCCTAATCTTTCGCGGAAGAGTATAAATTCTTGTTCATTATCATCTGTCGAAGGGACTAATCCCTAAAATAAATTCAAATTTACAACAAAGTTTCTTTCAAACTTCTTACTGCCACATTATATATTCCTTTATTCAAACAAAAAGGGTTGAAAGAAAATTTTGTGCAGATTAGCTATCCCAGGCTTGATGTATCAATCTATTTCAATCCTTTTCCTTGAAAGGAGATGAAGAAGATGTAGATAAGAAGGAAATGAAAGAGGGGGGATGACAATATGAACAAACATACCTTATGAATGAGAATAGTATGTAAGAAGAATAATTCACCTAGAGGCACAATTGCGAGTAAAGTAATTGCATGCACTACATAGGGTCTGAAACTTTAAAATAACTAATACTAATTATAAAATCAAAAGAAAAAGAAAAAGGGCAAAAAAATTTATAAAGTTGCAAATAAAAAAATAATAGTATTGAAAGAAGTGGCAAGCATCAGGATATGTTCTAAGAGATCGGTTATAGGTGAAGGGGAAAAAAGAGATTAGGAGATTACGTGTATTTTAAGGAGAAAAATATAAGGTGAAATGACACAAAAATAATATAAGTATCAAATTAAACATTCCGAAATATAAAATGACAGAAGGTTAACAATTATGACAAAGATATATAAAATCAAACATGAAGCTTTATACTTACGGATATCCTCATAACCAATAAACTTCTTCTCCTCAAATGATTTCTTCTCTTTCTTGGCATCATTAGAATTGAAAACCTTAAGATTTTGGTTTTAAATGAAGCGGCTAATGGATTAAATTCTTTTTTTATATTGATTGATTCTTGTATTTCTTTCTGTGAAAGTTGTTGTACTGCTGGCACTATACTTTTTTTTATATATATTTTTTTTATTAGAGGAGCAGAGTGGTGAAGGAAAAATAGAAGAGGGAGATTTTGATTTGAAGCAACCGAAGATGGGGCATAAGAAAAAGAATGACTATAAATGCCCTTATTACCGAAAACAAACCACCAAAACTAAACGTTTACTTATGTAACCAGATTGTGTGAGATTTTAATAACCTGATTGAGAATCATGAAAAGGGAAAAAAGGGGGACAATCAAGGTATAACATAAATATGAATGCTCAGCAAAGAAATTGCCATGTCACCTATTCTATGATTAGTATGTATAATGTATGCATAATAGTTCAATGAAAAACTCAATAAGTGAACGAATTCAATAAATAATCAAATCTCACAAAATCGACAAACAAACTAATCAAAAGATATAAACTTTATTGCTAGAGACCAACCCAAAATAAAGCAAATATCAACAATATTTTATAAAATCCTAATAAGTACGTATGTACATATGTTTCACGAATATTGAGCGATAACAATTAGAGTTGGAAATAATACCATTGTTGACTGGTGTTGTACTACCTTGCTTGTTCCGTCGTGCAATGTCGTATAAGTAAACTTCCAACACAGAGTTTGTGGAAGTAACTACAATGGATGATATGTCATTTGGTAACATTACTAAGCATAGAATCACCAATACAGATGCCATTTAATAACAAATATATATGTTTTTACCAAGCATAAAACCCAATTTTAGCATAAACATTGCAAGAGCAACATGAAACGAAAAAGAAGAAGAAAAAGTCACGCTGGAATTCCTTGCTCTGACGACTAGGACGTAAAATTGGTGAAACCCAATATAAGGCATGCAATGGTAAACAAAAAATTAAACAGATATACATGAAGTCAAGGGACCAATCGAACCTGAAACTTTGTATCTTAAGATCTTTTAAATAGTTGGTGAAATTTTCTTTTTTTGTTGATTTCTTCTTGATCTTGTATACAACTGGATTGTGACTATGCCTGAGAGTGGTGAACTTACGGAAGTTTTCAAGGATCACGGAATTGGGATCTCCGATTAAAACTGCGGGTGGGAAGGGTGGCATCTCTGAACAATCTGGCTTGAGTGCTTTCCTGACATCTCTGAACAGTTGGAGTTGTTTCAGCAACGTTGATTTGCTGCGATGAAGAATGAAGAAACATTCTGTTAGCAATTTTTAATCAAGCACATGAGCGTCGATTGGGAAGCCTCGGCCGAAGGAACATCGCTGGAAGACGCAACAAGTAGTACAAGTTGTGAAGAATGAGTACGTTGTTAACAATTGTATTTTTTAAGCGGCGTGATATTATTGATCGAAGCATAAATAATGCAAAAAATCAGACATAAAGATCCTCTTTTATATATATAATATACTTGCTCTAGTCATTCTGTTGAGTTCAGTGTTTTCAAAGGCCTTTTAGGGACGAGGAGTACTAAAAATGTCCGGGAACGCAAATTAAAGTCATAGATTCATAGGGCGTAAATCCTAAAATTTGAAGTATAATAATTTTGATTTTTATTGTTTTAAAAGTATTTTTACTAAAAATTCTTTTTTAGTGTAATAATATTTATATTTTATGCTATCACCTTTTTCAAATTGTAGTGATTTTTTATGAAATACCTAAATAAAAGTTTATCCATTTTTTGTCATTACTCCTACATGTTTTATCCATCTCCATCTTTGAACTATATAAACAATTAGCAGTTCAAATATTAGTTATGATGAGGGTGGAAAAAAGCTAGTAAATGTGGAGATGGATGATCAATGATAATTTTATTTTAAAGATTATCTTGACTATTATCATTTTTTGTGTTGTTAACTTTCTCAAATAGTAATTATAATATATTTTTTCTATATTAGTGGTGATTTATTTAAATTTATTAGTAGAATTATTAAAAGATTTATTTTTGCTTATTTTCTTAGTATCAAAAATTTATAAAATGAAAAATACATGAGAAAAACACCTAATAGGTCCATAAGACTTATGCCTCGCTCCATATTATATAAAATGTCTCGCCTCACATTGTCACTTTTTAAAACATCGATATTAACGATGACGCCCACATTAAATATTTTTATTTATTTCTTTTAAGCATGAATTTTATGAATTTACTTAATATTATATTTTATTTATAAAATTAAAATAATGTGAAGATGAAGAGATTTAGAGTTAAAATAAATTAAAAATGAAAGATTATAATAGAAAATCAAGCAGATAATAATATAATAATATATAACATATGAGAAGTGCAGATAGATTGAGAATTGCAATTTGAATATATACCTGGTGTCCACGTGGCAACAGATGAAGAACTGCCAAATTGTTGAAGTCAGTGCAACAACACAGTTCACGTAGAGATCCAATTTCTTTGGATTTTGGGTTTCTTAATTTATTTTGAATTCAATTATTTTATAATTATTTGAGGTTTTAAATTTATAAATAGTCCATAAGAATAATTTTTGAAAAGAGATGAGACATAACTTTAGAATTAAGATTTGGGAATTTTTGACATAGAAAGAGAGGAGGAGCTGTTGTGGAGGTCAGAGAAATTTGATTTTATCTTATTTTCTCCTTTATTATTTATTTTTATATCTTTTTTTAAAATAATTTGTTGTAATTACTCCATATCTATGTGAAGTTAAACTTCTCGTTATAGGATTATGATAACTAATTAAATGATTGTTTAGTAATTTTGATTCGGCATATTTGTTTATCATATTAGTTGTTTTTATATTCTTGTGCTTACTATTTTAATGCTTAGCTCTACCATTAAAATAAATCTATAAGCCTTTTGTGAACTCGGGAGACGGAACCTTAGGTTAGAACGAAGGATATAAGGAATGAGATTTGATTTCTAAAAAGATTTAGAGATAAATTTGTGGCTAGGATAGGAATATACCTAGATCGCCTCATTTGGTTCAAATAAGGAATGAAATCTTAATACTCCATAATTGGTTAAATCTATCCCCGCTCAACGGTATAGTTAGATTCTCAACTGTGGTAGACGGTTAGAGGTTAGAAGATCATGACTATATTCTCAACCCCGTGAATCAATAATAGTTAAAACAATAATCCTAGATCAATTCATGCATTGATTGTATAAAAATTCTGTCTTTTCTTGATTAATTGTTCAATACTTATTTTGTCTGAAATTATTTTTAGTCTAGTTAAATTAAATTCATCATTGAAATCCAGTGCTTGAATAAATAATTAGAATTAGTTTAATTTAGTAAAATAATTAATCAACAAGTCCCTGTGGATTTTGACATTTGACTCCTAAAAAAAATTACTTTATTACTTGCAAACTGCGTACAATTGTGTGTGGACGCAATAGGCACCCCATACGAATGGTCTAGCAGTCTTCTCTTTAAAATACATATGACCCACTAAATCAACTCATAAATCACTCATATGGATTTATGAGTTGATCTAGTGGGTGCACACATGAGGGATCAATGCACGTGTTTATATGATTTAATTATTATCAAAATTATATTTTTCATTGTAATGTTTATATATATATATATATATATATCCGATTGTCGCTTTCATGCGTTTATTTTGAATATCTTGCTCTACGACGGAGTGGGTCGGTAATTTTACTGAGATTTATGCTCACCAAAATCCACTTAATGCATGTTTCATGCAAATCCTCTACTTCTGTAGAACCGTCAATAAGAGCTAGGCTCGTTGGGCCAACCCGGCCCGGCCCAACTCGTGATTCGATAGGGTTGGACTAAGATTTTTAGAATTCATTTAAGAATATGACTTTTTAGTTCGGTCCGGATAAGCCTACTAGCTTGTAGGGCTTAAGCAATATGGATTGGGCTGGCCTGTGGGCCAAATGAAAAATAATTTTAAAATGAAATAAAATAGAATACTAAAAATAACAAGAGGAGTCCAAACTTAAAGTCGTAAACCATGCATATAAACATTACAAAGTTCAAAAATCCAAAATACTAAAAATATTTTCTTGTACGGTTGTATCTAAAATATTTACATAAAATGACAATAATTTCAGAATGAAGTCATATAATCAAATCTTTATTTGAAGCCAAACTTAATAAGTATTATTAACATTATTTTATTTATGAAATTGAGATTTGGTTAACAAGCAGTAAACACCATGTAATAGTGTCTTGTCGATATTTATGTTAATATTTTAAAATTAAAATTATAAAAAAAAAATATTTTTTAAAACAGTGGGCTTCCCTGCGCGGCATGTAGCCCATGTAGTTATGGGTTGGGCTGACTATATTTTAGCCCACCAAAATAATGGTTCAACCCAACCTGATTCGTAAAATTTTGAAGTCTATGTAGTCTAACCCAGATGGGCTGGGGCTTGTTCTATCTACTAGTGGTATTACGGGACTGACTTGGTCTAGTTTATGGCAATATCCAGACTCAGCTGAAGTGAGCGAACCACTTTGAATCGTGGCGACATCTCTACTTAATTACTATATATCTTACATTCTTGTTTCTCAGATCTCTACTTAATTACTATATATCTTAAATTCTTTAGTTATGAATTATTGAGATATTTCTTGTTACCTTGATACACTTTAATTTAAGTATTCGTTTGATTTAATTATGCAATAATTTACCTAAGGGTGAATAGTATCTCATTAGGTGTCGTTTACAATTAGCTAAAATATTGGATCGTGACAAAAGACAGAGGAATATGTGATAATGTGGAATAAAGAGTTGACATTGGGATCGACCAAATAAAACAACACTTTCAGTAGGAGGAAAGGATATTGGGGATATATAGTTTTGCCATAGGAGCGTCACACAAGCAAAAAAGGGAAATTGACTCATAGCACTTCACAATTTTGTTTGATTGTAGGTCTAAAACTTGTATCCTTTTGTCCAAAAAATATTTTTTTCTCCAAACAATACTTTAAGAACACTTCTAGAAGAGCGTGTAAGTGATTGCTTAAAAAATATAAAGGGTATATTTGAAACTAAATCATATTATAAAGATATTTAGTGTATATAAATAATAACTTGTATTCTTGCGACAAAGTCATAATGACTAATTCCATCCCAAATGGAAATACAAGACTTATTACAATCAGAAAATTGAAAAAAAAAAACAAAACCACCAAGTATCTTTAAAAATAAAAGCGCACACACGTGATGAGGAAAACAAACGGAAGAAAAAAGAACAACACACATCCTTCAAAACAATAGTTAAAAAGAAAAATTCAGAAAATAAAGCATGAATTTCATATAAGGTAGGTGGCGCCTGCATATGAGTCCATAATTATTCTTTCACAACCCAAACTTCCTTCCTTTCTTTATAGCCCATAGCAAGAAAGTTGAAGGCCCTGATCATAAACAAGATGAAGTATATACAAAATAACGTGAATAAATGAAGTGATCAACCTCAAATGATGTACATTTTTATATACTATAGAAATATCCTAACTTTTTAAAATTTTTTATTTTAACATTAGAAAAAATCAAAGCGGGGGGAATGGATGAGGGTGGGTCAACTGGGTGGGTTTAAAAAATTTGGTATTTAAAATTGGGGTGAATAGTTTGTCATGTTTTCCTCGATTAAACTAAGGCAAATTTGTACGTAGCCAAAAAAATACTAGGAATATATCTAGATCAAAAGTATAACCGGGGTTCTATATATAAACTATTTCTAATAGTCGGGGTAAGGCAAACTCAAATACATCAGTGGCTTAAAGTCACAAATCCATTTAATTTTTCTTGAGATATAATATTATAGATTTGTCAAACTTCTATTGGTTCTTTCCTCTTATATAAAACGTTTATATTTTTAACAAAGAATACTTATTTTTTTTTTAATAACCTATTATTACTTTAAAAAAATTATTTGGTAGTTTACATTATTTTAAAGAACTATCTTCATAGTGTTTTGCGTGTCTTTCGTTAGACATTTTCTAAAATGTTGACAAAAGGTGGAAGGAAAAATTGCCTTTTGTTTTATCTGTAGAGCCGCCCCTGGTATCTGACCTTTAACAGATTCAAAATTGAAATGTGATTATGATATATAATAAAACTTGTATTTATTTTTTTCCATAAGAAATTAAGTACCTGAGACGAGAGAGCTCGAGAGCTCGTTGGGGACGAACCACACGGATGATTGATCCCTCTCCATCGATGATGATTTTGGGGAAATGCACGAACATCTGCGGCGTCAACCGCTGAATTAATTCCCCATTTATATGGACCTCTACGGTAGAGGGCCTCCCGAAGGATTTGTTGCGAGCAAAGAAGGTATGCGCCGCGAAAACCTTTGTGCTGAAGGGGTCTACTCTGATCACAAGGCTGTATCGTCCTGGTCGTGCATGAAGGAAAATCTCTTTCAGATATACCGGAATTTTCCCCCTGTTTTCTACCTGAACGACCACTTGAAAAAGATTTGTTATCATGTTTATTACTAGGATCTTGTGCCTAGGAAAGTAAGTGGAGTACTTCACTAGTGTACGCAATCTTACAACTTTTTGAGTGGTGGTAACCTAACGATCCACTGAGATATAGATTTAACAATTTTTCAGAAATTTGAATAATGTTTAAGATGATGCGGAGAGTAGTCTAGCAGCAACAACTCCATGGGGGTGCCGGTAGGATCATGATCGGGTGTTGAAGTGGTAGTTGTCCATCTGAAGTTGCAATGAAATAAAGGTTTTTTTGTTTGTTCATGAGAGGATGATGAATTGGTTGGAGATGAATTTAATTGAAGCAACTATATATAATTAGTGAAAATTCATTTGGCAAGACTACAACTTACTATGAATGGTTTGAATGTAACGAATTGACAAGTAATAATAGGATTTAATGGAATGATCACTGTCTCGTGTGCTCTTATATAAGAAGAGAAATAATCCATTCCTCCAAAGCATGAAATGATGGTCAAGTATAGTATAAGACATAACATTTTACAACGACATTACACAAATAGAATCAAGTCAACTCTGCATAATTCACTCCCAATTTTTGCCAACTGTATCTCATAATTTTATTTTGCTACGTCATACATATGCTATTCGAATATACCTCAAGTTAGCAAATGAGAATCATATTTGCTTAGATAGTCACTTTTTAATTAAAAAATATTATATACGTAATACCTTGAATGAAATGCATATTACCCGGAAAATAGCCTTTTGCAACTATCTATTCATTGTTTGGATGGGCGGTTTGACGATGTGTTAATGCTGATGTCAGATTTATTTAGGGGAATTTTCTTATATATAGCACTATTAATTAATGCACCTAATAATAGATTATAGAAAGATTATGTAGTTAAGTTTTGTTTTTAAAACACATTATATATACGTATATATCCTAGCTGTCACACATACATACTTTAACCGTCATACATATTTGAAATGCGTCTATTGTATGTATAATTATACACAATATAAAATGACTTATACATGAGATACAAGATACATATACGTATCACTTGTATGTCACTTATATTTAGTATATTCATTTTGCTTTTCTATTTATATCTGCACATACAATGACACCATTAAAATGTATACATTAACATATAAATTATAACAGATTGTGGAAATTAATGAATTACATAAGAATGAGATTACGTACGTATTATTCACTTTGTACCTCAAAGAAAGTGCAATATATTATATTGAAAAAGTGGTTATTGCTTCTTGCAGTTATGGTTGCAATCTTATCTTCTTAAGTGCAAACACGTCAAGTCCATGCAATAATTTGTCACCAAATAAGAAACAACGGACATAATGAACTTAGACGGAATTCTTAGTTTAATTCAAATAGTCTTATATAAACCAATTGGGAACAAGTTATCTCTGTTAGTTATCACAGCCTCAATGTGGATAAAAATAACATTAAAATCCTGAAATAGCTAATTTCAGAATAAGTGATCCCATGATTTTATTCCAACCAAACATGAGATGAACTCGTCTTAAAATTAATTCCAAAATTGTTTTCCCTTATCTCACTACAACAAAAATGATCTTTAGCAGCAATCAATTAATGACAATAGTTTAATTGCTGCTAAATATATTTTTAGAAGCAATTAGCACTCTTTGTAAATATTTATAAATCTTATAATAATATTAGATCTAATGACAATTAACTAATGCTGATAAAAGCTTTGACATTCTTTATTAATGTATATATCTATTGCCGCTAAAAAAATATTTTTGTTATAGTGTTCCTCTGACCAAACGAGCTCTCAAAGTGTTATATCACACATATAATGTCTTTTTACCTGTTTTTAATTCAAAATAACGTTTGATTTTTCTCTGTATTATGTTCTTAAAACCTTATAAGGATTGGTTCAGAAAAGAAATACTCTATTGGTTATGTGTGAAATCAAAAAGTCTCCTCTATTTACATATAATCTTTCTATACATTGTCTCAATACTTTTTGTTATAAATTTTTTGATGTATACTCATATTAAAATTAATAAAATCACATTCAGATTTGTTATATGTCTCAATAATTTTTGTTATACATTATTTTGATGTAGACTCATATTAAAATTAATAAAATCTCATTCAGAATTGTTTTATGTATTAGCACGCTCACATTTTGATTTATAGCACACTTTAGTATTTAAAGAAGAATTTGTTGACTGAAATCCATATTATCGGAATATTGCTGTCCGAACTCCAACCTGTCATTTCAATTAAAAAGAGTATGATATCAATGATGGAAACATTTCATTTTTCTGTCGTCATTTTTCACATTCATGTGTGGATGGGAGGTTTGACATTCTCAATGCCCAAGCCAAAAGAATTTTTTTTATAGGTTAAAGAAAAAGGGAAGAAGGAGGGGAAGATAAAAAATACCTAAACTATTAAAAATGGAGAAAAATATATCTTTTGTTAGATTTTGGTATTAAAAATAGGAAAAACTACACAATAAGATAAACATGTACCTGTTATATATTTACGATACACAATTATAATTTAAAACAATTACATTACATAGCTGTATTAGAGTTTTATAGCAAATCTTTCCCCTCTCTCAAACTTTCGCTCTGTCACGACCTGATTTCTCAGACCGTGATGACATCTACTAACACCTACCAGCAGGTAAGTCTAACCCTTAACCTTTGGCTCGGAACAAGAGGCAACGGACTATCAAGCAGAAGATGAATAGGTAAAGCGGAAAGTAAGAAATAATGAGAAGAAAGAGAACAACTGAAACAATCACAAGAAACCACCCCAAGACCTGACATCAATCGGTAATCGAGCATCTAAATTAAAATACGAATACAAGGCTTTCATAGATACACAATAAGTACAGACAGTCTTCAAAAGCAAGTAAAGACTAGTCCCAGTCCGTTATAGATGGAAATTGACAACTACGAACGCCAGGAGCTCACCAAATTTCTAGTCCAAATCAATGGCGAACACCCGTACTATGATCTGTTGGGGGCAGAAGTGTAGTACCAAATGAATGGTATTCAGTAGGCATATGCTGACTGAGCTCCACAAATAAAGCAAGTATAAATAACATATAATCAGGTAAATACTGCACAAGTAACTAATCATGCATTATCACAATACAACAACAACAACCCAGTGAAATCCCACAACGTGGGAGGAATTATCAAAATAATGAAAAGAAATAAGACAAGGAGACTGGGGACATAAATAAAGGAGCAAAGTCAAAGAATGCACCTAAAACACAATCCAACAACCTATTAACAGAAAGAAGTTATCATAGGAGTCTATTAATGAAAATGTAGCGCTAACAGGCAACTCTAACAACGTAATCACGTAGAAACTATTTTGACTGAACCTAGCAGGAAGTACCAACCACAATCCAACTCAAATACCACGTAGGCCAACTACTAATACAACCAAAAGTACCAACTACAAGTACGACAAGAGATTAGAACACGTATAATCATAAAATAACCCACCAGACGCCCATACCCCTGGAAGGTGCAAACAATGGCAAATATACCCCCGGCCCTCATAAATCGGGGGACCAAACAACAAACAAATAAACTAGTGATAGGCGATGCTAAAGAATGTAAGTTTTTAGTAAAAATTAGTAACATCATCGGTGGCTCTCAATAATCAATAATGACAATAAATATATAGACCCACCCCGACCCTCGACCTGCCAGGTGGGACCTATGCGACTCCCTCATCCAATTTCTTCGTGCACTGGCCAGAGGGGCACATAGGAGACGCGGGAAGTCTGTATATACTTCCTAGGACCGAACCAAATCTTACATAGACGTATAATATCCCTATAGTGGTATCGGAGAGTGAGTGGCCAAGACGGTGTAGAAAAGGATGACACCTCACCGGATAATCAAGTACATGCTAAAGACATCCTGGATGCAGCCAAAGTATAAAAGGGAGACGCCGTGCCAGATATCAATAGAAACTGAGCACATCCTCGATGCCTCAGAATTGTCAGTATAAAATAGAGAACGTCATTAACGCCTCGTAAAAGCTCAAATTATTTTATCAACATAGTCTAGGTGGTACGACTCTCATTAAAAACTAATTTAAAAGTAAAAAAGTATGAGAATTTCCTCTCAAAAGTAGTAGTGAAAATCAAATAAAATATTAAGATCGTACCACAAAACGAGTGAATATGCTTAATCAATGCAAGCATGACATCACCAGCATCCAAACAAGAAACACATAATATAAAAAATAACATCGAGCTAAACCACACAGTTAGGAAAAGAAGGGACCAATCTGGGATCCAATCGCTCCTCGAGCACGACCTCGAGCCCAATTAATAGATAATAGATATAAAGGCATTAAGCCTATCACTGAACAAGAGCAAATAATCGAGACGTGGCTCAGAATTAGATAGGGGGAGAAATATCTCTAGGATCGACACCTTATCCCAAAATATTCCATATTAGCTCTCAACGAGTACAACTAAGCTAAACCTACGGCTACGACAAGCACAGAAGTCTCTGGCACTAACACTAAGTCACACTAGCTATCTCAAGCCTCTACTGGAAGCTACACCTAGCTACAAAGGCACCGGGACACAAACTAAAATATCTAAGGCTCAAACCTAGACTAAAGACATCAGTGCCAATCCTAAGGAGGATAATCTCACCCAACCATAATGCAAGAGAAACCACAAATCTAAAATGAGGATCTCAAGAGACTACGCTAGTTTAAGGTTCAATCGGAGTCAGGAAAATTGAATAGAAAGGAGGAAGGCCTTAAACTCGGCCAATACCAATCTAAATCATATTCAATTATACTAAATGGTATCTAATAGAACTCATTCAAAGAGGGAGACTGTATCCTACCTTGCAGCCGAACACGCGTGCTTCAAGTCCACTTCTCGGTAGCTTTTCGCTCAAACAATTACTCCAATTTTCTCCACGCTATCAAAATATTGATCATCTTGTCAATACAAATGTTTTTACACTAAAATTATATTTTTCTGAGATAGGTCAATTTCGAGTTCCAAAACAAAAAATGTAGGACCCATCCGCGTCCAAAAATTCCAAAATTAAACCCAAAAGTTGATCCTAAATACCACTTCAAGTTTATGTAACAATTTACAACACAAGATGGGGTCAGGAGACGTCAAAAAACGATCATGCAATATGAATTTCTGAATATTTGAGGTAAACACAAAAATGGGACAACAACTTTGAAGAGCGATTTATCGAAAATGAAGCCTTTTCGAACAAAAAAAATAATTATACCACAATTTTCCTTGCATAAGAACCACAAGTTGGACTCTTGAATCACAAAAAAATGGACCTAAAATGATCAAGAAATAACTTCTCATAATTTACCACAATTCTATTCCGAAAATAGCAAGAGACAATAGCTAAAGTCACGAAATTACCTCAAACGGAGAGTACCCAATAGTCCCCAGCACTCCAATGTGTATCCACAAACCTTTCAAACACGCTGGGCTTCGAATCACCCAAAATGAATCTCTAGAACTCAAGTTATTGAGTTTTAAAGTTGGAGAAGAAGACCAAAAATGGATTTGATGGAATCCGGTACTATGTCGATACACTAATAGTTTGAGTGTGAGTTCCATGAGAAAACCATTACTTGACTGTTGTATTGTGATCGATCATGCTCATGGGTAAACTGATTCAAGTTAAGGACTAGAAGTCCAAATGTTTCTATATTCATAGTATAATTGTGTATCGTTTGCTTTATTATGTTGTGGTTGTCTGTCATATTTCATATAGTCGAATATGATATTGTGTGTGATCAAGTGGAGAGGAGTTTATATGTCCTTAGCTTGGGAATTGATGACTTAGAGGTTGATTATGTGGTGGTCCTATAATTGCATGTGATAATGGCAGTTAGACAAAGTTAGGGGTGGCCTGTTTTTCGAAAACTCCTCTATGTGGTAGAAGGGCTAGGCGTTGATCACACAAGTGCTAGTGGTGATTAGAGTAGTTGGGGTGGTGCAATACATATTTTCTTCTGAATGTTTATTTTATATGATGTGGTGGGTTTCGAATCGACCGATGATGCCTATCAATATGTGTTGTTTTTACTGATACTACTCTTGTTATACCTCTACTCCTTCTCTCCTCATGGTGGAAGTTGTCTGTATTTATTGTCTAAATTGTATTCTTAGAGGCTCTTGTACCTATTTAGATTAGTTTCTTAGGGATGTCAGTATGTTTTCTTGCAAATTAACTTGTATCTTAAAATCAATATATATTAATTTCAGAACTCTTTTAGGTTGATATCTCACGAATCGTTTATTTTTGACATGTTATAATCGTTTGGGGATTAATGCTACCTAGGTATTAGAGTATGTGCTCGCACTACCTGGTGGGTTGGGTCATGACACTCAGTATGCCCGAATGAGGGAGAGGTACAATATTTATACAATATCGTATCAATCATATTGGAAAGTGTATACAATACATGATACAAATGTATAACAAGAACAAAATGCAGTTGAATACATTGCTAAAATTGTATTCGTTGACACAATTGTATTCATTGATACATATGATACAAAATGAATACAACAAGGACAAATACAGTTGCAGATACACTCAAATATATTTATACATGGTGAAGTCACAAGGGACAGCTACACTTGATATAATTATATTCGTTGATACAAATTGTTTTCGTTTATAATATATTTGTTATTTTTGCAATCAAAAATATAAACAAAAACAAATGCAACTAAAGAAAAAATAAAGTTCCAAATCCACAAAAACTATGTTTTCTTAAAGAATTTAATCCTCTCATACTTGCCCATAATTTTTATATCATACTAAAAAAATTCATACTAATTAACATGGGATACACGTGCATATATATGTGTGTAGCAGTATAGTATGAAGTATAACTGCAAAGAATAATTTCCGCTTGAGTCTTGAATGATAAAAGTCTAATTCCTATTTTTTTTTACATAAATAATTTTTATAGTTTTTTTTTTTTATAAAAAGAAAATCATTTTGGCATGACTTTAATAGATTGTAATCATAGTTGATAGAATGAATAAATTCAATTGGTTGAGACTGTCAATTTTGGATCATAAGAAGAATACTATACCAAAAACGTTTTGTAAATAGCATTTTGGGCCCGTACATAGCACAAGCAAGCCATGCTAGTGTTTATATAATCTGAAATTATATACACGTAATCTAATACTAATAAGTTTCAGCTAAGAGTAGCATTAATTATAAGATTGCTCAAAAATATCATTTTCGTTTTACTATTGGTTTATTTGTACCCCTTTATTTGACGCAATAAAATGTGGCATCCCATGTGTATGTTATTATGCCATATAGATCTCCACATATGCACATTCACCCCACCCATTAAAAGACCACACCCACCCACCCATTAAAAGACTCAAATCCACTCCTTCCCACCCCGTCATATAATTTTCACAAAGCAATTGAAGATGAAAGAACAGATTAGCGAAGATGATTACGAGGACAACGAGGAGGAAGAGGTTGAAGATGGTGAAGACGATGATGATACTGAAGAATTCTCTTTCGCGTGTCGGATAGACGCGCCACCGATAGCAGCGGATCAGATGACGTATTTGACAATGGTCAAATCTGACATTTGTTCTCGTTATTCAATCAAAATCTTCTTCTATCCGATGAAGATTTAGAAGATTTGAAGAAACAATTACCAATAAGGCCACTGGCCAAGAAGATATTTATACAAACAGAAGATTACCCAATTTTGGCAACTTCATCTTCTTCTAAAGAAATAATCGGAATGGTCAAAAAATAAAGCAATTGAAGCATCACCGGACAATCCCGAGGTATGTAAAAAGAGTAATTCTACTGGATTTTCAAAGCTATGGAGATTCAAAGATTTTTTTTATCATGTTGGGGAGAAAGCCCCACAACTAAAGTTTGATATGATAATAAATATGAAAATAAATTGGAAACGAGAATTTTACGTGGAAACCCCTCAAACAGATAGAGGGGAAAAACTATGGGGTAGAAGGATTTTACTATTCAAATATGGGAGTACACTGCTCTCAAATACAACGAGAAAACAACAATTAACACTCCTCTCTTGTAAAAAGAACAACTCACTAAAGAGGACACTCAAAACTAAAATATTTATCTTGGTGTATAACTCTCTTTGTATGCTTACTCTCTCTTTTTGGAATGATCTAAATGAGGGCAAGAGACCCTCTATTTATAGGAGAATGAAAACGCGTAGAAAATTTACGCGTTAATTTTCTATGCATTTTTCTACGCGTTTGTCAACTTTTGCAAGCAAAAAGCTGCTTCATTTTTCATTTTGCTTTTCACCTTTTTGACTTCTTTGCAGCAGCCTTTTTTGACTTTCTCTCATTCTCCCACTTGAAGATTTAATTGAGAATCAATTCAGTCTTCACACCATCTTTTCTACCCAATTACTGCAATGTTACATTTTCGCTAGGCCAATAGAAGATCGACATCATTTAAACTTATTACTGTTGATCGGCTTCGTAAACATATCTGCTAGGTTGTCATTAGTGTGAATTTTCTGAATATTCACACTGCCTTCTTCCACCTTCTCATGAATAAAGTGATACTAAACTCGTATGTGCTTTGTCCTTGAATGAAATGCCGGATTCTTTGCAAGATGCAAAGCGCTCTGACTGTCACAAAACAGAGCAACCTTCTTTTGTTTGTGCCCAAGCTCCTCCAGTATCATCTGCATCCATATTGCCTCTTTGCTAGCTTGTGTAGCTGCTACATATTCTGCTTTCATCGTAGATGTAGCCACAATAGATTGCAGTTTTGAAACCCAGTTTACAGCTCCTCCAGCAAGAGTAAACACATAACATGTGGTGGACTTGCTTTTATCAAGATCATCTGCATAATCTGAATCAACATAACCTTTAGCAGTAAAGTCTGATCCTCCATAACACATTGTAATATCTGAGGTACCCTTGATATATCTCAGGATCCTCTTAACAGTATTCCAATGCTCTCTACGGGATTAGTCATGTATCGACTAACCACTCCCATGACATGTGCAATGTCAGGTCTTGTACATACCATGGCGAACATTAAACTTCCTACTCTTGATGCATACGGTACTCGAGACATCTCCATCCTCTCTGTTTCATTGCTAGGACTCATACTTGAGGATAACTTGAAATTAATAAGAAGTGGGGTAGAAATTGACCTAGAATCTTGCATCTTGAAGCGTCTCAAGATTTTCTTCAAGTAGTTCTTTTGAGAAAGTCAAATCTTCTTATTATTTCTGTCTCGGTGAATTTGCATCCCTAGAATCTTGTTTGCTGGTCCCAAGTCCTTCATTTCAAACTCCTTAGCCAATTGTGCCTTTAAATTTATAAGACGATCTTTGTTAGAACCTGCTACCAACATGTCATCAACATACAACAGAAAAATAATAAAATCTTCATCACCAAATCTCTTATAATAAACACAAGGATCTGAACTATGTCTGTTGTAACCAAGGCTTATAATGAAGGAATCAAATCTCTTATACCAACATCTCGGCGCCTGTTTGAGACCATATAGAGATTTGTTCAACCTACAAACCAAGTTCTCTTTTCCTTGTTCTTCAAAACCTTCTAGTTGGAGCATGTAAATTTCTTCTTCAAGCTCTCCATGAAGAAATGCAGTTTTGATATCTAACTGCTCCAAGTACAAGTCAAATGTAGCATACATCGCCAGGACCATTCGAATTATTGTGAGTCGAACCACCGGAGAAAATATCTCATTGAAGTCTATACCTTCTTTCTGAGCGAATCCTTTCACCACCAATCTTGCACGATACTTCTCCACTCGATCATTACCATTGCGTTTGATCTTGTAGACCTATTTATTTCCAATGGTCTTCCTTCCTTATGGTAATTGAACAAGATCCCATGTTTTATTTTTATGAAGAGCTTTAATTTCTTCTTGCATTGCTGTCACCTACAGAGATGATTCTTGGTCTTTCATAGCCTCGTAAAAAGTTGAAGGCTCTCCATCTTCTGTTAGTAGACAGTATGCAATATTACTCTCTATAGAATAATCTGAGTGCCAAGTTGGTTCTCTTCTCTCCCTAGTTAACCATCGAACTTCTGGAATTTCGATCTTAGCTTGCTCTTGTTCTTCGTGCTCTAGTGTTGCTTTAGAAGAAACTGAAACTTTTTCTATTTCTTCAACTTCAACTGTAGTAGTCTTTGATTTTTCTTTTGAAGTGCTACCTTCTTTTGCTTGTATCTTATTTTCAATAAATACAACATCCCTGTTGATTACCACCTTGTGGGCTGTGGGATTCCACAAGCGATACCCTTTGACTCCATCAGCATACCCTAAGAAAATACATTCCCTAGATTTTGGATCCAACTTCAATTTTTCTTAGGTGTTGTACATAAAATAAGTAGAACTTCTAAATATTTGTAAGCGAGAATAATCAGCTAATTTTCTTGTCCACATCTCCATTGGCGTTTTCAGATCAATTGTAGTTAATGGTGAGCGATTGATCACATAACAAGCGATTTTGATTGCTTCTGCCTAGAATTATTTTTCCAACCCTGCAGTTACCAACATAACTCTTATTCATTCCAACAAGGTTCTGTTCATCCACTCTGCTACTCTATTTTGTTGTGGAGTATATGCCACCATGAACTATCGTTTAATACATTCTTATTTACAGAAGTTATCAAATTCATCACCAGAGTATTCTCCTTTATTATCTGTCCTCAAACACTTGATCTTTTTCTCAGATTCAAGTTCCACCCACACTTTGAACTGTTTGAAAACTGAAAAAACATCTGTCTTTCTCTTGATTGGATATACCCAGCTTTTCCTAGAGTAATTGTCAATAAATGACACAAAATATTTCGATCCTCCTAGGGACTCCATCGGTGCTTGCCAGACATCAGAGTGGACCAGATCTAATATTTCCTTGCTTTTAGTAGAGGAACTGCTAAACTTTAGTCTATTTTGTTTACTGGTAACACAATGCTCACAAAAAGGTAGCGAAACTTTTTTGAGTCTTGGAAGAAGATTTTGCTCAACAAAAATCTTCAAACCTCGTTCCAACATATGGTCAATTTTATGATGTCATATCATCGTTGATTCTTCAAATAAAATTGCTGACGCGGTTGATGTTTCTCCTTCTTGGTGTGTTTCACCTTTAAGCACGTATAGATTTGCAGCAAGTTTTTTCGCTTTCATCACTATAAGTGCTCCTTTGGATATTTTCATGACTCCATCATGAGTCTTATATGAATATTCATTATCATCTAATTGTCCCAAAGACAATAGATTCTTCCTCAAGTCTTTTACATGTCGTACCTCCTGGATAGTGCGTATCGTGCCATCATACATTTTTATTTTGATGAACCCAATATCAATAACATTCAAAGCATGATCGTGTCCCATGAACACAGATCCTCCTAAGATTGGATTATATTGATGGAACCATTCTCTCCGGGAAGTCATGTGCCATGTTGCTCCTGTGTCCATGATCCAGACATCAGTGAAACATTTTCTGCCTTCATTATTTGATATTGCTTCACTACATAAAATGTCGCCATCATCCAAGGTACATGCAATATTCCCTTGAGCATTTGATGGCTCAGGGTGTTCATTCTTCTTTTTGAACTGATAATCTTTCTTGAAGTGCCCTTTCTTGCCACAGTTGTAACACTTGATATTCTTCTTACTTCTTGATTGAGATCTACCATGATTGTGACTCCCACTAGGACCACGTTCCGTTGGTCTTCCTCTCATCATCATCAAAGCTTGAGTTTGCTGCGAACTTGCTTGTCTATCTTCCTTATTTTTATGCCGATTTTCTTCTTCTAGGACAGTGGCTGCAATTTCATTGAAAAATAGACTATTTGTATTGTTCATCAGGTTGATGATGAATTGATCATACGAGTTAGACAGACTTTGAAGTAGAAGCTCTGCACGTTCAGTCCCCTCTATTTTGCAACCCATTGTTGTAAGATGCGAAAATAGAATATTCAAAGTATTGATGTGTTCAGTAACCGATATGGACTCTTCCATTCGAAGAGTACACAATCTTCTTTTTAAGAAGATTTTATTATGCAAATACTTGGCCTCGTACAATTCCGTAAGAGTATCCCACATTTCTTTTACCGTCCGCTTTTCAGTCACACTAGACAACACTTGATCAGCTAGTGCCAAATATAGATCAGCAACTGCGTTACTGTCTATGTCGTTCCACTTGCTGTCATCAACAAAGTCTGTGGGCCTGCCTTCAATTGCAGCTAAGCAATTGTCTTTCTCAATATCGCTTTTATTTTTATTTTTCACAATGAGAAATTAGTCCCATTGAATTTCTCAATGTCAAACTTTGTTGTACTCGATATTGTTATTTGCTTCACACCCTTCTAGATCGTTTTTGAATATTTTTACGAACAATCGTGACAAACTATACCGTCACCAAAATTTACTATTCATATTAATAATACTTTTCACTGGATTTACTATCCACAAAAAAATACTATTCATGAATAGTACCTTCGCATAAACAAACAGAATAATCGAGGGCTCTGATATCACTGTTGGGGGAAGGAAGCACCACAACTAAAGTTTGATATGAAAATAAATTGAACACGAGAATTTTACGTGGAAACCCCTCAAACAGATAGAGGAGAAAAAACTATGGGGTAGAAGAATTTTACTATTCAAATATGGGAGTACACTGCTGTCAAATACAAGGAGTAAACAACAATTAACACTCCTCTCTTGTAAAAGGAACAACTCACTAGAAAGGACACTCAAGACTAAAATATTTATCTTGGTGTATAACTCTCTTTGTATGTTTACTCTCTCTTTTTGGGATGATCTAAATGAGGGCAAGAGACCCTCTATTTATAGGAGAATGAAAACACGTAGAAAATTTACGCGTTAATTTTCTACGCATTTTTCTACGCTTCTGTCAACTTTTGCTTTATTTTCTACGCGTCTGTCAACTTTTGTAAGCAAAAAGTTGCTTCATTTTTCTTTTTGCTTTTCACCTTTTTGACTTCTTTGCAGCAGGTGACTTTCTCTCATACCAGAGTAACAGTTCCGGAAGATATACATTGGTGTTTTTAAACCCAACAACTTCGGCGGCTAAAGTAGAAGAAAATGTTTTTCGAAAAGATGAAACGGCGTCGTCGAAGAAGAAGATATTCGACCAAGTTAAAGTAATCGGAACAATAACGAAGAGTGAAGGTGTGGCCTTTTAATGGGTGGGTGTGGGGTGGGTGTGGTCTTTTAATGGGTGGGTTGGGTGTGCTTATGTGGAGATCTATATGGCATAATAATATAAACATGGGATGTCAAATTTCATTCCGTCAAACGGAAGGGTAGAAGTGAGCCAATGGTAAGACAAGAAGGGTATTTTTGACCCAGAGAGCCAGAATATAGTTTAAGGGTATATTTAGTCTATTTTGAATAGTTGAGGATAGTTTTAACCCTCTTTCGTATAGTATATCACGCATCTGTGTGTATCGATATATACTATATAATCTAAGTTAAGCATATATGCAATATACTATATATTGATGGAGTGTAGGAGCAAATTGTAGCATCTGAGTATTTATAGCGTTGATAATGAATTATTTGTAGGATTTGATGTTAATGTTTCTTATGAAAAGATAGAAATGGAGAATCTTTAGGAATTAATCAAATATTGCTCATATTTAGTCTACTTAAATTAAGGATGAAATATAACTAGTTAAATCATTTATAGGAAAAATACCACATCTAACGTCTTTATCCTTTAACCATTATAAGGCATATATATATTGCAGATTAAGTTAAAAAATAGTTGTAGATTATGAATTTTCTTAGTATTTATGTAACTTTCCCAATTAATAAATATGAATTTAATTAATAGTCCAATTTTAATTTATTTGATTAATCCATTTAATTCAGTTACATATGACCAGTCCGATTTGAAAAGTTGAAGATCGATGTCTTCTTATTCTAAAGATTCAAATTGATGTCACGTGCCAAAGATCATATGCCACATATCAAAATGACATAATATTATGTCTAGTCAAATCAAAGATCAATAAAAATATATCACATATATAAATAACATTTTTCGATTAATCAAATATTATTTTATCAACTTCAATATTATTGGTCAAAACAAATTTATCCTTATCACAACTCTTTTGTTCTGTAATTATTAATAGATGTCTCATATTTGATATGTTCACGAGATCTAGACTAATTAGCAATATTGGACTAGAAGACTAAGAAAACAATGATTATAGTTATTTTCTTCCTTGTTTTCTTTGTTATTGGTGGTGCTTTCCATTGTGTTAGTGTGTTGTATTGAAAAATTTTATTCTGAGCGAGGTACAACCAATAAAATTTGTATGAGGATTCATTAAGTTTTTGACACATGGATAGTTGGTTCAATTTAGCTGTAAAAAAAATCAAAAGGTGTGTAAAGTGTGAAGGGAAATAGAGAACAGAAGGAGAGAGAATGTAAAGTGTGTAGGGAAATTAAAAGAAAGAAAAAATTACCTATCTATACATCTTTATTTATCATATTTTCTATTATTTTCTATTATTTCAAAATATTTTAAAAATTTCTCTTTTTCCTCCAAAACACAAATCATCTGGATTCATTACTTCACAACTCCCAAATTCACGTTTTCTCTTCCTATTTTTTCTCCTCCAACTTCTTCCTATTTTCACTTTCTCAATCACATCAATTACTATTTTGAATTTCAAGTTGGTTCTCTCTCCGGTCAATCAATTTCAGCTTATTCCATAGTTCTTCTTCTTCTCCAACTTACAGTTCATTTTTGTGTTCTATTTTTCTTTTTAATTTTTCATATTCAAAATTTTGATAGCATCAGAAGGAATTGTTCGTTGCTGCAGAAGAGATGTATACTGGTCAGTTTATTTATTGTGGGAAAAAAACTAATCTTATGGTTGGTAATGTGCTTGCACTCAGATCTATACCTGAAGGTGCTGTAGTTTGTAACGTTGAGCATAAAGTTGATGACTGTGGTTTTTTGTTAGATGTTATAGTGATTCATTGGTTCGAATGTATCCTGATTTAAAATGCATCATCTGATACATATAAACCCTAATTTTATTTGTACAATGTGTTGTTCCTTTAATGTTAAATTCGTATTTAGCTGATACATAATTATCAAAAAATGTATCAAATGCATTTTATCAAGTTATAAATTTCATCATGAATGAATTTTTGAAATTATTTCATCTGATACAAAGTATGATGCACCTGATACATCATACTCTTAGTGATATATACATTAAGATTATCAATTTTAGATGAACCTATCTCCAAATATATAATGCATTTGATATATAAACATATTGAGCTTTTGACTACTTCTCTGTGTATTATGCACACACATACATCACTAAAGTGCCAATGGTTTTCCTTAGCACCCCTTATCATTTCTATTGCACGGTCCTTAGCATGTCATGTATCTGATACATATTCACTGCAATGTAATTGATACATATTAATTGCAATATTTTATATTAATAGGTATTCTGTATTACATGTATCCGATATGCATTACTAGCCATGATACATTCATACAAATTATTGTCACTTATCCATTTGTTGGTAATGATACATGTATCTGATACTTAATAATGACCACACGATGATGTGCATATCTAAAAAAATATATCACATGCAATCTTTACTTCTCTAATGTATCTGGTAATATTACACTACTTAGCAATTTACGACTGATGTTAGGAATAGTAATGTATCAAGTCTTATATATCCAGATCGAAAACACAAATCTAAACAATCTTTGGGCATGATACATTCATAAAGTTACAGAGTATGTATCTGAACCTAATAACTACCACTCAGTAATGTATAGACCTAAAATCAAACACCTTATGGACAAATTGATGTATACATTATCGAAATAGCAATGTATCATGGTTTATGTATTCATCTCGATATCATAAATAAAAAATCTACTACACAATATAATGCATGTGTTATATCAATCATAACGCACCTCGTTTTTCCAGATTCATGAATATCTCAACAAAATTGAGATATTCATGATCTATCTCTACAATTCTCAATGATTTTGAAAGAATTTTTTATAATTTGGGTGAAGTCGTAGTTTATCCAACAACTATTCTATCGCTTTTGTATTGTACATAACTCACATCACTTTTCCATATTTCTGAATGTCTCAACAAAATAGATATATTCAACATGTATCAGATAATTTTTTCAATTTTTTTTTGAATCTAGAAAGAATTGGGAGAGATGTGAGAGAAGAAGATTTAAAATAGAAATTGTTTGAAGTTGTTAAACTTGGGAGAGATTGACATCACTGTGATTTGTGGATTTCATATTAATGCTTATGATTTATTTCCTTTTTAATCGTAACAGAGCAGCTAATTAATGTATCAATTATTATGTATCACGCATATTGAGATGTATCCGGATGGCTCATATTTTAGGAGATTTTTATAAATTGAAAAAAGATAGGAATATGATGTAATGTACTCCTTACACTATGAGATTTAGGTAAGTTATACCAAAAGAAAATAGTGGGCCCACGTTAAATTTTATTAAATAAACTAAAATATAGTATTGAAAGTGAATTGTGGAGCCCTCCCTTCTGAGCTTTTCGTCTTCTTCATAATACTCTTTCCTTCTAAATAAAAAAAAAATCCATTCATTTTCATCAAATTAATTCCAGTAAAAAATCAAAGATGCATGTTTAACTATCAAAATTAAACACACATTTTTATGATGTTGTTTTTTACTGCAATTTTAAGACAACTTGTTGTTGATTCAGTTAATTTCAACAAGTTGTCTTAAAAATTAACTGAATCAATAACAAATTATCTTAAAATTGCAGTAAAAAACAATATCAAAAAAATTGCATGTTTAATTTCAATAGTTGAATATGCATTTTTGATTTTTTACTGGAATTAATATGATGAAACTGAATGATTTTTTTTTTTGATATAGAAGAAAAGAGTATTATGAAGAAGAAGAAAAGTTCAGAAGGGAGGGCTCCACGATTCATTTTCAATACTATATTTTAGTTTATTTAATAAAATTTAACATGAGCCCCATTATTTTTTTAAAATTTCCCTTCACACTTTATATTCTCTCTCCTTTTGGTTTCTTTTTAAGCTAAATTGAATCCACTATCCATGTGTCAAAAACTTAATAAATCCTCATATAAATTTTGATGGTTGTACCTCGTTCAGAATAATTTTTTTTGTGTTGTGTCATAAACCTAGTACTGTTAATTTGATGGTGAAAATCTGGTTGAGATAATTAATCTCATGTGTGTTGCAAATCTTTTATGGCTAAATATCTTTTGTATTTCTATTTTTTTTTAATTTTCGGTGGCCGTCGATCGGTATACATAGATATTATTTTTTTTATTTTAATTTGTTTGATTGATTCTGATTCTGATTTGAAGGGGAGCCTTGGAGTAACTGGTAAAGTTCCTGTCATGTGACCAGGAGGTCACGGGTTCAAGCCTTGGAAACAGCCTCTGGCAGAAATGCAAGGCAAGACTGCGTACAATAGACCCTTGTGGTCAAGCCCTTCCCCGGACCCCGTGCATAACAGGAGCTTTAGTGCACCGGGCTGCCCTTTTATTCTGATTTGATATGGAATTTAAGAAAATAAAAAAGACTTTACTTGAATTTTCTGATTTTAAACTATGAAGTATGTAGAATTTATCAAAATATCCTTTAATTTTTATGGTGTTAAACATGTCATTGTGAAAGTTGAAATTAAAAAATTGTTAAGAAGAAAAAATATATTCTTTTTTAGATGATCTAAAAAAGAAAAAATTGAAAAAGAGAAAAATCTGTTATTATCGATGGTTAGACCGTTTAGAGATATTTGTTGACATTTCCATAGATCTTTATCCTTTGAAAGTCCTACGTGAAAGGACTAAAAATATTACTAACGTATGAAAAAATAGTTCAAGATAGCTTCACGTTTTGATATAAATATATTCTCAATCTTCGTTTTTGAGTTGAGGATGTAAAACCTGACAGAATGAAACGCTAATCAATGTTATATCGAAAAAAGACGGTTTAAAATTAATTTCATCTTTATAAGAAAAAATCAATTTTAGTAAAAAAAAGAGTCGCCACTTAATTTTTTAAAGAAATTAAGAAAACTTAATTTAAAAGATTCTAACAGATTTAAGTCTTAAAAATTTAGAGAAAAAGGGTATGAGGTTCATATTACTATTTTAAGAAGGTTTTAGCACTTAAAATAGCCGCTAACATGCGGTTATCCAACGATTTGAAATTTATTTAACTAACTTTGGGAAATATTAATTTAAAAGAAAACGAAGACTTTGAAATTATTTTTATAAAAAAAAATAAAAAAAAATAAATAACAAAATTGATAAAACTTAAATATTTGATTATAATATACATGTATATATATATATATATAAAGAAGTAAAAGTTTATCAATGACTAAGTAAATATAGAAAATTATTTTAAGAATAAATTAACATGAGTTGGTTTATCTTTACGGGAATCTAATTAGGTTAAAACAAATTAAAATTAATAGCTAAGAAAATTATGAACGACATGAATTAATTAATTATTACAAACCGAATCAATAAAATAATAAATAAAAATAAGTAATGAACATATAAAAATATGGCCCGACACTTAGTTTCTGTACGTCTGGACTAAGCTGTTGGGCCACCTGCGTTTTGGGCTTTGGGGCCAATTCTGATGTATATCACAACTGTATATACACTGTATATTAGTGCATACAACCAACAGTTTTCTTGTATATCAGATATACATAAAATTGCATATCAGTCAATTTTGCTCCAGCGCCTGTAGAAATACTTAGTAAACATGTTAATAATAAATAATATAAATAGTAATAATAAAAATAAAAATAATAACAATAATAATAATAATACTAATACAAAAATAAAAACCGTCTTATGAACATGGGAGGCCTTGGAAAGCAACGGTAATTTCTTCATCGGCCATTTCAACTTGTAATATATAATGTAAACTTAAATTAAAATTTCCGTCTTTAAAATGGAGAGGCCTCGAAACCCGACGGAGAGATTTTTCATTGGCCAAAATAAAATCTGTTACATAAGTAGTAGGCATGTAATCATCCCTCCAAATAATAAAAAAAACTATTTAAAACTTATTTTAAAGAAGTGGGTACTAACTTTATTTAAAGTAGTAGTAAAATAACTTTATTTAAAGTAGTAGGGTAATGACTTTATTTAAAGTAATAGAGTAATGACTTTATTTAAAGTAATGGTGAAATAACTTTATTTAAAGTAGTAGGGTAATAACTTTATTTAAAGTAGTAGGGTAACAACTTTATTTAAAGTAGTAGGGTAATAACTTTATTTAAAGTAGTAGGGTAACAACTTTATTTAAAGTAGTAGGGTAACAACTTTATTTAAAGTAGTAGGGTAATAACTTTATTTAAAGTAGTAGGGTAACAACTTTATTTAAAGTAGTAGGGTAATAATTTTATTTAAAGTAGTGGTGAAATAACTTTATTTAAAGTAGTAGGGTAATAACTTTATTTAAAGTAGTAGGGTAATAACTTTATTTAAAGTAGTAGGATAACAACTTTATTCCAAATTTAATAAAGGGAGACAAAATTAATTGTGATAAATGCCAAAATAATTACTACATGCTAGCAAATTTTGTAAAAAAAATACTATAATTATTTCCTAACAGTCAAATATTTCAATCAACAAATTATGTCCGATTAGCAAAATATTAAACATTTCCCAAATCTAAATCAAGAAAATAAAATATCGGTTATCAATTAGCTAATCAAATAGATACCCAAATTAAAAGATATGCATTTAGACAATAACAAATAATAACAATCTCACCGTAAAAAAAAACTTAATTAAATACAAGAATATAAACATGAACATAATTAAAATGTAAGAACATGAATATGAACACGAAACCTTAATTAAATACAAGAATATAAACATGAACATAATTAAAATGTAAGAACATGAAACCTTAATTAAATACAAGAATATAAACATGAACATAATTAAAATGTAAGAACATGAAACCTTAATTAAATACAAGAATATAAACATGAACATAATTAAAGTGTAAGAACATAAATATGAATATGAACATAAACATAAACATGAAATAAACATGAAATAAACATGAACATGAACATGAAATAAACATGAACATGAAATAAACATGAACATGAACATGAACATAAACAACAACAACAACAACAAAATTAACATAAATATGCTTTGCAATCTTAATCAATTATGAATGAACAAAAAATCTTTGAATCTCGAGTTTAGCAAATCATTTGGAGCAAAAAATAAAGAATTAAAGTGATGTAGTAACATGTGAACAATATGAATCTTATAAGCAAGAAAATAACAATAATGGTTAGAGTAATTAATCAGCACAACATTTGTTATGAAAACAAAATCAGTAAAAAGAGTCTAACATGAGAAAGATCTAAATCTTCCAAGCAAGAAAACTTATCAAGAACACCAAACATAAGATGTAATCAACCCAACATATACACAATAATCATAAAAAAAAAGAATGAACTTTTAGATCTATTAGAACACAACATATATAGAAAAATAAAGTTAAACGAAACCATACCAAAACGAATTTGTAAAGATCCGTCTTAAACCTCTCGTCTTGTTAGTCTAGCGGCGGCTTGGTGGCTTTTCCTGCGTGTTTCGTCGGAGCTCTCGCCGGAGACGAGTGGAAGAGAAGTATTCGGTGGTATGTAAGAGGAGAGAGATTGAGAGATAATGGGAGAGCATGGTGAGGAGGGTAACTTGTCTTGTTTTCTCTTTTTTTTTTTTGAGAAGATGAAGAGAGTGTAGAGAGAGAGAGATAGTGAAGAAGTGAGTTTTTTGAGAGAGAGAGAGATAGTGAAGAAGTGAGTTTTTGAGATAGAGAGAGAGATAGTGAAGAAGTGAGTTTTTTGAGAGAGAGAGAGATAGTGAAGAAGTGAGTTTTTGAGATAGAGAGAGAGATAGTGAAGAAGTGAGTTTTTTGAGAGAGAGAGAGATAGCGAAAAAGTGAGTTTAGAGAGATGGATAGTTGTTTGATAATGGAAAAAGAAAAGAAAGGATATTTTTTATTTATTTATTTTTATTTTTAGAAAAAACTAAAATTTTCAAAAATACAAACCATAATTAAACTAACCTAACTAAAATTTATTTAGTAGTAAAAAAAAATCTTTTGAGATAATTTTCGAATAATAACATAAATAGTAATCAAAGATATAGTTATATAGAAATATGTATGTTATACTAAAATTTATATAAAGATAAAAATAGTTAAGAATAATATGAAAAAAAATATATATATATACATATATTATTATTTTTTTTATTTTTTTTTATAAAAGCTAATTATTTCAAAATGTTCGAATTCAAAAAAAATTCGATAGCTAATTTGCGTTGTGGATGGTCAAAATTGGGTGTCAACAATCAATTTATGCGATTCAATAATTCATGTATTAGTATTTATTAATACGTGCATAACTCTAATCGCCAATCCTTAAGGTCAATCATTCATATATTAACATAAAATATTGATAATTAAGGGTGTACATAGGTATGTTGATTTGATTTTTTATTAAAAAATAAGTAAATCAATTATGTCGATTTATAAAATCTGTAAATCAAATCAAATTACCATAAAGTTAGATTTTTTGATTTCGGATTTAGTTGGTTTTTTCATTAATTTTTTCATCCTTTTAATTTCCTTACAATTATACAATGTTGAAAAAGAGATCAAATATATTTTTACTTATCTATGTGATAGGCTAGGACTTAAAACGTTAACTGAATAGGAATCTTCAAAAAGACCGTAAAATCCACATTAGTAAAACATACTTTCATTAAAATATCAATGTTCAATATACTAAATTTATAAGATTAACGGCTACAATCAAACTAAATAGAAAACAAAATATTTCCAAAGTAGATTGTTAACTTTCAATCTGAAATCTATAACAATGTAATTGTAACGTTCGATTTAAATTCAAAATAAAATATTTACAAGACCAAATTTAAAATAATATATCTAAATATTGAAAATTATAAACTAATTTAAAATATATTAATAAAGTAGATTATAATTAACTTTTTTGGTATAATATTATATATATAATGTGTCGATTTAATTTTTTTCTATTAATACCAAATTAAATTAAATTAAATCAAATCAAGAGGAAATTGCAGCATCCGGATATGTGTAGCCTTGCTATTGAATTATTTGTAGGATTTGATATTAATGTTTTCTTATGAAAAGGTAGGAATGGAGAATTTTTAGGAATTCATTAAATATTGCTCATATTTAGTCTACTCAAAATAAGGAAGAAATATAACTAGTTAAATCATTTATAGAAAAAATACTACATATAGGAATTCATTAAATATTGCTCATATTTAGTCTACTCAAAATAAGGAAGAAATATAACTAGTTAAATCATTTATAGAAAAAATACTACATCTAAAATATTTATCCTTTTACACATTTATAAGGTAACTATTATAGATTAATATTAATTAAAGAGTTATATAAATACTAGTAGCAAATAAGTTAAAAAATAGTTATAGATTATGATTTTTTTTACTTATTTGCTACTAGTATTTATATAACTTTTCAATTAATAAATATGAATTTAATTAATAGTCCAATTTGTTGGCCTAATTCATTTAATTGAGTTACAAATAACAGTCTGTCTTTTTATCCTAAAGATCCAAATTGATGTCATGTCAAAGATCATACGCCACATATCAGTATGACAACATCATACTTAATTAAATCAAAAGACCAATAAAAATATGTCACGTGTATAAGTGACATGTTTTGACCAATTAAATATTATTATGTCAACTTCAATCTGATTGGTTAAAAAAAGTAATTAGTCCTTACATATCACAACTCTACTCTTCCATCTTGTAACTATAAATAGTTGTCTCATATATGATATGTTCACCAGATCTGAACTAATCAGCATTATTGAAACATGAAGACAATGAAACCAATGATTATAGTTATTTTCTTCCTTGTTCTTTCTGTATGCTCTAACTTTGGTGGCTCTTCATTTGAAGATTCAAAAGTAAAGGGGCATTTTAATGTTGTAAATGAAGATAAAATTGACAGATCTTCTATTAGAGCAATGCAACATAGAAAAGTGTTTCCTCGTCTTTGTCATTGGTGGTGTTTTCCTATATGTCAGTGTGTTGTGTCATAAATCTATTACTTCTCAAAATCCTTAGTCATGTACCTTAATTACATGTTTTTTTTTTTTGAATTTGATAGTGGAAATTTAATTGAGATAATTAATCTCATGTGTTACAGATCTTTAATGGCCATTTTCAATATTTGTTTTTTACATTTCCGATGATTGTCCACTGATAAATATAGATTTTATTTATTTTAATTTAAAGAAGACTTTTGAATTCTATAAACATGTCATATGAAAATTGAAATTAAAAAATTATCAAAAATAAAAATACATTATTTCTGAAACGGACTAAAGAGCAAGTAAGAAAAAAAAATTAAAACGAACGAAGGAATTATTTATTATTATTATTGATGGTTGACCGTTTAGAAATATTTGTTTGTATTTCCTAAATCTTTGTTCTTTCAAAGTTGTATGAAAAAAAAAATTAAAAATATTCTTAACAGATGAAAAATAGTTCATAGATAGCTTCACGTTTTGGTATAAAAATATTCTAAATATTTGTTGTTGGATGTCAAAACTGACAGTATGACACACTAATCAAATTATGTTTCCCCCCCTCCGAATTATGCTATTCATTAAGATATAATCCTTTGTATACTAACATAAATATTGATAACATTAACTTTGACCAATTTAAATTTTATCATCTTCATACATTATGTGATTTATCCTCAAAATATTTATATGACACATTTTTTAGTTAGTTACGAAAAGAATAACACTTTTTTTTATTTAGCCAAAAAAAGGTAATTATATTTTTAATTTTACAATTTAAAACAAATATAATTCTCATTAAAAAAAGTAGTGCATACTACTCTTATCATCTAAAAAATAGTGTATATTTACCCTTTTTTGTTAATAGATTGAATTAAAAAAAATAATCTAAAGCTAGTTTTTAAATTTCATCATGTGATTAAAAAAATTATCTAATCCATTTTTTTACCCACCCAAACTAGACCCACTTTTAAAAAATTCCATTCATTTCTATTCAAATTCGATCCAAACCCATTTTATGATTGAGTAGAAGAAGAATTGATTATTTTTTCTCATTTGGGTCAGGTCTAAAGGGGTAAAAAGGGATGAGACAATTTTTATAAAGTCATGTGATATTTTTGAAATTTAAAAAATAGTATTATAATTTTTTTCAATTCAGTAAATATAGATATTTTTACAACGAGGGTATATATGCACTATTTATTAGACGACAGGAGTATATATGCACTATTTTTTTTACGAGAAATATATCTGCTCTAAATCGCAAAGTTGAAGAATATATTTACCTTTTTTCCTTTAACTAATATTTAATAATACTATCAATAATCTGATTTATTTAAAAATTTATTTATTTTAAAACTAGTTGAAGCATTGCGACTCTCATAATTTTAAAATTTTGTTTCAAAACAAATTATAATTAACATAAGAGACGGGAAAGTAGACAGTACGTCCAAAATTGCTTCAGAGCAATCAATTTATGCTAAAATTTGAAGTTAGTTCCTGATTAGTAGTAATGAGTTGTGACTAATTTAGTATTCCATTATGAGTTTTCCAGAATAGTCAAGTCTCTAATTAGTATACTTGTACAGTAAAATTAAGACATAAGTATGGAAAACACTCATAAATTTAACATAAATTATTATTTTAATTCTCTAATTATTAATAGTTTAAAAAATATCCTTCAACTTGATTAATTGAATTTAAAAACACCAGTCTTATACCACGTGTCATCTACTCAAATATATATGTGAAATTTTCTGCTGTTTTTGCATAAACATAGATATACATAATAAAAGAATAATTAAAAAATAATTAAATAATTAAATGCTAAGTTTAGCCATTAAAGAAGAAAAGAAAACTTTTTTTTCTTTTAATTTTTTTATCACCCCACCTCATCCCTCCTACCCAGTACTCCAACCCCACACCTTACTACCCACCCACCCCTCAAATAATTATTTTTTAATTTTTTTTAATTTTTTTTTGATTGGGTGGAAGGGTGAGGGGAGGGAGAGGGAGAGGAGGAGGGAGAGAGTGGGGTTGGGATAAGAAAAAAATTAATTTTATTTTAAAAGTAATTTAATTTTTTTTAGGCGGGAGGGGGCGGGTTTGGGGTGGGGAGAGTCGGGGTAGGTGGTGGTGTGGTATCAAAAATAATTTTAAAAGATTTTTTTTGTGGGGTGGGGAAGGGGTGAAGGATGGGGGTGGGTGGAGTTGGGATAACTGTGTAGGAGATGGGGTGGGATAAGAAATTTTTTA
Organism: Solanum dulcamara; assembly: GCF_947179165.1. Lineage (NCBI taxonomy): Eukaryota > Viridiplantae > Streptophyta > Magnoliopsida > Solanales > Solanaceae > Solanum > Solanum dulcamara. Next base: position 65,569,782 of record NC_077241.1, on the reverse strand, counting down.
AAAACTTGATATACCTCTCAATTTCGTAATTTAGAGCTAATAATCTCTTATTATAAAAGTGGCCAATATATACCCCTATCGATACATAAATGATTAAGATATACCATTCATTATAAAAGTGACTTTAAATTGTGTAACGGTATATATGATCTACTTTTATAACAAAGATTATATCCATTTTAAATTACAAAATTAAAAAGTATATTAAATTCTTTTATCTAATAATAATCATCATTGTGATAACATAAAAAAGAAACATTATGAGTTCTCAAAAGAGCTCAAAATGTTCCTTCCAAGGATGACAATAATTTTTGCCATAAATGTGGTATACAAGTTATCGGGCATGTGATTATCGTGTAATCTAATTTGATAATATCATAAATTTTCCACGCAAAAAAAAGGAAAGAAATACAATGTGGAAGTACACTTGTTCTTTTTAAAGTGATATTGATAGATGAGTCATATAAATGTGATAAATGTCAAGATATGACAATGAGCTTATATTGAAAACTTTTGAAGCACACACTTATGATTACAGTTCATTCTTTAAAAAAGATTATGACTTGTGATAAACATAGTGAATGCTCATTTATTTTTAAAAGTGGATATGTCAAGATATCATAAAAATTATGAAAAAAACATGTTCTTATATGATTAGATAAATACCATGGAGATATGATAAAAATAGAGAATTTTATTTTAGTATAAATGGTCATTAGTCACAAATATTGTAGCATGTCTTATCATGAACTACCGAAGAGTAGAGCAAAAATTAATTCTTGTCTTATAAAGATCTTGATCATGACTAGAATAAATATTATTGTGTGACAACATAAATTTGTCACTTATGTATGGCATCAAAAAGAATTTGCTAGGCGGAGTGTAAAATTTTCACGGGGCTGCTCTATTTTGGTTGCCCCATTTAACTAATATCCGATGTATTTCTTTATTTATACTATTAGATAACTTTTAGGCACAAATGCTTACTTTTTTTTCGCTTTTTCTGCTTTTTGTGTTTAGACTCACACACCTGAAATTTTGACCATTTGTAACTTGTACTTCAATCATATATGACTGAGCACAACCATGATACAATACAACAATAACAACCCAGTGAAATCTCACAACGTGGAGTCTGGGGAGGGTAAAGTGTACGCATACCTTACTCCTACTAAGATAGGACGACTGTTTCCGAAAGACCCTCAGCTCAATAAAAGCATAAAAAGATGTCAGATCAGGCTAAGAAATTCAAAGCGGTATGAGAAAACAAATAATGAAAGAGACACAGATAAAATAAAGTAATTAAAGTATAGAAAGTAATAGATAGTAATATATAAGAACAGAAATCAGAGCACAAGAAATTATAGTGCGCTAATGCGCCTACTAATAAGGAAGAATAATGAGACTATGCACTAGCCTTCTACCCTAATGTGGGTCCTCCACACCTTTCTATCTAAGATCATGTCCTCGGTAAGCTGTAACTACGTCATGTCCTATCTAATCACCTCTCCCCAATATTTCTTCAGCCTACCCCTACCTCTTCTGAAACCATCCATGACCAACCTCTCACACCTCCGCACTGGGGCATCTGTGTCTCTCCTCTTCACATGCCCAAACCATCTCAGTCACATTTTCCGCATCTTGTCTTCCACTGAGGCTACTCCTACCTTGTCCCGAATAGCCTCATTTCTAATCCTGTCATTCCTAGTATGCCCACACATCCATCTCAACATTCTCATCTCGGCAACCTTCATCTTTTGAACGTGGGAGACCTTAACTGGCCAACACTCTGCCCCATATAACATAGCCGGTCTATCCACAACTTTGTAGAACTTTTCCTTAAGTTATGGTGGCACCTTCTTGTCACATAGCACACCGGAAGCGAGCCTCCATTTCATCCACCCTTCCCCAATACGATGTGTGACATCATCGTCAATCTCCTTGCTGCCTTGCATGATAGACCCAAGGTACTTGAAACTACTTTTCTTTTAGATGGCTTGGTCACCAAGCCTAACTTCTGCTCCAACCTCCTGAGGTGTCTCACTGAACTTGCACTCTAAGTACTCTGTCTTGGTCCTACTCAGCTTAAACCCTTTAGACTCTAAGGTATGTCTCCAATCATTCAGCTTAGCATTAACTCCGTTACGAGTCTCATCGATTAGGACTATGTCGTCCGCGAAAAGCATACACCATGTCACCTCACATTAAATTTTTTGCGTCAATCTATCCATCACTAAGGCAAATAAAAATGGACTAAGAGCTGATCCTTGATGCAACCCCATCACAACTGAAAAGTGCTCTGAGTCCTCTCCTAATGTCCTTACCCTGGTTTTGACACACTCATACATATCCTTGATCACCCTAATGTACGCCACATGTACACCTTTAGCCTCCAAACATCTCCATAGCATCTCTCGTGAAACTTTATCGTAAGCCTTTTCTAGGCCGATGAATACCATATGCAAGTCTCTCTTCCTCTCCCTATACTGCTCCACTAGTCTCCTCATAAGATGTATGGCTTCTATAGTTGAGCTCCTCTGCATAAATTCGAACTGGTTCTCTGAAATAGACACGCCTCTCCTCACACTCATCTCCATCACTCTTTCCCACACTTTCATAGTATGGCTTAGAATCTTGATACCTCTATAGTTGTTGCAGCTCTGGATATCCCCTTGTATTTGTATAGAGGGGTCATTACGCTGGACCTCCATTCTTTGGGCATCGTTGCCGTCTTAAAGATGACATTAAATAATTTAGTCAGCCACTCCAAACCTACCGATTATTATTTTACAAAAATGTTAAGTGGATTTGTTAAATTTATTATTATTTTAACTAATCAATTATTGTGATTTGTTCTTTATGATATATGAAAATCATGTGTCAAATTTAAACTTATTTGAAGTAGATTTGAATATTGAATTGTTGAAAATCGAAGAATAAAAAAACTTTTTTTGCAAAACAAATTAAGCACACCTGAAATTTAAATACAATTTTCACATTCACCGCGAATGCAAATTTTCAATATTAATCGCACATGTCTGAATTATTCACGAAAGTATGTTAATACAATAAATATTAATTAAGGAGAAAATGGTCAAAAATATTCTTAGACTTTTTGAAATAAACAAAAATGTCCTTACCATTAATATTTTGATCCAAAAATGCTCTTATTGTTATTTAAAGGGTCAAAAATGCCCCTATTGTTACAAAATGAGTCAAAAATGTGCTTTTCTGAATAAATATATATTTTTTAAGGAAAAAAAAATCTTGTTCCTTATAAAATTATTACTTTTAAGAAATTATATTCTTGTTTTCTTTCTTTTTAAACCACTTTAAGTAATAAAAATGTCGGAAATTATTTTATTCTTCGTAATCTCATTTTATCAATTAAAAAGAATAATTTCATGTACTCTATGTTTTAACAGAAAATATATGTCATATATATAAGATCATAATAAATCCATTATTAATTTTTATTCAAATAACGATAAAAAATAATTATAATAAAATAAGAAATAATTTTATTTTTTTTCTAATTGAAGTTGAATAAACATTTTCTAATAAAAAAAATAATATTAGAAAAAAATGTGTTCAAAAAAAAAATTTATTTAAAAAACTTTGACCAATTAAATAACAATAGAGACATTTCTGGACTAAAATATTAACGGAAAAAATATTTTTAAATCAAATTATAAATAGTAAATATTTTTATTCATTTAAATAATTTAAGAATATTTTTAACCTTTTTTCCCTTAATCAAATAGCGACTCTAAAAATGGATAATTGTGCACTTCTCCGGGCAGAGCTTATCAATGAGTTGGTTCGGGCCTTTTGCTTTTGGTTATGGGCCGATGTCGACCATATATAAAGTGGGCCTCCTGATTACAAATTCTTATTTCCATATCGTAACGTATATTCTTGTACTGCATTGTACTGCTAATAAACTGCCAATCTTGTACTACTACTTCACTTAACCTTTATACGCTAGAAAAATTTAACATTTACTATATATATATATATATATAAAAATAATAATTTGTAATATAGTTTTCTATGAAAAAAGCTCGAATGAACTCCCTCCGCCCATAGGCAGAAACCAAAACAAATTAAGCTCACAATTTTTTTTATTAGCATTCTTAAAATAACTTTATACAAATTATAACTATACTAAATATTTTCTTATGGCAAGGAATTTACATGTTCATATAAAACGGAAAAAAATATTATTTTATCCTATTTGGACGAAGGGAATTCAGTCGAACTTAATTAGTAATGTTCACATAGTGAAGCACCCTTTACTAAATTTTGTCACCAACTTTACTTCAGGTGCAGATTGAGTAGTGCTATAATCAACGGTTTCCCATCTCCGGCGAGTCACCGGCCTCGGTAGATTTTCCGGCACAATGGTTTCTAAAGAGTTCATGTTCCACGGCGGGCATGATCTCTTTTCACTCCATTTTTGTATTGATTTTCCGGCGACATGTATTTGCTTGTCTCCGGCGATCGCCATCGCACTTTCTTGATTACCTAAAATTGAGCTGTCAAATTCTAATCCAATAATTACAACACATGCCATCCCTAATACACATTGACTTTTCCATGATTTATCTTTTCGTTGCCTGCATTAAAACAAATGATAGCTAAAATAAATAGCAAAGAAAAAGGGAACCTATTAATACAATAAAATTTGAGGCATATGATATGAATGAAAAGTTAAAGAGGTTGATTGTGTTACATGCATGTTAGTCAAATGGGACGATAATAATTTATTTTGTATCACATAGTGATTTCTATAAATAGTTATTTCAAATTAGTTGTTATTTAAGAGTTCAAGATAAAATTAATTTTTTTTGTTTTATCTTTTATAATAAATATTTTTGAAGATTATAAACACCTCAATTATGGGGTGATCAATATATAAATAGAGTAAATATTTAAGAAAGATAGACTATACATTAAGACACAAATAAGGTAAAAGAGAAACACAACAGATAATTTGAGACGAATAGAGTACTAAAATATAGAAATCAAGGCACTCAATATAATTAGTAAGCATATTACCTTTTATATGGTCGTATTTATTTATTATAAAAAAGAAACAGTATAGTAGACTCACCAAGAAATTCGAGTTGTCTTTGAAGGTAGAGGAATTGAGTTACAAGTTGAAGCAGGAGGAGGTTGAGGGGAGAGATTGAGACATAATTTTGTTGAAATAGCCATCTTTGATACTTAAATTTTTCTCTCTACAAAATGAACAAGAAAACAAAGATCGAGTAGTAGTACAATTTTTGTGTACTATAATTTTGTTTTCCCTTTTTTTTTTTTGTTAAGAGTAGTACTATCTTCATTGGTGAGATATTTATAATTTAGGTGGAGTCATTGGTCAGTTTACGGACGCTACTCACAAGGTGCCTAATTTCCCTTCTTCTCTTGACACGTGGGTAGGACCCTTTTGGCTTATTTTTCAATCAATTTGACATTTTTTTCTTTCTAGGAAGAAACTTTATTAATTTATTCTTTCCATAAACCTCCCTTAAGGTTACTCTAATTAAACAAATGAAGTACTACTTTTTGAAGTTCCAAAAATTATACTCTATTAAACTATTAATACCAAATGATAGAACAAGTTCGGTCACGGTCACGGAAGGGCTAACTCATTTGGTGAGCTCTCCTACCGTTAAGAAGAAAAGCTCAAATCTCATCAATATATAGTATAACATAATCTTTCGTTACCTTCTTCTATGATATAATATAAAGAAAATCGTGTAGTTGTGATGTTAAAATCATCAATTTAAGACTCTGAGGGTGGTCTTTGTAGTTAAAGAAAATGTTGAGACGATTTGTGTAATTTAGTCCAATTTTTCTAGCGTGTCAGCTAGTAATGCTTCCTTTTGCGTGTGTTCGAATTGTAAAGTTCAAACCAACCAAAAAATGAAAGCTACCTACGCCTTTTAACATCTTCTCATACCAATTGCTTGCACGTATTACATAAGAGAGCTGCAACTTATTGGTGTGTTTAATACGAAGCAGAATATTTTTCATGGAAAATAAATTGAATTTTCACTTATTTTTTAATTTTTGATAAATAAGCAAAAAAAATATCTCAAAGATATTTACAATTAATCTATAGTAAAAAACTACAAGGTAGGAGGGGATAGAGTGGGGCCTCGAGGGGTGACGGGGTAGAATGATCAAGGGGGTAGGTGGCGTCGGATGGGTGGGAGGATACAATATAAGATGTACTTATTTTTCCTACTTTTATTAAGAATGTTATTTTCCTCATTTTTAAGAAACTTATTTTTCTAGAGGAAATTTTGTTCAATCAAACATGAGAAAATAATAAAATATTTTTTAAAAAATATTTTCCTCCATACCAAACAAGCTTAGAGGGAATAGTACTCAATCCTTTTTCTTAAAATCTTATGTGGAAAATTAATACTCCGTGAATTTCAATTTGATTTTTTCAATTTTCTTTAAATTATGATCCAAAAAGAATGGATTTTTTCAATTTTGACATTTTTTTTTTAATTTTAACTTCCTACGTAACATATCTAAGACAATGAGATTAAAGAATATTTTGATAGATTCCACGTATCTATAATTAAAATCACAAAATTAAATTTTTTTATATATTTTTCTTAAACTCTATACCAAATTAAATAATACAAACGAATTAAAACGTAGGAAATACAATTTAGTAGATACTCCCACAATTTTTATCTATCATAGGAAGAAAATTAAGCACGTTAGAAATAATTATGAAAAGTAAAAGAAAGAATCTCACGTTTAATTACTTCTCTCCAGGAAACTCCAATGTTAGACGACGCCTATCATTTTCATTAATTTGTTGCACTACTACTACTATTAAATTAATAATTCTAAATAATCTTCCTTTCAGCAACCAATGTTTACTTTTATATGTATCTTCAATTATATATATATATATATATATATATATATATATATTAATTGAACTCTTCCCTCTTAATAATTAAGATGTTCTTTATATGTCTGCTTATCGGACTGATCGGGCGGTTAATTACGTTTAATAGTTTGATTTATTGGATATAAGCTTTTAAATATATTGATCCGCTAGGTAACCAATAAGATATTAATTGATTTGGTATCGGATTGGTAATTATCAGGCGATTAACTGGCGGTGTATTGACTCAATTATTTCATGCTCTATTTTTACACTTTCACTTATTAATATATTGATCCCCCATCAATCAAAATAATTTTTCTAGCTATACTTAAACTGATAAATTATGTAGTTGTAAATCAAAAGTGAGAAATACATAAAATCCTAAATTTGAGGGTGCATGAACATAAACATTTATTTAACAAATATTTACATATATACAACTTAATATTTCAAGGCTAAAATATACTTTAAATATACATTTTTTAATAAATAAGAAGTGAAAACTTATACATTACGATGATCTAGACTAGCTGTCAATAGATCATTAAAGAATCTAACTCACACATATGTATCAAGTCATATAAAGAATGGTAAAATATTAAATGAGGCTTTAGTTTAATAATATGTACTTTATTTATCAAGGGATAAAAATATAAGTAGATAATTATTAATGACTTAATGGTTTATTCAATAAGAAATTTGAGTAATCCGTCCCTGCGCACCAATAAATTGTTGCGTATGAAATTTTAGTTATTTCACCGACCATTAATCTGATTACTCAATATCAATAAGCCAATAAGTCAATTTCGTAATTGGCTTATCAATTACGGTTTGATTTTGGACAGTCCTACTTTATACCCTTCAAAGTCATCACTGACAACTTGTTCAGGCCATATAAAAGTTTGCAGAAAAGGAATTTCTTAGATCTAAATCTGTAGTTGGTATTGCATTAACATTACAAAAAAAGGGACAAAAACGATGGATAAAAAAACGATGGACAGCGTCTCTACAAAAATGCGACGGATAATACGACGCTGTCCATCATTTTTATTTTTTAATTTTTTTTTAATTAAAAGCGATGGATAGTGATGCAAAGTCCGTCGCTTATTTTGGTGGTTTTTTGTGCCAAAAATAAATCTTGTTTATATGTAATTAGTTTATATATTTTGATAAAAAGTAATTATTTATAAAATAATTATTTACGATGTCGTCCGTCGTTTTTAATTAATTTTAATTAATTATTTTTTTAAAAAAAAGAGCGACGGACTGCGTTTCTTAGTCCGTCACTATTGATCAACAGATTTGGTCAATAAATTTAAATAAGCGACAGACTGTGTTGATTTGTCTATCGATATTTTGGTCAAAATACTAGTCAATTATTTTTTAAAAAAGTGACAAACTCTGTGAAGCAGTCCGTCGTTTTTTTAAAATATCCCAATATAGATCGGGTTTTTCTTATTTTCTCCCTCTCTCTATTCTCTCCTTCTTCTCTCTAGAATTTGAAACCCCCGCCCTCCGCGGCCCCTCACTTCGCTGCTGGTCCTCCCCTTTGTCGTCGAGTCCTCCCCGTCGCCGCCCCTCGCCGTCAGTCAGTCCTCCTCCTATTTTTGTTAAGGTTAGTATAGTTAGGATTTTTAATTTTGATTTTGTTTTTTGAATTTGAGAAATTAGGGCTATGTTAGTTAGTTTATTTCATTTAGTGAATGTATATTATTAATATTGTTAATTAGTATATGCAATTTTGAATTAGTAAATGTTGTTGGAAAGTTGATTTAGGGCTTTACTTTGAATTGGTGTTTTTTTTTGAATGAAATTGTAAATTTAGTATTATTTGAGTTGAAATTGAAGTGTTGTTGAAGTTAGAATGTTATTAACATAATTAGTTTATATATTTAATTGTGAATTAGTGAATAAAGATTTTAGGGCTTTAGTTTGAATTGGGTATTGTTTAGTTGGAATTGAAGTGTTTTAGTTTTGAAGTTAAAAGTTAGAACTATGAAGTAATTAGAAGTTAGAAATCTTGAATTCTTGAACTTAGAAATACTTGAATATAGAATGTTTGAAAGTTGAACTTAGAAAAATATTGGGTTGTATGATTTTTGATGTTTGGAAGATATTCAAAGTCATGAAGTTGAACTTTAGGATTTTTGAAGTTGGAACTTAGAGATTCTTTAGGTTTGTATAAATTTTGAACTATTTAGACTAACTAATTAGATTAGCTTAAATATATACTTGAATTTAGAACTTGAACATATAACTTATAACTTAGATACTGGATTTAGAACTTGAACTTAGAACTTTGAACTTGAATTTTTGTTAACTTTACAAATCTTATTGAATTGTAGTTCTTATGAACTAATTAAGCTAATTAGAGTTATATTTTCAGAGTCATGAAGTTGAACTTTAGGATTTGTAAAGTTGAAATTAGAAACTTTTTAGGTTTGTATAAATTTTGAATTGTTTAGATGTAATGACCTATCCCCGTCGTTAGGAATAGGCCAATGGAGAAGGAGTTTGGACCAGAAAACTTCGGGTAGTAATTTCGAAAAATTTTAGCCTAGGCCAGACTTGGACGAATTATGAGTCAGGTGAAGTCTAAGGTGATCATATGAATGATGGGTGGTCAAATCTCTAATTTGATTGAAAAAGCTGATAGCCAATATGATATGGAGCATTTACGGTTTCACGAAAACACATTTGGGTGAGTAAAACTCTCGGAATCGAAATTGGCGTGAAGGGTATAATTTTAATACGTCTTTGAAAGGGGTGTGTTGTGAAATGGGGGCCTAGAGCACAAACTCAGAGCTCACTGTTTCCGCATATTCCGCCAGAGCAGGACAGTCGCGACCTAAGTCATGAAAAACCCCAGAAATGATCTTTTACTGCAAAATCAGTTTCTAAAACTTCAAGAGGTAACCTATGGTGAATTCTATCAATTTTCCGCAGATTTTCACGCTTAAGGTAAGGATTTTACTCCCTAAATTCATACTTTGATTCCTAGAACCTAGAAAGTATGGTTGGTAATCATTGGGGGGGGGTTTGAACTAAAAACTAATGGTGGAAAATAGCCATAGGGTGAGGTTAGGATCATGAGTTTGGCCTAGGATGTGAATTATATTATATTTCATGACATTTAGACCATTGTGTTGATCTTTTATATGTATTTATTATTTTCTAGACCAAGAACGAGAAGAACGAATTCGAAAAGAGAAGGCTCTTGCATTGTAAGGTTGTTGAAGCTTGAAATTGAGGTTGGTGATGGTCTAGTTTCCCGTATGTGTTTCATATACTTGCTAAATTGCTTCATGATATGTATGTGTGTATATGAACAGGGAAACCTGCTATTTTATGTGTGAAATAATCGCTTGCTGGCCTGTTTTGGGATGAACCTATTCTTGGTGATATAATATTGTAAATACTAAATGTATTTGTGATTGTGGTATGTTTGGGATCGGGTGTCATGTTTCGACACATAATTGGATCATGTGTTATATTCCGACACATAATTGGATAGGGTGTCACATTCCGACACAAAGTTGATTGTTTGTAGGTCCCTTGAGAGGACCCTTGTGTGAAGTTATAGCATGTGGAAAATATTGAGTTGTGACATTGCTGAATATGGTTAAACTTGAGATTTGTTGACTTGTCCTGTCTACATATATGCCTATTGTGTTGAATTTACTTGTCTATGATCCGCTTACAGCTAACCGTGTGATCCTACCAGTACACCATTATTTTTGTGTACTGATACTACATTTTCTCTACCATTTTATTAAGTACATGGCATATTCATCCGGTTGCGGAGAGATCTCGGTTAGAAGATTATAAGCTTATTCGAAATCCAAGAGTGAGCTATTCTGTCATGCTGCCGTGGACTTTCTCATTAGTCTCAGTCCTTCTTTTGGAACTCAGATGTCTAGAATTTGTTTAGTATTTTGACTCCTTTTGGAAGTGTTCCCTTTTTTCTTACATTGAGATTTGTTAGAGTTTTGGTACAGATGACTTTCAGTTCCTAGGATGTTTTACTTTCGCATGTTTTCGATTGATAACTAGGCATTTTCTGAGTTTATGGAAACTCAACATTTATTCTTGATTTAAACATGCTTCCGCATCTTTAAGCTTGTTGTATACTTTGCGATTATTATTGTTGGATTGTATAGAGTGGTTGTCCCACCGGAGAGTTAGAGTGGGTGTCAGTCACGGCGGATTGGGGTCGTCACAAATTTGGTATCAAAGCCTAGGTTTGTTGATATCATCGTACAAAAATGAGTTTAGTAGAGTCTTGCGAAACAGTACGGAGATGTCTGTACTTTTCTTCGTGAGGCTACAGGATTTTAGGAAAAGTTTCATTGTCTTCTTTCCTTCTTGTTATAACTTGATTCCAATTGGTATCTGTCGATCTAAATTAGTGTCTAACCTCTTTCACTCTCTTGTCCGCAGATAGTAAACACTCGCTATAATGGTGTCAGGCTCGTAATTCAAGTGGAGCTAGAAGAAAAGCCAGCCGTTTGAGAATGGGGCAGAGGAAAAAGCAAGAGAGGGAGGCGAGGCAGGGGCAGAGGTAGAGCAACACCTACCATAGTGGAAGTTCCCATTGAGGAGGTGCCGATAGTCGAGGCCCCTCCTGCTCCCCAGAATGAGTTCGAAGGAGAGGTGAAAGTTGGAGAAGAGTAAGAGAAGGCTGAACAGGAGGAGAACACCCAAACTAGGGCTTTTTGTATTCCCCCTCTGGATCTAATATTAGCTCTGCAGATCATGACCTTTCTAAGTGGGCTGGTTAGCACTGGCGCCATCCCCACCATGTCTGCAGCACCTGTTCCTGTTACTCGTTCATTTGTTGTTGCAGTTTAGCCATCATATGAGATGGTAGGCATATATGCATTTTTTAGACCATTAATGAGTCCTGTGATGACTGGTACTGAGCACGATATGCTCACCAAATTCCTCAAGTTCAAACCTCCAGTCTTCCATGGTACTAAAAATGAAGATGCCTATGAATTTATTCTTGATTTCTATGAGAGGTTGCACAAGCTGGGTATAGTGCATCAGCATGGAGTGGAGTTTGTGACTTTTCAGCTGCAGGGTGAGGTCAAACAGTGGTGGAGGGCTTATGTGGAGTGTCGTTCGTCGGTGTTTTTCACACTCACTTGGGTTCAATTCCATGCTTTGTTCCTAGAAAGAGACGAAAGTGACTGCATTGCTTTTCTGTCGAATTTCATCAAAAAAACAACCCTATTCGTTACTTTTTTCCATCGTTTTCAGTAGTTTTTTAATAGTATAAGTACCGATGAATTTGGAATCTTTTTCAGCCATCAATTACAATATGTTAAGTAGGTCCTACATCCTCCTCAAAATTAAAATCATTACACACATATATTGTCATGATCTAAGCTAGATCATAGACGTGACATGACAATTAGAATTTCTAGGGACTCCAACCAAATCTTTTAGCATATATAACAAGATATAAAAAAAATATAATCAAGAGTAAACATAAACGCAAAAGATAGTCTCAAAACATGAAAATATCGATATAAGAGAAATCAAAGCACGACATTTGAAATGAATGAAACACACTCTTCTAGTCTGACAATTACTAAAGATAGACGGGGGCATAGAAAAAGTCATATTTCACCAAAAACATAAGAAATAACATGAGTCTAAAAGTAAAAAATGACATAGTGGATTCGCCCTTGAATCATGAGGACTCACCAAGTCTAGCGACACCAAATGGAAATCAGAATTAGCCACGTGGATGGTCGGGAACGTCAGGACCTATATTATGAAACAACATAGGCAAAAGTATATGTTAGTACATGGAATATACAAAATATATGAGAAATATGCATAATATGAATAAAAGGGACATAATAAGCATGAACATGAGATGCATGACCAAAATTCCTTGAAAACGTAAAGTAAATCAAAAGATCATGTGATAAGGTAAATGCATCATAAAAACATTATTTAAGAGCTTGTAAGAAAACATAGTCATTTTATGGGATATGGATTGTAACCGATAATAAAATCATGTGAGCTATAACATGAATTTTGGTGTAACTCCTACACCAAAAAAAGAGAGGCTACTTGCCAAGGTAAACTCCGTATCATTAAGATCATGAGCTATATTTGGATCCACTAGCTAAGTCATTTAAGACATCCTACAGGAGCACATAGTTTGGAAATGGTGGTTGCTACAAGAGACTCCCTTACCAAGTCTCCACCTCAGGCCCTCTCGGTGCTAAGTCAAATTCCATCGGAATAGATAAAATCAATTATCAACATATCATTAGGAAAGACAATAATCGTATACCAATCCACATTCGTAAAATCGTATAGGAGTAGCTCCTTTAAATCATGATTCATAGCATAATTCGTATAGACACTTACCTTTCTAAGCATCTAAATCATGGTTTTATTCATATTACAAGAAAACCTTTCACAATTAATTGATACATGCTTAAAAAATCCTTAAAACATAATTCATCACTTTCATAAAACATTCATAAATTCTTCATAAATTTCATGATCATAAATTCATAGTTCATATTGAAAATTATAGGCATAATGTATGGGTCCATGTGAAACCAATTGAAAATCATGTATCTTTGTAAATTCATGCATACTAGAGTGGAATAACATCAATCGAATCGAAATGGAAAGAACTATAAGACTTGACATAAAACCCTTATTGAATTTGGGTGAAATAGAATTGGAGAATTGAGATCTTTTGGGACCCATTGAGGAATTCTCACATACTTGGACAATCAAGGCCCTAAAAACAATAGAGATTGAAGGACTTGAAGATTGAAATCCTAATTTTCCTTTCTTGAACTTGAGAGAGAATTGGAGAAGATGAGTTGAGATAATTTGAGTATTTTTGAGTGAATAAGGGGGAATAGGTTACTCTTTAAGGATAAAAATGGTTATAGGGTCAGTTATAGGTCCAAAATAACGTAGTATAGGGGTTAAACGAGTGAAAAAATCCAAAATATCCTTTACTTAAAACTAACGAAGTGACCCTACGGACAGGACCTACGGTTCGTAGGAAATACTATAGTTCATCAAGAGGGTTCATAGAAATAACCCATGTCTAATATAACCCAACTCTTACGACCCTTGTTTGTTCTACGAGTCATAAGACTCCATCATAGAAAACCTGTACCCAAATAATAACTACTGGAAATTGCACATCGATCTTATGATCATGGTCTATGGGTCGTAGAAATAGTTATGGATAGTAGAACCCAATCGTCCTACGTACCCAAATTTCAAGGCTCTGATCCCCACTCTACTGTAGGTCATCCTACGGCCCGTAGAACTTTCTACTTTCCGTAGGAACCTCTCGTAGAGTGGCCTTACCGTAACAGCAATACCCAACATGTTTTAGTCATCCATATTCCATGTCCAAAGGCCTAAGCATGAAATCTTCCATCAATTTTTAGTATATTATGTATTCAGAAGACAGGTCTAACTACTCGAACAGTTAAGACTAGCCTGTCTGGATGTCAAACAACTATTGTAGATGTCCAAACAAGAACTTCTAACTCCATGGGGGGAAATTCTAACGGAAGTAGGCTTGAAATTCATGCGTTTTACCTCCTTCGTACGAGAATCTTTCCTCTCCATTTCTCCCAAGCTTCGAATAGTTTAGGAGGATTTTTGGAGCAATCCTCATCCTTTTTACAACTAAAAAGGAGAAGTTCAATTATAAAATATGCATCCTATTTACTGGTCTTGTCCGCCAACTATAGCGACCTTCCGGCAGTTCAGTGGCGACGCTATAGAAGATTGTTTTTCGCTATAACAGAATGAAATCAACCGGGACAACATTTTAAATTTCAAAAATTTTCATCGTGTCACCCTAAATTTATTTAGTAGCGTATTTCGGTAATTTCCGCAATGAGGTCCCTTTTTAATAACGATTGAACAAATCGTTATGAGTTTGTACTATTTTTGTTTCTTTACATTAATGAGCGATATTTCTTTATGAAAGACTCTTTTTAGATAGGATCACTGATTTGAACAATTGAAAAATCTATCATTAATATTAAATATGTTAATAATAAATATAATTGTTAGATATTATAAATCATGAATGTAAATAGCAACTTTCTGATGGGTTCGAAAGAATCAGGACGTCATGCGGAAGCTTATATTGCAAATCATAGAGGGATAAATTAGATGAAAAAAACTATATTAAAAAGCATAATATTCTTATATGATTTGTTCTATTGGCCTACATATGAAAAAGTAATATAAGAAAATATTAAAGTTGTTGAGAGAAACAAAACTCTTAATCGACTAAATTGTGGATGTTATTATGTTTTTAGTATGAAAAGATGTGTTTTCAATTTATAGAGTTCAAAACTTTTCCTTTAAGTAAAGAATAACCAAATATGAAAGAGAATTATGTTTTTTCTTTCAGGAAAAGTAAAATCAATTATGCTAATACTTTAACTTTCATTCAAGAGAAAAGTAAAACACAATTATGATAAGAAAAATCACGGCAAAACTCCAACACTTTCATTAGTTTCCAAAGAAAAGTGATAGAATGATACATATATACTTATCACTTTTTTTTAACCCTTAAATAAATCTACAATCGATGTTCTTCGAATGTACATTGATAAATCCGCTCTTGTGCAATATCACAAACCACACAAAAAATATAAATTATACTAAATATACTCGATGTGACGAGCTTGATCAAGTGAGAATGTATATACTTTTGAAAATTAATTTTATAACATCAAATTCCGTCAAACTTTGCTGTTATTTTTATGATTCATGACAAATTTAGGAAACCAAACAAAAAAGTTGAAGTCCGTCTAAAAAGAATTATGAATCATAAACTTTTCTCCCTTTAAATATCAAATTTCTACTTGAATAGATGAATACTAAATTATTCATATATTAATTAGTAGAATAAACCCACAACCCCCCCCCCCACAAGATTTTAAAACAATCAGTTTAATCCGCCCCCACCTGCATACATATAAGATACAATTACACTCTAATGCAACTCATAAAGTTATCTTACATAATTTAATCAAGGTTTTCAATACTTATGTAAATTTACCCAATTTCACGTCTTCCTCCATAATGAAACTTCACCATTACTAGCTATAGATTCTTCTTAATTTTTCTTTCACAAACCCACATCAAAGAACCTCATGTTTGATATCTTAAACCATGAAAAATCGAATAGATCTAGGTACTTCTCTACCAATGGGACTGAATTTCTATTTTAAAAACCATCTCAATAATTCACCTCTGATCTTCATCTCAATCGACTTACCAAAATCACATAATTTTCCACCTTGCTTCATAATGAGACTCCACTATTGCTAACAACATATTCCTATTAATATTTCTCTCACAAACTCAATAAAGGATTGGTATTCAACTATTGTTGAAGTTTGAAAATTAATTTTTTGTAAATAAGCTCTCTTTCGAGTGAGTATTGTTGCAAAATATTGGTTACTTATTGAATAGCCTAAATCAAAAATTTTGGTGATTTGGTATAGTTTTTGAGGTGTTTTGGATGAATCTAGCGCATGTATTCAAGAAAAAAGATGAAGCTAGTTTTTTCGTATAATAGTGTATATGATTGTATATTATTATAGATGAATGTATAAATACATCTTATTATTAGTATAATATTGTATATGAGTATATACTATTATATATTAAGTTTTAAAACATTTTTGTAAAAACAAAAATATAAGTTTTGTATTGTTGTATGTTATTGTATATCAAATTGAGTTTTGGGCTAAATATTTGTCACGTAAGTTTTGGGCTATATTGTTGCAATGTAAGTTATATTAGGTAATTGTACTTTTTAAAAATTTTCCTTCACATAAACCCGCTCCACAATAACTTAAATTTCACTCACACCATCCCATTGTAATCCCTATTTCTAGTGACATACCAGATCAATTTATTATGCATAAAATAAATCTCTTCTATAACATCCATTATATATATACCATAGTATGACAAGACAAAAATTTACATCATTTCAACCACGATTTTGAGGAAGATACACATAGATACATGTATTTTTTCTACAAGATACACTAAAAATAGGGAGAGAGGCAAGCGAGAAGGGGAAGAAGGCGAGCGAGATTTGTCTATGTATTCAGATACATGCGAATCCACTTAGATACTGTTATAATTCAAGTTTTGATGCATCAACAAACCATGAGACCTGATTGGCGGACCTGATCCCATGATCGGTGTGTTTCACAGACCAAATGGGAACCAGCTATAAAAGCTGCCACCACTTGCTGTGGTATGTGGGCAAATCAGAAGATACTACAAACCATGAGACCTAATCGGGAGACTTGGTCAATCTGGTATAGCTGTAAAAGCTGCCACCACCTGCTATGGTTGGTGGGCAGCAGTTGAAGGACAGAGACGTCCAGCCAATCAGAAGGTACTAGGTTGTTTCGTCCATATGCTAAATACTATCTTAAGGTCATAAAACAACTTAGTTTTCATACATCATTTTTACAAGGCAAAAGAAAAAAGGTGTGTGTGCTCAAAAGAAAGAACACTTCCTCAAGGCAGCAGGGGACGTGATCGAGCTACTATTAAAGAATAGATTTTAGGTTGTTGCTTTGTTATAATATTGAGTCTAGTGTGCTAAACATTGTAAAATCAGTTCCTATCATATAAAGGAATATTGATTACTTCTCTTTGTATTGTGTCATTGTGACTTCTTTGCTAGATTTAGCATTGAGTGGTTAGAAAAAGTCTACATTAACCTAGGGGTGGTTGTGTAGTGGGCAATGGTCTTATTGCTTAGTTTCTGAGTCATTGCTAGATCTAGCCTTGATCGGAGTGTTGAAGTCTACGTCAACTAGAATGAGCTAGGGTAGAGGGCAATAGTCATATTGCTTAGGCTCGAAGTCTTGTGATAGGATGTTGCAAGCATAGGGGTGAAGAAGATTTGTATCTAGTTACATAGGTTGTAATAGATCACTTTGCTTTTGCATCTAGTGAAAATTGGTTGGAAATCCTTTTGGTCAGGTCGTGGTTGTTTCTCCCTGGAGCAAAGAGGTTTTCCATGTAAAACTCTTATCTTGTTCATTACTTGCATTAGCTGTTCGTTTCTTGATTATTCTGTTCAGGGACCTGGTCCTTACATGATAGTGGACACACCCATTCCATCAATTGGTATTAGAGCAGGGCTCTCTAATCGGCTAACACCCAGAGAGATTTCTATAAAAGAATGGCTGCTCTACTGAATCTGGAGGAAGGAAAATCAACTACAAGACCCCCCCATTTCAATGGCCAGTTCTATAGTTGGTGAAAAACTTGCATGCATGACTTTCTTATGGCTGAAGATAGTGAATGAACTGAAGAAAGTAGAGGTTACCAAAATTGTGCCCAAAACTAGGCAGCAATACAGTGAAGCTGATAGGAAGAAAATTGAGAAGAACTACAAAGCTAAGAAGCTTCTTCTATATGGTCTTAGATTAGAAGAATATAATAGAATTTCAGCATGTGAGTCAGCTAAAGAGATCTAGGAATGTTTGAAGAATGCTCATGAGAGAACTGATAAAGTTAAAGAATGCTAACCACCCTATATGAGAATTTTGTCATGAAGGAAGGAGAGACCATTCATAAAATGTATACCAGGTTTTCTTCTATAACCAATGAGCTGAGATGTCAGGGAGAACCCATTAGTCAAAGCAAGCAGGTCCGAAAGGTTCTGAGAGTTGTTCCAAAGTCATGGGAAAGCAAGGTGGATGTTATTACTGAGGCCAAGGATCTGAAGACCCTTATCATGGATGTACTTATTGGGAATCTTCAAACCCATGAGTTAAATAGGCAGCACGATGGTCATAAAAAAGACAATAATAAGGAAAATTCCTTAGCTTTAAAGTCTGGTCAAAATGATGATGATGAAGAAGAAGAGGATATGACTTACTTGACCCGCAAATTTCATAAGATTGTGAGAAAGCACAATGGGTTTATGAAGAAGGGAAACACCAGTAGGTCAGCAAATGGAAATGACCCATGTCAAAAATGTGGGAAGATTGGACGTTTCATCATAAATTGTCCCTTGAACAAGTAGGAACACAAAGAATACACCAAGTGTGGAGAAGACAGAAATAGAAGAAGGGACCAGGTCCCTAAGAAGTCAAGAAGAAGGGCTGCTGTTGACTATATGGTAAAGAGAGGTCTAGCTGTTTTGGGAAGTTCCTCAAGTGATTCTGTAGAGTCTGAACATCCAGAGGATGTCTCTATGTTGGCTGTCAAGAACGATGAAAATGTGTTCGATAGCATGTTTGCCTTTATGGCAAAATTTAAATTTGAAACTGATGAAAAGGTAACCTTTCTTGACCTCAAAGAAAATCTTAATAGTTATTCCATCAAGAAACTAAGAAAATTGGTTGGTGTCTTGATTGACTCACTCTGTGAGTTAACTACTGAAAAAGATTTTCTCAATAATAGCATTAATATATTTCAAGGTGAGAAAATTTCTTTAGTCACTCAAATAACTGAGTTGGAACAAAAAATTGTTATGCTTGATACTGAGAATAACCATCTCAGTGAAATGATTAAGAAAAAGCCTCTAACTGATGTCAAGTTAAAGGGTAAGGCAAATAAAATCGAGATAGAACTTGAAGAAAGTTTGAAGAACTCTGAGTTAAAGTTAGCATTATCACTAGAAAGAAATCTTCAGCTAGAAAGGGACCTGGTTAGAGTCAAGCAGGAGTTAGACATGGCTCTAAAATGGGACAACTCTTCAAAGATGTTGACTAATCTAATCAACCAGGGATAAAATGATGTAAGAGGTCTTTGATGTCCAAAAATAAAATCTCCTTTCAATCCACATAGCAAGCATGTATCTGTAGTTGATGACTTGTTGTGCATTCACTGTGGTAGAAATGGGCATCTTAAAAGGGATTGTGAAGTATTCAGAAAAAGCGTGAAAAAATCCTCAGAATATTCTAAGCAGAAAGAAAACCTGAAGAAGGGACCTGGTCCAAGCACTAAAATGAGAAAATAAAACTTGCCCTTCTGGACTAAGAAAGCATTGGTTACCCCTTTGTTTGCCTTTTGGGAGATCAAGCTTAAATGGGTTCCCAAAGCTAACAAGTAATCCTTTTTGCAAGAAAAGTCGAGAGGAAGGACAGAAAACTTCCTCTCTCAAGGCACTACAGGGCGGTAGTATCTCCTTTTGAAATGATAAAAAGGGGTACATTCTTGGCATTGAAAGAATTAGGAAGTCACTGAAACACTCTATTGAGGATGTGTATTATATAAATGGACTGAAATACAGCTTGCTAAGTGTCTCACATATCTTTGATAAAGAGAATAAGTGCAAAGTCGATGAGGATTCAGAAATCGAAGAACTTCTTCAAAATCAAAGGGATAATCTTATGGAAGACCTATTTGATAAAACCTTAACTCAGAAAAGTCCTGATGAAGGAAAGGATGATGCAGAAAAGGAACCAGACGAGGGACCTTGTCTCCCCAAGATGCAAAGGTAGATGACTAATATCATCCTGTATATCAGTTTGGAGGTGCCGATTCAGATCATGAAAATGCCGACTAGTTCAACTAGATGCACCCAACACTCTTGTGGCTAGATTCAAAAAATAGGTATCCGAACTCTTGTTAATATAATTGGCTAGAATTCAATCTCATACCATTGAAGGTATACACACATAGTGAGATAGCTGATGTAGATAAAAAGGCAAGAAAGATATGTGCAAACCAACTTCCTACTTTTCGAGAGGGACCTAGTCCCTACTCAAAGGTTAGCATTCCTAACATTACCTTTTAAATTATGAGTAAGAGTCATTGTGATTTCCATGTGTCACTCATACCCTCTCTAAAAAAGGAGTTTGTCACACTCGGTCATTCAAACGTCGCCTACCCTAGGGACCTGAGACCACGTTTAACTTAACCATTCTTTCTTTTGTTTTCTAGAACTCAAAGAATCAATCCTTAAGTTTTATCTTCTCTCTATCATATTTCATCTTTTGCCCTCAAAATCATGTCTTATACTCTCTAATCCTCAAAAACGATCACCACTGGTGATGACGTGATGAAACTCCAGTGTCCAACAAAATCAACACTCCGTCATCCACCCTTGTTCACTCGCCACTCCTCCTTCTCCATCTCAAGATACCTCTATTCATTCAAAGGGCAGGTCCATCCTTCAATCTATTGAAATCGAACCCTCCTTAGACCATACCTCAACCTCTCAACCTGGTCCCGTGTCATCAACCATGCTTGAGAGGTACTTTGATAGTGAATTATTGGGGAAAAAAGGTTAAGAAAATGCTGAGTAAAGAAGGAAAACTTCAGGTTCCGCAGACTCAAAATGTGTTAAGTAAGAGAGTTTTTGACCTAGAGGTAAGGGAAAAACAGGGCATAAGGGACCTGGTGGATGCCATTAAAGTACAGGGTTGGACGCACATTTTTGAGTGGCATGTTCCTACTCTTCATGAGCCTGAGACCTAATCCTCATTGTGGCATTAAGAAAATTTAAAGTAATCAACCTTCCAGCCATCATGATGGAACATGTGTTTAAGGTAATGACGCTGAAGGATGGCAAACATGGGCTGGGGTACAATTACCTGACGACCTGGTATTTGATCATTTTGGAGTCAAAGTCAAAAAAGGGATCAAAGAAGTAATCAAGCAAGCCTTCTCATAAATCACTCTTCTTGAATGTAAGTGTGTTGAGGAAAAATTGGAAACAAGGACAAATCCCAAGTTTATGATCCCGTAGAACAACACGAGAGATTAAACCCGGAGCTTGAGGAGCTGATGGTAAAACTTGCAAGTAGGGATGCTGAGATTGTAAGGCTGAATGCTCAGATGCTATAGGTGCAAAGTGAGTGGCCTGGTACGGGCGAGATTTCTTCTTTGAAGGTCCATAATGTGAGCTTGAATGCTGAAGTCAATACTCTTACTCAGCAATTACCTCAAGCTCATACTGATGAAAATGCCCGAATGGCCCTCCTTCTCCAATCCTTGGCTCCCAAACCTCCTCCTACTTAATCTTCCAAAACCATTCCAACTACCTAAAACTATCTTTTTGTCCAGTGGCAGTCTTGGCAGTTCTTATTTGTAGTTTATTAACTATGTTTTGTAATGCTATTCTCTAATTAATGAAGTGTTTGCCTTGTCTATACTAGTCTGTACTACTTTTGTGCTATTTCTCTCATGCTTCGTGTCTGCCCTAGAGGCCATAGATTCTTTCATAATTACTTAACTTTTACTTGGTTTTTTGTGATCTATTTTTATGAGGACAAAAGGGGGAAGTTATTGTTCATGTTATGTCTTCATGATATGCCTCGAAGCTATGTGACAGGGGGAACTGCCTGACAAAGGGAATGTATGAGGGACCTGGTAAGACTAATAGGGGGAATTGAGTTGTGTTCATGGTATGCTCGAGGCTATGTGACAAGGGACCAGCTACAAGGGAAATGTATGAAGGACCTATTTACAGAACATGAACACAAGTCCATATGGTTTGTCATCATCAAAAAGGGGGGAAATGTTATAATTCAAGTTTTGATGCATCAACAAACTATGGAACCTGATTGGCGGACTTGATCCCATGATTAGTGTGTGTCATAAACCAAATGGGAACTAGCTGTAAAAGCTGCCACCACCTGCTGTAGTAGGTGGGCAAATCAGAAGATACTATAAATCGCGGGACCTGATAGGGAGACCTGGTCGATCTGGTATAACTATAAAAGTTACCACCATCTCCTATGGTTGGTGGGCAGCAGCTGAAGGAAAGAGACGTCCAGCCAATCAGAAGGTACTAAGTTGTTTCATCCATATGCTAAATACTATCTTTAGGACATAAAACAACTTAGTTTTCATACATCATTTTTACAAGGCAAAAGGAAAAAAGTGTGTGTGCTAAAAAAAAAGAACAGTTCCTCAAGGCAGCAGGGGACCTGATCGAGCTACTATTGAAGAATAGTTTTTAGGTTGTTGCTTTGTTGTAATATTGAGTCTAGTGTGCTAAACATTGTAAAATCAGTTCCTATCATATAAAGGAATATTGATTACTTCTCTTTGTATTGTGTCATTGTGACTTCTTTGCTAGATTTAGCATTGAACAACAACAACAACAACAACCCAGTGCAATCCCACATCGTAGGGTCTGGAGAGGGTAAAGTGTACGCAGACCTGACTCCTACCAATGTAGGACGGCTGTTTCCGAAAGACCCTCGGCTCATTAGAAGCATAAAAAAAGGTCAGACAAGAGTATTAAAAGTAGATAAATAGATAACGAAATAATCAAAGCACAAAAAACAGTAAGTATTATTAGATAGTAACATAGTATTAATACGCCTACGGCTAAGGAGGAGAAATGCCACTATGTGCTAGCCTTCTACCCTAATATGTGTCTTCCACACCCTCCTATCTAAGGTCATGTCCTCGGTAAGTCGTAAATGCGTCAAGTCCTGTCTGATCACCTCTCCCCAGTATTTCTTCGGCCTACCCCTACCTCTTCTGAAACCATCCATGGACAACCTCTCACATCTCCGCACTGGTGCATCTGGGACTCGCCTCTTCACATGCCCAAACCATCTCAGTCGCGTCTCCCGCATCTTGTCTTCCACCGAGGCCACTCCTACCTTGTCTCGAATAGCCTCATTTCTAATCCTGTCGCTCCTAGTATGCCCACACATCCATCTCAACATTCTCATCTCGGCAACTTTCATCTTTTGCACGTGGGAGACCTTAACTGGAGAACACTCCGCCCCGTATAACATAGCTGGTCTAACCACCACTTTGTAGAACTTGCCCTTAAGTAGTGGTGGCACCTTCTTGTCACACAACACACCGGAGGCGAGCCTCCATTTCCTCCATCCTGCCCCAATACGATGTGTGACATCCTCGTTGATTTCCCCGTTGCCTTGCATTATAGAACCAAGGTACTTAAAACTACTTTTCTTTTGGTAGATTTAGCATTGAAGTGGTTAGAAAAAGTCTATATTAACCTAGGGGTGATTGTGTAGTGGGCAATAGTCTTATTTCTTAGTTTTCGATTCATTGCTAGAGCTAGCCTTGATCGGAGTGTTGAAGTCTACGCCAACTAGAGTGGGTTAGGGTAGTGGGCAATAATCATATTGCTTAGGCTCGAAGTCTTGTGATAGGATATTGCAAGCATATGGGTGAAGAGGATTTGTATCTAGTTACATAAGTTGTAATAGATCACTTTGCTCTTGCATCTAGTGAAGATTGGTTGGAAATCCTGTTGGATAGGTCGTGGTTGTTTGTCCATTCAGCAAGAAGTTTTTTCACGTAAAACTCTTGTCTTGTTCATTACTTGCATTATCTGTTCGTTTCTTGATTATTCTGTTTAGGGACCTGGTCCCTACGTGATAGTGGACACACCCATTCCATCAGATACAGTGTGTATGTAGAACAAATTATACCTAATTTTGAGCTAATGTATCCCGAGATAAATGTATCTGGACGCACCAAAATCTGGTAACATTCGAAATATTGCAAATTAGAATGTATCTAAGTAATTAACTCTTAAACTAGAAAGATTTCTATAAGTTTCGCATTCATTAATACCATTGGCGTGACACCACAAGATAAATGCTTATCCATGGCCAAGATTTAGTGTCAGGTCAAAAATCTAATCCCTAAAAACATACTTATAAGGACGAGATTGTGTTTTAGTCCATAATTATCGGATTTATATGTTTAATTGACGAAGGGACAATTATGGTCCCTAAAATTATCAATAACTGGTCCCTAATACTCCAAATCGAGCGGGACTAAAATTTGACTCTTAAAATAAAAAATAAATTAAAAAAATCCTCTGAAAAACATAACTCCCCGTCTCTGAAAACCCTAAATACATGTGAGAGAAACTTTGATGTCCGGCGGCCAGAGATAAGTCACCGGTGTCCAACGGTCCTTTTGGTAAACATCCACCCTCTATTCTCTTCATCTCTATTGTATCTTTATCAAGTACTTAGTCTCCATGCTTGTGCCCTTTTGCTATTGCTAGACCTAGAGAAAAAAAATTCTATTTATGTCTCGTCCTTGATCATGTTTAAATGGTTGGGTATCATGATGATTTTTTAGTTTTGCAATTAATGTTTCGGAGGTTTTCAAATGATAGATTTAGGCTATGTGTGAATTATGTGATTTGTTTACCTATTAACTAGGTAAATTGGAGGATAGGATCTGTTGCTACAGTTGAAAAATATACAAAGAACAATCTGCATAACTCCAGTTGATTGAAGTTAAGACATGTAGAGGGTCTACATATACTCTTATCAATGTAACCAAATCACAATCGATCACTTTACATTGCAGTTGAATCATGTATGAAACTATTGTCGTGTAAATAAAATAAAATGCCTTTGCTAGATGTTGAAGACCACAAGGGAGAAGATAGAATAGCTGAAAAATCCATTTGTGGGGAACTCACATGCATTGCACTTGTTTTGGTTAAACCTATTAGTTTATGTCAGGAAAGCGAATGGAAGGAAGAATCTTGTAACAATTTAGATAGTCTAAGGATGTTTTTGTTTTTTGATATGTCAGTACAAGGATATATTATAAGTTTAATGCATAGTTAAAGGATGTTTTTGGCAAACTTAAGTCATGAAATTTCAGAAGTTACTTTGAGTTGAGATCTTAGCAAACTTAAGTGATACTCTTCGTCAAGCCTCAGACGTGTGTGCATTTCTACAAATATTTATGATGGAAAACTTATGTACTTTTTTTGTAATGTCAATGGCAAGGAAGCAAGTGATAATCTTGAAGTCTGATAGTTGATGGATGGATATCAATTGATAGCCAACTTCCATTTATAGCAACAAGGCTATAAACTTATGCCGCTATGGTTTTGAATTCCCTCAGGTATTTCTCTACTCTTTTTGAATCTCCTCAGGTATTTCTCTACGCTTACTTCTTTTGTCCACCATGTATGAGTAGCAGAAGGTGTTCTCTGATCTCTGTTACTCTTATCCTTTAGCAAATATTATCACTTTCTGTTCAACTGTAATGATTGGAAATTGATGGCGAGATAAAGACTAATATATTGGATTGTGGATCATTAGCTATCAGTTAACTTAAATGGTATGTAACAAAGCATAAATAAAAAGGGACAAGAGAGATCACTGGGCATCAATCAGCTACCTTTCAAAGTCATCTCGAAGCCTCGGAGGATAAGGGATAACTCAAACTCACTGTGCGGGATCAGAACCTATACAAGTGTAGAAGCAAGGAGTGGGTATCAAATAACATGGTACTCAGCAAGTCAACTAACAAAACTAGGAAAATCTAATAAAATTCGGAAATTCTTTCCATCCCAACCGAACCTCCATAGCTACAACCTGCATGGAAAATATGCCCAACCTAGAGGTCACAATACACAGTTCAAATAAGTTTCACAATCACAGTTAAATCTCCACAAGATAGATGTCACAATGGATCATACACATAAGTCAAAACACCACACATAAATATGCAAGGATGCTCATACACAAGCAATAATCGAGCATTAGTCACATTCGCCGGCAATGACCTCGGCATCACACTCTAGCGGCAATAACCATGGCATCATACTCTCACCAAAAATGACCTCGGCAACACAGTCTTGCCGAAAATAACCTCGGTATCACACTTATGCCAGAAATGACCCCGACATCACACTCTCACCGAAAATGACCTCGGCAGCACAATTATCACTGAAAATGACCTCAGCATCACACTCTCGCCAAAAATAACGTCGGCATCACACTCTCACCGGAAATGACTTCGGCAACACAACATATCCTTCCCATCACAGTGTTCAAGAACAAAATGCAATCGGTATGTTCACACAATATTGAGAAATGACAAGTTCAAAATTTTCATAAGACATTTCACACTTTCACATCACAAGATTAGCACACACTGTGTATGAGAACAACTCACAACCTCATTCCCATTACTCCCCAACACACACAAGAAAGGAAATTAAGGAATTCTACAAGATTTAACGGAGTTTTAAAAGTTTACTTGTCTTAGTCAAGTCCCGATTCAACCAACCAATGGAAGCTTCCCCTTTTCATTGGGCTTCCAAATCAATGCAATCTATTCAAATAAATAATTATAATAAAATTTTGAAACTAATAACACCATATTATTATATGTCTAGCCTAGACTCAAAACTCACCCAAATCTATAATCAAGTTATATATATATATATATTTAAATGTTAACATAGAGTTAAATCTCAATTCCTCCAACAACATAACTCCATTGATATTCATATAGTACAATACAACTAATATTAAATTCACTATCAAAATATGTCAAAATTTAAATCATAGTATGATGGCCGTAAAAATGATTCTCAAACTGAAAATCAATACAAACCTAAACCTGTCAAATGGGCCGGTTGGCCCCCTAACTGATCCCCTAAGATCGGCCCATTAAGGGCCTGGCACG
Source organism: Solanum dulcamara (assembly GCF_947179165.1). Lineage (NCBI taxonomy): Eukaryota > Viridiplantae > Streptophyta > Magnoliopsida > Solanales > Solanaceae > Solanum > Solanum dulcamara. Next base: position 65,542,400 of record NC_077241.1, on the reverse strand, counting down.
GGGGAGACGAGACTGGGTACCAGCACAACACCAAAAAAAATTGGGCCGGTCCAGTCTATTTTTTACCTTGGACCGGTAAGACCGGCCCGATAAGGGGACCGGTACCGGCCCACCAGTCCATTGGCCCGGGAGCGGCCCAGTTCACCATTGTTTTTAATATATTTTTTTCTGAAATAAATTTTGGGCCATAATTTGGAAAAGAGCCATTGGGCCCAACGGCCAAATCTGAAATTTGTCACTTTTTAAAAATAAAATAAAATTATTAATCAATTTTTTTTTCTATAAATACCTACAACATTTAATCATTTTTTCCACCAACAATCATCTCATTCTCTCAATTCTCTCTTAAAGTGATATCAATCTTTTATTATTTTTTGCAATTAACAACATCAAGTGGAAGTTTTCAACTTTCAAGTGTTCAACATTTCATCAATTTTAGGATTCTTTGTTTGATTCCGATAATTTGGTATAATCGTTTCTTCTCTTGCTTTTATTTAGTAAATTTATTATAGTATATTTAAATATTTAATTTTTGTGTTTATAATTTTTATTAGTTTAATTTGCATAATTGATAGATTAAAACATAGAGGTAAAGTGTTAAAAATTTGTGTCCCGGCGAAAGTAGTGGTAGTAAGAAAAAAAGTATTTCCGATAGAAGTAATACAAGTAGAAATTATTCTCGTATGCCTGAAGCACCACCTAGTGAATTTGGAGAAATAGGTGTAGGTGCACATGACATGAATGAAAATGAATATCAAAAAACTTACGGTATAGAAGAACCAAATGAATTTGAAGTAGAAATAGAACAAGATGATAATAATGATATGGATGTTACACCAACTAGTCCTGATGTAGATTTAGGTAATGCTCAATCTAGAACTGTTAATCTTCCTCCACGACCTATAAAAGAAAAAAAAACTAGTTTAGTATGATATTATTTTGAACGCATACCCGAAATAACTAAAGTTCAATGTGAAGAGTGTCAAAAAAAATTCTAGCAAAAGACCGGGGGTAATAGAGGTGGAACGAGTCAATTGATTGGGCATCTAGACAATGAGCATCCTGGTTGGAAAGAACGAATAAGGGGTGCTATTGGGCAGTTCAAGGTAGAATAAACTTACAGACCAGAAAATTAACGGGGACGTATGATAAAATGAGGGACCGTGAAGAGATAGCGAAAATGATAGTTGTGGGTTGTCTAACTTTTTCATTTTCTTCTTCTGATGCTTTTATTCATTATATACAATCAATTTATAATCTCACGTTTAATGATATTCCTAGAAGTACTTGTAGATCAGATATTTTTAGATTTCATGGACAATATGCATATTATTTACGTTGGTTATTAACAAATCTTCCATGTAGAGTTTCACTTGTTTCTGATCTTGATCGTGCTATAAATAAAAATGATTATTTAACTATTACTTGTCATTGGATAGATAGTGATTTTATTATGCAAAAATGTATTTTAGCATTTCAACACGCATATTATTCTTTTGATAATGCATCTAACAACACCGTTGTTAATAATTTTTTGAAAACTGAGCTCCCGCTCTTTAAATGATATTTTTCATGTTAGATGTGCTTGTCATAAATATAATTTAATTCTAAAAGATGGACTTTATTTTTTTGAGCCAACAATTGAAAAATATTAGGCATGCAGTTGATTTTATTCAAGGAGAATAATAGAAAAGCTGGACTTAAAAAATTTAAAAGAAAATGCAAAAAAAATAATATTAGACCTAGATTAATGCCCAAAGAAATTGAGACTAGGTGGAATTTGACTTATGATTTTTCAAAGACTTGTAATATTTATAAAACCCCTATAACTACAACTTTTAATCAATATGCATATAAATTTCCCGAAGTCATGTTAGAAGAATCTGATTTGACTAAAATTAATGATGTTATTATATTTTAGAAAAATTTTATTTGGCTACTCTAGAATTTTTCGGTGCTTATTATCTTACTGTTTTTAATATTTTAGCTTATTTAACCGAAATTTTGGTATTGCTTATGGAATATAAAAAGAAAGTTGATTACAAAGATGTTATTGTTGAAATAATAGAAAAAAAATTAAAAATTCGTATTCCTCCTATTTATTTAATTGGTGTTATGTTAAATCCATACATAAAATTTAATACTATGTCTGAATGTGTTCGCCTTATATATATACTGCTATAGAAATTGGAAAAGATGAAGATCTTAGTATGTTTAAGGCAATGAGTGATACAAATGATTATATTCAAACATTATATAATCATTATATCGATTTACTTGATAATGCTACTCCTAGTCATACTGTTCCTCTATCTCGTCCTTCTAAGGAGCCATCATCTTCTAAAAGGTAGGCACATAATATGCCTGCCCATGGTTTTTCTAATTTATATACTTAGAATAGAATACAGACTACATTTCAATGGAGCATAAATCGAGATGAGCTTAATTATTATTTGAGACAGACTGCAAAGACCTATGATGAAAATAGTGTCAGTACACTAGAATGGTGAAAGAACAATCAAAACCAATATCCAGTAATATCAACCATGGGTAGGGATGTGCTAAATGTTTTAATGTCAACAGTTGCGTCGAAGAGCGCATTTAGTCAAGAAAGGCAGCAGATCGGAGACAATCGACACTCTTTGGGGAGCAATGCCATGCATGTTTTAGTTTGCCTCAGAGATTGGATTAGATCAGAGTGTAGGAATAAAGAAAGAGCAGAAGACACAGAAGAAGACGAAGAACTTGAAGAAATAATGTCAATTGGAGATCTTTCGACACAAGCCAATCCAAATTACGGATTTGTTGATTTTAAAAATTATGAGCCAATTTCTGTTAATGTTAATACAGATGAATTGGAAAAAATGATTCAAAATATGTAGAAGTTATAATTTATTATATACAACTAATTGTAAGTTTGTAACTTGTATGTTTTGAATTTTATCAATATATTAATAAAGTCAAAAAAAATTCCTACAAATTATATATGATTCAATTAAAAAATTATTTTTACTTTACATAATCATCTAAGGAAATTAATTTTGTAGTCACTATAAGATTTCAATACTTGAAAAAATATTATTATAATAAATAGTATATGATGAGAGTATTTATTATACATTGTAAGTATATATAATATAATATAAGTTTATTATTATAATAGATAGTATATTGTGAGTATATTTGGTATACTTTGTAAGTATATATATAATATATAATGTAAGTAATAGATAGTATAGTGTGAGTATATTAGATATAAATTTTAGGTATATATAATATATAATATAAGTATATTATTATAATAGGTAGTATATTGTTGGTATATTAGATATACATTGTAAGTATATATAATGTAAGTATATCACTATAATAGATAGCATAATGTTGGTATACTTGATATACATAGTACGTATATATGGTATAATGTAAGTATATACATACTAATAGATAGTATATTGTGAGTATATAGTGAGTATATTATTATAATAAATAGTATATTGTGAGTATATTAGATATACATTGTAAGTATATATAATATATAACATAAGTATATTATTATAATAGATAGTATATTGTGATTATATTAGATAAACATTGTAAGTATATATAATGTAAGTATATAACTATATTAGATAGTATAATGTTAGTATACTTGATATACATAGTACGCATATATAGTATAATGTAAGTGTATACATACTAATAGATAGCATATTGTGAGTATATTTGTTATACTTTGCAAGTATGTATATATATATATATATATATATATATATATATATAATTAATTATATCACTATACTATATAGTATAATGTTAGTATATTAGATATAGATTGTAAGTAAATATATATTATAATTAAGTTTATCACTATAATAGATAGTATATTGTGAGTATATAAATTGTTATAATTACTTCTAAATTAACTAGATAATAATACACTATATTAATGATTGACTCAAATTTTTAAATACACCGAAAAAAAAAAATCAAGCCCAACGGGCCCGACCCAACCCAACCCACTTAACACCCTTATACAAACCAGTGACCTCTAATAATGAAACGACGCTTTAATCCATAATCACATCCATTTTACTATCGTTGCCAATCATTAACAAGCGTTGCCTTATTATTGGTAATAATTGTTCCACTAACTTTTTCTCACCCTAGGTCCAAAAACCCACGAATAGACCTTGCACTCAAATTACAGTTATTCATTACTTCTTCTTTTTCTCAACCTAATAATATTGTTATAATATTACTCCTATATACAACAATCAATATAATCAAAGCAGAATTGAATTTCTCTTGAAATTTACCTGAAACGTTTCTTGCCGATACCGCAATAAAAGTTTTGTTCCCTTAGTCTGAGGGTTTGAACAATTGATTTGTGTTATAATTTTGAAAATATTAATAACCCCATTTAACTTAATTTAATATATGGTCCAAGTGGTACAGAGTCTTAAATAAATTAACTATTTAGTTCATCAATTAAATTAATTATTTAAAATTATCCATCAACTAATTAATCGTAGTTATCGAATAGTCCAAAATTTTCAATTTAAATTTACGGAAAGGGTCTTTTATGAAAGAGAGATGACTCGTTCTCAAAATGACCTAACGGGTCATTATGTTGTCCACCACTAAAAACCATGTTCATCCTTGAACATAAAGTAAAAGAAAGTCCTTGAAGCTTGGTAAAGAAAGATGAACATAAAGTAAAAGAAAGTACCTGAAGCTTCGAAAAGCTGAGGATATCTAGCACGCATGTCGGACTCCATCTCCTAAGTCGCCTCTCAACTGAATGGTGCTTCTATTGCACCTTCACTGAAGCAATCTCATTGCTTCTATACTTCTGAACCTACCTATCCAAAATAGCTATAGGCTCCTCCTCAAATGAAAAGTATAGACCCAACACCACTTAATCAAGTGAAAGCATATGCGACTCATCCGGCACATACTTTTAGAGCATAGAGACATGAAAAATAGGATGTAAATTTTGATAGACTAGGTAGCTAGGCAAACTTATAAGTCACCTCTCTAACTCGTCCCAAAATCTCAAATGGGCGAATGAATCGAGGGTTAAGTTTGCACTTTTTGTCGAACTGCGTTACACTTTCGTGGGTGACACTCTGAGCCAAACATGATCATTCTCCATAAACTGTAGGACTGGAATGAATGATCATGTTTGGCTCAGAGTTTATGGAGAATGATCATGTTTAGATATATGTACAACCTTTCAACCTCAAACAAATGGGCAGTCTGAACGGTCGATTAAGGTGGTAAAGGACATGCTCCTAGCGTGTGTGATTAACTTTAGTGCTCATTGGGACCAACACTTGCCCTTACCAGAGTTTGCCTACAACAACAGTTACCACTCTAATATTCAAATGGCTTCATTTAAGGTGTTGTACGATAGGCGGTGTATATCTTCGATTGGTTGGTTTGATTTGGCTGAGATGGGCTTATTAGATACATACTTTCTTAGAGATGCCATGGAGCAGGTCCATAGGTGTCACACCCCGAGAGGGTACCCTAGACGTGACCGACACTCAGGAACCATTTCTAACTCCCAAGCGAACCACATAGCCTGATCATACATCCGTTCATTCATTCAATCAGCGGAAGACTTAAAATAAAGAGAATATTTGGTGGAAAAATCCCAAATCAACAATCTAACTCAAGAAAGAAAGGCCATGGGCCAAAAAATCAAACTTCAATCTTTGTCATTAAAATAGTTGACAAGAATAATTTCAAGAAAATAAAATATTCAATCGACCCATCACTATCTAGTATATGAAGCCTCTATCACTACTATCGAATTAGTGCCAATGACATGTTCATGGCTACCTTAAATCAAAATGAAAGGGCTAACTCGATGCAAGAATAACATAAGCGGTGTCCTCCGAATGTAGGGGAGGACTCACCAATATGCTGAGTGTGAATAGATCCTCAATGGTGCTCCTATTGACGATCTCTTAAACCTGTCACTGCATCATGAAATGATGCAGGTCCAAATGGACATCAGTACGTGGAATGTACGAGTATGTAATATGGCAGAATGAAACATACCTCAAGAAAGAATAACGTTGGTGCAAATATCTCAAAATCAGAAAGATAAGAGAGACTCAATCAAAGTATCATAAGTCTAAAGTAAGAATACATTTTAGACAAAGACCAATCATAAACCATCCAATCCAGTCTAATCATGTAAGATACAATTCAATTAAATCATTCAATCCAATCCAATCATGTATCATTCTATTCAACCCAATCGCATATCACCTAATCCAATCCATCACATATCATCTAACCCGATCCAATCGTACACAATCCAATCACATATCATCTAATCCAATCCGATCACGTATCCAACCAAATCATGTACAATCTAATCACAATTCATCTAACCCAATCCGATCATATACAATCAACTCAACAATCAACTCAAAGGACTCAACTCAATAAATATGCAAATTAAACTATGCAATGTTTTACAATTCAATTGAATCATCTACAATCACAATCAAGCCAATCATATCAAGCACAATCCATTCAATTGGGAGTTTCTCTAACCGACACCTATCACCATATGAGCGAGTGATAGTACAACAATATGACGTTGTTTCCACGTCCGTCCATACTTTGCCAGGGTATGAACGATCAACTAATCATGGATCCATAACCAATCAATTCATATCATGTCAGGACTAGGGGTGTTCATAATTCGGTTTGGGTCGGTTATTGATTAAAACCATAATCAAACCAATTTAATCGGTTATTAAATGTCTAAAACCATAACCAAACCAAGTAAAATAATAACCACGGGTTTGGTTATTGTCAGTTTGGTTCGGTTTGATTCGGTTTATGACTAGCCGAGATAATTCAAATATTCTCTCTCTACATTCTTCAAATTCTTATGAAACTCTTTTTTCCTCACGACCCATAGAGGTTCAAAACAGAAAATGAAACAACTTAAACATTCGGGAAAAAAAAGAAAACAACTTAAAATCAATTTAAAATTTGAAAAACTCCTTAAAAACCTTCTCAAAATTTGACAATCTTATACTTGGGGTTGAGGAGTTGAGGTTGCTCTTGAGCCTTCACTGTTAGTCTATGACTGTGATTCTGTGACTTTGTGAGAAACCAACGTGAGAGGAACAAAAATGTAAAAGGAAAACAGATACTAGGATTTTAAAGTTTTAACTTTTACTTTATCTTGCTGCCTGCTGCTCAAGTGCTTAGTGCTTATTAGAAATTTAGGATTTAAAATTTAGGATTTAGAATTAGGCTTGAGAGTTCGGCTAATGGGCTTGGATTGTTGGACTTGGACCGCTGTTTAGTGTTTTTTAAAATTTATAATTGGGCTTGAGAGTTGGGTTTGGATTGTTGGGCCTTAAAAATAAGTATATTAATATTAAATTAATAATTAAAACGTATAAAATATCTTTAATTATTTATGAAAAACTAATATTATACATATAAATAATTATAAATTTTAAGTATATAATTATCGGTTTGGTTCGGTTATTTATTCGGTTATTTTTTTCTATAACCATAACCAAACCAAATATTATCGGTTATTCAAATTTAAAACCAAACCAAATCAAACCAAACTGAATGTCGGTTTTTTTATTCGGTTTGGTTAAATTTTTGGTTTGATTTTGGTTTTAACCAAAACTGTGAACAACCCTAGTCAGGACAATAAAATGAGAAATATCCGACTTTAACGGTTCGATCCCATGGGAAGCATCTGACTTTAACAGTTCAATCCCCTCCTACGTTTGGCGACGTAGTTTATTGGTTCGAGTATGGACTATACTCTTACCCAATTCGGTACTCAATACTCCTCCCAAGACTCAATATGTTCATATCTATCAAGTGAGTAAAATATTCAAAATACTCATTTAGTCTCATTGGACTCTTTCAAATCAACTCATTTAGTCTCATTGGACTCTTTTCAAAACTCAAATCAAATCTGGCCTCATTGGACCTTCTTTCAATTCGACTCGTCTCAAATCATCAAACTCATCTCTTTAAAATTTATACAATCTCAACTCAATCTCAAAAAATCGACATTTTAAAGTAAAAATGCTCAACTCATTTATACTCAAAATATTCATGTTCAAAAATAATTAAAAGGCTTCTCAAACTCGACTCCTGCTTAAACCCTCTTTTTAATCATAGATGAAAATAATCATTCTTTAAAACTCAAAATAGCGTATAAATAGTTTATGCAAAAATGCTCACAATCTTTATTTAAAACTCCTTCTCAAGAGATCATTTATTTTTAAAATGTTCATAAGACTCCAATCAACTCAAATTATGCAAATCACATGTCACATAATCACATTAGACTCCAATCTACTTCATCACACAAAATCCTCATCAACATAGCTTCTTCATTCACATCATCGTCAAATATCATCATTCACATCATCATCAAACATCATCATCGCATCGTCATCATATATCATCATTCACATCACCATCAAACATCATCATCAAATATCTACTCCAAAATCCTTATTTAATTCTACATTCCATTTATAGAAACAAAAGTGACATTCTAGCTCTACCAACGCTTTAATTCTTTTTTTTGCCATTCACATTCATAACTATTCCAATTTCTTATTCTCATTCCAATCAATACATATATACACAAAACCATCCACCTCAACCTCAAGACAACTATGACAAAAGAAATCTCATCTTGGGTTCATGTGAATGAAACATGAATCCACACTCTCAACAAAACTCAACTTGAAAATATCGTCAATACCTATAAATATATATACAAAGATACATTTGTAGTCAATAATATGAAAGTTGACTATTTATATATTTCAAGTCATGAAATCATCCATCAATTTTTAGTATATAAAGATATTCTAGGGTTTAGGAAATATTTCAAGAAAACCTTCCTAGAAGGTTCAAATCTTTCACAACTCCTATCCAACACATACATAGGCATATGGAAGAACTCAATCCATATTTTAGATTAGCCTTACATACCTTACTTGAAGATCATCTCACCGGAAACCAAGACTTGACTTGAAGATCTTGAATCCTTGAGCTTTTGAGAGGATCTCTTGTTGGAGATGGATTTGAAGGAGAAGAGAGGGGATTTCTAAGGTTTTTTGAGAGAGAGAGAGGGACTAAAAAAAATGGTCCCAAAACGTCCAAGTATAGTGTATATATAATTTGGGGAAATACCCAAATTGCCCTTTCTCCAAAAATCTAGAAAACAGGCTAAAAATGCTCCTGGCGCGATAGTGGCGCGTCGCGCCACTGCGGCGCCAAGTCAAATTTAGGCTTAAAACCTGCACATCTGATAGTGGTGCGTCGCGCCAAGGACCAAACTACTGAGGCTATTTTATGGCGCGATAGTGGCGCATCGCGCCCTTACAGCGCCAAGCCTAAGTTTTTCTGGGTTCTGGGAAATAAGCTTAAAAACCCTGCACATCTCCTAGTGGCGCACCGCACCAGGGACCAAACTTCTGAGGCTTGTTCCTGGCGCGATAGTGGCGCATCGGGCCACTGCGGCGCCAAGCCCAAGCTTCTTGCAGTCACAACCCAGGCCTGAAATTCCGGCAGTGCTAGTCCATTTTAGGAGGGTCATAACTTTTGACTTCGAACTCCAAAATTTACCATCTTGGCGGCGTTGGAAAGATGACTCAAAGACCTTTAATTTAATAGGTCATGGGCCATCCAATTCATCCTATTTTAGGATACATGGTCATTTGAAGTTGACCCTTATACTAACTCATCGTAAAACTTAATCGATTGTGATTCCTTAGACTCGACTTGGTGTTAGAGATCCTTTATGACCCCTAAATACATCTAACACACTTCAAATACTTAGGAATTAATCCTAACTCATGTGAAAAATTATGAGTCCTCCGTTTCGAGTCTACACTCACGTGAAGAAATGTTCTAGTCTTTGCGAATAAAATTCTGGGGTGTTACAATAGGATTCAGGGTAAACTGTATGAGCGGATGAGGATCAGAGATGTTGAGCAAACACAACCTTTTAAATAGTAAGAAGATCAGCATACTTGAACTCTGTGAGCATTGTGTCCTAGGGAAGCAGAAGAATGTCAGTTTCAGCATTGGCAAGCACAAGAAGGGCGGGGTGCTAGACTAAATCCATTCAGATTTATGGGGTCCCTCTTAGCTTCCATCAAAAGGAGGAAAGAGATATCTTCTCACATTCATTGATGATTTTGCACAAAAGGTTTGAGTGTGTTTGCAAAAAGTAATGCTTTTGAAGCATTTAAAAAATGGAAGATTTTGGTTGAGAATAAAATGTAGATAAAAATCAAGTATTTTCGCACAAACAGTAGCTTGGAGTTTTGCAGTGAAGAGTTCAATAATTTCTGCAAGGTTTGTGGGATCGCAAGATATAAGACAGTCAGACACACACCATAGCAGAATGGAGTTGCTGAGAGGATGAACAAAACTCTTCTTAAGAAGGCTCGTTGTATGCTCTTACAAGAAAAAATGCCCAAAGTGCTTTGGACTGAAGCAGTTCATACTACTTCTCATATTGTCAATAAATCTCCAGCATCAGCGGTTGACTTTAAGACTCCGAATGAGGTATGGTCAGGTGAACCCTCTAACTATTCATACCTGCAAATATTTGGGTGTCAAGCTAATTATCATATTAATGAAGGAAAGCTTGAACCAAAGGCTAAAGAGGCCATATTCTAGGGTATGTAGATGGAGTAAAATGGTACAAACTTTGATATTTGTCTTTACTCAAATTTGTAGTTAGTAGATCTGTTACCTTTGATGAATCCTCTATGCTTTATCCTCGTAAAGTTTCTGTGGAGTTATCAAGAAATAAGAACAACGAGCAGGTGGAGCTACTGGTGGAGCATACCAAGGTAAAAGATCAAGAGACTCAAGTTGATGAGTCAAAAGATGCAGATCTTGAAGAACATGCTGTCAATAAACCATACACAATTGTGAAGGGAATGGACAAAAGGTAGATATGGAAACCGAAACATCTTATAGAGCCAGAAAATCTGATTGTATATGCGTTCGTAGCTGCATAATAAGAGATTAAAGACCTCGAGCCCTCTTCGTATGTTGAAGCAACTTCTTGCAAATATGCTGCACAATGGAGATTAGCCATGATGGAAGAGATAGAGTCTCTTCACAAAAATGAGACACGGGTCTTAGTTGAAAGTCCAAAGGGGAAGAAGACAGTTGGATGCAATTGGATCTACAAAAAAAAGATGGTATTTAAGAAGTAGAAGATGTTAGGTTAAGGCGAGATTGGTTACAAATGGTTTTAATCAGAAGGAGGGAATTGAATATAATGAGATCTTCTCTCCAGTCATGAAACATAGCTCAATTCGCATGCTACTAGCATTGGTTGCACAATTTGATTTGGAGCTTCAACAGCTTGATGTCAAAACTGCTTTCTTATATGGTGATCTAGAAGAGACAATCTATATGGAACAGCCTGAAGGTTTCCTAGCTGAGGGAAAAGAAGATCATGTATGCCAACTGAAGAAGTCTTTGTATCGTTTGAAGCAATCCCCTAGACAGTGGTACAAAAGGTTTGATGCATTCATGACTATAAATGGATTTTTGAGGATTTTATTTGACAGCTGTGTGTATCATAAGAAAATATCTAGTAACTCTATGATTTATTTACTGTTGTATGTTTATGATGCTTATTGTTGCTAACAACATCACATAGATAAATATTTTAAAGAAACAGTTGAGCAAGAAATTTGACATGAAAGATTTGGGAGCTGCAAAGAAAATTCTTAGAATAGAATTTCAAGAGAAGATGGTGTTGTACATCTTTCTCAGAAGAGGTATATCAAAACGATTCTTGAGAGGTTCAATATGCAGATGAGCAAGCCTGTAAGTACACCGTTAGCTTCTCATTTTAAGATTTTAAAGTTACAACTGCCTCAATCTGAGGATGAGGTGGAGCATATGTCAAAAGTTCCGTATGTTAGCGCAGTTGGTGGCATAATGTATGCTATGGTGTGCACACGTCCAGATATTGCTAAATCTGTAAGTGTGGTAAGCAGGTACATGGCCAATCCAAAAAAAAGGCATTGGGAAGCTGTCGAGTGGATACTGAGCTATCTCAAAGGAGCTTCTGATGTTAGCCTAACCTTTCGAAAAAGTAAAGGTATTTCAATTCTAGGTTATGTGGATTCTGACTATGTAAGGGATCTTGATAGAAGAAGGTCCACAACTGGATACATCTTTACTCTCGTTGGCAGTGTCGTTAGTTGGAAATCGACTTTACAGTCGATGTTGCTTTGTCTACAATAGAGGCAGAGTACATGGAAGCAACATAGGCAGTGAAAGAAGCTATCTTGTTGAAAGGTTTGGTGGCAGAATTGAGTTTGGTTCAGGTGGAATCAACTCTAAGATGTGATAGTCAAAGTGATATTCATTTGATTAAAAATCAAAGATTTCATGAGCGCACCAAACATATGGATGTCAGATTTCATTTCATTCGAGATGTCGATAAAGAGGGAGCTATCAAGGTAGAAGGTTATCACAGACAATAATGCTATAGACATGCTGACCAAGATAGTCCCGCTTGCCAATTTTGCACACTCAAGGACTTGGCGGGAGTATGCATCAACTGATGTAAACTTTGGGAGAACAACTGTTAGGTGGAGCTAGTATGTTCAACAATGGTATGATTCTTCTTGTTTCATACAACGGGATGGCCCAGTAAGCTTAGAAGTTTTGACCGGAGTTGTTCATACGCATGATCGAAATGCAAACCATGGTGTAGATTGAAAGAGTTGAGGTTGAAGACACAATCAAAAATTGCTGAAAGAAAGTTGAAAATGGAGAATCTTGCCAAGGTGGAGATTTGTTAAAATTGACAAGATTCTAGATAGTCTTAATGTAGCAACTTGGTAGGTGAAAATTTGGTAAACTTTGACATCTTGACAAAATGTAATGTCATGAATGACATCAAGAGCAAGAATCTATTCCTATAAATAGGTAGCTCTTGGTGCATTTGAAACACACCTCAAAAGCATTGTTGTTCTTCCTTGTTCTTTATATTTTCACGTTTCCGCTAACAGAATGAACTTATGCAGCCTATGTTACTTAGGAAAGGAAAGAAATTTAATACATCTTCACCTCTTTGAAGTTTATTGGAAAAAAGGTTATATGCAGTTTACATCATTATAACCGCGTTTCTGAAAGGAATTCAGTAATGTCATTAGCGCGATGAATATATAATATTCAACACAATATTTCTTTCATAAAGATTAATCGGTTCAAACATTCAGGCTCTGATATCATATATGACTTAAGGAATCTCAGAATCTTGAACACATAAAGCTATAAAGAAACATAATAGAAAACATACCTGAGCAAAAACGTTAGTCAAAAATTGATTTCTATCTACTGCAGCCGTTACTCAGACACAATAGCCGAGTTAGAATTTTGACTAGGGATGTCAAAATATATAGAAGTAAAATTGCATAAAAGACAAGGAATGTCAATATGTAATATATATACATAAAAAAAATATTTTTACCTAACTACACAGTGTAACTTTTTAACAGAGGGGTGTCGGTTTACACCCCTCTAATATATGTGGCTCTGCCACTGGTAAGACGTGTTGAGAATATGATGGAGGTTGTGACCAAATCCGATACATCCATCAACTAAACATTGGACCATAAAATCCATTCTCCATTAGATATTGTAACGCTTTACATTAATTGGAACACACACATAAAATAGTAATAGTTTAAGGCAAAGAGAACAAATAAGTGATGTGTGGGGATAAGCATGCAGTAATAGTCGCTAGGCACTCGTGTGTGGCGTTCTTAAAAAAATCGAACACAACAGTTGTTCAAAAAAAAGAAAAAAGAAGAATAGACTCGTCTAAAAGAGTGTAGCTTCAAGAGTTTGAATTTAGAGACTCCCGACAAGTTCAAATATATTTTACAAAAGAAACTCAAAACTTTTCCCATATATAACAATGTGTACAAACTTTAGTTCATTCTATTCTAAAATTGAGAATATCATAAAAATAAGGAAGACAAAGATATATTACATTATTGTCCTAATATACACATTTCTTGACAAAGCGCCTTTTTACCAGGACCAACCTATCTTTTCTGGAAGTTAAATGCTTTGATTGAGTAAGCAAAAATGAAGAGAAAAACAACTGATATTCCAACAAGAATGCCTGCAACATATCCCACAAAATCGTATTTGAAATCGAAGAAACTCTCTATGAATTCTTCCACTGTCTCATTTGTGTCCAATTTGTCTTGTAGGTCTCCAAATTGTGAGGCAATTAGTCCATATAATGTCCACGAAATCGGGCAAATGTAATAGTACCATCTCCACCACACTGGCATTCTCTGTCATAAACCAAAAAAAAAGAGAGAAAATTGTTAGGTTGGTCGTGCTTTTGACAAAAATTTACTCCAAAATTTTCAAACATGTTCTATTGAGGGTAATGCACTTTAATTTGAAGAAGAATTAGTAGGTAACTTACTGTTTTTGGAACGATGAATCCACTGAAAAGATTCCATACTGCATAAAATGCGGATGAAATGATGGCTGCAATGGTGTGATTAGGAGTAACAGCTACTGTCATCATCCCGTACAATGTGAAGTATAACAAGGTGAAGAACATGAAAAACAGATACCAAAAGAACTTGGTAACTGTCCATTCAAATCCGATCATGGCATAGACTATAACACCATATATGATCGTCTGGATGAAAATGTATGGAAGCTCAATCATAACCTGCTTAGAAAAATCATCCAATGAGCATAGCTAATATAAATGGTGATACAATGACTCAACAGCCAATGTCAGCATTACAGTGGTGTGTCCACCTGACATGATGGTAAGATCCTTACTTCTACGATGAAAAGTGCTGCACACACGTGTATATGTAAAATATAACTGAACTTTCTTTGATTTTGTTGGCTCCAACTTCAGGATCCACTTCTATCACTAACATACTGGCAGTTGTTTATACTACTTACACTACTGTTCCTCGAGATATCGCCTAACTAGGCCTATACTACTGTTCCCCGGGATATCACCTAACTAGGTCTTCAAATACTCTAAGCCAAATTGAATTTATTGATATGCACATTGGTAGCTCGCGATTGAGACAAACTTTTAAGGTCGTACACCATTGAATATCATTTGAATCCATTTTGTGAGTCATTAAGAGGTTTTCAAAGATTTTGATCAAATTAAATTAAACTATACCTGTCCAAAAGCATAAGGAAGAGCTGAATACATTCCAGCAGCTCTTTCCCTGTAGAAAACTGTCCTCTCAATGGCAATGACTGGCTGCACTGAAGTAGCATTTTGTACACCAAGAAACAAGACAGCAGCATACATTGAACCTATTGCATTCAAAAGATCTTGTTGCCTTCTCCTGAAATTGGGTTCAAAACCATTAGACTTGTGAATAAAAGCATGTGGAGAAAAATAAATCTTGAAGATGTATGTTTCTGTTTACCTTTTGGAACCAAGATCCCAAAATATTGTTCCAAACATGAGAGCTATGAAGAATGTAAACATGAGCCTGACTGCTGTGTAAGGAGGATTTCTCCAGTATGACCAGTGTTGTTTCCAGAAGCAAGCCATGCATTGGGTGAAGAAAGACTGGGTATACTTAGTTTGAAAGTAGAGGTCTTTTGAACCTGGGGCTGGCACACTTAATTCCTTGATTAAAGTTTTGTTTCTCCTGAATATTTGATCCACTTCAGAATTTAAGATTATATATTTGTAATTCTATATAGAGAATGTCATTTTGTTCAATTGATGATTCATACCTATACAATTCTGAGTTTTTGTACAATTCTGTAAAGTCAATTCCAAGAACTGCTTCTTGTGCTACTGATGTTATCTCCAACATCCATGTTGCTGGATTGTAACCATCTCTGATTTTTGGAACTCCATCGATTTCCTGAGGCAAATAGAAAAAGAACCATTACTTTGTGTACTAGGCTAACATAATAGGAATTCCAGTTTCTTTACCGAACAATTTCCTTACCTCAAAATACTTAATAAGGTGAGAAGAATGGCGTCCTAATGGGCCGACAAATATTTCTTCGCCTCCTCGTTTCAGGAGTAAGAGCTGCAATTCATTAGTAGAATGAGAATCTCTTTCTCTAAAATAATTATTCTAAACTGCTAAATTATGGAAGATCGACTGTTGCTCACCTCGTCGAAAGCATCAAATATGTCAATGCTAGGCTGATGAATGGTGCATACTACTGTTCGACCTGTATCTACAGTGTTTCTAACTGTTCTCATCACTATTGCAGCTGCTCTAGCATCTAATCCAGAGGTTGGCTCATCCATGAATATTATAGAAGGGTTGGCAACTAGTTCAACTGCAATTGTAAGTCGTTTTCGTTGTTCAGTTGAAAGACCATTTACTCCAGGCAATCCAACAAGTGCTTCTCTTAGAGGGGTTACCTCTACTAGTTCCATAACCTCCTCAATGAACCTCTGCAATGATACGTTTTAATATAACATCCAGTTTCAAGTTCTATTAGCAATCCAAGTAGCCAAATTCCAGTCTGATTTACCTTTCGGGTTTCAGAGTCAATTGCACGAGGCAGTCGAAGCCAAGCAGAATACTGCAATGATTCGTATACTGTAACATGAGGTGAATGAATGTCAGTTTGCTCACAGTATCCTGCTATCCGAGCAAACGTTTCTTGCTTCTTTGGGTATCCTGATATACTGATGGTTCCTTCAATGTATCCACCAGTTTTCCTACCAGCTAAGACATCCATAAGTGTGGTTTTACCAGCTCCACTAACACCCATTAGAGCTGTCAAAACTCCTGGCCTAAAAGCACCACTCACCCCTTTCAAGAGTTCAAGTCGGTCCTCGATAAAACCTTGAGCTTTCATTTCCTGAAGTCACAACATAGACTTTAGAAATATAATTCAGACATGTATAGGACAGTTGATTTCCATAGACTAAATCTTATATGTACCTCTGGCATATCTACTGCATATCTGATATCATCAAAAGTAATTGAAAGGGGTTCAAAAGGAAGAATCATTCCTTTTCTCTTGTTTAAATCAGCCTCAGTAATGTTGCCTACTCTTGAAGACATAGACCTGGAAGATGCACTTCGCCGAACATTGTTTCCTCTTTCTGCATATTTTTCCTTGATACCATTAGTACTTAGTGGAAAATCTTTAATTGAAACTGAAGCTCAAAGGGAAGAAATATCTACCTGAAGAGCTCTTTCCTATTGGAGATAGTTCAATAACCTCACCCCTTTTGCTTGCATTCCTCTCGGCCACAGTTTCTTCAGAAAGAACTGCCTGAGGTTTACCAAATGCTGCACCAAAATTACCCACCTTGTTGATAAGTTTAGGATTATCTTATATATGGAAATGCAACTGGACTGTATATAGTAGGCGGATCCTTACGGTTGAGATAAGCTAAGGCCACTGTGAACAGGAAATTGAAGAGCAAAACATATCCAAGAAGAGCTCCTGCTCCAATCCAATACCATCTTGCTTCAGGAAAGATACCACGCGATTTCAAAAAGGACACTCCTAATGTATCCGTGCCCGTGGAGTTAGGAGGGACCTATAAACAAAATTCAATAATGAACTCTCAAATGCTACCTTAACAAATTGTCCTTCCAAAACAACAGAAGCTTTAACTTACATGTGCCCAACTCTTCCCTAGAAATTCATTCACAGCTATAGCATTCTGTGCATACATCATAGGGGAAATCCAGTAACCCCATATCAACCATTGCTTCACATTATCTGATAGACAAATAGCTTCCTTTTAGATGAAACAAATAAAAGACAAAGAACATATAACTGAGCATTGCCCTTGTAGTTTTTCAAAATATTATGCAATTTTACCTCTTGACAGAATGAATCCACCCATTACAAGAACTATGAGTAGTGCACATGATCCAAATGTATTTGCAACAATGATATTCCTTCCAAGAGCTGCTATGAATCGAAACAGCCCAGATGCCATCTGGTTAAGACATATGAGCAGAAATAGCTGTTTGAAGAACCTGCAAACAGAAACTTAATCTTGATGAGATTTAACGAACCAAGAAGTTCCATGCTTAGAAAAAGATTAAATTTCTACCTTCCAACGTCTGCCTCGAATCCAATTACATAATAAGTCATACACACCCAAATAGCAACTTCTACAAGTGTGATTGGAATCTTGAGGATCCAAGTAGGCAGAGCATATGCCCAAGCAGGAAAGAAAAGAAGATCGCGTTGTTTGTAAAAGGAAGGAAGCTTCATAATACTGAGGGCAAGCTCTGAGAAACCATTGAACATAATCATGATAACTGCATAATACAGTGCGCCCAAGAATACTGCACCATCTATTGTTGTATTTCTGTGCATCTCAGTTCGTAAGAAGAGTGTCATTGTTATAGAAGCCATCAATGTTAGCTGAAAAGATAACAAAAAATAGGTTGTTTTACTTCTACATAAGCATTTACGAACTTGAAAAGTTGACTTTTTCATTTTGACTTTCTACTTACTTGTATCATCTTGAATATATAGACAAATGAATTCCTCTTCATAAGGAGGTATTCTCTAGCTGTGCAGGCTTTCAAGAGTTCTTTCTTGCTAACACCATACCTCTTGGTCGTTAGAGCAGCAGGGTGGCTCTTGGATTTGTCAAAAGGAACAGCAAGCTCATCACCAAGCTTCCTTCCAACATGAAATGATTGAAATGCTTCAGAAAATTCGCGCACTGTGATAAACTTATAAGGTTCATCACGACGTGACCAATATTGTTCTTGATCCTTCCTTGATGTCACCTTTTATTAACACATAGTAAATGAACATAATTAGAAACAAGAAATGTTCCACGACTAGAAAGAGTTGAGGAAATAATGAGCAATGGGGTTTACTTCTTGTAAGAAATCAGCAACTCCTTTCCTCTCGGGGCATTTGAAGCCCATGTACTCAAAGAACTCGATTACATTCTCCCGGGGACCTTGGTACACAATCTGCCCATCTGATAGAAGAATAATATCGTCGAACAAGTCATAAGTTTCTGGTGCAGGCTGCAGAAGTGATATTACAGCAGTTCCTTGAAGAATGTGAATTGACTGCCTGATTGAATTAACAATCTGATAGGTTGTTGAACTGTCTAAACCAGTCGATATCTCATCCATAAAAAGTGCTCTTGCTGGTCCAACCATCATCTCCCCTGTATTACAAGTTATCAAAAAGTTTAACAGTCTTAATTAAGCATGGTAACTTTCTCGCAACTCTTTGTTTATGTTTATGGTTTCTACAGCATCCTTCACTATTTTAAATCATACGAGGTTTCTGTTTAGCCCAACCTGTTGTTAGCCTCTTTCTCTGCCCCCCGGAAATTCCTCGAATCATTTCATCTCCAACAATGGTATCAGCACAAACTTCAAGTCCCAATATCTGAAACAATACATAGAATAGTGAATTGGTGCCTGTTTTCTTGTTTCTGCATTGGTGTTTCATAATGCATAGCCATTTTATTTACCTTGAGAGTATAATCTGTTACAACATTAGCCTCCTGTCCTTCATTCCATGCTGACTGTTAAATAAATCCCATACTCAAACCAAGTTTTTGTCTTAATTCACATCAAGAAAAGACAAACATGAATCTAAATTTTTCTGTCTACTGTCTTCACCTTCATAAATATATCAACATCAGGATCTGGCTTAATATTTGCTTCCTTCTCTCTCCTAGACAGCTCTGCCAAAATTTCTGCATATTCATAACAAACTAATTAAAAAAGCGCGATTCCCCAAAAAGATTGGAAATACAACATGTTCATTGTGATATCCCAGAATAAGGGAATCTCACTGACCATATTTGGCTCCAACTCCTTGACATCTAGCAGAAAATGCCAGTGTTTCCCTGACTGTCATTTCTCCAATATGAAGATCATTTTGGCTTATATAAGCTGATGTTCTTTGTGGCACAAACTCATCCATCCCATGCCCATTATATGTAATTCTCCCTGAAACCTGAAAACAAATAAATTTATCGACTGCCAAGGCAGAACTCCTCACTAATCTGAAACTGTATTATGTCTAATCATGTTTCTTACTTTGAGATCTTTATCAAGTTTCCCAGCCAAACCTAACAGCAACGTTGTTTTTCCTGAACTTGGTGGTCCTAAAAGCAGTGTCATTCTGCATAACAAGATTGAAATGAATGAATAAACAAGAATTTCTTGATTGGTCTAAAAATGACCCTTTTGACAGAAATGCTTTTCTCACCTTCCTGGCTTGATGATTCCACTGACATCATGAAGGATTGGCAATGGTTTCTTTCTACTTGGAAGAATGTGAAGATAATTCAAGAAATCCTTTTACACAGAAAGTTAAAAAATGAGTATAATATATTGCATGTAATAATATGATACACAAGACAAGTCCTAGTATAGTACTATTATTACCTCTAAGATGTTAACTGTGAAGTTGAATATTGTTGGTAAAGCTCTACTACCAACACGAGCTTCTGCATCTACACTCAAATGCTCGAACCGGACTTCAATTGTAGGAAGATCCAGACCAACTCTGCATCACATTAAAAATCACAAGAAAGTTAAAGATTTCAATCATCTAACGACTTCAACATCGATCTCCAATAGTTTGTTTGGTATGAGTAAAGTCATTTTCCAATAACCAAACACCAGAAAATGACTTGCTCGTAAAACAACTTAACAAAATTTGTACCTATCAATCCGTTTTTTGAGCTTCAACAAGAACTTCTCATTGTCTTCATCAGCAATCTTGACAAGCCTCTCTAAAAGATTCCTCCTTTCCACCAAATCGAGCTTCGTTATATCAACCTCTCTATATTGTCCTTGTTCTTCAGTGAGAATGCCTCTCCTTATACGAAGATACGTAGGAAGTTTCTCAAGAGCAGCCCATTTCAACGCCTCTTCATCATCGTAATCTTCTCTTGAAGACCTTGAAAATACATCCATAACACTATTTCTCCATACATTTGAACTGCTCAAACGTGCACTACTCACCCTCAATATATCTTCACCACCCTCCATTAATTTTTTACATAAAGGTGGGAACTTTAATTTATTTTGAAGTTCAAAAAGAAAAGTTAAGAACTTTGTGAGTACAAATCAAAGAAAGAATCTTTTTGCTTAGTTCCTCCACCTTTTATGGTTTTGGAGGGACTTTTGATTCTTGAAATTTTGTGTAAAGGATGTGTGATTTATATATACAAGTAAAGAGAATAAAATAGAATAGAGGGTCAACTTCTAGATATATATACTATTTTAGTGATTTGACGTAAGTGTTGATGCAAACAAAATTAATGCATATATATGCTAATTAAAGTTTGTTTGACCAAACTATAGTAGTAGTAGCTAATTTCATGATTCCAATTATTTCGAGTTATGATTTATGATCATCCTCCCACTACTTAATTATTGACCAAATTAAGGTAAAATTTAAAAATTAAATTAAGGAGAAAAAAAAGAAGAAGAGATTATTCTTGGGACGAAAAGAATTGAAATAGGTGATGGAACTTAACTAGAGATTTTGGTTCAAGTACTGAAATTGAGTCAACTTCAATAGAAGCATTAATGCTCCGTTAATGAGCTTTTAATGATGCAATTTGAATAAGTTGAACCAAAGCCGATGCACCTGATACAACTAAAAAAGAGAGCAATGATCCGAAACCCCAGATTCCAAACAAATCAGAAAAAATCACATTAATAATAAAGTTGTAGAGAATAAAATCAGCATAGGTTAGTGTAAATGATATTGGTTAGGACTAACTAATTAGGCATCCTCAACAACCCATGATCATGTCTTACTTATTGCTTTTATTTAAAGCCTTATTGATAATTACATGTAAATATCATCCTTAATTGCCACGTAGAAATAATCCTTACGGTCTAAAATCCTAAGTAAAATAAAGTCTAATATTAAGTATGATGTAAGCCAGTATAAGCAATGACAAGAAACTAGAAAGAAAAAAAAGGAAACAAAACAAATAATTTTTTTAAAAATATAATAATGGTGTCGAACCAACTTGCACAAATACATGGAAAATTTGTTACTGCCCATCACTCCATTAGTAGAAGCATCGGTCATCCATCAAGGTAATCTATTCATATTGTATTGCGGTATTGGTAAAAGAAAAATTAATCTACGAGTATCTAAATCGAATTATATTTACATGAATGTGATCTACGTAAACGTACTACGGAACAAGATGGAAATTAAGGGTGGTGGGGGGTGGTGGGGGGGAGTTTTTATTTTCCATCTTTTTATTATTTATTTTCTTTTAAGTAACACCATGTTGAGGAAAATGGAAACAAAGAGCAGATGTAAGAGCTGGATATAAGGGTTTCTACAGATTAGTTGGGATTTGTTTTGTACTTTATTTCAAGATGATGGAGTAAATAAATTATTTGAGTTGAAGCTAATAAAAAATTATTATATATTTGAAATATTAGATTTACAGCTTTAAAAATCTGTGTATTAAAGTGGATGTAGCTATGTAAGGCACATGCAAAGCATCTTCCTTTTTTTTTTTCCGGTTATCAAATCTATCTGAAGGTCAGCAAACAAAATTAAAAGAATTAATGATATATTATTATCAACCAAGTAAAATGGTTGTCCAGTTTATAATAGTGGATAGTCCATTTACTTTTTAAGTGGGTAAATTTCTCACTAATATTTTCCTTCACTTGTAAATATGGCTATAAATATAGCCTTAAACTTCAATGTAAAAACACACAAAAACACATAAAAGAAGAGAATTACTATTACTCTCTCTATATTACTACTCTCTCTATATTAATACTTATATATATATATATATATTCTCTTGTTCTTCTTCCTTTATAAAATTGTCAAGTTAGTTAATTTATAACACGTTATTAGCACGAAGCTCTAATTTTTCAGAAAATTAACTTCTATATCAGGTATATCTACTAAAGAAATTTAATTTTTAAGTTATCTTTGTTACTTTCAAATTAATTTTCATCATGTCAAACTTGTCAAAATTGGAATTTGTGGCACTTGATATTTTCTGGTAAAAATTATTTGTCATGGGTACTTGATACTGAAATTCACCTTACCGCTAAGGGTCTTGATGATGCTATAATTGAAGGAAATATAGCATCAAGTCAGGATAAAGCAAAAGCTATGATTTTCCTTCGTCATCATCTAGATGAAAGCCTAAAAATGGAATACTTGACAGTGAAAGATCCACTTGAATTGTGGAAAGACTTAAAAGGGAGGTATGACCACCTCAGGGCAATGGTATTGCCAAGGGCTCGTTATGAGTGGATGCATTTACGGTTTCAAGATTTTAAAATCGTAATTGAGTATAATTCTGCTGTATTTAGAATAACTTTCCAATTAAAATTATGTGGGGAAACTATAAATGATGAGGACATGTTAGAAAAGACACTAACTACTTTTCATGCCTCTAATGTAATATTACAGCAGCAATACCGTGAAAAGGGTTTTAAAAAATACTCTGAATTGATATCATGTCTTCTGGTGGTTGAGCAACATAATGCCCTTTTAATGAAAAATCATGAAGCCCGTCCCACTAAAACTGCTCCGTTACCGGAGGTAAATATGGTAAAAGCACATGGCCAGTCTGAAAGAAGATAAAATAAAAATTATGGCCACAATAATGTGTGTGGACGTGGCAATGACAGAAGACGATTTAATAATCGTCGAGGTGGTGGTCAACATAAAAGGGAGAACAATATCAGTTCTCAAAATGGCCCTTCAAGAAGTAACTGTCATCGTTGTGGCATGAAAGGCCACTGGAAAAATGAATGTCGGACGCCTGAGCATTTTGTAAGACTTTATCAAAATTCTTTCAAAAGAAAGGCAAATAGAAGTGGTACCTCTTCTTCTAATGCTCGGATAGAGTCACACTTGGCGTTCGAAAATAATGTTGAGGCAAGGCCTTTGCATAATGATAATATTGAAGCAAATCTGGCTTTGAGGGATGATGATTTTAATGACCTCAATGATATTACTCATTTGGAGGTTGAAGATTTTTTTAAGGATCTTAATTGATGCTTAATTTCATGTTTTTCAATATGTTGTCAGTTTTATGTACTTTGAATTATCGTGTTTTTACGTTTATGTATTTGAAAGAAAAAAAATAGGGCCACATTTTTATGATAATTGTATATTGTTTATTACATTATGTTATTTTACAATGTTGTAATTAATTACTATTAGTGTGCTATTATTTAATCTTAATATCATATTGATACTAAAAATAATATTCGCCTTATTTAATGTCATTATACTAATTGTTTATTCTTGTTGATGTTTTAGACATTAATAATATATAATGATTGTATTATTTTTGTCAATAAACAAATTATCTATACATGATGAATAATATTATATTAATGTTTTATAATATTTTATATTTATTTTTAATACTTATGTATAATATTTATTTAAGGTTAATAAGTATATAATTCCATAAACTAAATTATTGTAACATTCATCATAATTGAATCATATAATTTTTTAAATTCTAAATTACCATAATTTAACTTTAAAAAAAAGAGACTTATGTTTTTCTAGCAAAATTGTTACTTATTTTATTTCTTACAATGCATTTTTATTTTATGAAGATAAATAAATTTATCAGTCTTCAATTGGATTCAAGATGAATAATGGAGATATGTGCATTTTGGATAGTGTCACAACTCATACGATACTAAAAGAAAAGAAATATTTTTGTCATTTGATTATGAAAAAGGCATATGTCAATACAATATCTGGTAGTACAAAATTGATTGAAGGCTCTGGAAAAGCGGCCTTATTACTACCTGGAGGAACGATATTGGTAATTGATAATGCATTGTATTGTAGTAAGTCTCAAAGAAACTTGTTAAGTTTCAAGGTTATTCGCCAAAATGGCTATCATATTGAGACTACAAATGAAGGTAAGGTTGAATACCTTTATATTACTACAATAAATATGGAGAAGAAAATTGTGCACAAAAAATTATCTGCACTTTCTTCTGGGTTGTACCATTCAAATATTGGTATTGTTGAATCACATGTCATTGTAAATAAAAGGTTTACTGATTCTAATGATTTTATCATTTGGCATGACCGGTTGGGCCATCCCGATTATAATATGATACGTAGAATTATTGAGAATTCACATAGACACACTTTGAAGAATCAAAAAATTCTTCAATCTAAGTAATTCTCTTGTGTTGCTTGTTCCCAAGGAAAACTGATTATCAAACCATCAGCAATTAAGGTTGAGATTGAATCCCCTGTGTTTTTGAAACGTATACAGGGTGATATATGTGGGTCAATTCACCCTTCATGTGGACCATTTAAATATTATATGGTCTTGATAGATGCATCTACAAGATGGTCACATGTGTGCTTATTATCAACTCGCAACATGGCTTTTACGAGATTGTTAGCTCAAATTATAAGGTTAAGAGCACAATTTCCAGATTATGCAATAAAGACAATTCGTCTTGATAATGCTGGTGAATTCACATCTCAATCATTTAATAATTATTATATGTCGGTTGGAATAAAAGTTGAGCATCCGGTCGCTCATGTACATACTCAAAACTTCCTATTTCAGTATGAGGGCATGCTATTTTGCATGCAGCAGCACTTTTGCGCATAAGACCAATAAATTATCATGAATTTTCCCCATTACAGTTGGCGTTTGGAAGAGAGCCAAATATATCCCATCTTAGAATATTTGGGTGTGCGGTATATGTCCCAATTTCTCCACCGCACCGCACAAAGATGGGTCCCCAAAGAAGGTTGGGAATATATGTTGGGTATGAATCTCCTTCTATTATAAAATATCTGGAACCTATGACTGGAGATTTATTTACGGCAAGATTCGTTGATTGTCATTTTGATGAATCAGTATACCCAACATTAGGGGGAGAACATAAGCCGTTAAAAATGAGATAGATTGGAATTCATTGTCACTATCTCATTTAGATCCTCGAACAAATCAATGTGAGCAAGAAGTTCAAAAGATGATTTATTTGCAGAATATTGCAAATCAACTGTCGGATGCATTTACTAACCTTCCACGAGTTACTAAATCGCATATCCTAGCTGTTAATGCTCAAGTTCGAGTTGATGTTCAGGTAGGACAACTTGTTCAGGCAAATGAGTCTAGGTCACGCTTAAAACGTGGAAGACCATTTGGTTCCAAAGATAAAAATTCTCGAAAAAGGAAAGGAATAAATAATCAAGATGATCATAATTTGGAAGCGAGTGCTCAAGAAGAGCCCAGAGACACAACAAATGGTGATACACCAAGGAGGTCCAAGTACCTGAAAATAATGAGAATGAAGAAATCTCAATAAGTTATGTCTCGACAGGAAAATGGTGGAACCAAAATGATATTGTGGTCGATAATATTTTTGCTTATAATGTTGTCAATGAAATAATGCAACAAGATAAGGATCTTGAACCAAAATCTGTCGATGAATGCAGACAGAGAAATGATTGGCCAAGATGGAAGGATGCAATTCAAGCAGAGTTAACTTCACTTGAAAAACGTGAAGTTTTCAAATCAATAGTTCGAACACCTGAAGGTGTCAAGCCATTAGGGCACAAATGGGTTTTTGTGCGTAAACGAAATGAAAAGGGTGAAGTCGTAAGATATAAAGCATGACTTGTAGCCCAAGGTTTTTCGCAGAGACCTGACATTGACTATATGGAAACATATTCCCCTGTGGTGGATGCAATTACTTTCAGGTATCTAATGAATTTGGCAGTTCATGAAAAGCTTGAAATGCAGTTAATGGACGTGGTCACTGCCTATTTATATGGCTCATTGGACCACGACATTTTTATAAAAATTCCCGAAGGGTTCAAAGTGTCTGAAGCATACAAGGATTCTCGAGAAAATTGCTCAATAAAACTTCAAAAATCCTTGTACGGGTTGAAACAATCAAGGCGAATGTGGTATAATTGTCTCAGCGAATATTTGCTAAAAGAAGGATATAAAAATGATCCAATTTGCCCTTGTGTCTTTATGAGAAGGTCTGGATCTGAATTTGTCATAATAGCAGTATATGTTGATGATTTGAATATTATTGAAACTCCGGAAGAACTTTCAAAGGCAGTAAAATGTCTGAAAAAGGAGTTTGAAATGAAAGACCTAGGAAAGACAAAATTTTGTCTTGGTCTACAAATTGAACATTTTACAAATGAAATATTTGTCTATCAGTCAACATATACTGAAAATATTTTAAAGAGATTTTATATGGATAAAGCACACCCATTGAGTACCCCAATGGTTGTGAGATCTCTTGATATTAATACAGATCCATTTCGATCTTATGAAAATGATGAAGAACTTATTGATGCTGAAATACCATACCTTAGTGCAATTGGTGCATTAATGTATTTTGCCAACAATTCTAGACCAGATATAACTTTCTCAGTAAACTTGTTAGCAAGATTTAGTTCTTCCCCAACACGAAGACACTGGAATGGAATTAAGCATATATTCAGATACCTTCGAGGTACCATTGATATGGGATTGTTTTACTCAAATGATTCCACGTCACAATTGATCGGTTTTGCAGATGCGGTATATTTATCTGATCCCCATAAAGGTCGGTCGTAAACAGGATATTTATTTACATATGGTTGTACAGCTATATCATGGCGTTTAACAAAGAAACTATGGTTGCCACTTCCTCAAATCATGCAGAAATAATAGTCATTCATGAAGCAAGTCGAGAATGTGTTTGGTTAAGATTAATAACTCAACACATTCAAGAAACATGTGACCTTTGTTTGACAAAAGACGCTTCAACAATATTGTATGAAGACAATGCTGTATGTATAGCTCAACTGAAGGGAGGATACATCAAAGAAGACAAAACAAAACATATTTCACTAAAATTCTTTTTCACTCATGATCTTCAAAAGAAGGGTGAAATAGATGTCCAACAAATTCGTTCAAGTGACAATTTGGCAGATATGTTCACCAAAGCATTGTCAACTTCAACCTTTAAGAAAATGAGATACAAAATTGAAATGCGTCATCTTCGAGATATTAAGTGATATTTTCATCAGGGGGAGCAAAATACGCGTTGTACTCTTTTTCCCTTAGTCAAGGTTTTTTCCCACTGGGTTTTCCTGATAAGGTTTTTAATGAGGCATCACTCAAGGCGTATTATCAGATATGTGTACTCTTTTTCCTTCATTAGGCTTTTTTCCACTGGATTTTTCCTAATAAGGTTTTAACGAGGCACAACATCTATGGATGTTCAAAATAACAATGTATATTATTTTATTTTTTGTAGAGTTTTAACGAGACACATTTCTCGTGGACATCCAAGGGGGAGTATTATCAACCAAGTAAAATGGTTGTCCACTTTACAATGGTGGATAGTACATTTACTTTTTAAGTGGGTAAATTGCCCACTAATATTTTCCTCCACTTGTAAATATGGCTATAAATATAGCCTTAAACTTCAATGTAAAAACACACAAAAACACATAAAAGAAGAGAATTACTATTACTCTTTCTATATTACTACTCTCTCTATATTAATACTTATATATATATATATATATATATATATATATATATATATATATATATATATATATATATTCTCTTGCTCTTCTTGCTTTATAAAATTGTCAAGTTAGTTAATTTATAACATATATCCTTTTCTCATCATTTTTGTTGGTGAAAATACAATAATTACAGTTAAAAATTAAAACAAAGAAAAAATAAAATAAATTAATTTTAGTCTGAGGTGTATATATCTTGTCCTTTTTAATGAGATTCAAGCTCAATATGAAAAAGGATATTTTTGATCCAAAAGTAACCATAGAGTTATTTTTGGATAAAGTATTGACGATAATGTCAATTCTTTACCAAATAGATGATATTTTTGCATTTATGGCCTTATTTTGTGTTGGTCTTTTTAACTTATGCCACTCATAGCAAGATTTTTTTTTAAAAGAGATAAATTTATATTTTCGTATCATTATATTCTACAAGTTTATGTTTGATATAACTTTAATTTCGGGGGGAGAGAATCAGTGCATTTTTTAGTTTGAGGGGATAATTAGTGATAGATCATAATGTTAATGTCTACGTAAGTTACCCTAACAAATAATGATCACTTTATTACTGATTTATATCGATTAAAATAATACACTTTAATATTACAATTTTAATATTAAAATGCATAACAACGATAATTGTCGATCTCTAATAAGCAATGTACAAATTTAAAGAAAAATGTCTTTTGGTAGGATAATTCTCAACTCATTCAAAATTACGTCAAATCGAGTAATAACTACATAAATTTTCTACAAGATTAGTTTTTGACATGCTCAAAAGTAATCTTTTCTCTCTTTTACGTACTTTTAGGATGTGTTGCTATGATGAGTATATTTTTTATGAAAAATATGTTTTTGATAAATAAGTTGATTTTTCACTTATTTTTAATGTTTGGTAAGTAAATAAAAAAAAGTTATCTTAAGAGTTTTTATATGTAATCTAATAAAAAATTTATAGGGGTGGGGCCTCGGAGGCAGTGACACAAAGCAAGATTTTTCACTAAAGAGTGTCAAAATATAAAGAAATAAATTCATGAGAAGTCAAGGGGGTAACAATATGCAACATATATATACATAAAAAGTATTTTTACCTAGTAATTTCATCCAACCAACAATGAAAAATATAAGAAAATTTTCTGAAAAATATTTTCCTCTGTACAAAACACACCCTTAATCCATGTCATTGCTCATGAAATATTTAGGAAAAATTTCGCATATAACCACTATGATAAACTTAATTAGGCTCATTAGCTATAATTTACATATTTACGGGCTGTACTTATAGTTTAAGTTGTCTCGTTTGTATAATTCACGGGTTTGTATAATTTGAGGGTTTGTATAATTCGCAAATAATTGAGCTATATTTATATAAACTCGAAATAACAAATTTATACAAACACAAACTTCTGAATTAAATAGTTATACAAATTATATTATACAAATTTCGAATAATACAAACTCGAACCCTAATTAACGCTAAATATTAATAATGAATTGTAAATTAAATAAACTATAATTATATTAACTAATTAACTAGTATATATTTATTTATTCGCATAATTTTCTATCCTCCGAATATTAAAGAAGGGCACCGGCCCTAGAGGACACAAAGTTGGGAGTTTGAGGAAGTCATATTAATTAGAGTCGGTGTGTCATTAATAATGCACTATTAATAAAAGTAATTTCTGATAATATTATGTGCAGTTGTAATAACCACTGTCAGTTTCCTTAAATACAAATACTCTAATTCCTTTAATAGAATCTTAGGAAGAACCAAACTATTTTTTAAATATTTTATTACAGTTTTGTTGCATAGAAATATGTATTTAAGGACAAAACGTGCTGAACAATGCATTATAATTTATAACTCAAGCCTCAAGGTGGTTTGCTAAAAGAAGGAAAAAACATATTATTTTTGCGGATGGGAAACCTCAAATCCTATTCCATATTTATTTCGATATAATAGGAGTTCAAAGTTAGTATTTGATGTGAGAGAAAAATTGAAAATGATGATGATAGCGTCAAAGGAAATTTATCGTCGAAAATAAATATTAGATCTGAATATTACTGTTATTTTTTAAAAGGCGGGAGTCGATAAGGGTGAATCAAAAGAATTTATTTAAACTTGAATTATTAAAATATAAATTGTCTAACACGCTATGATAATGTATTCGATGTTAGTGCAATTTTTACAATAAGTTCATGATATTTGAACACTATATTTGAGGGATTTTGAACTATTTACCTAATAAGGTAAATTGGAGATTTGATGTTAAAACTCCATTGATGGAGGTTGAAAGTAAGCGGACATTGAAGAGGAGAGAAGAGAAGAGAAGAGAGGAAAGTAATAGAGAGAAGAGAGAACAAAAATCAGTTCTACATACTTTTCTTATTTCTTGATACATGTATTTATGTGTACATTTGGAGTATTATGTATAAGTACTCCACTAACTACTTCTAACTATTTTCTAACAACTTGCTAACAAACTTAGTTAGTTTAACTAACCATGGTAGCTTGTTCAACTAACTTCTTAGTCAACACTCCCCCTCAAGCTCATGGTTTAAATAAATTCATAACTCATAAGCCACTTAGGAGTAGTTGATGTTGTGCTTTGCCAAGGCTCTTTATGAGTAGATTAGCAAGCTGATCTTCAGTGTGGGTGAATTCAGTTTTCAGAATTTCTTGACAAATCTTTTCCCTTACAAAATGGCAATCTATGTCTATGTGTTTGGTCCTTTCATGGAAGATTGAATTTGCTGCAATTTGCATTGCCGACTTGCTGTCACGCACCATTTTAACTGGAAGATCAACTTGAACTCCAAGCTCTCTGAACAAGCCAATCAGCCAAGTTACCTCAACTGCACAGTTTTCCATGCTCTTGAACTCAGCCTCTGCTGAACTTCTGGAGACTGTCTCTTGTTTTTTAGACTTCCAAGAGATGAGAGCTCCACTAAATTTGATTAAGTATCCAGTGACAGACCTCCTAGTCTCTAGACATGCTCCCCAATCTGAGTCACAGTAGGCAAGGAGCTGCTCTGTAGCTTCTGATGACATGAAGAGTCCAAGGCCTGGAGCTTCCTTAATGTATCTGACCACCTTGAGTGTTGCATCCATGTGTGACTCCTTGGGGTAATGCATATATTGGCTCAACTTCTGAACTGAGAATGCAAGATCAGGTCTGATCATTGTAAGATAAAGAAGTCTTCCTACTAACCTTTGATATCTGCTAGGATCCTTCAACACAGGGTCTTCATGTTCCCTTTTAGGAGAAACAACATCATCATACTTGACAGATGTTAGTTTCAGATTTTGTTCAAGTGGTGTAGCTACAGGTTTAGCTCCCCCTAGACCAGTCTCGGCTATTAACTCAAATGCATATTTCCTTTGAGAAAAATGTATACCTTTACTAGATCTGACAACCTCAATTTCTAGGAAGAATTTAAGTTCTCCTAGATCCTTCATCTTGAATTGTTTCTGCAGGTCCCTCCTTGTGCAGTCTATTAGAGTTTACTTGTTTCCAGTGATTAAGAAATCATCTACATAGACTAGTACAATAACTATGTCACCTTCAACTTGTCTAGTGAATAATGAGTAGTCATAGTGGCTCTGAATGAACCCCAGTTGTACCAAAGCTTTTTCATTGCCTAGGAGCTTGTTTGAGGCCATAGAGTGATTTGTGGGGTTTGCAGACTTTACCATGCTCCCTCTGTCTTGCAAAGCCAGCAAGAATAGTCATGTATACCTCCTCCAAGAGATCACCATTGAGGAAAGCATTGTGAACATCTATTTGATGAATGCACCAGCCTTTAAAAGCAGTCAGAGCAATAATGAATCTAATAGTAACCATCTTTGCAACAGGGCTGAAAGTCTCACTGTAGTCCAGGCCTTCTTGTTGTCTATACCCTTTGGCCACTAGCCTTGCCTTAAACCTTTCAACCTAACCTGAAGCCTTGTACTTCACCTTATATACCCACTTGCAGCTAATAGGTTTCTTGTCAGGGGGCAAGTCCACCACAGTCCAAGTATGATTATCCTACAAAGCAGCAATCTCCAGTTCCATAGCCTGAACCCATTGAGGATCAAGAGATGCTTCATAATAGGAGGTAGGTTTAGTAATGGCTGAGTAGGCAGCTAGAGCATGAACATAAGGAGGGACAAATGAGCATAGAACAAATTATCAGAAATAGGATATGAAGATGAGGTGCTATGGTGTGCAGTGATAAAGTCCTGAAGCCACAGGGGAGGGTTAGTTTTTCTAGAGGACTTCTTAGGAAGAAGGACATTTTTCTGAGGAGAAATATGAAGGTCTAAGAAGGGTGAAAGAGGTTCTGTACAAGAGTTATGAGGAGGAGAAGGATAGGAAGATAGGGATAATACAGGAGATAGAGAATGTGGCACAGGAAAAGGATCAACAACTTGTGTAGGTAGAGTAAGAACAGGAAAAACAGGATTAGAAGAGACTTGCAAGTCTTTGAATGGAAAAACATCTTCATTGAACACTACATTTCTATTGACAAACAGAGATTTGGAGTGCAAATAATATAAGAGATAGCCCTTTTGTGATAGAAAGTATCCCATCATGACTGCAGGAATAGCTCTAAGTGCAAATTTGTCTGAGACCTTTGGACAGGCAGTATAGCATAAGCATCCAAAAGTTCTTATATAGGAGAGAGAAGGGGGTGATGAATGTAACAATTCAAAGGGAGATTTATAATGAAGAAGTTTGGAGGGAAGTCTGTTAATAAGGTAGATAGCAGTGGTGACACACTCACCCCAGAATTTCAAAAGGATGCTGGCTTGAAATCTGATAGCTCTAGCCATATCTAGGATAGTTCTATGATTTTTTCAACAACACCATTTTGTTGAGGAGCATAGACACGTGTACTTTGATGAAGGATACCAAGAGTAGATAGTAGATATTAGAAATCATGACTAAGAAAGTCACTACCATTATCAGTCCTAAAAGTTTTAATAGTAGTAGAGAAGAGGTTGTGAACCTGTACAAAAAACTTTCTCAGTACCACTATAGTATCAGCTTAGAGGTAATGAGAAATAACCAAGTAAATCTAGAAAAATCATCTACTATAGTAGCAAAGTAATTCATTCCAGAATGAGTTGGTACTCTGTAAGGACCCCATATATCACAATGAACAAGTTCAAACACAAATTTAGAAACATGAGAGCTAGTTGGAAAAGAAAGCTTAGTTTGTTTAGCTAAGGGGCAAACAGTACAAGGTAAATGCACAGTGATATGTACAATATCAAGACTAGTGGACTTCTATATTATGTCTATAGGAGCATGACCTAATCTTCTATGCCTCAAGGAAATAGAATCAGATTGACTTGATGGAGCAGAGGAAATATTTGTTAAATATGCTGAAGGAGGAACAACTAGACTTAGTTAATAAGATCTTCCTTGAGGATGTAGAGATCTTGATCTTCTCTACCAATCCCCCTGACCACTCCATTGGAGAGATCCTGAAAAATACAAAAATCAGGAAAGAAAGCTGCCATACACTGAAGTTCTTTGGTAAGTTGTGACACAGACAGTAAGTTACACTTGAAATCTAGTACAAATAGCACATTACTAATACTTTGGCTACCAAGTACTTTTTTTCTCCTAGTATGTGAAACTGATGCTACATTATCAGTAGAAAGATGAACTTATCTCCTCTCAAAGCTAGGCACGGGCTAAATTATATCAAGTACATCAAGACTAGCTGTCATATGATCTGTGGCTCCAGTATCAACTATCCAATCCATAGGCACATATTTGGAGACTAAGGAAGACAAGTTACTACCTGCAGTAGATTCTTTAGCTAAGTGCTCTCCTGCATTTTCACTTCCATTTGCCAACATTTGTATGATCTGTTGATTGATTTTGTGTGAAGAAAGCTGCTAAAGCTGGAGAATTTAGTCTGGGAGTAGCAGGTTGAGAGGTTTCAGCTTGATTAGCATAGGAGTTGGTGGTACCACCTTTCTTCTTTGATCTCTAGCCGATAGGATAGCCTTTAATTTTGAAGCATTGTTCCTTGGTGTGTCCCCTGTATCCACACACTTCACATAAGACTACAACCTTCTGAGGCTTTTGTGACTGTGGCTTGTATTGAGAGTCATAATTTCCTTTATTTGGTTGGTCATCACCACCTCCTTGTTGGTGTCCAGAATTATCACTCCTATGAGTGTAAATTTTCTGACTGAATAGAGTTGTAGTTTCAATAGCCTTACGAAGAGAAGCATCCGAACTTGTATGAATCAGATTTCTCTAACTTTCATGATCTAAGATGAGTGAGAAGGCTTTGTTTAGATTAGGAGTAGGAATCTGAAGCATAATTTGTCCTCTAGCAGCTGAGTAGGACTCATTCAATCCCATTAGAAACTGAAGTAGTCTTTGATACTCACAATGTTCTTTGAATTTCCTAAACTCATCACAAGAACATGATGGAGTCGAACTCATTCCATAGACTCTTAAGTGTAGTGTAGTAATCAGTCATTGACAGAGTTCCCTGGCTTAGGCTGTGAATCTCCTTATGAAGATGAAACACATGTGCACCATTAATCTTGTCAAACTTCTCCTTTAAATCACACCACACTTTGTGAGTATCATCATTATACACTACACTGTTGAGCAGATCTGACCTCACAGCATTCATAATCCATGATAAAACAACAGCGTTGCATTTTTCCAAATATTAAAATACTCAGGGCCAAATTTTGATTTAGGAAACCTACCATCAACAAACCTTAGTTTACTCTTATCTAATAGTCCAATACGCATGGATCTACTCCAGATTGCGTAGTTCTCTGATCCGGTGAGTTGCAAAGAGATTAGAGTGCTTCCTAGAGTATTATTAGGTTGAAGGTAAAGCGGATGATTGTGATATATCATCGGAGCATTGAAATGTACTGCTTCAGCGGTGGTCTTTGTATTTAGGTTGCTGGTTTCCATAGATCCAGCTTCAAACTCAGCTGTAATAGTAGCCATTGTTTCAAAGCTTTGAGACGTGCTTTTCTTCTTAGTTGCTGACTAACGATTCTACTCCTTCTTGGCTTTGAATCTCAGAAATCGAGTGTACTACACTGTAGGACACAATGTTGGCTCTGATACCATATTAAAACTTCATTGACGGAGGTTGAAAGTAAGCAGACATTGAAGAGGAGAGGAGAGAAGAGAAGAGAAGAGAAGAGAGGAAAGTGAGAGAGAGAAGAGAGAAGAAAAATCAGTTCTATATACTTTTCTTATTTCTTGATACATGTATATTATGTGTACATTTGGAGTATTATGTATAAGTACTCCACTAACTACTTCTAACTATTTTCTAACAATTTCCTAACAAACTTAGCCATGTTAGCTTGACCAACTAACTTCTTAGTCAACATTTGACCTAACTAATTAATTAAGTCAAACTTTATACTTGATTATTGAAATGAAACCGTTAGCTTATAGTAGATAATTCATTCAAGAAATTTATTTCAGAATTTGACGACTAAGTTGATTAAAAGTTGACTTTGATTTTGAAATTTTCTAAGATCATGAAAATGTATGATCGTCTAACCTAATTTGACGGATTAATTGCATGGATTAATTCTATTGTTTTATGTATTATCGGTTCAGTTTATTGATTTTTGGTTTTTAAATACGCTAAATCAATAACCAACCCAAAAAGATAGTTTTATCGGTTTTTGATTTACCCATTCTTGTTCTTTAATGGGCCGATTTTTGGTTTAACTAATAAAAAAATGCTCATAAAATAATTATATGACTTCTCCAATAATTAGGTGCGACAAGACAGTAATGTAACTTTATAGAATGTTCATAAAATAGAAATAGTAGTAACTAACATGAAAAGAACTATACTAGTACAACACAAATAAATAAACTAAGACAATAATTTGAATTGGAGGTTAAAGGGCAAAGGTATTAACTAATAAGGTACTGATATTAATATTTAATATTTGTGTAGGAGCAAAATAGTAAATTACTACTTTCTTAATGAGTTATCGATTTACCAAATAACTCAATATTAAAAAATAAATATTGAACCAATAATCCAATATATTTTTTTTTATAAAACTATTAAAAATCTGTTAACCCAATAACTTCGTAACAATAATCTAATAAAAAAACTTGATTCTATTTATTCACACTCATGCCACCCATACAATGGAACTATTTAATAAGATACCATGTCTAGCTCAAGCTTATGCATAAATTTTTTTTAGAAGATAAGTCAAAACCAATTACCTTTCCTAATACAGTATAAGAAAATAAACTATGATGTACTTGAGATTTTGTCTTAAATGAATGAAGAATCTTTCGTCCTTGAAAAATGGAATTGAAGTTTAGTTAGCGAGTCTCACCATAAGTTCGACTTAAGAAAAAGCAATGAATAAGTCAAAAGAAAAGTACATATTCACCCGTTTCAATTATGTCAAGGTATTTGATTAAGTATAAATTTTTTTTTAAAAAAAAAGTTATGAAACTTATACTATTTAATAAGTTATGAATATTTATATATTATAAATTATATCTTTAAAATAAAATAAAATATTTAAAATTAAATTATTATATCACCTTTTGTGACGGAGTTAAAATTTTCATTAAAAGAGTTTAAAATATGAATAAGTAAACACACAAAGAAGCAGAAGTAAATCTGACATTAATTATATATACATAAATAAATAATGTTAATCATATATAAATAATGTAATTTTCTGTCAAACTGAGATTAGATACACCCCCTTGACCTTATCTGAAAGGTCAATGCTAGGAGAAAAATTTTAATAATTTAATTGATTGATTACATGAATTTTCTCATTATTGATTAAAATTCGATTCTTCAGCTTGCAAGCATCTCTTCATTATCACTATCCCTAATTTCAATGGAAGAACCGGTTGTAGTAAAAACCAAGCAATATCTTCAATATACAATTTAATTTTTATGATAAAAATAAATGTAAGAAGAACGGCATCCAGAAAGTGATTTCTTTAATGCAACTTTACTTTTAAATCCTCCTCATATTATAATAAAAATGGCAGCCCTTATAGCTTACTTCAGCAATACTAACATATTACTACGTAGAACTATTTATTTTCCTTTCATTTAATTAAAAAATTTCTCGATTATTGAGTTCAAATAATTAACAAACTCCTCAGACATTACTCACCTTATTTTAAGAATTTCTTTGGCATCTTCACCAATATTTTTCTCTGAAAAAACGTATGCTAAAGGAATTTTTCGAATTTGTCTTTGCTAGGCATATCATTGTTTAATTTTAATTTTAATTTTTAAAAGGCAGTGTTTATCCAATAAACATACTTTGTTTTGTAGCGCACTGTCTCCTCTCAGAATCGCATAAAAGAATTTTTAGGTTATGAATTTTGAATCATAATTGTTTTTATTTGTTGGGTCATTCTAATTAAACTATTTACATATATTTTATGATTTTTTATTATTAAATAAATAATTTGAATCAAAAGTACTAGATTTTGTCAATCCATAATTCTAACGTTGGCACTTGGCTCCACTAATTAAGGGTATTCGAACCAAATCAAAAATTAAATTAAACAAAAAAATATATTATTTCTTAGGTTTGATTTTTTTTATATAAAAACCGACAAAATTTGACTTAATTTAGATTTTAAATAAAAATAATCCAAAAAATAAAAATATAAATATTATTTAAATTTTTAATTTTGCACATATTTAAAAAAATTGTAATATGTATTGTTTAATTTTTTTTTTTGAGCCTAAGCTTACAAAATATGCAACGATTAAATATTCAACTATCGCATCTAGTAAGTGAGAGCGTATATTTGTTTGTTCCTATTATTATCGGCAATGAATTGCTTACTCATTTGTTCAATACTTCAAGTGCAAACGTCTAATAAGTAAAGACATATATTAAGAATGATTCACACAAAAATTTAGGAAAAGAACACTTATACGAGAAAATATTTATTTTTAAATGCCTCATTATTTTCGTATCTCTTTTTTATTTTAAAATGACGTAAATTTATTTTAGAATTTGCGCACTGACCTCATGCTGACGTTATCGCCCATCCTATATGATACTGATAGGGTATCAATATACCGACGGAATATCATAAAGAATTAAGCTCAATCATATATGATACCGATATGGTATTAATATACTGACGGAATATTACAAAGAATATATTTTCTACTAATTTAGAGTTTAATAAATAAGATTGTAACTTTCATGATTTTCTCTTGATTGTTTTATTTTTATTTCTTAAAAAAAAGGTCAATCCTATATTATACCAATAGGGTATCAATATACTGATGGAGTATCACAGATAATTAAACTCAGTCCTATATAATATCGATATGGTATTAATATACAGATGAAGTATCACAGAGGATTAATAGCAATGATGTTGATGTCATGCGCGAATAAGAAATGAAAAAATGGAGTAAGAGGGTAAATAGTTTGAGTCATGATCTATTAAGAATAAAATAGTTTGAGTTGGATCTAATTTAAATAATAATTTCACAATTGAATGTATTTTTCCTTTTTTATGATTTCATTTGGTTATGCTATTTAGCGCCTAAAAGAAATAATAAATGTTTGTATGATTTGTGAGTTCTTTTATTTGATAAGTCCTTTTTTTATTGATCTCTAACTTATTGAAATGAGATCACTCAATAAATAATTTTTTCGCAAGAAATTGCACCATTATTCAATAAGTCAATCAATTTTATTTTAAAAAATTGATAAAAACCACTAAAAATTTTTTAAAAAAATCGACTCGCATTGACTTAATAAAACTCGACTTTCAAAAGTACTTGATTTAATCTCTATATTTGAAAAACTAACTTAATTGATTTGATCATCTTTTCAGTAAAATCGACTCAGACTCAGCCATGAACACCCAATATAGAAGTGGATCCACGGGAGTTACATGATTCACGGGAATTAGTAGTATATATATGTGTGTGTGTGTGTTTTAAAAGATCTATTACATATTTATAATATTTGACTATGAATTTTCAAGAGTAACTTAAGATAGTTAATTTCGGATAGAAATTCATAAATTTTAAATTCTAAATTAATCTTTAATAAAATAAAAAGAAAAGACTCAAATATGTCATCGAATTTTGAGAAAAGATTCATTTATGTCATCTGTTAAAAGTTTGGCTCATTTATGTCATTGCCGTTTGAGAAAAGGCTCATCTATGTCATTATTTTTTAACTTTGATTTTGCAAAATCAGCCAAACAACATTTAACATTTTTCTATTGGAGTTTTCAATCAAATATATTCTTTTTGCTTCTTCTTCTTCAAAAACACATGAAGAACACTAAGAACTCCAAATTTTCAACTTCTTCAATTTTTCACAAAATCACATCAAATTTCAATAGTAGTATCCCTCCGAGCTAAATATCAAAATTCAATATCTTTTAAGCTATAATTCAACCTAACCCAACAAAACACACATACAATTTTTTCAAAAATTTAAAACTTTAACCTCCTATGGTAGAATTTTCCCC
Source organism: Solanum dulcamara (assembly GCF_947179165.1). Classification (NCBI taxonomy): domain Eukaryota; kingdom Viridiplantae; phylum Streptophyta; class Magnoliopsida; order Solanales; family Solanaceae; genus Solanum; species Solanum dulcamara. The sequence continues at coordinate 65,502,276 of NC_077241.1, read as the reverse complement.
ATAACTCCAAATCACTTGAAATTTTGAACATAGACATAGTGAACTTTAACATAGTGTTTTTTGAGTTTATGTTCAAAATTTCAAGTAATTTGGAGCAATTCCACCATTGAAGGAGGTTAAAGCTTTAAAACTTTGAAGAAATTTTAAGTGTGTTTTATTGGGTTAGGTTGAATTCGAGTTCAAAAGATATTGGATTTTGATATCTAGTTCGGAGGGATGTTGCCATTGAAATTTGAGGTGATTTCGTGAAAAATTTGAAGAAGTTGAAAATTTGGAGTTCTTGGTATTCTTCATTTGTTCTTCGTGTTCTTGAAGAAAAAGTAGCAAAAAAAATATATTTGATTCAAAACTCCAATAGAAAAGTGTTAAAAGTTGTTTGGTGATTTTGCAAAATGGGAGTTAAAAAATAATGGCATGGATGAGCCTTTTCTCAAAGGTCAATGACATAAATGAGCCAAACTTTTAACGGATAGCATAAACGAACTTTTTCTCAAAATTCGATCACATATTTGAGCTTTTTCCCTAAAATAAATAAACTTATCAAATATACCCGATCTACCAACTCCAACAGTCTTCTCTGTATTTAGACATCTTCCAATGAGTGAATTTATCGCTAACCATTTGTTTCATAAAATACAGACATTAATACAATCATACTACTTACAATATTTTAACGAATTTATTACTTTTTTTGTCTTAATTTATATAACATATTTTTTTTAATCAGTTTTAAAAGAATGACATATTTCTATATTTAATTATAATTTAATTTTAAAATATAAATTTTATTCTTAATGAAATAATTTATAGTCATACAAACATTTATGACTTATTTTAAATCACAAATTTTAAAAGTCTTTCTTTTTTAAACTCTATATCTAATTAAACTATGTTACATAAATTGATACGGAATTAATTTAATGTAAGAGATAAATAAATGAATGCAAGTGCTCATTATTAGCTAATTTTTTAAACTTAAACACACATGAATATGGTTCGTCAAAACAAGATTATAAACATGAGATACGTACAAAAGGAGTATATAATTAGGTAGGACATTAGCTAGGAATAATAAGTGTACCCTCTGTCACAAGCATGCTGAAAATTATGAAAATATTATCGAAACCACATTATTATTAATTATTGCGGGTCACTCTATAACTAAGATTGGCAATTTAGGGTGGGTTCGGTACGAAGAAACATATTTTTCTTGTAAAATGTTTGCTTAAAAATATTTTTTAGAAAATAAGCTAATTAATTATTTTTTATGTTTGATAGGTAAGCAAAAAATATTATTCTAAAAAATATTTATATATAATTAAATATATACTACGAGAGGTGGGGGTGAGGAGGCAGGGATGGTGGGAAGAGAGGTGAAGATCGATGAGGTATGTTAGATGATGGAGAGGACACAATTAATGTGGAATGTTACTAGTAGTTTAGTAGAACTTGTTTTCCCTACTTTTATTAGAGAAGTTCTTTTTTCTCATATTTAAGAAAAAAAAATTCGAGCTAGAGAAAATATTTTTCAAAATACTTGGTCAAGTCCCCCAGGCTAGATGTATATTCACCGCAACAAAAAGAGTTATTTAGTGGTAATAAATTTTCTTTTCAAAAATATTTTGAGATAATGCTAGACCCTTTAAAGACATTTATAGAGAATGTTGGTAAGAAATAGTTATATTTATTATTGCTGCTAAATAATTGTTTTGTTGTAGTGATTCTAGATATGATCACTAGATCAAAAATGATCCTTAGCGGCAATTAATTAACAAACATAGTTTAATTGCCGCTAAATATATTCTTTTAGTGGTAATTAGTATTGTTTGTAAATATTCCTAAAGCCCGACATGAATCTAATAACAATTATAACTAATGTGGGTAAATGATTTAACATGTGCATATTTATTATCGGTCAAAATTATTTTTTTAATGGTGAATAATCTACCTCGGGAATGTAAAATCAATCCAAAAAAGAAAGGAAAAAAGGAACACTTTCACTGGTGTTGCAATCTGGCATGTCCATACGTGTTTTTTCTGTTGCATGTGTATCATATCTCACTCCATCCCAAAAAAGATTTGTCGGTTTTTTCCCAATATTTTATGAAATTTCAACTAATTATTTTATGGAATCTATATTCTATTGGTATCATCGTTCAAATGATCAAGGCTAGTACATGAATCATGAAGTGTTAACTAAATTAATTGCTGACAAGAAAATAATCAAATTGCATGCCAAAATAAATAAATAGATAATAACGCTAGATTATAAAGTAAGCGATTTGAAGAATCATATATTATATGAACGAACAAAAGCCAAATAAATAAATTTAGAGAGTGTACATAAGCGCGGCACGTAGCTAATAGAGAGTTCTCATTTTGCTTCATTTTGCCCTTTTGTATTTGTAAAAAAGTCGTCTCATTTTTTAATTTTCACATTATAAAAAAAAAGATAGCAGGAAATAAGAATATAACTAAGGGTGTGTTTGATATGAAGGAATAATGAGATATTGATCAAGAACAATGAAGTATTAACTAGACAAAGAGAGAAAAAGAAGAAGAAAAAGAAGAGAGGTAATTGAGAGAGAAGAGAGTAGTATTCAGATTATGATTCAATCAATGTACTCAATAATAGCTAGTTAGTTACATTTATAAAGTAGAATATACTCTTCATAACTATCTAACTAACTAACTAACTACTTGAACTAATATGTAACTAAGTAGAGGCTCCTTGATCCTCAACACTCCCCCTCAATCTTGGTACTACAAACAGATTAGCCAGTCCAAGTTTGGAGATCAAGTAGACATGTTGAACCTTATTTAGACTCTTAGTTAGAACATCAGATCAGCAGGTTGATTATCTGTGAAAATGTACTGTGGCTTTATGAGTCCTTGTTGAATCTTCTTCATGATGAAGTGACAGTTTATTTTTATGTGTTTAGTCCTTTCATGATACACTGGATTAGCAGACATTTGAATAGCTGCTTTATTGTTACTAAATATTGAAACTAGTAGTTGGATTTGAACTCCTAGATCCTTGATTAAGCCCACAATTCAAGTTAACTCAGCTATTGTAGAAGTTAAGCTTCTATATTCTGATTTAGCTGAGCTCCTAGATACAGTAGATTACTTTTTTTTTTATTTCCATGAGATTAGTGAGTCTCCAAGTTTGATAGCAAATCGTGTAACTGTCTTCCTAGAGAAAACACAGGCAGCCCAGTCTGCATCACAGTGAGCTGTGAGAACCTCCTTCTTTTTGCTAGATTGTAACAGACCTTATCTTGATTTAGATAGTAACAGACGTTATCCTGATTTAATTTTTCTTTTACATACTTTACTATTCTAAGTGTTGCTTTCATATGAGATTGTTTTGGTTTTGTAAGAATTGACCGAGTGTCTGTACACTGTAAGCTATATCAGGTTTAGTAATTGTTAGGTATAGGAGTTTTGCTATAAGTCTTTGATAAACACCTTGATCATCTAGCACTTCATCACTGGTGTTTATAATTTCTTTGAGATGTTGATCATACTCAACAGTAGTTAAATTTGTAGTAGTGTCCATAGGAGTAGGTGTTGGTTCTGCTGCACTCAATCCAATTTCTTATATTAATTTTAGAGCATACTTTCTTTGGTGCATGACAATGTCCTGTTGAGATCTTGCAAATTCAATACCCAAGAAATACCTTAATTCTCCAAGATCTTTTATCTTAAAGGCCTTATGCAGTGCTGTCTTAGTTGCTAGAATCTGATCTAAGCTGTCTCCAGTGACTGATATGTCACACCTACATATACTAGTACAATGACCATGCCTTCATTTATTTTTTTGATGTATAATGAGTAATCAAATTGACTTTTTCTGAAACCACAACTGATTAGAGCTTTGGACAACTTTGCATTCAATTACCTTGGTGCTTGTTTCAAACCATACAAGAATTTTGAGACCTTTATGCCACAATTCTATGCCTTCTTGATCAACAACAACTAGACAACAGCTCTTAATCAAAAAATCAAATGCATTATTCCTATATCCAGAAAGTCTGTGATACCTAAGCAGATATTAAAGATCAGCTCTTTCTTTACCAATCTCCTTCACCCTTCCATTGTAAAGATCCTGAAAAATATAAAAGTCAAGAAAAAAAGAAGTTGGACATTGAAGTTGCTTAGTAGTTTTAGATAATGACTAGAGATTATATTTGAATTATGGGAGGTAAAACACATCACGTACAGTGTTGTGAACATATATATTACTAGAACCTCTGTGTAATCTCTGTGTGTAACATGTGACACATTCCCATTGGGCAATGTCACCTTCTTAGAGTATGCAGCCTCAGATATAGATTCTTTGTTTAGAAGTTCTATGTTTGAGGCCATATGTTTAGTAGCTTCTGTGTCAATTATCCATTTCGAATTTTACACTCAGGGCCCTACGCATACCTGTCATGTTGGCTAAGGGAACAGGTTAAGTTTGTTGATTTAATAGCCTATAAATCTCTTCATATTGCTTAGGTGTGAACCTATGAGGCATAAAAATTAGATCAGTTTGCACAGTAGGAGTCTAGCCTACAGATTGTGTTGACATACCCTCCATCACCTAAGGATTCTGCCTTGATTCCTAAGATGCAACACTGTGTGCACTAGCACCAGTCCTGCTTTACTTGTACCTATTGTCATAGGGCCTGTTCTCAGCACCACTCTTTAACTCTCCATGCCTAGGATGCCCTAGTGGATAGCCAACTTACCTATAACAATCCACCTTAAAATGCCCTTTCAGCTAGCAGTGATCACATGTGGCATTAGAATTATAAGTTCATGTATATGGCCTCTTGCCTATTTGATAACCATTTTGATATCCTTGATTGGGAACCTTCGAATACATAGCCTGATAGCCACATTAGTAATCCCAGGTAAAACACCTAACAAACTTGATGCAGTCATTGTTTGAGCTACACTTTTCTGATTTTCATCACTTATTATCATAAAGTAAGCCACATTTATAGATGGTAGAGGAACTATCAACAAGATTTGGCTTCTTTCTTGTGAATATGTATCATTCAACTCCATAAGAAACTGATAGCGTTTCTGTCTCTGTAAGTACACCACAAAATCTTTGGATCTGTCATAATTGCAGGTAGGAAATGGGACCATGGATTCAAACCCATCCCATAAATCCTTCAACTTGGTGAAATAAACTGATACTGATTAAACCCCTTGTGACACAAATGATATTTTTTGATGCAGAAAATGCTCTAGACCTATCTATCTTATCAAATCTTTCTTTCAAATCTTGCCAAATACTCTGAGCGGTTGAGCCATACACCACACCACCTAGTAAACTACTGGAAACACAGTTCATAAGCCAAGATAAGACTATGGCATTAACTCTTTCCCACTGATTCCACAACTCAACAAGAAAAACTTCTTTCTTCCAAGAATCATCAACAAAATCAAATTTATTTCTTTCTAATAATGCAATCCTAATAGACTTACTTTATACCACATAATTCTCACTTCCTTTTAACTGAAATGAGATGATTGTCATACCTAAAATATTAGAATATGACAAATACAGAGGATGGTTGTAATCTAGTAATGTTTGTAAGCCTTGAAACACTGATGGAACTCTAGTTGTAGCTGAGTTTGAAGGTGCATCAATGGTTCCATTTTCATCAACCATTTGATCTTCAGAATCTGACTGAACTTCAGATTTTTTTTAACAAAATTTTGAGGAACTGATTTGTACTTCACAAACCAAGAATTACAGAATTGTTGTAAGTCTAAACTATGTTCAGCATAGCTCCATACCATGATGAGATATTGATCAAGAACAATGAAGTATTAACTAGAAAATGAGAGAAAAAGAAGAAGGGAAAGAAGAGAGATAATTGAGAGAGAAGAGAGTAGTATTCAGATTATGATTCAATCAATGTACTCAATGATAGCTAGCTAGTTATATTTATAGAGTAGAATATACTCTATATAACTACCTAACTAACTAACTAACTTCTCAACTAACTACTTGAACTAATATGTAACTAACTAGAGGCTCTTTGATCCTCAATTTAATGACCTTGAGGATCATTTTTAGAATTTTTTACAAAATTACTGTTTTGTCCCTATCAGTAGTGCCCCAAGTGTTATTTGATCAATTTGTATAGTTGAATGTGTTAAAATCTTAATGATTTATGAATTACGCAAGTTTATGAGTTTTAAGGAGTTAAGTTGTTAAAAAGTGATTTTTAGTACCAATCAAAGCTACGAGTGTAGAATTCAAATTTTGAAAGTTTCATTGAGTTTGGAATGTCAAGTTTAATTGGGGGGTTTTGAGCATACATGAATGTTTACCATGGTAAAACCACCTGATTTAAAATCATACTTTTCAACTTAAGACCTCAAATTCACGTATCAACCCTAAATATGATTCCGACAACTCCTCTAGACTAATTTCTACTTTCCAAAGTTGATGAAACTGATGGAATTCCGTTTTGAGACCCGTAGCTATGATTGGTACTAAAAGCCACTTTTTAGCAACTTAACTCCTTAAAACTCACAAGCTTGCCCAATTCACAAATTATTAGAATTTTTAATACATTCAATTACACAAACTGATCAAATAATACTTGGGGGCACTAACGATAGGAGAAAAATAGTAATTTTATGAAAATATCTGAAAATGAACCTCAAGGTCATTACAACATCCAACACTAAAAATGATGTTCATCTTTGAACATAGGATAAAGGAAAGTACCTGGAGTCTTAAAAAGCTGAGGGTACCGGACCCGCATATCAGACTCTAACTCCCAAGTCACCTCCTTAACAGGCCGATGCCGCCACTACTCTTTGATCGAAGTGATCTCCTTGGTCTTGAGTCTACAAAGCTGCATATCTAGCATAACTACCTGCTACTCCTCGTAAGTCAAATTTGAACCCAACTCCACCGCATCATAAGAAATCAAATAGGACTTATCTGATATATACTTGCGAAGCATAGAGACACGAAACACTGGATGGACAACTGACAGTCTAAGGGGTAAGGCCAACTCATAAGTCACCCCACATACTCTCCTCAAAGTCTTGAATGGGTCAACAAACCTTAGGCTAAGCTTTCCCTTTTTCCCGAACCTTATTATACCCTTTATGGGCAATATTTTAAGCCCCACACAATCACCCACCATGAACTCTAAAAGGACGAACCCTCTTGTCAGCACAGGTCTTCTGACAACTTTGGGCTGTCAATAGTCAACTTTGAATCGAGCATACCCACTCCAAAACATCTCTAAGTAAGTCAGTATCCAATGCATCAGTTGCAACTGAATCAAACCATCCAATGAGAAATCGACACCTACGACTATACAATGCCTCAAATGGTGTCATCTGAATGTTGGTGTCACAATCCGAGCCTAGATCCTAGATGTGACATAGCGAATAAGACACTCGGAGGTGCTTGACCCAAGCCTCTTATCATTCGTTAAGTATTTCATTGGTAATGGCATACAATAACAAGCGAAAAGTAAATAAATAAAAAAGAAACCGGACTAAGAAAAATATCATGGAACAATAGTCATTAGCAACTTCAAAACATTTTCCATTTATTTCCCAACATACCTCTACTAATAGACTTGGCGGGGGTTAAGACATGTCTCTAGCTCACCTTCAAAAATAAGTGTCAAGAAATGTCTTTATAAAAGTTTTAATGTTTTACAAAATATGAGCTTAGAAAATAAAAGAGGTTATTCTCGGAATATGGTAACTCACCACAAGTAACCTTCAACTAACCCGAGCTAGCCGCGTGGAAGGGGTCGAGGAGAGACGTCGGTCCTTACATAGTGATATCATGTAGGCAAAAATATGCGTTAGTACTTTGAATGTACTAAGTACGTGAGTATACTACAAAATAAAAAACATACGAGGAACATGAATAAGCAATGTGCATAATGAATGCATGCATTGAACATCATCATAAGAAACCTTAAAATATTTATTTTATGGGAAAGTGACCTTAACCGACATTTAAAACCATGGGAGCTATTATATGTAATCCAACATAACTCCCTACATTATCACGGAGAGATTACTTACCGGGTAGAACTCCATCAATTTTAACATTCTTTAAATTTAACTTTATTGGCTAATTGTGGATCCACTAGCCTAAATAGCCTACAAGGGCTCCTATGTTGGCGCATAGTTAATGCAACATGCGACTTTACTTAAGGACCCCTTAGGTTGAGTCCTCATCTACATGCTACACTCGGTTCTAGGTCAATCCCACAGAATAATATTTAAATATCATAATAACATAGGCATTGTATAACTTTAGACATCAAATTATCATCGGTGGAATAGCTCATTAAAACATTTTATTTGATTCAAATATGTGAGAATTATCCTTTTATATTAAATCTATTCTTTGGCTAAAAGCCATTTCATCATCATTCAATCATTTCACAAGACTCCCTTAAACATAGACATTTGCTTCAAAACTTTCATTTGGAGTCAGAACATTCGATTCAACTTCATTTCAATATAAGAAGACTAGGTGGGTTTATTTCATATAACTTTTAAATATACCATAATATATGCATTTGGAATCATCATGTAAAATCCCATAAGAATTCCCTATTTAGAATTTGAAATATCAAGTTGAGAAAATATTTGGGCTCCATGGGTGAAACAATCCATGGATGAAAATCCACATACCTTAGAGTGAAACTTTAAGAAAACTTGATTCTTGGTCTTCAATGAGGATCCTTGAATCATTTGAGTTTGATAGAAAAATTGGAGGGGATGATTTGAGAGAGAAAAGGATGAAGTTTAGTGTTTTGGGGAGGTGAAAGACAGAAAATGAATGACGTAAAATGTGTCCAAGTTTGTATATATGTTATTAGGTAATTTTCCCAAGATGCCTCTACCAAAATCTGGAAACTGGCCAAGTCTGCGTCAGGTCTGCGATGCGAACTTTTCGCCCACCTTTCTGGATAAAAATAATTGGAAAACTGGCCAAGTCTGCGTTAGATCTGCGACGTGAACTTGTCGTGGACCTCTCTGTTCAGCTAGGCATAACTTTTTACGCCTAACTCCAAAAATTACAATCTTAGTGAGTTGGAAATAAGACTCAAAGACCTTTAATCTGATAAGTCATGAGCCACCCAATTTATTATATTTTAGGAGATATGGTCGTTTGAAATTGACCCTTCTATGGTCTCATACAAAAACTTAGTCGATAGAAATTCTTTAGGCTTGACTTGGTTTTAGATATACCTTATGACCCTAAACTACATCTAATACTCTTCAAATACTTAAAAATTGACCCTAACTCATATATACAATTATAAGTCGATAAGTTCGACCCTATACTCCTAAAAAGAGTGATTCAAATCTTGACATAGAAATTTTTGAGATGTTACAGCTGGAATGATAACTGTTATTACAGGAAAAATCCGCTAAGTGTTGGTCCAATTGGGACTCTGAGGAGAGTAAGTGGAGTGGCTTATAAGTTGGCCTTACCCCCTAGACTGTCATCTATTCATCTGGTGTTTCATTTCTCTATGCTTCATAAGTATATACCAGATGAGTCCAATGTGATTTCTTATGATGCGGTGAAGTTGGGTTCGAATTTGATTTATGAGGAGGAGCAGATAGTTATCCTAGATAGGCAGCTTCATAGACTCAAGACCAAAGAGATCGCTTCGATCAAAGAGTAGTGGCGGCATCAGCCTATTAAGTAGGCGACTTGGGAGTTAGAGTCTGATATGCAGGTCCAGTACCCTCAGCTTTTTGAGACTCCAGGTACTTTCCTTTATCTTATGTTTAAGGACGGACATCCTTTTTAGTGGTGGATCTTGTAATGACATTGAGTCATCGAAATTATATTTGGGGTTGATACGTTAATTTGAGGTCTTAAGTTGAAAAGTGTGATTTTAAATGAGTTGGTTTGACCTTGGTCAATATTTTGAGATCCGAGCGTCAGATGAAAATTTTGTCAGTTTCTTGCGTCTGGAACGTTGAGTTTGGTCTAGTTGAACATTGACTTAGAGCCCCGAAATCTTAATCTTCGCTTTGAGTTTTTAGGCCAAAGATTGAGTTTTAGGCTAATAAGAAGTCTGGGAGGGTATTTTGGTCAAAACAACTTCTTTTTTTGGAAAATTAAGATTTCATTGAACTTGAAAAGTCGAATTTAATGTAGTAACTTATCCAATTTATTTTTATCGGACCCCAAATAATTTTTGAGGGTCTAACCGAGTGCACTTTTAGACTTACACATTAAGTTAGGTGTTGGTATATGTGCCATCATGGCCTTAGTTTTCAGGTCATGACACTCAACAAGGAAAATATTTTTAGTGTATGATTGATGAATGAAAAATATCTTTTTAATTTTTTTTTTATAAAATTCTACCTCGATCCGACCTTGATCCGACTTCTACTCTCGACACCAATATTTGATTCACGATCTAATTTTTGAACCATTATTTGATCCCAACACTCAATTCAAAACCCGACCTTGACACTCGACCCTACCCAATCTGACCCCGACCCAAAAGCCGACCACGACACTCAATTTGAGATTTGAAATCGACCCCAATCTCGACATCCGACCCTGATGCTCTACCTACACTGATTTGGGATTCGACCCCGACCTCGACCTAAGACTCGATCTCAACTCCAACCATGACACTTGACCCGAGACCCAATCTCCGACTCTGAGTCGAGACCCAATCCTGATCTTGATACTCGACTCGAGACTTAACCTCGACCTCGACCCGAGACCCGACACTTGACTCCGACCTCGACCCCCACCCCAACCCTGACCCCGACACTGATTCGAGACATGGCTCCAACCCCATTATTGATCCGAGACACAATTTCAACACTCGACTCAAGATTTGACCCCACCTCGACCTAAAATCCGACCTCGAACCCGATCCCAAGTCGAGACCCGACCATGATCTCAACACTCGATCCGAGACTCGAGATATGACCTCGATCCAAGACCCGGACCTAACATCGACCTCAGACCTGACCCAGATCCCAATCCGACACTCGACCTCGACCTTGACCCTAATACCAGATTCAATACCCGACCCTAATTTAAGATCTTACCCAGATTCTGATCTTGACACTCGACACAACCTCGACCCCAACTCGAGACTCGATCTCGATGCCGACTTAATTTGAAGAAAGGAAGTTGGGTCTCGAATCGAGGTCGAGAGTTGAGTATCGAATTGAGAATCATGATTCGAATCTAGAATTAGTATTGAAAATCGATTCTTGAGACTTAGTTAGGATGACAATTGAGGTGTAAGGTTCAAGATGATTTTGAAAAATATTTTTCTTACTTTGTAAAGGAAGTCATTTTTCTTGAATTTGAGGAAAATAAGTTGATTTGGAAAGCATTTTTCAAAACATTTAAGCCAACCAAACATGAAAAAATTGAAAAATAATTTCTAAAAAACATTTTGCTTCATATCAAACACACCATAAATAATAATGCAGGATTATTATGCGTTTGCAGGATGATAATGCTAGTAAATTAATTAAGGTCATTGATTGGTTTCTTTAGTTAGAAGTTTTTTCGATATTTAGAAGCAGAATCTTAATAAACTACATAAGCTTTCACTTTATTGGTGCGAGTTGTATTCCCGTAATCTCCTCCCCTATTTTCCTTTTTGTTAAAAAGCTATTTAGAAGCTAAAACTTTCATCTTTTTGTGGCCAGTGGCTTCCCTACTCCCTAAACCTTTATATTGTTTTGGTACACTAAAACACTAAAAAGAAAAATCAAAAACACCATTCATGAGTTTTATTAGTGAAATCTTTGAAGAGAAATAAAAACTATATTTTTAAGTGTATGTTCCAAAATTAACAATTCTTGTCCATGTTTATTGCCTTTATTTACCAAATTATTTAGGAATTCTTCCTCATAACACCATTAAAGATTTAAAGTCTGCATCATGGCTTGCTTCTCTCTAAATGTGTAAAAGAGTGGCCTTTATAATCTCTAGCAAGTATTTGCAATCTTCAATAATAGCTCTAAGAGGATGAAATTGTATATCCCCATCTTTTATAAGCTTGAAAGCGAGAAGACAAACTGATCTTACTTCAAAATCTTTATATCATAGCGAGAAAACAACATATTCAATTTGGATCTTCACACTATTATCAGTACTAGTTTCTAGTAAGGTGCGTTGCACGTTGATCCCAAAATACTTAATACAAACTTTGTATTTGAAATGGTTCATATTATTGGACTTTTTCTGTGCTATAAAAAAATCAAAAAAAGGAGAAGCAAGAACTTGTAAGTTGATTAGAAAATCTTGCAAATTTAATGCTACTTTATTGACATATATAATATTTTAACTTAAAGATAAACACATACTCAAATATATATATATATAAATATATGTATATAATAAAAGTATTTATCTCAAAAAATTAACTATAATATGTAAAAAATAAAAACTAAATTGAAACATATGTTGAATTTCATCATGATCAACGCAGCTGCGGTTAGAAGTCATATGAATCTTGCTTTGACTCAAATTCATGTTGTTTTTTAAAATAAGTTAAAAAAGGAGATGAATGTATAGTAATTATTCCAGAACATAAAAGAAAAATACAACATCGCGTATGAAAAATATTAGTATAGCAATTAAAACCTAAAAATATGGAAGAATAAGTAATGCTTCATTAAGTACCTGAAACATAAGATGATGGAGAAGAAGAAGTGAGTTAAATAAGCAGCGGTTATGAAGATTATATTGTAAACAAAAAAAAACTATAACACATAAGCACAAACAAAAATCTTCAAAATAAACAATGAAAATTGAGATGCTAATGAGGAATCAGTGGAAGGAAAAAAAAGAATCATGAGATATATGTATACTAATATGTGTAGTGACTTTAGTATTCTTTTTTCAGCATTATTATGTATATTACAACTATAAATTTTGAATAATTATGATTGGGACTTTTGGGCTTCTCATCTTAAGTAATAGAACATTTTAGAAATTCTAACTTTTAATTTTGTTTGCTTTTCACTTTTAGTATAAAATATATACCATTTTATTTTTGTATATATGTATTTCACCTATAATTTGATTAAAGTCATATAGTCTAAGGAAAACGTACTTTGCATGTTTATTCTAGGATACTTAGCATATAATTTATTTTGCAAATAACAGATTTTATGTGATCCACATATTTTTGAACTTTTTTTGAGTTGAAAAACAGATTTCGAACATAATCACTAAGGAAATGTATAATGCCATAACTAAAAAATTAAAGTGTAATTGTTGAACTCCAAATTCTGGCATTATTATATTAATATTTAATTAAATTTTAATTAAGTGGAGGAGCGAAACATTAGTCGTTGTTTTCTTTGTAATTGATTTCAATAGCTAATTATAGTTGAATTTTAAATTTAATATTTATATATATTTGATGATTTTTTAAACTACAAATACACCATGTTGCATAAAAACTATTGAAATCACTTCTAGTTATGTCCTTGTCAATACAAATAATCACAACAATAATAATAAGGCAATCACATTTTCTAGCCACAAATTCAAATGAAGACCAAACAATAATTAATTGGTGAAAAACTAAAATTAAGAGAAAAAAAAATCATAAATCTTAGCTAGTACCCGAATTTTTCACAATTTCTTGAAATGGTCTTCTAAAATATCTTTTGTTATCTGTGGGAAAAAAATTCAACCAATGAATAAAGGAAAAATTATCCTTTTAAACATATTCTAATACCATATTTACTTGTATTCCCTATTATACTAAAAAATATCCAAAATCCCTTTTTTTTTCTTTAGCTCTCTCTCCCTCACTGATACATCACTCTTTCTACCTAAATCCTCGCCTAAATTTGCTCCTCTTCATCAGTTTTTGAGATTTTGAATTTCTGAGTACATCTGTTACTCAATTTCAAGATTCTAAGGTATATTTAAGTTTTTCCTTATCTGGAATGTCACTTCATCCTCATTCAATCTGATTTCTCCTAAAATTTGTATCGTTTGATTTCTTTTGTAAATCTTTGAAAAATCTTCTAAAATTGGTATCATTTGCTTTCTTCTGTAAATCTTTATATTTTTTTTAACTCATATCTTCAATGATACATATGCAATCCGTTCATGGTCTCACACAGTTGAATAAAAATTAAGAAATTCTTGTTTCACTTGGTTTTGATTCATCTTGGGAAGATTACGACGAGGTAATATCCAAACATCGTAATGATCCAGCAGTGATGGATAAGCTACATGAGAAATTAAAGTCGAAACCTCCAGTTAAACATGCACCCAAAGAACTAGACAACAAGATTGAAGGGGTTACAACACGCCCTAATCTCCCAAAGGTATAAGTTCAATTAAGTTTTTTTTAATACCGTTTTATGAAGGTTTTTTGATTCTGATATATATTGTTTATGTATCAGATTCTCATGTATCAAGCGTTAACTCTTCTGATACATAGTTTTTTAAAAATGTCATTTTTTTTGGAGATTTACTACTTCTGATACATCGTGTTTAAGTGTCAATTTCTATTGTATCAAGTTTTAGTGATTTTGATACATCTACATTTATGTATCAGATTATAATTTATGAAACCTTACTACTTCTGATACATCTTCTGAATGTATCAGATTCTCATGTATCAAATATTTTAATGCGTCTGATATATCGTATTTATGTATAAAGTTCAAGTTGTATTTAACCATTTTTTATGTTAATGCAGGGAATGAAGTATGTCATCAAGAAGATTATAACCATTTTTTTATAATAGTAAACATTTTAGATGTATCTGCTGTTTTAATGTATCTTATACATTAACTGTAATGTATCAGAATCAGTAAGCAACTGAAATGTAATAATCTTTTCATATATCAATTGAAAAAATTTGTATGTTTTTCTCATTTGTCAAACTCGAATATAAAATCAAAATTTATGTGTCATATTCTAATGTATCAAACTTGACTGCCTAGGGCATCTTGCTTATGTATCACAATAACATTTACCATTTTTTAATGAATCTGATACATATATTTTTGTATCACATATATATAATAATTAAACTTCACATATATGTATCAATACTTATGTATCAACTACACAACTAATGTATCTATACTGATGTATCAGTATATAATTAGAACGTGTTATACCTAACTGATTAATCAACAACCTGCAGGAAATAAACTTCACATATATTTATCAAAACTTATGTATCAACTGTAGAACTGATGTATCATAACTGATGTATCAGTATTTAATTAGCACATGTTCTACCTAACTGATGAATCAACAACCCGCAGGAAATAAATTTCACATATATGTATTAGAACGTATGTATCAACTACAGAACTGATGTATCAATAATTAGCACAGGCTATACCTAACTGATGTATCAAAAAACTGCAGGAAATAAACTTCACGCATATGTATCACAACTGATGTATCAACTACAGATATGATGTATCAGAATTGATGTATCAGTCTCTAATTAGCACAGTTTATACATAACTGATGTATCAAAAACCTGCAGTACATAATTGATGTTCTATTTTTTGGCTTGAAACTTCATGTACATAACTGTTGCCTTTTTTAACCAATTAATTCATTAATTAGATCAGTAATTGATTTAAAGAGTCAATCATACCTTATCTCAATCTATTATCCATAAATAGCTGATGTGCATTAACTATTCTACAGCTAAAGTTGATGTATCAGATACATAACTGATGTAACAGCAAAACTGGAAAAAAAAATTGAAATCGACTTTGGTTTGAATTGATGCTCTATTTTTTCCATTGGAGACAATGCTCTATTTTTTGGCTTGAATCTTTATGAACATAACCGTTGCTTTTTTTTTAACAAATTAATCTTATTAATTAGATCAGTAATTCATTTAAAGAACCAATCATATCTTATATTAAGATACTATCCATAAATAGCTGATATGCATTAACTATTCTACAGTTAAAGATGATGTATCAGATACATAACTAATGTATCAGCAAAACTAAATTTTTTTTTGAAATCGACTTTGGTTTGAATTGATGCTCTGTTTTTTGGCTTGAATCTTCATGTACACAACCGTTGTTTTTTTTAACCAATTAATCCCATTAATTAGATCAGTAATTGATTTAAAGAACCAATCACATCTTATATTAAGATACTATCTATAAATAGATGATCTGCATTAACTATTCTACAGCTAAAGTTGATGTATTAGATACATAACTAATGTATCAGTAAAACTGAAAAAAGGAGAAATCGGATAATTTTGGTATGATGAGGGATGTGTAGTAATTAGACTTTTCCATTATGGGATTTAGGTAAAGTTTACCTCAATAAGACTCAAGCATAAAAAAATGAAATGACGAAATGCAAATGTTAACAGAAAATGCATATGGGATGGAAGTCCACAATGAAATGTGAAAAGTTAGTGATAAATATTATTAAAAGTGGAAGGTAAAAGGAACAATAATTAAAACTCAATCATTAAGAGTTTTTTAATATATAATAATAACTAACGAAATTGATGTAATTTAAATATTAGTATTTAATTAGATATTTAATTAATTTTTGATTTAGTGAAAGGCAAAATGATAATTCAACTTTGGTATATATATATATATATATATATATATATATATAAATAAATGAGCAGGTCGGTGCACTAAGCTCTCACTATGCGCAGTCTATTGTATGCAGCCTTATCTTGCTTTTCTGCCAGAGGCTGTTTCCAAGATTTGAATCCGTGACCTTCTGATCACATGACAACAATTTTATCAGCTACTCCAAAGTTTCTCTTCTATATATATATAGAGAAGAAGATCAGTTTGGGTTATTTAAATATAGAGAATTGTCTGGTTATGGACTTAACATTGATTGAGGGTCACATTAAAATAACAAAATTAAATACTTCTTACTAGGGAGAGCTAATCACATTAAGGCCTCGCATTTATTTTTCATTAAGATTAAAATGTGTGAATTTAAACGCACGTATGAATATTAAGATGTGTATATGAACTGCCTTCAATATGCTATCAACTGTTGTATGTTTTCCCATATATATATAACACTTTGTACAAGGATGTTTTTAGATATAGGGCTCAAACATAAAACATTACTTCTTTCTATGCAAAAAATAAGAAAATCATAAGAGGAGAGGAAACATTATATTATTATTGCCTTAATACACACATTTCTTGACAAAAGGCCCTTTTACTTGGACCAACCTATCTTTGCTGGAAGTTAAATGCTTTGATTGAGTAAGCAAAAATGAAGAGAAAAAGAACTGATATTCCAACAAGAATGACTGCAACATATCCCACAAAATCGTGTTTGTAATCGAAGAAATTCTCTAAGAATTCTTCCACTGTCTCCTTTGTATCCAATCTATCTTGTACATCTCCAAGTTGTGATGCAATTAGTCCGTATAATGTCCACGAAACGGGGCAAATGTAATAGTACCATCTCCACCACACTGGCATCCTCTGTCATAAATCAACAAAAAGAAAACGAAATTGTTATGTTAGTAAAGCCAGTTTGAACATGTGTTGTTGAAGGTAATGCAATTTGAAGAAGAATTAGTACCGTTTTTGGAACGACGAATCCACAGAAAAGGTTCCATATTGTGTAGAATGCAGATGAAACGATTGATGCAATGGTGTGATTAGGAGTAACAGCTACTGTCATCATCCCGTACAACGTGAAGTATAACAAGGTGAAGTACATGAAGAACAGATACCAAAGGAACTTGGTAACTGTCCATTCAAATCCGATCATAGCATAGACTATAACACCATATATAATCGTCTGGAGAAAAAGGTGTGGGAGCTCAATCATAACCTGCATAACAAAATATACAATTCTGGTGATACAATGACTAACTCAACATATATAACAAAACATTTGACTTGAGTTTTATTGGCATACACATTGGAAAATCGAGATAGAGATGAACTTTTAAGGCTATACACCCTTGGAGATCATTTATATCTATTTTGTGAATCATCAAGAGGTAATTTAAATTATTTGTAGGCATAAAAATCTGTACCTGTCCAAAAGCATAAGGCAGAGCTGAATACATTCCAGCTGCTCTTTCCCTGTAGAAGACCGTCCTCTCAATGGCAACGACTGGCTGTACTGAAGTAGCATTTATAATACCAAGAAACAAGATAGCAGCATACATTGAACCTATTGCATTCAAAATATCTTGTTGCCTATTCCTGAAATTGGGTTCAAAACCATTAGACTAGTGACTAAAAACACGTCGAGGAAGATGAAGAAACAGTTCCTGTATGTTTCTATTTACCTTTTGGAGCCAAGACCCCAGAATATCGTTCCAAGCATGAGAGAAACGAAGAATGTAAACATGAGCCTGACTGCTGTGTAAGGAGGATTTCGCCAGTATGACCAGTGCTGTTTCCATAAGCAAGCCATGCATTGGGTGAAGAAAGACTGGGAGTACTTAGTTTGAAAGTAGAGGTCTTTTGAGCCTGAGGCTGGCACACTTAGTTCCTGGATTAAAGCTTTGTTTCTCCTGAATATGTGGTCCACTTCAGAATTTAAGACGAGATATTTGTAATTCTATATGTAGAATGTAATCGCGTTCAACTCAAGATTCATACCTATACAATTCTGAGTTCTTGTACAATTCTGTAAAGTCAATTCCAAGAATTGCTTCTTGTGCTACTGAAGTTATCTCCAACATCCATGTTGCTGGATTGTAACCATCTCTGATTTTTTGAACTCCATCGATTTCCTGAGGCAAATAGAAAGAGAGCCATTAATTAGTGTACTAGGCCAACATAATAGGAATTCCAGTTGCTTTACCTAACAGCTTCCTTACCTCAAAATACTTAATAAGGTGAGAAGAATGGCGTCCTAGTGGGCCGACATATATTTCTTCGCCTCCTCGTTTCAGGAGTAGGAGCTGCAATTCATTAGTAGAATGAGAATCTTTTTCTCTAAAACAAATGATGCTAAGCTGACAGATTAATTGTTTCTCACTTCATCGAAAGCATCAAATATGTCAATGCTAGGCTGATGGATGGTGCATACTACCGTTCGACCTGTATCTACAGTGTTTCTAACTGTTCTCATCACTATTGCAGCTGCTCTAGCATCTAATCCAGAGGTTGGCTCATCCATGAATATTATAGATGGGTTGGCAACAAGTTCAACTGCAACTGTAAGTCGTTTTCGTTGTTCAGTTGAAAGACCATTTACTCCAGGCAATCCAACAAGTGCTTCTCTTAGAGGGGTTAGCTCTACAAGTTCCATGACCTCCTCAATGAAACTCTGCAATGATACATTTTATTATAACATCCAGTTTCAAGTTCTATTAGCAATCCTAGTAGCCAAATTCAGACTCATTTACCTTTCGAGTTTCAGTGTCAACTTCACGAGGCAGTCGAAGCCAAGCAGAATAATGCAATGATTCGTATACTGTAACATGAGGTGAATGAATGTCAGTTTGCTCACAGTATCCTGCTATCCGAGCAAACGTTTCTTGCTGCTTTGGGTATCCCGATATACTAATGGTTCCATCAATGTATCCACCGGTTTTCCTACCAGCTAAGACATCCATAAGTGTGGTCTTACCAGCTCCACTAACGCCCATTAGAGCTGTCAAAACTCCTGGCCTAAAAGCACCACTCACCCCTTTCAAGAGTTCAAGCCGGTCCTCGATAAAACCTTGAGCTTTCATTTCCTGAAGTCACAACATAGACTTTAGAATTTAATTCAGACATGTACAGGACACTTAATTTCCTTGGACTTAATCTTAAATGTACCTGTGGCATATCTACTGCATATCTGATATCATCAAAAGTAATTGAAAGGGGCTCAAAAGGAAGAATCATTCCCCTTCTCTTGCTTAACTCAGCCTCAGTTATGTTGCCTACTCTTGAGGATAGAGACCTGGAAGATGCACTTCGCGGAACATCATTTCCTCTTTCTGCATATTTGGCCTTGATACCATTAGTACTTAGTGGAAAATATTAAGTTGAAACTGAAGCTCAAAGGGAAGAAATTACCTGAAGTGCTCTTTCCTAGTGGAGATAGTTCAATAACCTCACCCGTTTTGCTTGCATTCCTCTCGGCGACAGTTTCTTCAGAAAGAATTGCCTGAGGTTTACCAAATGCTGCACCAAAATTACCCAACTTGTTGATATGTTAGGATCATCTTGTAGATGGAAAGGAGATTAGATTGCAAAATAGTAGGCAGATTCTTACGGTTGAGATAAGCTAAGGCCACTGTGAACAGGAAATTGAAGAGCAAAATATATCCAAGAAGAGCTCCTGCTCCAATCCAATACCATCTTGCTTCTGGGAAGATTCCACGCGATTTCAAGAATGACACTCCTAATGTATCTGTGCCTGTGGAGTTGGGAGGAACCTATAAAACAAAATTCAATAATGAACTCTCAAATGCTACTTTTACAACCCGTCCTTCCAAAACAACAGAAACTTTAGCTTACATGTGCCCAACTCTTCCCTAGAAATTCGTTCACAGCTATAGCATTCTGTGCATACATCATAGGGGAAATCCAGTAACCCCATATCAACCATTGTTTCACATCATCTGATTCACAACAAAAGGCGAAGAACATATAAATAAGCATTGCCCTTGTGGTTTTTCAAAATATTCTGCAATTTTACCTCTTGACAGAATGAATCCACCCATTACAAGAACTATGAGTAGTGCACATGATCCAAATGTATTTGCAACAATGATATTCCTTCCAAGAGCTGCTAAGAATCGAAACAGCCCCGAGGCCATCTGGTTAAGACATATGAGCAGAAATAGATGTTTGAAGAACCTGTAAATAGAAAATTAATCTTGATGAGATATAATGAACCAAGAAGTTCCTTGCTTAGAAAAGAAAAAATTTCTACCTTCCAACGTCTGCCTCAAATCCAATAACATAATAGGTCATACACACCCAAATAGCAATTTCTACAAGTGTGATTGGAATCTTGAGGATCCAAGTAGGCAGAGCATATGCCCAAGCAGGAAAGAAAAGAAGATCGCGTTGTTTGTAAAAGGAAGGAAGCTTCATAATACTGAGGGCAAGCTCTGAGAAACCATTGAACATAATCGTGATAACTGCGTAGAACAGTGCACCTAAGTATACTGCACCATCTATTGCTGTATTTCTGTGCATCTCGGTTCGTAGGAAGAGTGTCATTGCTATAGAAGCCATCAATGTTAGCTGAAATGATTTTAAAAAAAAAGTTTTTGACTTCTACATAAACATTGAGGAAATTGAAAAAGTGACTTGTTTGTTTTTGGACCTGCTACTTACTTGTACCATCTTGAATATATAGACGAACGAATTCCTCTTCATAAGAAGGTATTCTCTATCTGCGCAGACTTTTAAGAGTTCTTTCTTGCTAATACCATACTTTTTGGTGGTTAGAGCAGCAGGGTGGCTCTTGGATTTGTCAAAGGGAACAGAAAACTCATCACCAAGGTTCCTTCCAACATGAAACGATTGAAATACTTCAGAAAATTCGCTTGCTGTGATGAACCTATAAGGTTCATCACGACGTGCCCAGTATTGCTCTTGATCCTTCCTTGACGTCACCTTTGATTAACACATAGTAAATTACATAATTAGAAACAAGAAATGCTCCACGACAAGAAAGGGATTAATTTGCAAGGGGTGTACTTCTTGTAAGAAATCAGCAACTCCTTTCCTCTCGGGGCATTTGAAGCCCATGTACTCGAAGAACTCGAGCACATTTTCCCGGGGACCTTGGTAAACGATTTTCCCATCTGATAGAAGAATAATATCATCAAACAAGTCATAAGTTTCTGGTGCAGGCTGCAGAAGTGAGATTACAGCAGTTCCTTGAAGAATGTGGATTGACTGCCTGATTGAATTGACAATCTGATAAGTTGTTGAACTGTCTAAACCAGTCGATATCTCATCCATAAAAAGTGCTCTTGCCGGTCCAACCATCATCTCCCCTGTATTACAAGGTATCAACAAGTTTAGCAGCTAGCCTTAATTAAGCACGAGAACTTTTTCCCAACTCTTTGTTTATGCTTATGGTTTTTACAACATACAAGGTTTCTGTTTAACCAAACCTGTTGTTAATCTCTTTTTCTGCCCCCCGGATATTCCTCGAATCATTTCATCTCCAACGAGGGTATCAGCACAAATTTCAAGTCCCAATATCTGAAAATAACACAGAGAGTAGGGAATTGTTGCATCGCTATCTAGTTTCTGGATTAGGTTCTGTAATGCATAGCCATTTACCTTGAGAGTATAATCTGTTATAACATTAGCCTCTTGTCCTTCATTCCATGCTGACTGTAAGATAATACCAACTTCTTATCATAATTCATAGAAAGAAAATACAACATGAATCTGAATCTTTCTTTTTACTATGTCTTCACCTTCATAAAGACATCAACATCAGGATCTGGCTTAATGTTTGCTTCTTTCTCTCTCCTAGACAACTCTGCCAAAATTTCTGCATATTCATAACGAACAAATTAAAAAAGTACGCGATGCCCAAAGAAGATTGGAAATGCAACATGTTTGGCTCACTGACGATATTTTGCTCCAACTCCTTGACATCTAGCAGAAAATGCCAGTGTTTCCCTGACTGTCATTTCCCCAATATGAAGATCATTTTGGCTTATATAAGCTGATGTTCTTTGTGGCACAAACTCATCCATCCCATGCCCATTATATGTAATTCTCCCTGAAACCTGAAAACAAATAAATTTATCGACTGCCAAGGCAGAACTCCTCACTAATCTGAAACTGTATTATGTCTAATCATGTTTCTTACTTTGAGATCTTTATCAAGTTTCCCAGCCAAACCTAACAGCAACGTTGTTTTTCCTGAACTTGGTGGTCCTAAAAGCAGTGTCATTCTGCATAACAAGATTGAAAATTTGAAATGAATGAATAAACAGGACATTCTTGATTGGTCTAAAAATGACGCTTTTGACAGAAGAGTTTTTCTCACCTTCCTGGTTTGATGATTCCACTGACCCCATGAAGGATTGGCAATGGTTTCTTTCTACTTGGAAGGATATGAAGATAATTCAAGAAATCCTGTACACAGAAAGTCCAAGAGTATAATATATTGCATGTAATAATTTGATACAAGACAAGTCCTAGTATAGTACTATTATTACCTCTAAAATGTTAACTGTGAAGTTGAATATTGTTGGTAAAGCTCTACTACCAACACGAGCTTCTGCATCTACACTCAATTGCTCAAACCGGACTTCAATTGTAGGAAGATCCAGACCAACTCTGCATCATATTAAAAATAACATAAAAACTAGCTAGTCTAACGACTTCAACATCTCTATGATCAGTTTGTTTGATACGACTAAAGTCATTTTTTACTCGTGAACAATATACTAAAAGAGCTTAAAATTTGTACCTATCAATGCGGTGTTTGAGCTTGAGCAACAACTTCTCGTTGTCTTCATCAGCAATCCTGACAAGCCTGTCTAAAAGATTCCTCCTTTCGATCAAATCAAGCTTCGTTATATCAACTTCTCTAGATTGTCCTTCTTCTTCAAGGAGAATGCCTCTCCTTATACGACTATAAGTTGGAAGTTTCTCAAGAGCAGCCCATCTCAACGCCTCTTCATCATCGTAATCTTCTCTTGAAGATGATCTTGAAAACACATCCATAGCACTATTTCTCCATACATTTGAGCCACTCAAACGAGCACTACTCACCCTCAAAATATTTTCACCACCCTCCATTTTTAATTTTGAACAAGCTCAATGAAACAAGTTAACAACTTTGATTCTTGAATTTTTGTGTAAAAAGGATATGATTTATATATACAAGTATAGAGTAGAAGGGTTTCGTAGTAACCGGTAAAGTTGCTGCTCTTTAGTATGAGTTGGTGCTGAAAAAATCAATGATAGCTAAACTTTGTTTGACCAAACTATATAATACAGTAGAGATTCAACTTCATGATTTAATTTTTTTGATTTATATATGATTCATGATTATTCTCCCTCTAATTATATTCAACCAAAATATAATAAGGTAAAATACAAAAAATAATATTAATTTAAGGAATAAAAAAAGAAACTACTCTTGGGACGAAAAATTGAAAGATGTAATGAAATAGTAAATATTCCTCTACACTCAATTAGAGATTTCAGTTCAAGCACGGATTTTGAGTCAACTTCGTTAGGAAGCCGCATAACGAGCTTTTAGTGATATAAATCTAAATTAGTTGAATCAGTGGATCTGAGCAATCAGAAGAAAAACAAACTAATTTGGTTGATTGGTGTCAATTCTTTGGTTCTATTTTTCTAAAACTTTGGTTCTTCGATTGTATTTTCGATTTTTGGATCCCGATTCTGTGATACACCGAAAAATTAAAAAAAAAGTGAGTGAATTATGGAGTAGCAATTTGCTAACGTTGGCTGGCCTTATAGTCAATAAGACCATAATTATTAATACTCACTCCATTTTAATTTATTTGTCTGATTTTGACTTGATACGAAATTTAAGAAATTAAAGAAATTTTTTGAATTTTGTGGTCTTAAATTAAAGATATGTACGATATATCAAAAAGTCATTTAATCATATGGTCTTAAACATATTATGTGAAAAGTTAGAATTAAAAAACTACAAAAAAAGAAAAAAGACATTTTTTTTAAAACAAACTTAAAAAGAAAATAAAATAAACAAACTGAAACAGATGATAGTAATAATTAGTTAAATTTTTTGGTGATGGAAATTCCACAAATCCAGATTTTTCCATGTTATTCGACATGAAAAGGGGATCAAAGTTGTCATTTGCTGGTTGTTCTAATTCAGGTTTACATGTGCGTTGGATATGATAATTATATTTTCTTAAGTTGAGTCCTAATCACCTAATCATTAATTTAATTTGAGAATTTAAGGTTTGAATTGTTTTTTGAGACTTTAGATATGTTTGTACAATTATTTGGGATTTGTTGGGGATAGCAGGGGTTAAGAGCCAGAGTCTTCAGATAATTTCGAACAGGTTGAAACCTTAAAATATAATGAATTATTGATTTTTACTAGTATTTATATTTTACATTGATTTTTGAACATGAGTTTAAGTTCATGAGTCTTTTAAACTTAAATCAATCTAATCATTAAATAGGAATATTCTTCCAATTTTTAAAACATATGATGTAGTTTCGCAATAGAAGTTATAAAACAGATCTTCTTTAAATCGGATATAAGACATGGATTGGGTAATTAAAGGTATATGATTTATATTAGCTAAAATAGATTTATCATTGAAAAAACATAGAGTTTTAATATGACCTAATATTTCAACTAGGAGAGAGAAATTTTTGTGATGTTTAATATTTTTTAGAAAACTAATAATAATTGAATGATTTTACGATTCTAAATGGAATAACAGTGATTTTAATAGGCAATTTAGAAAATTATCATTGTGACTGAAGGTCAATGGAGCAACCAATGTTAGGAAAAACCAAACTCCATTTTAAAAGGCTTTTTTGGGGACTCGCCCCTTGAACGGGGCGCTAGCAAAATGCCATGAGACTCATTTGTGGGGCTTAATTATGTGAGATTTATCGTTACAATTTTAAACTATCTCTTAGTCGTAATACGTGATCCCAAGTTAGTTCATGGCTCGGCATGACACTAAGATGTATATAAATAACAACTACAAAAAATAACTAGTGTGGAAGCTGAATCTAAAAGGTGTATTAAATCCAAAACACTAAATGGATAAACGAAAAATATCTGAACAAATCATAAAACTGAGATTACTAGCTAACTGTCTGGAAGCCTCTACTAAAATGAGTTACTGGGACGATAAATCCTTATCTAACTCTAACTGTCTGAAAACTGAATGACTAAATAAATAAAATAAATATAAGGGTTGTCCTCGAAAGACGAGGATTCACCAAACTCTGTTGTTGAGCTGATATAAAGTCATAAGAAGCGCGAGCTGGATACTGAACATTTGAACCTATATTATAAAATAATATAACGCGAAGAGTGTGCAATCATTACTTAAAATGTACTAACATGTGTCAGAAATCTAATTAAACTAAACATGATAAATCTAAGATACTGAGCTGAATAGGAAACTGAAACTGATGTAATGATCGAATTGTAAAACATGCAACTAATAAGTACTAAACTATAACAACTGAATACAAGGTCATGCAATGACTGAGATTGAACAATGGGAGCTATTAGTAATCGACATATAACCATGTGAGTTAAATATGGAGTTTGATGTATAATCTCCATCGAAAATGGTCCAATATACCTTGTTAGGGTATAGAGACTGATCTAAGCTAATGTGGTATTACTAAGTTGATGTCCATAAAGAACTAAGGTGTTAGGCTGTTAGCCATTGTCTGATGGATGACCCTTAAAATTCTACGATAACACATAGTTCTAGGACTTAGGAATTTCTACTAAAGTTCTTAGTCCTAAACATAAGGATGAGATTTCATCCCTATGTCCGATCGGTGCTAAATAATTCTCTCAACGAAATGTGTGCTGATAAACTAATAATACTATTAATTTTATAATACTGAATAATGCTAATAAAACTAATAATCTGAATAGCTCATGATTACTGATAAATTAATAACTGCTAGACATTTTATCTGAAAGCATCTTTAATAATGAAAAACTAATAATCAGAGAATGCAATTTAATACAGCATAGTTCTGAGCCATGAAATATGTATATCCTAAGGGTTCATAAAAACACTATTTAGAAGTACTGAATTATAGGAGAAAACACATAATCAAGCTATCCATGAAGAATGAAAAATATAATGAAAATCATGCTTTTAATGAGAGCCCTAACTTTTGTAGTAATTATTAACTGGAGAACTAGGTTTACTTTGGGACTTAATGGGTGAAAGGATATTCATTGATGAAATCTCACATACCTGCATTAGAAAGCCTTGGTAGATTCCTGAACCTGAAGCTTGAAGGTGAAGAACCCTAGTTTCTTGCTTGAGAGAACTTAAATGTAGGAGTGAATGGGAATGTTTAGTAGGCTAAATTCCTTTTAACCTTATTTATGATAGGCTAAAACATCATGTTATATGAGTTAAAAGAGTGGGAAAAGAGCGATACAACCCTGACCAAAAAACTGTCGAAACTTTTCACGAGGGCTATTTATGGTCCGTGGTTTGATCTACGAGCCCTAGATCCTATCTGTGGAATTTAGGCTGAGATTTTAAGTTTTAGAAATTTATTTTACAAGCCCAATTTAGGGTTCGTAGATTGACTTACTACCCGTGATTGAATTCATGAAAAGCAGGCTGAAAAATTAGTTGCAGAAGTTCATTTTACGAGCTCAAACTACGGACAGTACTTTGATTTACTGACGGTAGATTGGACCAGTAAAACTTAGGTCTTGAAATCTTTGCTGGAAGTGTCTCTGATAAATTCGTCATAACTTTTTACTCAAGACTCGTATTAACGAATAGTTGGTGGAGTTGGAAAGAAGAGGCATACACCTTTAATTTGATAGGTTATGGAACATCTAATTCTTAATATTATGGGAGATATGATCGTTTGAAATTGACACTTGCATAAACTCATGCGACAAACTTAGCCAGTAGGAAATCTATGAATTCGACTTAATGCTAGAAGTTCCTTATGACCCTTAACCAGATATGATACACTTCCTACACTTGAGAATGAATCTTAACACACCTAAACAAGTAAGACTTCATCCGGTCCAAGTTGATACGATTACGACGAATGATTCAGATCTTTAACATAGAATTTAGTGTGGTGTTACAGTTATATTCCAAGTGCCTAAGTCCAAATACCCCGAAACACAATTATAGGGCTTAATCCCGTGAGACTTACATCCCAAACACCCTACTGAGAGCCCTTAACATGTAGCTCTCATCGCTCTAAGCTTGCTCAATAGTTTCTATCAAAATCAAGTGTCAAATTTCCTAATTAGTATTGTTGACCCTTAAATTCTTTAATAAATGAATAATGAAAATTCAATTCATCTATAAAAATATGAGATTGGGAGTAATTCAAATAACGTTTGCATAGTATTACATAATTACTAATTAAGAACAAGATGATGATGAACATCATTTGAACATCCTTATGAATTTAGGTAGACAACCAAATTTATACCTTCACTTTCAATTGCTCTTCATGTTTTAGTTTTAATTATGCCTCTCACAATCATTATACTTTCTATTATTTTGCTATTTGAAAGCAATTTTATATTTATTTATGAAAGAATAATAATTTAAAGTATTCTAATATTGATGATATTTATTGATTATTTACTTGTAGGAAGGTAAATATGTGTAGTTTAATATCTTCCAAAAAATTGTGATTTTTCAATTGTCTGGAAGTTAAGACATACATTTGATTTGTATGTCATGATAACTTTAAACACTTGCATTGTTTATATATTTGTACAAATATTTTGAGCTGCTTTGATCCTCTTAAACTTTTAATATACTTTCTATTTTTTTGTGTTATTATATTATTTTATTAAAGTATAAATTAAAAAATTAAAGATCAGACTAACGAACAATGTCTCGAAATTTACACCTTGCTCCTTATTAAATAAAATGCCCCCTTTTAAAACGCTGAAACCAAACAATATGTTGATTTCTGTTATAATATAAACTAAATTATCAAAATAAGACGGAGGGAATAAAGGAGAAGAAAGTAAAAAACAGATTATGTTATAATATAAACTAAATTATCAAAATAAGACGGAGGGAATAAAGGAGAAGAAAGTAGAAAACAGAGGAGGTAAATATATATTTTTTTTCGTATATCACTACAATCTCTCCAATGCCCATATATATAGGCATAAGATGATTAAATGTCAAGTGGGTAAGTTGCCCACTTACAAGTGGGGCCCACTTGGAAAACATCTAATACCTAATATTTTCCACTTTGAAATCATCTAATATGTAACACTAAAAAATTCTAGTAAAAGAATAAATATACATAGTTATCATGAATTTTCATAGATGTTGTGCCTCGTTAAAAACCTTACTTATGAAAAACCCAGTGAAAAAAAACTAGTGAAGGAAAAAGAGTACACACATATGGTAATACGCCTTGAATGCTGCCTCATTAAAAACTTTGTCAGGAAAACCCAGTGGAAAAAAACCGTGGTTAAGGAAAAAAGAGTGCAGCGCGTATTTTACTCCCCCTGATGAAAACTTCATTTGATATTTTGGAGACGGTGCATTCCAACCTTATGCCTTAACTTCTCAAAAATTGATGTTGGTAATGCCTTTTGTGAATAAATCTGCAAGATTATCACTTGAACGAACTTGTTGTACATCAATATCACCATTCTTCTGAATATCATGTGTGAAGAATAATTTTGGTGAAATGTGTTTCGTTCTGTCTCCTTTTATGAAGCCACCTTTCAATTGAGCTATGCACGCGGCATTGTCTTCGAATATAATTGTGGGTATTTTAACATTATTTTCCAGACCACATCTTTCTTTGATGAACTGTATCATCGATCTCAACCACACACATTCTCTACTTGCTTCATGAATTGCTATTATTTCAGCATGATTTGAAGAAGTAGCAACAATGGACTGTTTTGTAGATCGTCATGATATAGCAGTCCCTCCGTGTGTAAACAGATAACCTGTCTGAGATCGAGCTTTATGTGGGTCTGATAAATAACTTGCATCTGCATAACCAATAAGGTCTGCGCAACCTTTGTTAGTATAAAACAAACCCATATCAATAGTACCCTTCAGGTATCACAAAATATGTTTGATACCGTTCCAATGCCTTCGCGTTGGGGATGAACTATACCTTGCTAGCAAATTAATAGAAAATGTTATGTCAGGTCTAGTTGCGTTAGCAAGATACATAAGTGCACCAATAGCACTGAGATATGGTACTTCAGGACCAAGAATTTCTTCATCCTCTCCTGGAGGTCGAAATTGATCTTTTTCCACTTCAAGTGATCGAACAACCATTGGAGTACTTAATGGATGTGATTTGTCCATGTAAAATCTTTTTAAGATTTTGTCCGTGTAGGCAGATTGATGAACAAAAACTCCGTCTGCTAAATGTTCAATTTGCAGACCTAGACAAAGTTTTGTCTTTCCAAGGTCTTTCATTTCAAATTCTTTCTTTAGATATTCAATTGTCTTTTGTACCTCTTCAGGGGTTCCAATGAGATTTATGTCATCAACATAAACGGCGAGTATAACAAACTCTGATTCCGTTTTCTTAATAAAAACACATAGACAAATAACATCATTAATATAGCCTTCATTTATTAAGTACTCACTTAGGCGATTATACCACATGCGCCCTGATTGTTTCAGACCATATAATGATCTTTGCAATTTTATTGAGTATACTTCCCAAGACTTTTTACATGCTTCAGGCAATTTTAATCCTTCTGGGATTTTCATGTAAATTTCATTATCAAGTGAACCATAAAGGTAAGCTGTAACCACATCCATTAGGTGTATTTCAAGATTTTTATGTACAGCTAAACTGATGAGATATCGAAATGTTATTTCATCCATAACCGGTGAATATGTTTCTTCATAGTTGACTCCGAGTCTTTGAAAGAATCCTTGTGAGACAAGGCGTGCCTTATATCTTACAATTTCATTTCTCTCATTTCGTTTTCTAACAAAAACCCATTTATAGCCAACTGGTTTTACACCTTCAGGGGTTTGGACTACAGGTTCAAAAACCTCACGTTTAGCAAGTGAGTCTAATTGTGATTGAATTGCCTTTTGCCATTCTGGCCAATCACATCTTCGTCGACATTCTTCGACGGATTTAGGCTCAAGACTTTCACTATCTTGCATGAGGTTAAGTGCAACATTATATGCAAAAATATTATCAACCGTGATTTTAGATCGATCTAAATTTATCTCATCACCGAAAGAATTTATTGAAAGTTCTTTATTTACTTGAGTCTCGGGTTCACTGATTTCTTCAGGAATATCAGGATTACTCAAATCTTGACCTTCTGCAGGAGGTTCTATTGTAGTATCATCTTTATTATTTCTCACGCTTCTCTTTCTAGGATTTTTATCCTTTGAACCCAACGGTCTACCACGCTTCTGGCGTGTTTGGGATTCAGAATCTATGATACTTGTAGATGGTCCTTTTGGGACATCAATCCGGATAGGTACATTCACTGCAGGGATATGTGACTTAGTTATCCGTTTCAAATCAGTAAATGCATCTGGCATTTGATTTGCTATTTTCTGCAAGTGGATGATCTTCTGGACCTCCTGTTCACATGTGCGGGTACGTGGATCAAAATGTGATAGTGATGAAACTTTCCACGCAATTTCTTTTTCTTTTTCGGGTTCCTTTTTCTCTCCCCCTAATGGCGGGAAAATTGTTTCATCAAACCGACAATCTGCAAATCGAGCAGTGAATAAGTCTCCAGTCAACGGTTCAAGGTATCTAATTATGGAGGGTGAGTCAAATCCGACATATATGTCCAACCTTCGTTGAGGGCCCATTTTTGTACGTTGTGGTGGTGCTACAGACACGTATACCGCACAACCAAAAATTCTTAAATGGGCTATATTTGGTTCATGACCAAATACTAATTGTGACGGAGAGTATTTATTATAATGTGTCGGTCGTAGACGTACAAGTGCTGCTGCATGTAAAATAGCATGACCCCAAACAGTAATAGGCAATTTTGTTTTCATTAGTAGAGGTCTTGCTATCAATTGTAGGCGCTTTATAAATGACTCTGCAAGGCCATTTTGAGTATGAACATGAGCAACAGGATGTTCAATTTTTATCTCAATTGATAAGCAATAATCATTAAATGCTTGGGATGTAAATTCTCCAGCATTATCAAGGCGAATGGCCTTAATTGGATAATCTGGGAATTGCGCTCTCAATCTTATTATTTGTACTAACAACTTCGCAAACGCCAGGTTGCGAGATGATAACAGGCACACATGAGACCATCTAGATGATGCATCTATTAGGATCATAAAATATCTAAACAATCCAATAGGTGGATGAATAGGTCCACATATATCTCCATGTATACGTTCTAAAAAGCCTGGAGATTCGATGCCAACCTTCAGGGTCGATGGTCGGGCAATTAATTTGTCTTGATAACAAGCAGTACATGAAAATTCATCATTTGTAAGAATCTTCTGGTTCTTTAACGGATGTCCAGTTGAATTTTCAAGAATTCATCTCATCATTATTGATCCGGGATGACCTATTCGATCATGCCATAGCACAAATATATTTGGATCAGTAAACTTCTGGTTTACGATCATATTTGCTTCAATTGCACTAATTTTTGCATAATATAGGCCAGATGACAGAGTTGATAATTTTTTCAAAATATATTTCTGGCCTAAGACACTCTTGGTTTTACCAAGATATTCAATATTCATTTCATTTAATGTCTCAACATGATATTCATTTCTGCGGATATCTTTAAAACTTAACAAGTTTCTTGGGGATTTAGAAGAAAATAGTGCATCATCTATAACAATTTTTGTCCCCTTAGGCAGAATTATAGTAGCTCTTCCGGAGCCTTCTATCATTTTTGAATTACCAGAAATTGTAGTTACATTAGCTTTTCTTCTAAGTAAATTGGAAAAATATTTCTCATCTTTAAATATAGCATGGGTTATTCCACTATCAATTACACAAATATCCTCGTGATTTATCATTGATCCAAACAAGATTTGAGACATTTCCATATTTTCTTCAATAAGAAATAAAATACGTATTAACACATGGTATATTATACAAATTTTTATTTATTTACATTGATTAGAAAAATACAAACATCATATTTAATACAGATAAAACAACAAAGAGAATTATTTAACTATTATCGGGCTTATTAACATTCATATTTACTTCTGAAAAATTAAAGAAATCAGCTACATCAAAATGCATGGGCTCAATATTATCTTCAGAGATAAAATTTGTCTCTGGATTATTTTCTGCCCTTTTTAGAGATGCCTGATATATCTGAACAAGGTGCTTTTATGACCGGCAAATTCGCGATCAGTGTCCCACACCTCCACATCTATGACATATTGTTTTTGAATTATTCTTCGGTAAAGCTTCTGGCTTTTTACCTTGCCTTTTATATTGCTGGTTATTTCTCGGTGCCAGCCGAGCATCATGATTAAAATTTCTTCTTTGACTACGACCACGACCACGACTGGGGCCATGGCCTCTTTCTCGTTGGTTAGAATTTGCCTGATTCACTTCAGGGAGTGACAAAGAACCAACTGGCCGACTATCATGATTTTTCATTAATAGTTCATTATGTCTTTCAGCAATAAGAAGGTGAGAAAGTAATTCAGAATATTTTTTAAAGCCTTTTTCGCGATATTGCTGCTGCAGGAGCATATTCGCGGGTGGAAATGTGGAGTATATTTTTTCAAGTTTATCTTGTTCCGTGATTTCATCTCCGCATAAAGTTAACTGAGCTATAATTCTAAATAAAGCAGAATTATATTCAGTTATATTTTTAAAGTCCATCAGTCTCAGATTTAACCAGTCATAACGTGTTTGTGGAAGCATGATCAACTTCAGGTGGTCATACCTTTCTTTTAAATTTTTCCACAATTTCAAGGGATCTTTTAATGTAAGATATTGTAATTTAAGACCCTCGTCAAGATGATGGCGGAGGAAAATCATAGTTTTTGCACGGTCTTGACTAGATGCCGTGTTATCATCTTTGATGGTGTCTGTCAGATCCATCGATTCAAGATGAATTTCGGCATCTAGTGCCCATGAGGAGTAATCTTTTCCAGAGATATCCAAAGCAACAAATTCAATTTTTGAAATATTTGCCATTTTATGAAAAGAAAATTAAATAAAATTCTTACCGCTTTTTGTTACCTTCAAAAACAAATAGCCGGAGCCTCGTGCTGATAACGTGTTATAATATAAACTAAATTATCAAAATAAGACGGAGGGAATAAAGGAGAAGAAAGTAGAAAACAGATTATGTTATAATATAAACTAAATTATCAAAATAAGACGGAGGGAATAAAGGAGAAGAAAGTAGAAAACAGAGGAGGTAAATATATTTTTTTTTTCGTATATCACTACAATCTCTCCAATACCCATATATATAGGCATAAGATGATTAAATGTCAAGTGGGTAAGTTGCCCACTTACAAGTGGGACCCACTTGGAAAACATCTAATACCTAATATTTTCCACTTTGAAATCATCCAATATCTAACAATTTCAATCTAATAAAGAAATGTAAGAAGAAGGGCATCTAGCATTTTTGAATATGGTGGTTCTTCCAATACCATGTAATTTCTTTAATGCAACTTGTACTTTTAAATACTCTTTTTATGGCATCCTTT
Organism: Solanum dulcamara; assembly: GCF_947179165.1. Taxonomy (NCBI): domain Eukaryota; kingdom Viridiplantae; phylum Streptophyta; class Magnoliopsida; order Solanales; family Solanaceae; genus Solanum; species Solanum dulcamara. The sequence goes on along the minus strand of NC_077241.1, from coordinate 65,467,915 downwards.
GAGCTTTGCTTCAGCAATACTAACATATTACTACTACATAGTACCACTATTTATTTAACATTTATTAATTATTGAGTTGAAAGAATTAGAGATATGTGTCAAAAATATATTTGAAATTAATTTATTTATTTTGAGTTTCATATCTGAATGATTAAACGTGTGAATTTATAGTTAAATTATCGCTTATTAGTTTGATAAATATATTTTTCTCTTTTATTTTACTCTTATCATAGTGTGTGCTACACTCTCTCTTTCATTTAAAAAAAATTGTTACATCACACTCCACATGGACAAAATATTTCACCTTAATAAAAATTAAATAAATTATTAAAATTAATTAAAATTAAAAATTAAAGTATTACTATCTCCCGCTAAAAAATATTTATAAAATAAAATATAAAATATTCTTCTTACTTCATTGTACCACTTTCTCTCACCATATCCAACCTCCTTCCCCCCAACCCAAATTTTTTAATTTTATTTTTTATTTATTAAATTTTTTTTATAAAAGTTTTTTAAAGAATTCTTACTTCATCTACCCCACGCCACCTAACCCACTGCTTTCAAAAAAATCTCTCGTTTTGTGTTAGATATATACATATGATTTTAGAAAATTATTTTTTACTTGCTGCAAGACTTTTCTTAAAATAATTTTTTTAAAAAAAATAAATAATCCCCGAATCCTGTGCATAGCGGGAACTTTAGTGCACCAGGATGCCCTTTTTCAAAATAATAACATTTTTTAGGAATGAGTGGGGGAGGGGTGAAGTATGATTTTTTAAAATTTTTTTTTATAAACGACTGGGATTGTGTGTGGGGAGGGGAGGTGATGGAGTGCGTGAGCAAAATATTTTAAATTTTATTTTTTTTTAAATAATTTCTTTTTAAAAAAGTAATTTCTTTTATAAAAAAATTATTTCTTTTTTAGGATAGAAATATTTAGTCTTTAACTTTTAATTAATATTAATAATTTGTTTAATTTTTTGTCAAGGTAAAATATTTTATCGATTGAAATGCCATGTGATAAGTTCTTTTCAAAAGATAGAAAGAGTGTATTACACATACAACTGAGTTGTATTTCTCAAATTAATAAATATTAGTTTAGATATGAAACTCATATTTTCAATAGTTTAAATATAAAACAAAAAAATATATATATTAGATATATTTTTGACAGTTTATCTCGAAGAATTATAAAACTTCTCACACTTTAGTCACCTTATTTTAAAATTTTCTTTGGCATCTTCAAGACTAATTTGTTCTGAAAAGTGAAAAGTATGAAAAACAAACTTTTGAATTTGTCTTTGCCTATCATTCCAGTGAGTAAACGACGGCTAGTACTAAACTACTACTAATTTAGTTACCATTTGACTCTTTCTTCATATATTTTTTGAAAAAAGGAACTTTGCTATTTCTTTCTTATCCACACATATATGTTTTGTGGCGCATTGTCCCCTCTCTTGATTGGATGGATTGTTAGTTTTTGAGTTTTAGATCATAATCGTTTTTGTTAATTTAATTTTGAATAGATTATTAATATATACTATATTATATATTTTTTGTAAAAATATGACATCTAGACCTCACTCAACCTCAAAAGCTAACTCATTAAAGGAGTATTACCCAAATCCGTATAAATAGATTATCCTTCATGTCCAGGCACAACTAGAGCGTGGACCGGGAGCCCAAATGAGGATGAACCTGACTCTAATACCATGTAAAGATGTCATGAACCAATCCACCTGATTGTGCGGGTACCTACTCTAACAATTAGATAGAAGAACCCTTACAGAAATAACATGTGGAAGTTTAACAATTGTCAAATACCAACCTAAAAAAAACAGGAATACACCATAATTGAAAATTTTAAAACTCTTAAGTTTTATTACTAGAAATATACTAACACCCCCAAGGATACTAGTCTAAATAGGTACAAGAGCTTCTAAAGATACAGAGTATAAATAAAGTAATGACACATCTCCCACCATAAGGAAGGAAGAGTAGAAGCTGTTGGAGAATCACCTTCGTCTTCACCTAAGAAACATCACTGACCCTACAACCAGACTATGTCAAGTGGCATATCAAGAGTAGTATCAGTACAAACAACACGTACTGATAGGCATCATCGGTCAACCCGCTACCCACCGCATAATATAAAGAAATCAACGAGAAGAAAACATGCTCTTAAGAAATACACCGCCAAACATTTATGCGCAACTCTTACTATTCTCAATAACCTCATTAAATTCGTTCAAGCATAACTTTCATCCTTTCTAGTTGATCCGCTGCCAACTCTAATACAAATCAAGGCCATATCCCTTCTATCACATAAAAGAGTTTTCAAACTGCGGGCTACTACTAACTCTATCTAACAAGTCTACCACATTTAGCTTTTACACCAACACCTGGCCGTAAAATGATTAACATCTCACTTAGAAGAGGCAAATATTTAAGTGAACTAAAACTTACCTCATAATCGTGCTGGCCCGCTGTGGCGGGACCTATCCCACTGTGGCGAGCTGGCCCGCTGTGGCGGGACCTATCCCACTGTGGTGAGCTGGCCCGCTGTGGCGGGACCTATCCCACTCTGGCAGCATCGCCATAGCGGGATTCCTCCCGCCAAAGCGGTTTGGCTGAAAACAGTAACTCTGACTTCTCCCCTAATCCCTTTTTTTGTATATACCAACAGAAAACCATCAATATCTGAGTCTAAGTCACTAATCTTATTAAACCACACATCAAGTGCTCTTTGCTTGTTTACCATGGCCTTACACCTACGATACAGATGCATTTAGCAACCATAACATAATCTCAGCATGCATATATATATAGAAGCACATTATCAATTTATCATTTTAAGAGCAATATACAGTTTCACCGTGTAAATCTCAATTACAACTATTAACATGGTAACACTCAGATCTTCGGTCCTTTCATATCAATTATTACATAAAATGGGTATGCTCTATTATGATCGAGTTAGTTTCTCTATCATCACACATATAGACAAGATCTATTTACAGATGATAGCCATAAAATGGTTCTCTCATGGAACTCATACCTAACCTATTAATGTGTCGGCATGACACCTGATTCAATATTTAGTATGTGTCAAAATGTGACACCTGATCCAATATATGTGTCGGAAAGCAACACCCGATCTAATATATGTGTCAGAACTGACATCTGATTCAATATATGTGTCAGAATGCGACATCCGATCCAATATCACAATCACAATACATAATCACAGTCTACAATGAATAGTTCACATACTTGCACAATCAAGTAATCAAGCTCATTGCATGTAATTGTTCACAAATAGTCATTTCATTAGTGTTATTTCATTTTATTGCATGTATGCACATTACTCAACTATTTCACATAGAACTGTCACTTGAACACACATATATAAATATATATATCTCCTATATTTATATGGATAGATAGCCCCATATTGTACCTTCTTGATTATCACAAGTTTCAGGATCTCACTCTAACCCAGCAATTTCCTTACACATTAACTTTACAAGGACCATCAATCATATCATCAAGAAGTATTAACGTTAACAATCAAGAACTAGACTATCATCACTAGTCAAGCATAATCATAACCGACATAGTATATTTCTACCATAAATAGCTATAGAAACATATTAGACCATCCAGACTCCATGTCCGAAGGCCTAAACATGAAATCTCCCATCAATCGACGATACATTATGCAATGGGAACAAATTTATAACTACTCAATTGAGAAACCTAGCCTACTTAGGCGCCAAGCAACTGCTGCAGAAGTCTAATCTCAAACTTTGATTCTTTTAGTGAAACTTTAGCTTGTTCATGGTCTAAGATAACATTATAATACAAAATCAATCACAAATAGCTTAAATATTTTCAGATTATATGCAAATTCCAAATCCTAGGCCAAACTTATGATTTTAACACCCATACTAGGGTTTTTCTACCATTAGTTTCAAGCCAAAACCCTCCCTCGATGATCACCAACAATTGTGGGTTCTAGGAATCGAATTACAAGTTTAGGGAGTAAATTACTTACCTTTAGCACAAATTGGAGTGGAAACAGGTGAAAAATTGTCCTAGGTCACTTCTAGTCTTTTAAGAACAAAGTGAGAATGAAATAAATCATTATGAGAATTTTTTCGACTTTAAAATCCATTTGTCCCACCATAGCGGGACCATCCCACTTTGGCGGTCCCGCCACAGCGGCTTCAGCACAGATAATATTTAGTAAAAAAGACATAAATTTTTACTCCGAACTCTAAATGAGGCAAATTTGGTGGCGTTGGAAAGAAGACTTATAGACCTTTAATTTAATAGGTTATGGGCCACCTAATTCATTATAAGCTGAGAGATATATTCGTTTGACCCTAGTTTGAATTCAAGTTCAAAACTAAATCAGAAAGACATTTTCAACTCAACTTTGAGATAGGAGCATAGTACAACCTTAATTTACAACTAATGCACTCACATACCAATGAATTAATCCTAGTCTTATGATGAATGAGATTCGTATACCTTTACCGCATATATTTTTAGTAACAACGGGCTAGGTTGTTATAAAAGATATGTCACTTGAGCATAACTCAATCTCAAAAGTTAGTTCATGAGGGAAAGATTATTCAAGTTCATATAAGGAGACCATCAGTCTATTTTCTAATCAATGTGAGATTTTTTACCCACTTTAACATTTTTTAAATATAAATAAGAAATTTTACGTTATGAACAATCAAAAAAGTTATAATATAACGATTCTTATTTTTTTCATGATATAATAACAATTTCAAAATGCTATAAAATCTTCTAGAAAATCTATATCAAATAGGTCTTTTGATACGTCTGAGAAAATCGAAGTGAGTATAATTTGGTCAAATATAACAAAACTTACAAAAGTTACTCTTGTACGTCTCCAAGAAGGGAAAATGCATAAAATCCCCCTGAAGTTGTAGCGAAAAATTACTTACACACTTTAACTACTTAGGCAACCTATTACACACCTATACTAACCAAAGGAGTAACTATTTACCCCTTCCTACACCCACACCCAAATATTATCTAATGTGTGAGAGTCACTTGCCCCCTAAAACTACCACGTATTTATTTAACCCTGATCTGATTCTATCACCCATATCCATTTCTTTTCACCCAAATCCACTCATTTCACCCATACCTATTCACTTCACCCATACACATTCAGTTGAAAGGCCTAATCAACATAAACGAAGAACACCAAAATTGAAGAAGTCGACAATTTCTATCATAAATCGAAGAAGTTGCTAAAGATTTCTTTGATTTTATAGTGTTTCTCTAGTTTTAATCGTTTAATTGAGGTTCCACTATCATAGTGAAACTTGGTTGTTACGATCGAGGAGTTCATCGATTCGTTTGGTGGAAGAAAATCGATGGTTACTAGGGTTTGGTGGAGCATCCATTGCAAATAGGTCAAAGCTTCTATTTTTATATGGTTTAACCTAGGTTTGTTTTCATCTTCAATTTCTTTTTTTTTTCAAGTTTACAGTGTTTCATATGATTGAACCTAGGGTTTGTTTTCTTCTTCAATTTTTGCTTTCAAGTTTACATTATTTCATATGATTTAACCTAGGGTTTATTTTCTTCTTCAGTTTTTGTTTTCAAGTTTACAGTATTTCATATGATTTAACCTAGGGTTTTTCATGGTCGGAGGTTAGCTATGATTGCAAAATTGACTTGTTAATATTATTTCTAGGTTATTAAAATGTCTTTTGAACTGATTACTTTGAGATTTTACCACGGTGGTGTTATAAAGATTGGAAAAACGGGAGTTGAGGGGAAAAAATCACATGATGGTGGACAAGTTACTGACTTCTTAGATGTTGATATAGATAGGTTGTCTTATTTTGAATTGAGGGATTATGTGAAAGAATTAGGCTATAAACCTGGACAATGCCTATTATATGTGAGACTTTCTAAGAGTACTGTTATTTTAGATATTAAATCAAACATTGATACTAATATAATATCTGAATGTTTGAGTAATGAAGATATTTTGGAGGCATTTGTGTGTCACTTAGTTGGAGATCCTATTTTGGTCCCACCTGAATTAGAATATTTAGAAGAGGAAAGTGGAGTAATTGTGGGTGAGGGAGCATCTCAAAATAGTGGGCCCCTTAATGTGTCTTTTGCTGTTGAACCAGCCCACGAGGCCCAAGAAAATGTTTCAAACCCTAACCCTTCTGCTTCAAATACTTCTTCCCCAGATATTCCTCTTTATACTAATCCAACTCCTAACCCTAACCATTATGTTATTGATCCAACTCCTACACCTGTCAATCCTTCTACTGATCCAACTCCTATCTTTGTGAGTCCTTCTACTTCTCCAACTCCTACCTCTGTTAGTCTTTCTATTGCATAAAATTCTAATATAGAGTTATTAAATAAAGGATTAGATGATGGGAGTGATATAGATGAGGAGCTAAGAACTTTTAGAGAGGAAAAAAGGAAAAGAAAGAGAAGAAAAAGGAGAGAAAAAACTACATTGCTTGATCATGTGAAGTTTGAAACAAGAAAAAAAGGGCCAAATGTTGGGTATGATGAATCTACAGGTGGAAATAGAAAAAACATAAAAGGAAGACTAGTTGGTGATGAGCCTTACTACCCATTAGATAAAGCTGCTAGATTTGAAACAAATACAGATGATTATAGTGATGATAAATGAGAGGTTCAGCAGAGATTTAAAGCAAGAAGGAAAAAGAAATTGAAAAGAGTTGTATTTGATGCAACCTTACAGAAAATAGTATGGGAATTGGGTCTTGTATTCGAAAGCGTTAGTGAATTTAGAACTGTTGTTACCAAATATGTTGTTCATGAGCATGTTGCTATTGAAATGTATATTAATGAACCAAATAGGATAAGGGTTAGGTGTACAGTTGGTTGTCCTTGGTTGCTATTTGCTAGCTTTGATTCTAGATCAAATAATTTTGTTGTGAAAACCTACACCAGTTCACAAATGTGACCCCACCAATAAAAACAAGCTTTGTAATAGCAAGTTCTTATCCAGTCACTACAATAAGAGGCTAAAGGAACAACCCAACATTAAAATTTTTGAGTTTCAAGAGATTATTAAAAAAGAAATGGATTTATATGTGGAAAGAACAGTGTGTAGGAGAGCAAGAAACAAAGTTTTACAAGAGATAATGGTTGACCATGTTCTGGAGTTTGGAAGGATCTTAGAATATAGAGATGAGTTGCTAAAAACTAATTCAGGTAGTACATGTGTGGTCAAGCTTTATGAGGAAACATTTGAAGTTGGTAGAAAAATATTTCAAAGCTTCTATATATGTTTTGATGCATTGAAGAAGTCTTACTTGGCTGGTTGTAGGAAGTGCATTGATTTGGATGGTTATTTTCTAAAGGAAGTATCTAAAGGTCAGTTACTGGTTGTTGTTTGTAAAGATGGGAACAATCTTTACTGCCACTAGCTTGGGCAGTAGTTGAGGTTGAAAATCAGACCAATTAGAGCTAATTTGTCAAGCTTCTAAAGGAATATCTTCAAATGGAAGATGAAACAGACATCACAGTCATAACAAATATGCAAAAGGTTAGTTTCATTCTTGGTTTATAACTAAATATTTATTTATGACAGTTTTAATTTATTGATTTATGACTAATTGATACTTATTTTAGGATTATTAGTCTTGCTTTATGATTGTTAGTTTCATTCTTGGATTATAACTATTTGGTTTATTGGTTTATGATTCTTGATTTATGTTTGTTAGTTTTCTCTTTTACTTTATGACTACTAGTTTGATTCTTTCTTTATGATTGTTATAGGGTCTTGAAAATGCAATTGGTATTCATTTACCAAATGTTGAGCATAGAATGTGTGCTAGACACATCCTTGCCATTGGTCCAAGACTTGGAGAGGTACTGAAAGGAAAAATTATTTCTGAAGGTGTGCAAGGTCTACTTTCGAGGCTGAGTTAAAGGATAATATTAACTATGTGAAAAGGTTGGAAAATAAGATAGTTGATGATTTGTTGTATTATAACCCTGAAAGATGAAGCAAGGTTTACTTCAGTTTCACTACAAAATATGACATTGTAGACAGTAACATGGCTGAAAGTTTCAATACATGGATATTAGTAGTAAGGCACAAGACTATAATTATCATGCTTGAAGAAATTAGGGTGAAAATGATGAAAAAAATAAGGCAGATGAGAGAGTTTTGCAATAGTTGGATCAGTAACATTTCTCCAATGGCAATGAAAGTTCTGCAAAAGAACACTGCTAAGTCTATGAAATGCAGCATTGAATGGAATTCAGATACAGGATATGAGGTGCTTCATAGAGCATACATACATATTGTGGATGTTAATAGACAAACTTGTAGCTGCAGAGCATGAATGTTGAAAGGTATATCATGTCCTCATACAATAGCAGCTCTTCACCACAGAAAATTGAAGCCAATTGACTACATTTCCCATTGGTATAACAGAGAAACTTACATGAAGACATACAACTACTTCATTCAGCCAGTTGTCATGCAGCACTTGTCATAGCAAAAGAGGGCTTGAGATGTCATGCAATACTTGTCATAGCAAAGGTCACAATAAAAGAAAGTGTCCTACTGATGCTCCTATTTCTAGCACAAGTACAAGCTTTGTTGGACAAAGTTCCACACATGCTGCTTGCCAAAGTTCCACATCTGTTGCTGGCCCAAGTTCTATTCATGTTGCTTGCCCAAGTTCCACACCTACTGCTCCCACAAGATCAACACTTTCTCCTCCCCCAAATTCAACACCTAATGCACCAACTAGAAGAGGGAGAGGAAGACCAAGGAGTTCAACAGAAAAGGTGATATAGTTTTACTTCATGTATAAGTTTTAAATCAATTGTTTTACCTAATATTTTGTTGGTTTTTTTAGGATAATGCTGCTGGGAGATCAAGAATGGTGGAAATGGGGGTACTACACACACAAAGTGGTGCAACTATTATTAATGTAAATATTCTATACTTATATATCATTTGTGAAACTATTATTAATGTAAATATTCTATACTTACATATCATTTATTGTCATTTATTATCATTTATTAACACAAGCTAAGATTATTTGTATTCATTTGAGCAGCGTGAAATGCCCAGTGAAAGATTTAGAAATATGAAGTCTTCAACATTTGTCATTGGAGATCTTGGGTATAAACCAGCAAGCAGTGTGAAATGGAAGGGGAAGCAAGCTATGACCTCAAGTCAATTTGAAGAAATGAGGAGAAAAAAGCAAAGTGAAACAAGGTCCAAGGTTGTACATTTGAGCCAAGAAAGCTCCAATGCTCAACCCAACATCTAATGCAACTTTACACTATGTTTAGTTAGTAACTGTGACTATAATTTAAGACATTGAATTGACAACTGTGACTGCATTTGTGATGGTGTTTAAGACAATGAATTGGTAGCTATGACTGCATTTTATTTTAGTTTGAATATTTGACAACTGTGACTGCATTTTAATTTAGTTTGATGGCAGTTGTGATTGCAACAACTTTAACTTCTTTTTTAGTTAATATTATGCAGCTATGACTACCCATTTATTTAGTAATGACTTCTTTTTATTTAGTTTGATGACAGCTGTGACTACATTTTAGTATAAGATCTCACTACACAACCTAAATGTATAGGTCATTTGTGATGTTTTAGACAGGTTATTATAAGACCTCACTTCTTTACATAATCAAATAGGGGCTCCCAACATATATGACATAGATCTGGATACAAGGACATGTTCATTACACAAAAGATAATATTCATTACATACATGGAAATGTTCATTACAAAATCTTAACATCTAACCCTTTACAACATTGCAAATACAACTGCACAAATTGATCATGGCAACTTCGTTGAATCTACTTTCAGGCGAAATATGTTTTGAAATACAAAACTTATACCTAAAATACAAACACACAAGAGAGCAATCCAAAGTTGTTTCTCCCTTTTCTTAGACTTGGCCAATTTGTTTTCCATTTCTTCTCAATTACTTTCATCTTCTTCAAATCATCATCAAAATTGTCCAGCTTCGACTGTATCTTGTTCATATCTATTTTGCTTTCCATAGAGTTGGTCGACCTAGTAAAAATGTTGTCAATCTTTTCTAAAGCTTCAACTCTTTGCTCAAGCTCAGTCATTCTTCCCAACAACTTTAGAATCACAAATTTGGATCTTGAATCAATATAGTCATCCTTCCAAAGCCAAAATCACAAGATCTAGCATTCTAAAGTGAAAAAAAAAAACAAATCAATTTATGACTCTTGAAGATCAAATCTTGAAATTTGTTTTAACTTACCCCATAGTAAGGACAACTCCAATATCTTCTACCAGGATTTCTTTTGGTCCAAGAGGTCAACAAAGGTAGAACAAATCCATGTTTGCATTGCACCTCGTCCAATTCATGATCTTCTTCTTGCATACACAACTTAGTCAAGCTTATTCGAGCCATTATAGCACCTTCAATAAAAAAAAACTCTACAACAACTCAATACCAAAAAATTCATCCAAATCAGTACCAAAAAAATAATAAATTTTACGAAAAAGCTGGAATAGAAAAGAGAGGATTGACTTAAAATGGAAAGGAGAGAAATGAATAAAAAGTTACCTTTGATTCCCTTTGAAAAGAACTAAGCTTGATCTTCAATTTGGGGATTGAACTAAGCTATGAAGAAATTTAGGGTTCTTCATTTTTTTGGGTAAAAATTAAGGTCGAATAAGGGTTTTAACATTGGGTTCCAAGAAAGAACCGATGGAGGACCATTTTAATTAAATAAAAAATAAAAAATCTCCATTGACGCGCTAATAAATGTTGTTTGAAACGCGCTTGGGGATGGGTGTAGGAAGGAATAAATAGTTATACTTTTGATTAGTATAGATGTGTAATGGGTCGCCTAAGTAGATAAAGTGTGTAAGTAATTTTTTGCTACAACTTCAGGGAGGTATTTATGCCTTTTTCCTCTCCAAGAATGGTTCATAGCTTTTAAAAAAAATAATTTTTCACTCGGTACTCAATATTCGTTATTTGAAACTTGATTAATTTAGATTTATATTGGATAGTCTCGCTTTGAAGGGTAAAGTACTCCTTATCAAATACTCCATTCATCCTATTTTAATTGTCATATTGGGTTTATCGAAAGTCAATTTGACTAATTTTTAAAATTAAATTATATTACTTTAACTCAATATTATAAAATAAAAAATTAGATATTCAAAAACTATACGAAAAGTACTATAAGTTACAATTTTTTTATATCAATATGATAAAAAAATATATCTTAAAATATTTGTCAAAATTCATATAGTTTAACTCTCAAAAAGAAAACTGTCATGACCCAAAATGGGTCGTGAGTGGCACCCACACTTAACCTCCTAGGTGGGAGAACCAATGATACAAACCCCAACTAATTAATATGACAATAACGCAGAAGTTCAATTAAATACGTTTTCTCAAAACCTAAAAGTCATCACATTTTGGACATCTAAATTCTAAAACTAAGTCTCGAATTATCAAACACTAAATAAATAATTAACATAATGTGTCCGAAAACTAAGGATACCATGCCATGACAAGAGATTCCATCGCCAACTAGAAGGATAGCTCACCCTGCAATCCGATGAACTGGAGACTGACTAGAGCTGAGGTCGAGTCGAAGTCGGTGGAACACTCGCTGCACTCCACAAAATAAAACAATAAAAGATACAAGTAGAGGTTAGTACAGGACAACATGTACTAAGTAGGTATCATCCGCCGACTCAAAATAGAAATTAATAAGCATAAAATAATAGCGAAAAATCAACAATAACACTTAACAGGTGGCAACCAATAAATAATTACATAATCAGTCAACAATATCAAGATCACACATGAGGACTCAAGCCTCCACATCACACTCCTTTGAAAAAATGAATTTTTGGAGATTGGGTAGTATTAAGTCATTTTAATTTATTTTCCTTCAATATTACCGTGTCAGAACATGACACTCGATCCAAATATACCTTGTCGGAATGTGACACTCGATCCAAATATACCGTGTCGGAACGTGACACCCGATCCAACTATAATTAATTTATCATTCTTCATGATTACATTTCAATTCATTAACAATAATTCATCAAGCCTTCTTTATGCAAGGCGCCATTTTTTGATAGGGCAAGTTCAAGATTTTGGATTTCATGGCCTCGGAATTTCAGACCAATCACAGCAACATATCAACCATCCAAACCACAATAATTAAATGCGTAGTAAACTTCACACATTACTCAATGAATATCAATCACTATTAAGAATCTATCTATGATATAGAATAAACCATAACATACCTCAACCGAAGAATCAAACTCAAACAAGCTAATTCTCCAACGCCTTTCCTTTCCTCAATGCCTTAGAACATTTCCAATCTAACAAGTATATAATATTCGTAAGTAAACAAGTCCATAGACACCTATATTACTATATATCTAGCTTAAACCCAAAAACTTACTTGAATCTATAATTAATTTTCTCAATCTCAAGCTTAGGGTTAAGCCTCAATTTCTTCCAATGACATAAATCTAATTATAATCATATACTACATTACACCTATTATTTAATAACATATCTCAATATATCAAAATTTAACTTATACTATGATAACAAAATAATACTTAATTAAAATTGAAACCAACTGACAAGAAAGCAGTGGCGACAACCATTAAATCAACACCATCAATTGACCCTCACCTTTAAACCTAACCCCCTGCACGTATTCCATTCAAAAAAAAAACTAAAATTTGAGACATTACTATATAACAAGATGTCAATCTTTCTCTTGCCCCATCCACTAGCTAACAGTTTCAACAACCAATTAAACACCTTGCAAGAATATAAAGTGAACTACTATCCTAGAAATCAATACACATTTAGATTGAAGATTTACCTGAAGCACATAAATCTTCCTTGTCACCGCAGCTAAGTCGAGAGTTTTCGCCAAACTCTCTTTTTATTTTCTTTTTAAATTCTGACCCAAAAGTGTTAATCTTACTAACTTCTTTTAAATAAATAAAATGGTATAGAGTATTAAATAAATTTTCAACTTAACCCACTAATTAAATTTACCGCTCAATTAAATAACTACAGTTATCAAATAGTTCAAAATACTCATTAAAAATTTACGGAATAAATCTTTTATGAAATAAAAAAAATTCTTGTACTCAAAACGACCTCATGAGTCGTTACAAAAACCATGATAATTTAAATGAGATGGAGGGAGTCAACAACTTCATACTCCAGACTCCAACTTGATACCTATAGTTAATGATTAAGTAACATTTAATACCGTATCACAACCTTGCAGGTTAGTGGTTGGTAGTTGTTATGGGTAAGCATTAAAATACTTGGAACTCTGAAAACTTAGTCATGTTATTAAAAAAAATGTCTTGACGTTGAACATCATGGTTTTTGGTCATGATCAAGGGTGTTAATAAAAGCAAATTAAGATGGAAGATATTAACGTTTATAATACTCTATTACATTTCAAGAATTAGAAATTTATACTACTTCCGTCCCATATTAGATGAGCATCTTATTAAAAATATTTATCTCATATTATTTGATCACTTATTAAATTAAGATAAAATTAATTTATTTTTATTTATTTTACCCCTACAATTAATATGGCCTTTTGAATGTAAATAATTTTTAATACTAGCTATTTTTATACTCTTATGTATATTGCATTAATATAAATAAAGGGTAAAATGATAAAGTCTTTTAATATATTAATAATTTTATAATCACCGTATAAAATTGAAAGATAACAATTCGCCATGATATCAAAAAATGTCTTGCATGTAGACCATTCAACGGTGTCCTTTTTTTCCTTTTTATTATTGGTCATGATCAAGGAGCCAATAAATGCAAAATTAAAGTGGATATTAACATTTATAATACTCTATTTCACTTCAAGAACAGAATTTTTTAACAATCAATCATGTTATCAAGAAAATATGTTTAGTAGAACATAAAAGACTTAAATATGCTATTAAACTTTAAGAAAAATGTTTATTTATGTTATTTTTAAAAAATTTGACTTATTTATGTCATTTTTATTTTAAAAAAAACTTATTCATGCATTTATGGATTAACTGAAACTGCATCCGATTTTCCAAAATCATTTTGTCCATGTGGCGAACGATGATTCGACCACATCATTAATTTTTTTTTAATAATCAGCAAAAAAAATTAAAAACCATTTGAAATTTTAAAAAGAAAATTACAAACCCACCAGAAAATTTTCTCAAACATAACTTTTAAAATTTTCTTTGCCTTGTATTTAAAATTTTCTAAAATAAACATATTTTCTTCAATTGTTTTCTGTTAATTTAATTTATTCCTTTAATTTTCTCCGTCTTTTCTTTGATTTGATTTCAATATTAATTCAAAATGTCCTGTATTTAAAATAAGTTGTCTCAAAAAAATACCAACAAAAAGTAAATGAAGTCAAATAAGACATAAAAAAAATCAAACGTTAAAAATAAAGGACAGTTCTTAAAATATTTTATTATTTTTTTTTTTAATACACATAAGTTTTTTGAGTAAATTATAATTTGGCTTTTCCTTTAAAAAAATTCAGATGGATTTTAAAATTTTGGCTGATTTTTAAAAATAAATAGAAACTTAATGACTTGGCCGAATTATTGTTCGGCATGTGGATAAAATGATTTTGTAAAGTTGGATGTGGTTTTTGGTTAACTCATAATGACATGGATAAGCATTTTCTCAAATAAAAATAACATAGATGAACTAAATTTTTAATGAATGACATAAATGAATTTTTTATCAAAGTTCAATGACTTTGAGTTTTTTCCATTTATTTTTGTCATGCTTAAGTAGGGATGGATATAAATATCCAAAAATCAAAAAAATCAAACCGAACCAAACTAATTTAATTTTCAGTGTCGAATTTTTTTCGAAAATTTTGATTCTTCAATTTGGTGCTCAATGTTAGAATCACAATTCTACGATGCACTGAAGAACCAAAAATTTATTAAATAAATATAAAATAATATTTAAAATTTTATTACTTGTATATTTTAACCCAATTTCATGATATTATTACTTTATGTTTTTAGTTGTTATTTTGAAATATGAACAACTAATTAATATTATTATTTATTAGTTCAAAATACAATGCATATTTTTTCAAAATTAAACATCAAAAAATCGAATCGAATCAAATCAAACCAAATTTTAGTAAAACCAAATTAAAGAACCAAATGCCCATCCCTATCCGTTCAAGGTGTTAATAAAAAATAATGAAAGTGGACGCTGGTATTAACATCTATAATACTTTATTTCATTCGATGAGCAGAAAATAATAATAATTAGCCGCCATCTTTTGGTCAATGTTGACGGCTGATATTGACATTTATAATCTACTAGATACAATAGTTATACAAGTACGAGTCCAATATATATTATTCTATTTATTTTAATTTAATATAACACAAATAAAATTAAGAGAGTTAATTAAATTTTTATATAATATTTAAATATTTTAATTATTATAATTTATAATACTTTTAACATAATTTTTAATATTTATGTGAGACACGTAAAATTTTAAAAGCAACTAAATTTTTAATATTTTTTTAAAAATATTTTAAATTGTTTGTTATTGTGATTTATAATACTTTTAATTAATATAATTTTCAAATAATATATGTTATTCCATCTGCCCTAATTTATAGATGTAAAATTTTGAAAGTTAACCATTTTTTAATATATTTTAAATTGTGATTTATAGTATTCGTAACGTAATTTTTAAATAATATATGTTGCACTCTTTATCCCAATTTAATTGGAACATGTGAAATTTTGATAGTTAATTAAATTTTTAATATGTATTTTAATTATTTCAAGTTATTAATTATTGTGATTTATAATACTCAGAACAAAAATTTTAAATAATATATGTTATTCCCTGTCCCAATTTTTGTGATACATGTAAAATTTCAAAAATTAATCAAATTTTTAATATTTCAAATTATTAATTATTATAATGTATAGTATTATTTTTAAAATAAATTTTACATAAATAAATTTCAAAATACCCCGTGTCCATCACTGAAAAAACAAAAACAAAAATATATGAAGCTCCAGCCTCCAATTTAGAAGTGATGATCACGAGAAATTCAATTGGCCAAAACATTAAATAGATTACCAAACTACCTTTTTGACCCCAAGCTCCTCTCCTATTCCCTCTTCTAATATAGAGCAACAATAGAGTTTTTATTTTTAAATATTTAAGTATTATAATTCACAGTACATTTTACATAATTTATAATAATAATAATAAATAAATAAATAAATAAATAAAATAAAATTTTAAATATAAATACAGGAAATTGAAGGAGAAGAGCAAATCAATCAAATGACCGATCCTAAACTCCTCTCATTCCCTCTTATATAATAGAGTAATATTCCACTCTAAGAACAGAAATTTGTAATAATTAGTCATGTTATAAAAAAATATGTCTTGACGAACATCTACGTGTTTTTTTATTTGTGGTCATGATCAAGAGTGTTGGTAAAAGCAAATTAAAATAGAAACTAATAATTAAGTATATGAGAGTCTATTCCATCCAAAAAAAAGTTATTGGAAAAAGGTATAAATACATCCCTAAGTTACGTTTGAAATTTCAGAAGACACTATTTTCTAGGGAAAAGAACACTGGTACAAAACAGAGAAACTATTTACGAGCAGCTATTCTCTTATTTTTATATCTTTTCTATTTTTAATGGATAATTAGTGTTTACTACTTAATACATTCAAAGAAAAGTAAACAACACTACTCAATTACTCCTTAATATCATTAGAGTCTATATATAAACAGAAAGTGTTTCGGTGAAAAAACAACTCAATTACTGCCATCAAAGTATATAGATACCAACAGAGTATACGGATACTATTAAAGTATATATGGGGATACTATTAGAATACATATACTCCGATGGCATCAATGATAAAGAAGTAGTGATTCCGTAAATAGAACAAGGGGAATTTGGACTGCGGATCCAACTCAATAAATAATTTGGATTGGATCCATTTGGATAAATATTTTACCGATCCAATTTACATAATTTTGCCTTACTTTTATGCGGATTCTATTGCTTTCCTAAAAATTTTAATAATGAAATAAATATCAGCCTAAGTATAATATGACATAGCAAATCAATTCCTGTAGACAGTAAACTATACGCACTGCCATGTGTAATCGATCAATATACAAAATGGCAAAAAAGTATTTCACCGTCATTCACTGGGTTAATTAGCTTAATTGTTACTCGATAGTTGATGCTAATTTAATTTTTTCCCCTCTAACTATCATTTGAGTTAAGGGTCAAAGATGCATCTAAATTATTTCACTTTATTGAATTTCATACCTGATTTATTGAGAGTAGGAATTTCTTACTTGAATTATCATCCAATGATTAGTGAAACAAACTTAGACGTTAACTAGACCAAATCTTTTTCTAGAAATGTTTCTAAGCGTGTTTATCCATAAAATCTTCGTCCACCTAACATATATAACAACTCTATTTTCTGACATATTAATTCTTTTGATATATTTTTCATTGACTATTTTAAAACTCTAAACTTTCTCCTTTCAATTTGGAAATATCGATGCCACAGTAGAGACAAAACCACAGCTAAAAAAAGTGGAGAAGAAGATGGTAAATGTCACGATTGAAATAAATTAATTTGTGTAATGATAGTTTTAACCTTTAACCTTACCTTTTAACCTAATATTACTTTATTTAGATTTGCACGGGGGAATTATTTTTCCACGTGGAGTGCAACATGGCAAAAATTTTAAACGAAAAAGAGAGTGTACACGCATCATAAGAAACTAGTTGAGGTATATTTCGCTAACTATTAGGTAAATATTCAAATAGGAAACTCACGCTCTCAATAATTCAAGTATGAAACTCAAAAAATAAAAATAGTTTAGATATATTTTTAACCCTTTCACTCTATTATTTTCAATTGCAATTTCTTTTAATGAGTTTCACTTTAGCCAAAAAGATTTTTTCTACAAACTTTGGAATATTTGGAGTGTGCACGGTACAAAGTAAAATGTTTTCAATAAAAAATATTTTATAAAAAAATAAGTAGATTTCTTACTTGTTTTCTTATGTTTAGTGTCTAAGCAAAACTATTATCCTAAAAGTATTTGTATAAAATCTAGATAAATATTATAGGGATGGTAGGGTATGGAGGCTCCAAGAGGGGTAATGGTAAAGATAAGGTGTTGTCACAAATTGGAGAGGACACAATCAATGTAAAATGCTAGTTGTGGAAACTTATATTTCCCACTAAGTCATTTTCCTAATTTTTAAAAAACTAGTTTTACTAGGAAAAATATTTGTTCAAAATATTTAACCAACTATACCTTCATTGAATAATAAAAGGAGATTACACAACTGCAAAAAGGGGAGGGGAGCATATTGCTCTAACCTTTCATCATATTTTAGAGTTTGGCATTCCAAAATCTGAGGCTTTCATTTGTTTAATTCTGAAGGATCCCATTTATCCAATTGTATCAGACCTCTCATTTGCCTTGGCAGAGTAACATAACTGGTTGTCCTGAAGTATGACTAACAACAACTAATTTATCTGCAACCTTGTTTGCTTCCCTGAATCAGTGCTGCATAATCACTTTTTCATCTACTATTTCATAATCTTCTCCCTAGGCAATTCGATTGGAGGATTGCATTGTCCACTTTAAAATTTTGGGCTGGTGTTAGAAAGAAAAGAAGGAGGAACTTCCAAGGTATAATGAGGAACAACAAAGAAATAGCAATTGTAAATTGCTACAAAAATATGTAGAAGGAGGAGAAGACTATTGGTTGTAAATGCTTCGTTCTTCCATGCTGCACCGGATTTTCAACCATTGCATGGCTGATTTATCGTCCAAATTGATAACTATTGGTTCTTTTGACAACAAATCCAATTCAAACAAGATCTTTCTCAATCAAATTCGTTGATTTGTAGCAGATGCAACAGCCACATACTCAGCTTCTACTGAAGATTAAGCTACAATGTCTTGCTTCTTTGTGCTCCAAGAAAAAATTGCCCAGATCAAAAGAAAATGAGTAACCACGCGTGGTTTCGTAATCATCCAAACATCCACCCCAATCACTATTTGAATAGCCAATAAGAGCTTCATTCTCCACAGTTCTATACCAAATCCCATAATCAATTGTCCCTCTAATATACCTCAGCACCCTTTTAGTAGCTCTAAAATGCTTAGTGCTTAGACTTTGCATATATCGGGAAACCAAACTAGCAGCAACAAGACCAAACGTATCTCTAAAGTCCACTCCAAGCTGCTGAGAATAGACTTTAACTACGAGTCTAGTTTTATTCTTAAAAATGGAGCCATTTGAATTGAACTTTGTTCTATAGACCTATTTGACACCGATAACGTTCTTCTGTTTTGGACTATCAACTAACTCCCAAGTGTCATTTTTACTCATCAATCGTCATATGCCTTGCCCACACGCTCATTTTAACCCAAAAGACTGATCTACTACAAAAATATCTACAGATCTAGGAATTTCTAGAGAAATCGTAATTTCATAACAATTGGTAATTTTCAAATGTAACTTCTAAAAAGTCAAAGATTCTAGTAGAAAGTAGAAATCATAATTAGTTGTCATTGTAGTAGAATTATTGATGGGTTAGGGATCAAATCATGATATAGGATTGGGGATTTATGGATTTCCAAAGTCATTTTGGATGGATTATGCACTAGAATTGCATGGCGTGATAGAATTGTGAAATTCATTCAATCAGGGATCAATCAATAATACAAGATCGGGGATTTGTGAATTGAAAATCGGAAGCTTTGAGATGAAAGATGTTGATTCACGAGGAAACTTCTTTTGATTCTGAACATCGAGGTCCATTTTAGTAGTCTAGTATAACCTTTGTTTTAAGGATAATAATCTTGTAATATTCTTCAACTGTCTAAGAGGTCTTCTGTGGACGAAAAATGCACTAGTAATCAAAGAAGACATTAGAGAAAGAAGAATTGCATCTAGAATAATATGAAGAGAAAACCTAAGAATGATGTTTTGTATGCTTTAGTGCGATGGACAAATTGATATATGCTTGGGTCTGTATCATAACTTTCTATTGGCAGGTACTTTGCAGTTTGATACATCCTAGTCATGATTCTTTAGGTAGCAACTAAGGTCGAAGAGGATCATAAGATATCTTCAAAAAACACTTGCAAAATATTTGCATAGAGAAAGGTTGATAATCTAGAGGCAGTTGGTGAAACAAGAAAAGTCAAAAACTTGAAGTTTACATAATATAAGAACAGATGTGTAGATATTCTTTGAAGCACGACAAAACTAGCATAATTTGCAAGAACAAACTTTGATGGACTAAGCTAATTGATCCACCTAACTAAATAATTTTCACTCAATCTTCAAAATTCCCAAGTACTCACTAGCAAGCATTATGACTCGAGGCTTTACTGGCCATCATAAACAAGTAGAATATGATAAATCACACCACAAAGGAAGAAAAGACCTGGACTTTAAGAGAGTTGCTAGCATGCCGTTCATGTAATGACAATAGTACAGAAGAGAATTGTCAAGCTCTCCCGTAAAAAAATTAAAAACCAAACGATGGATGATTTACTTAATACTCAGCCAAAATGAGATATGTTGCTGGTAGCAGCTGGATAGGATGCATTGTCTCATGAAAAAGTGTATGAAAGGGCACCCAAAGGTGTGGCTTAGTTATCAATGAAGTAGGTTGAGAACCCTGAGGTCTCGAGTTAAAATCTCAGCGGAGGCAAAACCAGTATATAACTTTTACCATATGTAAGATTAGTGGACAGAGTTAGCATGAGGAGCGCGCAAGCTGGACCCCAATGGAAGGCAAAATATTCTGATTTTATAACCTCTTTTCTTCTTTTTGGAGATAAAGATTCTAATACAGCAACTCTTATCTCTGTCTTACCACAAAATGTTTGACAGTTGATCAACCCATGGAGGTTCATGTGTACAATGTTTTGCAAAAAACACATCCATTTATTACGTTATCCATGGTACACATAAATCCCAGTGAAGCAGTGAGTGAATTTGGCGTCCTACAAGAGAGCCCGAGTGTCCATAGTACTTAAAACAAACATTAAACTAAGAAGCCTCTTCATCAATCAACTTATTTTTCCCTTGCTAATTAAATTGCCTGAACTGATTTCCTTCTAAGTTTCTGTTTGGCTAAACTTTTCTAAGCAGCTTATCAGCTGAAAACAGTTTATAAGCTGCTTTAAATAAGTTAAGTCAAACAAACCTAATTATTTTTTTGGGCTTATTCTAAGCACAAAATGGCTTTAAATTGACAAGTCAAACACTCAAAAAAAACTGAAAACAGCTTATAAACAACTTATAAGTCAATCCAAACGGGCTCTAACTTAGTTAATGACAAATATCAAAGATCTATCTTAATCATCAATTAATCCAGTAGGAACCGCAAATCAAGTTTTGCTTGAGAGATACCTACCTACTTTGTGCAGTAGTCATAACAAAGCCTATATCAAAAAGTAACTTCCAAGACGCCATTCAAGATACTATAATATTCTTATAACAAATTACAACAACAACAACAATCCAGTAAAATCCCACATCGTGGAGTCTGGAAGGGTAAAATGTACGCAGACCTGACTCCTACCAATGTAGGACGACCTGTTTCCAAAAGAGCCTCGGCAATATTCTTATAACAAATTATATTATTGAAATATGAGGCAATTATAACACCAATCCGCCCACGTATATTATTGTCTAACACTCCACCCAACTGAAACTGCAGAGCAAGTACTGTATGTGTAGGTATATATACACAAACACACACTCGGAGACTCGAACATACATAATAAGGCCCAAAATTGCTAGCACATGCCTCAAAAGCAAAGAACAGTAGGTCTTTAAAGAAATGGAGGCCATTGACAAACCACATGACTGCTGAAACTCCACCACATCCTCTTAATATTAATTAAATAAAAAGCTTAATCTTAACAGACAAATCTCAACACAAAATTAGTAACTTTTGTTAACATAACATCAAATTCTTCAGCATAGGCTTAAAACGGAGGCGAATAATACTTAACCCAATAGCTAATAGTAATTAAATGTCTACCTGTGCTACTTCTGTGCAAAGGTTGGAGATTTGGATAGAAAATGAGAAAAATAACGCCCGAATGAGCCTTTGATAACTAGATCTTCCATTATCTTGTCACAGATGACTCGTCCTGCCACATAAAAACCCTCCAACAAGGAGAAAAAAGTTGAATTTATTTGTTAGATTTGACAAAGGGGCTGAAGGGTCGTTCCATAGAAGGGCGAAAGTCATCTGCGACAGGACTACCGGAAGATCTGAACATCAAAGGCGTCGGAGCGATTCGGAGAAAAACTGAAAGTTGCCCCAAACTCCAAAGAGAATTTCTCAATGAGCGCCTAGCGCCTATAGAAAAATGTTTCCGAAAAGAAGAAAAAACGCGCTTTTACTCATCAAAAGAAGAAAGAAAAACGCGTCATTTTCTTCCTTTATTTCCTTCTTTTTATCTTTTGAAATCTACAATATTCCTCTCTTCTTTTAATTTAGATACGGAAAGATTCGGGAGAGTAAAAGAAGAAAAAACGCGCTTTTACTCAACAAAAGAAGAAAGAAAAACGCGTCATTTTCTTCCTTTATTACCTTTTTTTTATTTTTTGAAATCTACAATATTCCTCTCTTTTTTTTAATTTCGATACGGAAAGATTCGGGAGAGTTGTGTATTTGAGGAATGTGCAAAAAATTGAACCCAGTGATAAATTAAATTAAAAAAAAATATTATTAATTTGTTATTATTGGGTTATTGAGTTAATGATTATTTAATGTTTTTATAAAAATAAATTATTGGGTTATCAGTTCGATATTAGTTTTTTAATATTGGGTTATTGGTAAATCGATAATCCAGTTTGACTATAATAATTTACTATTTTAATATTTAGTGAGGGGTTATTTCTTGGTTTCATGCGGTCATTAATAACTTGATTATTTTTAGATAATAGTAGATAAAAACAAAGCTTGTAAGGAGTCCTATTAAAACCAAAAAAATATAGGGTTGCCAGTCATCCATATCAGAATAAATAGAATTTTCCGAAAAAACCTGTCAGTGGAGGAAGACTCATACACAAATATCAAACAAAAAATATTAATATAAATATATAATCACTACATCATAGTATGAGTGCCCTACAAAATTCACACTTCATACTATTTCGCAGTTTACACTGTATTTACTCTTTAGGTTTTGCCTCTTTATGTTCACAAAGTCAAAATTCAAAACCTAAAAAACTAAGAACGGCGACGGCTACAGTTTTGCAAGTTGCAACAACGACGGCAAGGGTTAGACATTGTGAGTTTGATTTATTTCTTGTTTTACTTCTCTTTTTCTCCCTTTTTTGATTTCTCCTCTTCTCCCGACCCACTTTCTCAAAAAAATCGCTGATAAATTAAATAATTAGGAGATTATTTTATCGTAATTGGGGTTAAATCTAATGAGCCTTTGAATATTTTTCTTAAGAAACTCTTTTTCTTTTTTTTTAGTAATATTTAAGATTTTCAAAAATTATTGGAGAAAGTCATATATTTATTTTGAAAGCATTTTCTTATTGGTTAAACTGAAAATCGAATTGTTAAAGACCAAAAATCGATAAACTGAAAACCGATAACCAAATATCTTATTGATTTGGTTATCGTTTTAGCATATTTAAAAATTGATAATATTTAAAACCGAATCGAACAGATCGAAACTAATAAACTTTACCCGATGACCTAAGAATAGACAAGTCTTCGCTTAGAATTTCTTTCCAAACTTGGATTGCTGACCGTAATATATTCTTTTTCTTTTAATGTATGGTTTTTAATATGGATCTGCCTAATTCATTCGAGCTATGTTATGCAAGTTTTAGAATTGGAGGGATTAAGTCGGATTGATGTATCATTTGATGAGTTATAAAATGCTCAGTCCTACTCATTACTATAAGGATTGCGAGCCTCATCAAGCCAACCCACTTCTAAAAATATATCATTTTTCAAAATTTAAATTCTAAAAAAACAAACAAAGGAGAGAGTTAAAACAGCCTTCTAAGCTTATCCATGCTTTTATGCAAGTATGTATATGAATGGACCATTACGAAGATTTTATTTTGTATGAAAATACAGTGATACGACTAATTATGAGCAACATTCCAAGTGATTATAACAATCAACGTCACTAAAAGAAATTATTGAATTAGCAACAAATAAAATTTCATGTATAAGTAACAATAATCTCATTTAGTTAGGAATTACCGATAAATTTTGTAGCTAATTTCATATTTTCTAATAGTAAACTTTTCATCTAATTAGGGCTGATTCAGTGAAATCTTAAGAACATTGGAGTTGCAATTAGTTAATTAATTCCTTCTGTACGTATCGTTCCAATTTTATAAAATGTAAGTGACAAAAGTTATGAGAATTTGTGATCTAGTGCAAAAGGAAAAATGAAATATCAATCGTCTCCGATCCATACTGACGATCCAACAATGTTCTGGGTTTTGATAATGACAAAGTGAACCAGGTTCATATACGTTGCAGAATATAAAGATTAAAACACAAATGGCTACAGCAAAAAGGAAATAAAAGTTAAAGCGCAGCAAAACAAGGAAAGCAATTCAATGAGGACTCTTAAAAGGAAAAGAATTGGGTGGACAAATAGTTTTTCAAATAGGACTCAATCAGGTTTACTTTTGCAAACACTATAAAAGGGAAGTTGCATCATTAATTGCAACAGCTTTTGCAAATCCAAGATTGTGAGTTATTTCAAGCAAAAGGCAAAGGCAGCGTTTCAAGAGAAAAACATTGAAGAAAGAAGAACTAGATTTAGGTTTTCTTTCTGAAAGTTAATTCATGTGTTTGATCTCTACTTAAGAATATTATTGAGTTATAATTTTCTAAGGTAGAAATTAAAGTGAGGCTTATAACAAGAAATGAGTTTGACTTCTTGGAGAGTTTGAGTTGCGATTATAGTTAATCGTTAGAATTTAGGTACTTGAGTTAGTTCCTTGATTATTGAATTGTAATCTAAACCGCTCTTTGAAAGTTAGTGAAGTTTGGTGGAAATCCTACGAAGTGTAGGTTGTGGTTTTTCGTGCTTGAGCAAGGAAGTTTTTCACAATAAATTATGTGTCTTGTCTTTACTGGTTACATTCGTGTTGCTAATTCAAGAACCTGGTTCTTGAAATCGTTAGATTGTATAGATTTCTTCACGTACATTTTGATGAAGTTGGAATAAAGATAACACATAAATATAGTTAAGATTGATCTAATAACTCGAAGCACATATATACGGACTATTAAAAAAATTAAAATGGTGGTACTATATATAGCACAACTTATGTCATAAACAAGTAGAGAGCCGATATATATATATATATATATATATATTTGATAGTATAATACATCAATCCTCTTATAACATTTGAGCTTCTACTGCCTGGATCACACGATGATGAGTATCGGAACCTCGAGATAGGGATGTAATGGGGCGGGCGAGGCGAGGGCGCGGCGGGTTGAGCCCAATACACAATTTTTTTAAATCGCTCCATCTCACCTTGCATTACAATTTATTTCATTTTCAATCCACCCGCCCTGCCTAGACCAGCCCTGCATAAATTTGTAAGTTTTTTTCTTTTTTAATTAAGTTTAATATGAAAAATAAAATTCATAATTTCTTTTCATTTTTCGCTAATCAACATCAACAACTAATTAATTATTTCTAGTTAATATTTCAATAATTATTTTTTAATTAATCGTTAATTAGATATTTTTAATTAACATTTCAACAACTAACAATTCACTAGACACATCTAGTTTAATTATTATTTTTTTAAAAAAATTAAAACTAAAATCAAAGTTTAATATAAAAAGTTTATACCTTTGATTTTTAGTAATTACAAAGGTTTAGTTTTCTTTAGGTTATTATTTAGTAGCTCAAAAACCCGCAATCGACCCCACCCCACATTAATTTTAAAGATAATTACTTCAACCCGCTCCGCTCCGCTCCGCCCTGCATAGCTCTAAACCTGCTCCGTGTAAAAGTCAAAAAAGGGGGCAAAAGTTGCTGTGAATGTAAAAGTCAAAAAAGGGACCTTGCTGTGAATGTAAAAGTCAAAAAAAGGGGCCAAGGTTGGCAGCAACTTTGTTTGACAAAGTTGACTGTAATTTTGTTTGACATGGTAAGAAAATGCGTATACGCGTTTTCTTTCTCCTATAAATAGGATCTCTTGCCCTCATTTGAAATCATCCCAGAAAGAGAGAGTAAGAATACAAAGAGAGTTATACACCAAGATAAATATTGTAGTCTTGAGTGTCCTCTTTAGTAGTTGTTCCTTTTACAAGAGAGAAGTGTTAATTGTTGTTTTCTCCTTGTATTTGAGAGCTGTGTACTCCATAAAAATATAGTGATATCCTTTTTTCCCCGTGGTTTTTTTCCCTTCTATCATTTAGAGGGGTTTCCACGTAAAAATATCGTGTCCAATTTATTTTCAATATTTTTATCATATCAAACTTTAGTTGTGGTGCTTTCTCCCCCCAACAGTGGTGTCAGAGCCCTCGGTTATTCTGTCTATTTTATGCGAAGGTACTATCTGTGAATAGTAACTTTTCGTGAATAGTAAATTCGATGAATAGTACTATTCACGTGAATAGTAAATTTCAGTGACGGTACAGTTTGTCATGATTGTTCGCAAAAATATTCAGAAACAATCTAGAAGGGTGTGAAGCAAATAACAATGTCGAGTACAACAAAGTTTGACGTTAAGAAATTCAATGGGACTAATTTCTCATTGTGGAAAATGAAAATAAAAGCAATACTGAAAAAAGACAATTGCTTAGCTGCAATTGAAGGCAGGCCCACAGACTTTGTTGATGACAGCAAGTGGAATGACATAGACAGCAACGCAGTTGCTGATCTACACTTGGCACTAGCTGATCAAGTATTGTCTAGTGTGGCAGAAAAGCGGACGGCGAAGGAAATATGGGATACTCTTACAGGGTTGTATGAGGCCAAGTCTTTGCATAATAAAATCTTCTTAAAAAGAAGACTGTATACTCTTCGAATGGTAGAGTCCATGTCAGTTACTGAACACATCAATACTTTAAATACTCTGTTTTCGCAACTTACGACAATGGGTTGCAAAATAGTGGGGAATAAACGTGCGGAGCTTCTACTTTAAAGTCTGCCTGACTCGTATGATCAACTCATCATCAACCTGACGAATAATACAGACAGTCTAGTTTTCGATGAAATTGCAACCGCTGTTTTGGAAGAAGAAAATCGGCGCAAAAATAAGGAAGACAGACAAATAAGTTCGCAGAAAGCTGAAGCCTTGATGATGGTGAGAGGAAGACCAACAGAACGTGGCCCTAGTGGGAGTCACAATCATGGCAGATCTCAATCAAGAAGTAAGAAGAATATCAAGTGCTACAACTGTGGCAAGAAAGGGCACTTCAAGAAAGATTGTCGGTTCAAGAAGAAGAGTGAAAACCCTGAGCCATCAAATGCTCAAGGGAATGTTGCATGTACCTCGGATGATGGCGATATTTTATGTAGTGAGGCAATATCAAATAATGAAGGCAAAAAACGTTTCGCTGATGTCTGGATCATGGACACAGGAGCAACATGGCACATGACTTCCAAGAGAGAATGGTTCCATCAATATAATCCTATCTCAGGAGGGTCTGTGTTCATGGGAAATGATCATGTTTTGGATGTTATTGGTATTGGGTCCATCAAAATAAAGATGTATGATGGCACGGTTCGCACCATCCAGGAGGTACGATATGTAAAAGACTTGAAGAAGAATCTATTGTCTTTAGGACAACTAGATGATAATGGATGTTCGTATAAGACTCATGGTGGAGTCATGAGAATATCCAAAGGAGCGCTTGTAGTGATGAAAGCAGAAAAACTTGCTGCAAATCTATATGTTCTTAAAGGTGAAACATACCAAGAAGGAGAAGCATCAACTGCGTCAGCAAGTTCATTTGAAGAATCAACGATGATGTGGCATCGTAAACTTGGTCATATGTCGGAACGAGGTTTGAAGATTCTTGCTGAGCAAAAACTTCTTCCACGGCTCAAAAAGGTTTCACTACCCTTTTGTGAGCATTGTGTTACCAGCAAGCAAAATAGACTGAAGTTTAGCAGTTCCTCTGCTAAAAGCAAGAAAATACTAGATCTGGTTCACTCTGATGTCTGGCAAGCACCAGTGGAGTCTCTAGAAGGAGCGAAATATTTTGTGTCATTCATCGATAATTACTCCAGGAGAAGTTGGGTGTATCCAATCAAGAGAAAGGCAGATGTTTTTCCAGTTTTCAAAGAATTCAAAGCGCGGGTGGAACTTGAATCTGAGAAAAAGATTAAGTGTTTGAGGACAGATAATGGAGGAGAATACACTGGTGATGAATTTAACAACTTTTGTAAACAAGAAGGTATTAAACGACAATTCACGGTGGCATATACTCCACAACAAAATAGAGTAGCAGAGCGGATGAACAGAACCTTGTTGGAACGGACAAGAGCTATGTTGGCAACTGCAGGGTTGGAAAAACCATTCTGGACAGAAGCAGTCAAAACCGCTTGTTATGTGATCAATCGGTCACCATCAACCGCAATTGATCTGAAAACGCCAATGGAGATGTGGACAGGAAAACCAGCTGATTATTCTCGCTTACATATATTTGGAAGTTCTACTTATGTTATGTACAACACCCAAGAAAAATCGAAGTTGGATCCAAAATCCAGGGAATGCGTTTTCTTAGGGTATGCTGATGGAGTCAAGGGGTATCGCTTGTGGGATCCCACAGCCCGCAAGGTGGTAATCAGCAGGGATGTTGTATTTGTTGAAAACAAGATACAAGCAAAAGAAGGTAACACTTCAAAAGAAAAATCAGAGACTACTACAGTTGAAGTTGAAGAAATAGAAGAAGTTCCAGTTTCTTCTGAAGCAGCACCAGAGCATGAAGAACAAGAGCAAGCTGAGATCGAAACTCCAGAAGTTCGACGGTCAACTAGGGAGAGAAGAGAACCAGCTTGGCACTCAGATTATTCTATGGAGAGTAATATTGCATAATGTCTATTAACAGAAGATGGAGAGCTTTCAACCTTTCAAGAAGCTATGAAAGGCCAAGAATCATCTCTGTGGGTGGCAACAATGCAAGAAGAAATTGAAGCTCTTCATAAAAATAAAACATGGGATCTTGTTCAATTACCACAAGGAAGGAAGGCCATTGGAAACAAATGGGTCTACAAGATCAAACGCAATGGTAATGATCAAGTGGAGAAGTATCGTGCAAGATTGGTGGTGAAAGAATTCTCTCAAAAAGAAGGTATAGACTTCAATGAGATATTTTCTCCGGTGGTTCGACTCACAACAATTCGAGTGGTCCTGGTGATGTGTGCTACATTTGACTTGTACTTGGAGCAGTTAGATGTCAAAACTGCATTTCTTCATGGAGAGCTTGAAGAAGAAATTTATATGCTCCAACCAGAAGGTTTTGAAGAACAAGGAAAAGAGAACTTGGTTTGCAGGTTGAACAAATCTCTATACGGTCTCAAACAGGCGCCGAGATGTTGGTATAAGAGATTTGATTCCTTCATTATAAGCCTTGGATACAACAGACATAGTTCAGATCCTTGTGTTTATTACAAGAGATTTGGTGATGAAGATTTTGTTATTTTGCTGTTGTATGTTGACGACATGTTGGTAGCAGGCCCCAACAAAGATCGTCTCATAAATTTAAAGGCACAGTTGGCTAGGGAGTTTGAAATGAAGGACTTGGGACCAGCAAACAAGATTCTAGGGATGCAAATTCACCGAGACAGAAATAATAGGAAGATTTGGCTTTCTCAAAAGAACTACTTGAAGAAAATCTTGAGACGCTTCAAGATGCAAGACTGTAAGTCAATTTCTACCCCACTTCCTATTAATTTCAAGTTATCCTCAAGTATGAGTCTTAGCAATGAAGTAGAGAGGATGGAGATGTCTCGAGTACCGTATGCATCAGCAGTGGGAAGTTTAATGTTCGCTATGGTATGTACAAGACCTGACATTGCACAAGCAATGGGAGTGGTTAGTCGGTACATGGCTAATCCTGGTAGAGAGCATTGGAATACTGTTAAGAGGATCCTGAGATACATCAAGGGTACCTCAGATGTTACAATGTGTTATGGAGGATCAGACTTTACTGTTAAAGGTTATATTGATTCAGATTATGCAGGTGATCTTGATAAAAGCAAGTCCACCACAGGTTATGTGTTTACTCTTGCTGGAGGAGCTGTAAGCTGGGTTTCAAAACTGCAGTCTATCGTGGCTACATCTACGACGGAAGCAGAATATGTAGCAGCTACACAAGCTAGCAAAGAGGCAATATGGATGCAGATGTTATTGGAGGAGCTCGGGCACAAACAAGAGAAGATTGCTCTATTTTGTGACAGTTAGAGCGCTTTGCATCTTGCAAAGAATCCGGCATTTCATTCAAGGACAAAACACATACGAGTTCAGTATCACTTTGTCCGTGAGAAGGTGGAAGAAGGCAGTGTAGATATTCAGAAAATTCACACTAATGACAACCTAGTAGATATGTTTACGAAGCCGATCAACAGTGACAAGTTCATATGGTGTCGATCTTCTATTGGCCTAGCAGAAACGTAACATCGCAGTAATTGGGTAAAAAGGATGATGTGAAGACTTAATTGATTCTCAATTAAATCTTCAAGTGGGAGAATGTAAAAGTCAAAAAAGGAGGCAAAAGTTGCTGTGAATGTAAAAGTCAAAAAAAGGGGCCAAGGTTGGCAGCAACTTTGTTTGACAAAGTTGGCTGCAATTTTGTTTGACACAGTAAGAAAATGCGTATACGTGTTTTCTATCTCCTATAAATAGGGTCTCTTGCCCTCATTTGAAATCATCCCAAAAAGAGAGAGTAAGAATACAAAGAGAGTTATACACCAAGATAAATATTGTAGTCTTGAGTGTCCTCTTTAGTAGTTGTTCCTTTTACAAGAAAGAAGTGTTAATTATTGTTTTCTCCTTGTATTTGAGAGTTGTGTACTCCATAAAAATATAGTGAGATCCTTCTACCCCGTGGTTTTTCCCTTCTATCATTTAGAGGGGTTTCCACGTAAAAATTTCGTGTCCAATTTATTTTCAATATTTTTATCATATCAAACTTTAGTTGTGGTGCTTCCTCCCCCCAACACTCCGTACCCACCTTCCCCGCCCCATTGCCATCCATACCTCGAGATAAGCAAATCAAGAATTGGAGAGAAGTGTATTGTTGTGTATAAACACATACGAAGAAGAAGGAATTAAACAATTCATGAAAGATATAGTACCAACTATTCGTGAGAGGAACCAGGTTCCTATATGTTGAACTGTAAGTAGTAACGTAGAGAACACACAATTTTTCGTGGAAAGCTTCCTTGCTCAAGAAAATAAAAATCATGACCTACATTGTATAGAGGATTTCGGCAATCAAATTTCACTAAATTCAAGAGTGGCTTCAGATTAGAAAGAACAATCTAAGGGAATGGGAATGATCACCAAGAAGATCAACTTTCCTCTTGTTACAAACCTCACAACTTCAATTACTCACTTCAATCTAGGATTTATTACAATTCAATAATAACTCTGGAACAATATGAACAACGACAGAAAGAATACACTACTCACTAGTTCTTCTTTCTTCTACGTTGCTCTGCTGAAATTTCATTCTTCAGATTGTGCAAAATAGAGTTGGAATCCTTGTATGTGCGGCAACCAAAATTGATTCACACAACGAAATTGATTCCTTGTTAATTAGGCTTTCATAATTAAAATCGTCAAAGGATCTTGGTTCTTCATTATCTTTGTCTATCATCAAAACTTCATACTTGTGAATTTGAACATTCCATCAATTCAAAATACCAAACTTAAATAGTACTGCAGGTTCATAACGTCTCCTTTTTGTTTCCTCTGAGATAGGGAAAAAATGCGCAACCCCTGTAAAAAAAACAATGTTCCATAAATTAAAACATCATTTTATTCAATACATGCAAGTGCAACATTTGAAGTTGTAACAAATTAAAAAAAAATTACTTGAATCTGCAGAAGTTGAATGTTGGTTTGATTCCTTGAACAACAAAATTTCCATTTTCATTAGTGTCGCAGATGACTTTCGCATATTTCAACATATGCATTGGAAGAATGTAATTTCCTGTATAAACACCATCAACATAAATCATTAACAAAGTATTAGTGTCTCCATCGATGAAATTTTTCGAATTCACTTCCTTCCAACCACCTTTAGCTTCAATCCTGATAATTCTTTCAAATTTGTCCGGTCGAGCCGGAGGAACCCAAATTCTAATTTCAATATCATCGTTGCACCTATTTTCTATAACTGTGAGTTTGGCTCCCATTAATATTTGCTTGATCAGTGCTCGTGTGCCAGTGTATGCATTTAGTGAATTATGGACAGTGAAAAACCTTACTATATAATGCCAAATATTGGGAGATATATAGGAAATTTCTTGGAGTTGTATCACATAGTGAAAACGAGAAAGGATTTGACTCCATCACGTGAAATTCAATCATTATCATACAGTATTAACTCTGACTTAATGTGCATACGTATATTTGGCCCCAAATAATTTTTGAAAAAAAAATTAAAAATTGTGTTTGACCATATAATTTATCATTATTTGACAAATATCCCAAGTTTTCAAGTTTTAGGTAGTGTTTGGCCCCAAACAATTTTTGAGAAAAAATTAAAAAATACTTGGAAACTTGTGTTTGTCCATACAATTTGTCATTACTTGCAAATTTTTTTTGGCAAAAATTCCCAAGTTTTCAAGTTATAAAAAAAAAGTAGAACTTGGGTTTTTGGTAAGTTTTAAAATTTTTAAAATAACCCCAAACGTTTATATTTTATAAAAACAACAATCATTTATTAATTTCAACTAAATATTTATCTATCAATTTACTCCATTAATATGATCAACCAAGATTTTATAAAAGAATAGTTTGGTATTACCTTCTCCGAAAAAGAATAGTTTGAGTGACAAGATTTGAAAAAAATACTAATTTATTTTTAATTCGATTAATGTATTGTTCTTACCTATAATGTTATTTTGTTGTTGCTGATTGTTATCCATTATGTTATAAGATTTTTTTAACGAAATACGTTCATTATTAAATGATAACACAAACGTATGAGTATTTTTTATAAATTTTTAGAACTTACGGATATAAAATAATATTTTTTGAAATTTCACCAAAACTTGGGAAAACTTGGGCCAAACGCATGGTGCAATTTCACCAAAATTTCTCTCAAGAATAACTTGCCAAGAATATTTGGGAACTTAAGGCCAACCGGTGCCCTAAAAAAACTAGAACTTGGGAATTTGAAAAGTTTTAAAATTTTAAAAATTATCTCAAACTTTTATATTTTATAAAAACACCATCATTTATTAATTCAAACTAATATTTATCTATCAACTTATTCTATTAACGTGGCCAACCAACACCATTAAATAACATTTCTATCTACCTCCTTCGCAAAAAAAATAGTTTAAGTGACAAGATTAAGAAAAAAAGAACAATTTGTTTTTAATGTGATTAATGTATTGTTCTTGCACATATTGTTATTTTGTTATTGTTGATTGTTATCAATTATGTTATAATATTTTTTTGACGGAACATGTTCATTACAAAATGATAATACAAACTTCTGGGTATTTTTAATAATTTTTAGAACTTACGGATACAAAATAATATTTTTGAAACAATTAAATATTCTTGGAAAAGTGTTTGGCCAAACGCATAATGAAACTCCACCTAAACTTCACCAAAAATAACTTGCCAAAAATATTTGAAAATTTGAGAGCAAACCCTAGCTTGATGTGAGGTAAATATTTACTTGCTCTCAATATTTTACCAAGTAATTTAATTGTCGCAATTAGTGTTGGCAAAATGAGCCCATATTTTGATAACCTATCAAACTCCTTCATATTTTAATAGGTTGGGTGAGTGATTCTTTAGATAGATAAAATATGGGTTTAAATTCATATTCAATTCATAGAAATATATGGGTATTTAAGAGTAAATTATGAGTAAAATATATGTTAGTTAAATGGATTAAGCTTTCAACTTTTATTCACTCAAAATTAAGATATCAGCAAAAATATTGCAATTGAAATGGTGAAGTCTTTGGTCCTCCAAAACACACACACACACACACACACATATATATATATATATATATATATATATATATATATATATATATATATTAAATGTACATTTCTTTTGTTAATTATAATTCCCTTTTTTCATTTGTTCAATTTTATATTGGATGGCAAATTAATAATAGTGTAAAGTAAGCAAATCATGTATTAGTATTGATATTGCTTAAAGTGCATTTAGAGCTGTCAAAATGGGTTTGACCCGTGAGGCCGGTCCAACCCAACCCTTGAATTAAGTGGGGTTGGGCTACAAAATTCCAGCCCATTTAGGAATGAGGCTTTTTAACCCAGCCTCATTTGGCCGCCGGCCTCATAGGCTTACCCGTGAGTCTCAGAGGTCAGTCCGTGGGTCATGAATTTTAAAAATATATACTCCCTCTGTTTAAAAAAGAATGACATAGTTTGACTTGACACAAATTTTAAGAAAATAAAAAAGACTTTTCAATTTTGTGGTCCTAAATTAAAGTTATGTCAAATGTACAAAAATATCCTTTAATCTTATGGCCTGAAACATGTCATGTGGAAATGTGTTATCAAAAAGAAGAAAATGGTCATTCTTTTTGAAATAAATTAAAAAGGAAAGGGGGTCATTCTTTTTTAAACGGATGAAATATTATATATATTTTAAATAGTGTTTTATTTTATCGAATCTTCAGCAACTAGATAATTGAAGTTATTGTAACTATAGACTTCTTTTACTTTTGTGTTTATATCTAATTTTTTGTTTCTCATTTCTTGTCTAGTTTATGAAAAAAATGATCATGTAATGTATGTTGTTTTGATGAATCCTATGAATGTTGACTATTGTATCTTGCTTATTTTGTTGTTTTGTAAGTATTCCACTTAAATGTGTGCATGCGAATTTTTGACGTATTGATGTTGTGTTCATCAATGTTCGATAGTCTTTCTAAGAGGCCGATGTTGTCCATTTTTTGATTGAAGGGTCAACCCATCTCACTCCGTAGTCCGCTTAGGGCTGGGTTAGGCTGCTATTTATAGGCCCTTTAGTTAAAAGGATCAGTCTGTCCTAACATATTTAACTCGCTATCCCTTTAGGATTAAGTTGGGTTGGGTTGGGCTAGCCCATTTCGTCAGTTCTAAGTGCATTAAGCACGTTTTACTCCAAAAATGCTAATATTTGTTTACTCCAAAAAAAGATTAAAATATTTTCATTATACTGGATTCTAAAGTAGTGTACTATTTACTCATGAAAATATGGATAAACATTGGTCGACATGTATTTTACCCAACTCATTTTTATCCATATGAAATATAGGCGAATTGAATTACTATCAATTTTATGTTAATCTCATTTTCAATTCACACAAATTTGAATCAACACGTCCATTTACTATCACTATTCGCAGTTAAAAATTAAAATGAGAATATATAGTACTACTTAATTAAATATATAAATATGTGTGTGAAAGATGCATATATATTATATAGCTTGAAATAATAATTGATATATTATAATAGGGTATGTAAAATTGACTTAAATACTTGATATATACACTCAAAATTCAGAACTATAAGGAACGTACATGTATGTTAATAGATACGAAAATTCATATTAAAGAAGGGGTCAAACATCTACTTTAAAAGGTTGAACATGTCAAATCAATTATATTCCAATGAAAATGAAATCTTAAGATAACGTTTAGGAAACATCCAAGCAACTTAAGAAGAGTCTCAAAAGAGATAATTATCTTACAAAACTAATCATTAGTTTGTGCACTTTGTTTCATCCTTCCTGTTGAAGCAGCTAGTCAGCATATTTACAAGGCAAAGAACGAAAAAAAAAGTTGAAAAAGCAAAATAGCTAAGCTAGTAGCCCTTTATTTGTGTTAATTTTCCTCTTGGTGCATCTTGCTTTTATACTTTGTGTACGTAGAAGACAATAATTTAATTCCTTGGTCAACAAGCAACAAACATGGAAAAATTAAAAGGTTGAACAAGAAAAAAGGATAATTAACAAAGTTAGAAAGAGTTATAAGAAGTTGTGATCCCTCCCTATAAAAAAAATGATCTTTTTTTTAAATTTGTTTAAAAAACAATGATCTCTTTCTTTTTTTGATAATACCTTTTCACATGGCATATTCTAGGACACAAGATTAAAGGACATTTTTGTATATTTGACATAACTTTAATTTAGGATCATAAAATTAAAAAAATTTCTTAAATTCCATATCAAGTTAAATTAAGTTATTTTTTATTTTTTAAATGGAGGGACTAATTTTCTTCAGTCCAAGAAATCAATGATAGAATGACGGTGAGAAAAGTACTTTTGACTGTTTGGAAGAGTTGGTTGAAAGACTACTAAGGAGAAAGAACAATATGTAATTTGTTTCTTTTTACTTGTCATAATTTTTTTTTAAAAAGTTAAATGATATTAACTTTGATTGACATTTTATGATGGAGTATATTTTATTATATTGATATGAAAAAACATTGTAATTTATAACAGTTTTTGTATAGTTCTTGAATATCTAAAAATTTTAATAAAAATTATCAAATTAATGTTATCTAATTTAACTTTAAAAATTAATCAAATTGATTTTTGAAAAATGCAATATGACAATTTAAAAGGGATGGAAAGAATAGTTAAGTTGCTCGAGAATACTATCTAAAGCTATGAGCCCCTAGAGGACGATCTTTGGTTTATGATTTTACTAGATTATTCGCGCTTCGCGCGGTGATGAACTGCCTCATCAAGTTTGAGTGTGATTATTCGATAAAATTCATATTTTTGGTGTGTACATCAAATTGTCGTGAACATTTTATAATTTTTTTGAAAATCTTTAAATACATTTATTATTTTGTTTTTTGTACAAAAGATATGAGAGTCACAGGAGTAATACTTAACCTTAGCAATATAAAATATGAGTTGGGCAACCAAGTGGCATTTTAATAAGAAACGATCCATTCATGTTGTAGTGTAAAACCTGTAATGCATGACAATTTCACATATTTTAAATTATGATATTTTTTTTTATAGTTTAAATCTCCTCAACTACACCTCTTCTCATCATGATACATTCCAGCATTTGCTTATTAATAGAGGCCTAAAAACCTTTAACATTATTAAAATATTTATTATTCACAATTCTATTTTCAAGTTAAATACAATTTGAGAAATACTTAATGTATCAAATATGTAGACATTACATTTGAAGTCGAGGACCCTCCTCGGCATAGTTTGTAGAAGTCCACAAATACACAAGTCCCTCCATATTGTATTTAAGCTCATATTTCATTTTTCAAAATTCTTACCATTTTCGACAATGCAAGGACAATTGTACTAATTGTGGCAACATGTCATTGAATCCTTTAAAGTACACCAATCCATTAAGTTACGTTGTAGATCGTTGTCCTAATGCCAATTTCATTAGGGTTGAGAAATGCTTCTTCAAAACGGCGGCTTAATCAACCTATGCAATCATGTGCTGCCAAAACTGATAAAATGAATAATTACATTTAAAGAAATCCGTTAAAAGAATTGGCTATCTATGGTCACTGTTGTAAACAATTTATGAATGTCCATAATTCCTTTTTTATATCTATAAAAGGCATTGTACTTTGATGGATATAAACACACAAAAATTAAGGAATACAAAGTTTCCTCTCTCTTTTCTCTTTACTATTTCTCCTCTTTCTTGATTTTCTCTTTTGATACTAATTCGATTTTAGTATTTAATTTTTACTTTATAACACGTTATTAGCACGAGATTCTATTGTCTCAAAGTTTGAAGGCTAAAATTGAAAGATAGTTTGTTGCCCTTCAAAGTTCGGGCAAGAACTATCTTTCATGGGTACTAGATGCTGAAATCTATTTGGATGCAATGGGTCTCGGAGACATCATTAAACTTGAAAATAAAGTATCAAAACAAAACTGTGCTAAAGCAATGATATTCTTATGTCATCATATTGACGAAATTTTAAAAATTGAATATCTCACAGTCAAGGATCCACTCATTCTGTGGAATAACTTGAAAGAAAGATATGACCATTTGAAAATGGTCATACATCTAAAGGTACGATATGATTGGATGCATTTAAGGCTACAAGACTTTAAGTCTATTCATGAATACAATTCTGCCATGTTCACAATTACTTCTCAATTGAAACTATGTGGAGATACTTTTAGTGATATTGATATGATGAAAAAAACGTTCTCCACATTTGATGCCTTGAATGTGCTTTTACAGCAGCAATATCGAGAGAAAGGTTTCAAAAAGTATTCTGAACTGATTTCTCATCTTCTCGTGGCTGAACAAAATAATGATTTGTTAATGAAATCATGAGAATCGACCTACTGGATCTACACCATTTCATGAAGTGAATGAGGTGTACTCCCACCATGCTAGACGTGGAAGAGGTTGTGGTCCTAGTCGTGGACGTGGACGACCATGTGGTCGTGGCCGTAATTATGAACAAAACGAAATTCCTTTTCTGGTGTTAATCATGCACCAAAGAAAAATCAATATAAAAAGGGAAAAGAAAAAGATGAGAAATATGAAGCAGTTAGAACAAACTGCCTTCGAAGTGGCGGAAGGAATCACTATGAACGCGATTGTCGTACACCCAAACATTTGATTGAACTTTATCAGAAATCACTAACAAAGAAGGATAAAAATCCTGAAGTTAATTTATGGCCGAAAATCATGATGCATTCACACACTTGGATGTGACAGATTTTTTTGCCCACCCTGAAGGAAAGATAGATCATTTGATTGGCGATGGTTCTGTGAATATGAGAGAATTTAATGATCATGTTTAATATTTGTTAATGATAATATTATTAATGTTTGTTGTTTTTGTACTGTTGAGAAATAAATTATATAAATATTTGTTCTTGTCCACATATATTAAAATTTACATATATATATATATATATATATATATATATTAAATAAATATTTGTTCATGCATTACTACAAACTTACCTTTTAGTAATAGACATAAAATAATGCTAAAGATAGCAATCTACAAATTTCCACTAATAATAATAGATTTTTTTTAATAATGGAAATTTCTTTATGATAATGAAAATATTCTTTTTATGATAATGAAAATTTCTTTATGATAATGAAAATATTTTTTTATGATAATGAAAATTTCTTTATGATAATGAAAATTTCTTTATAATAATGGAATATTTTTTTTTTGATAATGGAATTTTTTTTATAAAATTTATCCCCTCAACTTTATTAAAATATTTTGATAAGATTTGTCCACTCATTTTATATATCACTTTATTGATAAATTTTATCTCCCCTCCACTTTATTTATCATTTTTTTGATAGAATTTACTTTCCTCACTTTTTTTTATACATAATTTAGCAAAGTGTGGAATTGATTTGTTACTACTAATTTGTCTATTATTTGATTTATTTGATTCTCTTTTTTATAATACAAGGGAGTAATAATTTTATATATACTATTGCGATGAAAAATTAATCAAGACTTTATGTTTGTTATGATGACTTAAAAAAATAATATTATATCCACATAAATAATTATCATCATTTTTATATATTATTATATTATCTAGCTTTTACTTTGAAATAAATTATATAAATAAAGTATTAATAAAGATCTATTTCATTCTTTTTGAAGATATGGATAATTTTCAAAGCAATTATGAAGACATTTGCTTGATTGATTCTGGTACAACACATACGATATTCAAAAATGAGAATTTATGATTTTAGTACGTATTATATACATATATATATATATATATATAGTAGTTACTTTATGTACAAAAATACTACTACTTGATAAAGTTTATGATTTTACTTATTCAATATATATATTATGGTTATTAATTAGATAACAATCTATTCAATTTTTCTCCATTTTATTTTAAGCATAGTCCCTTTTATCCAATTTATTAAATTTCTAATCAATCCATTTCCAACTCACTTCAATTCTAGCCTAATTGAATTTAATGTGGTCTAATTTTAAAATTTTCTTTTAATCACATGTCACGCCCTGAGGGGGTACCCTAGGCGTGACCAGCACTCAGAAATCATAACTGGCCTCCGAGAGGATCTCTAATACATGTATCTGCATCATAAAAGGATGCAGGTCGAATGAAGTCAGTACATAAAATGTAGGAATATGTAAAATGACAGGAAAGTAAGGACAAATATCAAGAAACTCCTCTCAGGAAGACTCAACATCATCTCAACATCAATATGTAATTCAAATTTAAAAATAATAATAATAAGCAATGCTTACTCAGTTGAGATTTTCTATAAATGACTATTATATCGGAAAAAGACAGTTTAAAATTAATTTCAACTTTATAGAGAAAAAATCAATTTTACTAAAGAAGAGTTGTCACTTAATTTTTTAAAGAAATTAAGAAAACTTAATTTAAAAGACCCTAACAGATTTAAGTCTTAAAAATTCAGAGAAAAAGGTACGAGGTTCTTATTTCTACTTTGAGAAGGTGTTAAGCATTCAAAGTGGCCGCTAACGCACGGTTATACGACGATTTGAAAAAAAATATTTGACTAACTTTTAAAAATATTAATTTAAAAGGACACGAAAACTTTAAAATTATTTTTTTTAGAAAAATGATCAAACTTAAACATTTAAAAACAATACATGTGTATAAAAAAATAGTAAAAAGTTTATCAAATGACTAAGTAAAGGTAGAAAATTATTTAAAAAGTAAATTAACATGAATTGGTTTATCTTTAGGGAAATCTAATTAAGTGAAAACAAATTAAAATTAATATCCAAGCAAGCATAAATAACATAAGTAAATAAATTATTACAACCCGAATCAATATGGGTAAACAATAAATATAACATAAAAATATTGCCCGACACTTAATTTCTGTACGCATGGACTAAGTTATTGGGACATCTGCATTTTGAGCTTTTGGCTTAATTTTGTTGTATATCACAACTGTATATACACCATATATCAACATATACAGCCATCAGTTTTCTTGTATATCAGATATACATGGACTGTAGATGTAATGACCCGTTAGGTAATTTTGAGAACGAGTCTTCCTCCTTTCATAGAAGACCTTTTCCGTACATTTAAATTGTAAATTTTAGACTATTCGATAACTTCATTTAATTAATTGATGGGTGATTTTAAATAATTAATTTAATTGATCGGCTAAGGTGTTAATTTATCTAATACTTATACCACTTTTTTTATATTTAATAAAATAGGTTAGTAGGGTTTGTTATTTTAATAGATAATTAATAAGAAAAAGAAGAAAATAAAATAATAATAATAATAATAATATATATATATATATATATATAATCTGATGGCAAATGCCATCAGATGTAAACGAGACGCCGCCGACGAAAAGGAAGAAAAACTGGGAGAAAAACAATACGGAGGAAGAAAGAAAAGAAAGGGAGAAAAGAAAAATAAAGGAGAAGAGAAAAATAGGGATTTTCATTCCAAAACGTTAAGGTAATTATTCTCATCCTTTCCATTAAATTTTCATGTGATTATGAATATATTTTTAGGGTATATTGGTGGAGAAATAATGTTGAAATAAGAAAATATGACCCTAGGGTTCTTCACATAAAATCTTGATTTGGGGGTCGAATAACGATCCGTTTTAGCTGAAATTTGACCTGTGAGTTTATTTTATCATGAGTGAACATAATCAAAAAGAAAATTTCAGATTTGGCTTCAATGACATAGAATGAGTTAGTTTCCGAATTTTGATATATTGAGATAGATAATTAAATATTAGGTATATTATATTTTATGAATTCCATTAAATTTATTATATTGGGTAAATTAGAACCTAACCCTAGGTTTGAAATTCAGAAAATATGAGAGTTGACATATTAAGTGGCATCAAGATTAGGAACGTGATTATAGATTTGTGTGAGTTTTTGGGTCTAGGCTAGACATATGGTAATAAGGGTGTTGTTAGTTTCGAAAATTTTATTGTGATTATTCATTTGACTAGATTACGTTGATTTGGAGGCCCAACGAAAAGGGAAGGCTCAAGTCCCAGAGTGACTGCTTGGTTAATTAAGGCAAGTGAATTTCTAAACCTCAGTTTAAGCTTATAGATGCTTGTATTTCTGTGTTATGTGTATTAGGAAGTAATGAGAATTAGACTGAATTATTGACTATATGATTGACCTTAAAAAAATGGAGATGAGGGGTAGAAAATGGTGATCTAATGACATGTATTGGTGGAATTGATATGTTATGATTGTGGATTTATTTTGGACATGTGAAATGATTATGTTGACGTGAGATCGGAAAAATTATGGTTGTTGTCATATTATTATCGTGAATTATATGAACATGAATTGATTGCATTGGTTCTGACATATTGTGTTGAGATTAAAAATAATATGAAACAAAAGGGGTCGGGCCACATGCTCCGTGGCAGGTATTATGAAACAAAGGGGTCGGGCCACACGCTCCGTGGCAGGTATTATGAAATAAAGGGGTCGGGCCACATGCTCCGTGGCAGGATATATGTATTGAGGGGACGGGCCACACGCTCCGTGGCAGGTTACATGGACAGAAATGTCCCCCATGGGTTCCGGACTGTGATTCAGCGGATGTGTACCGATAGGACAGACATGCATTATTTCATTGCACTGCATTGCACCTTTCTGATATTTGTGACTTTGTGTTTACCCCCATATTGCTCTGTGTGCTGAACTTGACTGGGTATGATTCATTGACAAGACTATTGATGAGTATTTGTGGACTGTATTACTGTTGTTATTGTACAAGTGTAGAGTTGGGCTGATTTTATGCAGGTTGTAGTTAAGGAGGTTCGGTTGGGAGGACAGGAGTACTTGTATCTATTAAGCTTTGCTTAGTTTTAGCTATCCACTTGCTGAGTACCGTGTTGTTTGGTACTCACCCCTTGCTTCCACACTTGTGTAGGTTGTGAACCCGGACCTTCTTGATCTTATACTGTTTTCCACTACAGCCGAGGTTATCAATTTCGAGTGTTGAGGTAGCTGTTACATCCATCTAGCGGACACCTCTTACTCTTTTATTATGTTTTAGTCCTACTCTAGAGACAAAGACATTGTGACTGTATTTTCTTTCGTACTTCGGTAATATATTAGTGGCTTGTATACGTGACAACCAGTCTTGGAAGATTTTGGAGATTATTTATTTATTTTTGACTATGTTAAACCTTGTTTTATCTCAATTACTTTCGCATTTACTTTCCGTTGAGTTTTAGGCTGACTTGTCTCGGTGGATTGAGATGAGTGCCATCACACCCGAATTCGGGTCGTGACAGTAGATCAGTCGGTTTGTGCTCCAACACCTGTAAATAGTAAACGTGTTAATAATGAATAAATAATAATAATAATAATAATAATAATAATAATAATAATAATAATAAAACCCGTCTTATGAACATGGGAGGCCTTGGAAATCGACGGTAATTTCTTCATCGGCCAATTTCAACTTGTAATATTTAATATGTAATGTAAATTTAAACTAAAATCTTCATCTTTTAAAATGGAGAGACCTTGAAAATCAATGGAGAGATTTTTTTATTGGTCAATTTTAACTTAAAAAAATATAATATATATTCACGGTTGATTTAAATAAAAAAATTTAAAGGGTAAAAAATTTCCTAAATACAAATCAATAACCAAAGTGGGGCAACCCAAAATTAATCGTAACAATAAAATATACACATATCATTAATGGTAGGACAACAAAAATAATAATAATTTAAAACCCTTTAACAAATAATCTAACAATATGAAAAGTAATAACAGTAAGTATAAAAAAAAAACAAGAACAAACAACGATATAATAAACGCGTATCAATAAAAATATCATATATATGAAATTATGAATTAATTGATAATTTTACCCACTACATATATCACTTTACATAAAATAAAACAAAACTAATGCTCTATAACTAGACACTTCATTAGAAAAAGAGGAAAATCTAAAATCAGCCAATTAGCAAAAGTTATAACTAATGAAAACATAAAATAGTCCGTTCAAACAATATAACATATATAACTAAATTTTCGTCTTTTAAAATGGGGAGGCCTCAAAAATCGATAGAGAGATTTTTTCATTGGCCAGGGACCTGCAAACAGTCTAAAAAGGAAACAAAGAAAGTTGAGGTAAAAGAATAACATTAAAGACGTCCAAATTAACTAAAAATGTCGAACAAAATGACCCAAACAAAAAACTTAACGGAGAATCATGAATAATGACCGGAGAACATGAAAACACAGAAA
Organism: Solanum dulcamara; assembly: GCF_947179165.1. Lineage (NCBI taxonomy): Eukaryota > Viridiplantae > Streptophyta > Magnoliopsida > Solanales > Solanaceae > Solanum > Solanum dulcamara. The sequence goes on along the minus strand of NC_077241.1, from coordinate 65,423,256 downwards.
ACAATGTCTGAAGTTTGAACCCCTCTGTCCAGATCTGAAACAGAACAAAATATACGTGGAAATGCAATAAAACATAGCAATAATTTTATCCTGGTATTTTCTTATATATTATAAATAAGAATTTCAAAATGCCTAACTTGTACATGTTTACGTTTGTCTAGTTTAAACTAAAATCACTGATCCATATTATTAGAATAATTGTTTAAATAGACAAGTTTACATTAGAACATGTATGTTATTTAGAAAACGTGGCTATAAGATTAATTTCCAATATGTTAATCACATAGAAATCCTGTCTAATGTAGTGTGCTGTCAATCTATAAATCATACCAATAGTTTAATAAATATTTCATCATTTAGAAATCATGACTATAGGATTTAAATAAACATTTATCATGTTATTTCATTTGAAGCATGCCTATAGCTTTAAATGAATTTTTCAGCATAGCATGTTATCTAAAAATCAGGGCTATAGGACTTAAATAAATGTTTATCATGTTATTTTGCGTTGGGATCATGCCTATATCTTTAGAGAACTGTTTAAGCATGCTATATTAAAGAAACTATGCCTATAATATTTTTCAGCATGTTAAAATTAGATTAACATGTTCTAGCATGTTATTGGAGTATAGTAATCACGTATGTAGGCTTTAACTAATATTTTGGTATGTCATTATATTCATAAAATAGTAATTTTCAACATCTTAATTAATTAGAAATTATGCCTATAGAACTTTAATAAGCTTTTCCTCCTATTATCATATAGAAGTCGTGCTTACAAGATTTTCATAAATATTTTCAACATGTTACATTGTCTAAAAACCATGTTCATAGACTTTAATAATAATTCTTAGCATGTTAATTGGCATAGAAATCATGCCTTTAGGATTTTAATAAATGTTTGGTTTAATATACCCAGAAGACATGTTTATAAAATTTTGATAAGTTTTCATCCTTTTATTTTTATTAGAGATTTTGCCTATAGATCTTTAATAAACTAATTATTTATGGATCGTGCCTATTTTACTCGCTATATTTTCAGCATGATATTAACTAAAAATTAAGTTAATAGGATTTTATAAACACTATTATATAATAACTAAATTGTCAAGCATGTTTTCTTTTATTACAATCACCTTAGTAATTAAAATTGCCCTCATATGTCTAAATAATGAAATTTCCCTCCATATTTTTTTTTTAATATTTATGATACATACGTCTAATTGTGTTCGCACACGGTGATTTTTATGACTTTCTACTGTTTATCTGTGTTTTCGAACATGCGAATTAATTAATCTAGAGGCTTACTTGAGATTCTACGTGTTAACTGCTCGTCCTATCTATTTTGTTTGACGATGTGTATAATTAGGATGCCTATATTTTCTTTAGTCTAAAACCTATCATAATAGTACGCCCAATGCCTCCTGGATATTAAGTTGGGACGTTAGACACCTTTAGGACGTTAGTTTTATTATTTCTTTTAGATCGTTTTAGTATTATAATAATAAATAAACGTAGGAGGGGTAGGGGTAAGGGTAGATAGGCCTTTAGGAAATGATGGAAGTCGACCCGAGCAGAAAAATGACAAAACACTATATTTTTGTCTTTCGATTAACAAAGACGGCGCTGATCCAAAAAATATAAGTATATAAATATTTTTATCCTGTTTACTTTTAAACATTTTCGTTTGTGTATATTTGGGTAGTTTAATAATTTTTTTTTAAAAAAAATCAAAATGATTCCTTCTAGGCATCATTAATTTCTATTATTTCGTTTGCCTTTACTATTATTTAATTAGTTGATGATATTTATTTATCCTGTACTAATTCTAACATTAATTGTTTAGTTTAACTTAATTAAATCCCTTGAAGAAAAACCATTTTTTATGATCGTTTGTTTCATTTAAATGATTTATTTAAATTATCCCTCCTTTATTTAATCATTTTTAGACCAAATCTATTTCTCTTATAAATTATCCTAAATGTTTTAAAATTTATATATTTTTTAAATTGTTTAATACTTCAATTATTATTAAACATATTTACCCAAAGTTAGTCAAATAATTTTTAAATCATCGGATAAACCGCATGTTAGCGGCTATTTTAAGTGCTAAAACTTTCTTTAAATAGTAATATGAATCTCGTACCCTTTTTCTCTGAATTTTTAAGACTTAAATCTGTTAGAGTCTTTTGAATTAAGTTTTTTAATTTCTTTAAAAAATTAAGTGGGGACTCATTTTTTACTAAAATTAATTTCTTCTCTATAAAGTTAAAATTAATTTTAAACCATTTTTTTCCGATATAACATCGTTTGGGACATCCTGGATCTGTAATGATGAGAAAAATTATACAAAATCCAAATGTCACCCATTAAAGAACCTAAAGATTCTTTCAAATGGAGAATTTTCTTGTACTGCTTGTTATCAAGGCTAGTTAATTGGGAGACCATCACCAACAAAAGTTGCGATTGAGTCTTCTGCGTTCTTGGAACGTATACATGGAGATATTTGTGGACCTATTCACCCACCTAGTGGGTCATTTAGATACTTTATGGTCCTAATAAATGCTTCTTCTAGATGGTCTCATGTGTGCCTATTGTCATCTCGTAACTTGACATTTATAAAATTGTTGGCACAAATTATACGATTACGGGCATATTTTCCCGATAATCAGATTAGAATAATTCGCATTGATAACGCTGCAGAGTTTTCATCCCAGCATTTAATGATTATTGCTTATCGATTGGGATAAGAGTAGAACATCCTGTAGCTCATGTTCACACTCAAAATGGTCTTGCTGATTTATTAATTAAATGGCTGCAGTTGATAGCAAGACCATTGCTTATGAAAACGAGGTTGCCCACTTCTTTGTGGGGCCATGCTATTTTGCATGCTACAACACTTCTTCATCTCAGGCTGACTAATTATCATAAGTTTTCTCCATTGCAATTGGTTTTGGGTCAAGAACCTGATATATCCCATTTAAGAATTTTTGGTTGTGCTGTATATATGCCTGTAGAACCACCACATCGCACTAAAATGGGGTCCCAAAGAAGTCTAGGAATATATGTTGGGTTTGAATTACCCTTCATTATTCACTACCTTCAACCATTAAATGGAGATATGTTTACTGCTCGATTTGCAGATTATCGGTTTGATAAGACACTTTTCCCAAAATTAGGGGGAGAAAATAGTGAAAGCAAAAGAGAAATTTTGTGAAAAAATCCATCATTGTCTCATCTTGATCCACATACTTCTATTTGTGAGAAAGAAGTACAAAAGATTATTCACTTGTAGAAAATTGTAAATCAAATGCTAGATGCATTTACAAATTTGAAAAGGATTACTAAATCACATATTCCTGCAGAGAATGTCCAAATTCGGATTGATGTTCCTATAGGACCATCTACTAGTGTCATAGCTAATGAGTCAAAAGCACATTTGAAACATGGTAGACCATTAGATTCTAAAGATCAAAATCCTAGAAAAAGAAAAAGAAAAGATCAAGATGACACTATGAAAGAATCTCCGATGAAAATTTAAGATATGAATAATTCTGATATCCTTGAAGGAATCAATGAGATTGAGACTCAAAGAAATAAAGAACTATCCATAAATTCAATTGATACTAAAGAAAATTTAAATCGATCAGAAATAATAGTCGATTATGTTTTTGCATACAATATTGCGACAAAAATCAAGCAAGATAGTGAAGATCTTGAACCTCAATCTGTTGTAGAATGTCAACAAAGAAATGATTGGCCAAAATGACAAGAATCAATTCAATCAGAATTGAATTCACTTGTCAAGCGTGAAGTTTTTGGCCCTATAGTTAAAACACCTGATGGTGTTAAACCTGTTGGTTATAAATAGGTCTTTGTACGAAAAAGAAATAAGAAAAACGAAATACAAAGGTACAAAGCACGTCTTGTTGCACAAGGATTTTCACAAAGTCCTGGTGTATATTATGACGAGACATACTCACCAGTTATGGATGCAATAATATTATATTATCTCATTAGTTTCACGATCCACGAGAGACTTAATATGCATCTGATGGATGTGGTTACGACCTATCTTTATGGATCACTTGATAATGAGATATACATAAAAATATCCGAAGGATTTAAGATTCCAAAAGCATACAGTTCAAAGTCTCGGGAAATGTATTCAATTAGATTGCAAAGATCATTGTATGGTTTGAAGCAATCTAGACGCATATGGTATAACCTCTGTAACGCCCCTAATTATTTAAGCTAATTTTCGCATTTAAGTGGTTATTTCTTGATGATATGATCAACTGCTACTGACTCGAATTTTGTTACGGGGGAAAAGAAAGATTTTACATTAAAGGAGGATGGTTGCTTGTTTTGTAAATTTTGGGGTAAGTACATTTCTAAGTTTTATGAAGCACTAAATTTCCCCTTTGGAGTTGGAATATTTGAATGAAACATAAATTATCGTAATACATGAAATGTCTAGGAAGCTATTTTTTTTAAAAAAACTATTTTGAGAAGTCGCCTGTCCTAAATTGGAATTTTTATTCGATTTAATTGAGATGAAAAAAAAAATTTAGTTGGCTAACAACTTACACCTTTCACTATTTTTTTTAGATTATATAAATGGGCCTTACGGAAAGTTATTTGTTTTTGTGTCACGAATTTAATATACTTTTTTTTATAGTAGCATCCTCCCTTGAGGGTCGCTACAACCTCTTAGTGAGTATTTATCTAAGGAAGGTTGTATAAATGATGCGATTTGCCCATGTGTTTTTATTAAGAAAACAACATCGGAGTTTGTTATACTTGTTGTTTATGTTGATGACATAAATCTTATTGGAACTCCAATAGAGCTTCAAAAGGCAATTACTTATTTAAAGAATGAATTTGAGATGAAAGATCTTGGAAAGACAAAATTATGTCTTGGTTTGCAAATTGAACATTTGACAAATGGTATTTTTGTCCATCAATCTGCCTACACAGAAAAAGTGATGAAAAGATTTTATATGAATGAAGCACATCCATTAAGCACTCTGATGGTTGTTCGATCACTTGATATGAATAAGGATCTATTTCGACCTCAAGAAAAGAATGAGGAAATTCTTGTGGTTGAAGTGCTATATCTTAATGCAATTGGTGAACTAATGTATCTTGCTAACACTACAAGGCCCGATATATTCTTTTCGGTCAATTTATTAGCAAGATATAGTTCTGCTCCTACTAGGAGGCATTGGAATGGGATCAAACACATATTGCGGTATCTAAAAAGGACTACCGATATTGGCTTATTTTATCCTTACAATTGCAGTCCCAATCTTGTTGGTTATGCTGATGTAGGTTATTTATCTGATCACACAAAACTCGATCTCAAACAGGCTACGTGTTCATATGTGGGGGTGCTGCCATATCTTGGAGATTTACAAAGCAGTCTATCGTGGCCACTTCATCAAATCATGTTGAGATAATAGCTATTCATGAAGCAAGCCGATAATGTGTGTGGTTGAGGTCCATGACACATCTCGTTTGAGAAAAATAAGGTTTGAAATATGACAAAGCAGACACAATTATATATGAAGATATTGCAGCATGCATAGCACAATTAAAGGGAGGATTCATAAAACGAGATAGAAGGAACCACATTTCGCCAAAACATTTCTACACACATGAGCTCCAGAAAAATAGTGATATCAACGTGCAACAGATTCGTTCGAGTGAAAATGTGGCTGATTTATTCACCTAGTCTCCTACCAACTGCAACCTTCAAGAAGATGGTGCACAAGCTTGGGATGCGAATACTCAAGTCTTTGGATTGATGTTCTCATCTGGGGAGTTAATACGCGCTGTACTCTTTTTCCTTACGAGGTTTTGTCACACTGAGTTTTCCTTGTAAGGTTTTTAAAGACAACAATCAATGAGTATTAGAATAACTATATATATTTGTTCTTTTACTAGAATTTTTATTTTACATGGGCATCCAACGGGGAGTGTTGTAAATAATTTATGAATGCCCATAATACCCTTTTTATGCCTATAAAAGGAATTGTAATTTGATGGATATAAACACACAAAACTAAGTTTCCTCTCTCTTTTCTCTCTACTATTTCTCCTCTTTCTTGATTTTCTCTTGTGATACTAATTCAATTTTAGTATTTAGTTTTTACTTTATAACATGGACTTTAATTTGGATCCTCAAGCATATATAAGATAATCATATTCTTGTATCAAGTGGGACACCATACATCTTTTAGCTAGTTTTAAATAAAAGGGCATACATTATAGGCACATATAAATGACCCTTCACAAGAGTATAGTTCTCGAGGATAGTTTTCATGACATTCTCATCAATTTTAACAACAACTGCAACACCTCTCATTCTTAATAACTTCATTCTAGTCTCTGATGAAGGATCTATCATGACAATGTAACCTACCATAACAACTGATGACAATTTCATTACATTTCTCGAAAATCAGTCACTTTCAGTACACCAAAATTGTACTGATAAATTGAAAAAGACAATAATATGGATTGACTAATAAAAATATCTTGTAAAGACATTTAATTTTGTTTTATATTTAATAAAATTATTTAACTTTAAATTTTTTATCACAATCCAAAAATCGAGGTCATGATGACACGCATCCCAAATCCCATCCCGATGCGTAAGCTGAAAAATAAAATTATACGAGACTCTCAAAAGGGCAGGCCATAATAAATACGATAAAAGGATAACAACAACGAATAATTTCCAAAACATGGTGTCATAAGTATAAAGAACATCTAAATATAAATCTAACACTAAATTATAGTTTAAGTCTTTGAATATAAAAGGGCAGCCCGGTGCACTTAAGCTCCCGCTATGCGCAGGGTCCGGGATAAGTCTTTGAATATAGAAAAGACTAAAATGAAAGATGGACTGGAGGCGATCTGGATCCCAAGATCTCACCACTGATCTGATGGAAATGTGTCCACTGGAATCAACTATCGCCGAACAACCTAGCTAGTATCTGCATAAAAAATAACACAAAAGTAGGGGTGAGTACAATCGACATGTACTCAAGGAACTCTTCCATCTGCACGCACAAAAGTCCTACTCCGACTATGCTGCCACCAATTTATATAGAATGGCGTGAGTAACGTAAACACATAAATACAGTTCAATATCACAATTAGACAGATAGGTCAAGTATCACAGGTATCAAAGCAATATGATGATGTAATGATACAATGAAATCAAGGTTGTCGCACAATCTTTCGTATACACTTGTTGAGCTGTGCTACCAAGAAAGACCCATGGGGGTTTCGCAGATCATATACCTCATCACAATCTCAATGTATCAACTACATCGCCACCCAACTCATGAGTCACTTGCCACCTATCTTGTGGTCAGGGATATAAAAGATGTCACATTTTCTTTCTCAAAAGGATTTCCACAGTTCTCAACTTCCCAATGATAATTAATAGTATGAATGAGGATGAATTTAATCACAATATATAAGGCATGAAGGTAATATTCAACTCAACATGTGGCACAAGGTTAAAAGTTCTCAAAACTTAACCTAAGTATGATATTCACCCTCAACAGACAGTAATATGAAGGACATACATCAATTAAGTATCCACCCCTTTCTCAACAGTATACCACTACTCAAGCATGCTCAAAACCCTCAACTCAAACCCTCAGACGAGAATTACCGGTCAAATAACCTCTACTCATCTCTACTCAGTCAAGTCATAGATTATACGATCTCAATCACAGATAAAATATCATATAAGGCCCCCATACAGGCTACACAGCGCATATAGGCCCCAACACGGGCATTTCAATATCAATTATTAGTCCCAAACTACACTATGACCACATCCAAAGTCTACAACATAGAATTTGACTAATCATCCCAACTCATCCCCAAGAAAAATAGTCAAACCTATCTCGACAGCCGAAACCGTACTCGAACACCTCCACCAGCGATTAACTCTCAAATTCAATATCCGAAATGACAACCCACTATCAAGAATGAAATATACGTGTCATAAGGAGTCTAATGACACCTATATTGATAGGTTTTGGAACTGAGGGTAAAATAGTTCAAAAATTGATTAATTTTTAAAAAGGTCAAATCTGAAAATTTCCTTCAAAAACATGCTCTACTCATTGATGGGAGTTTGTGGGTGAAAAACCCATAAAAATAGGCCAAAAAACAAAGTAAAAATCAATGAAAATCGTATTTGAAATTTCAAGAACAAAACCCCCAAAATCTCAATTCAAACTAGACTTGTTCAAGGATTAAAAGAAGAAAATTCATAGATAAATATTGGGGAATTGAAAAAGGAACTTACTCACACGAAAACCTTCAAGAACTTGACCCAAAATCGCCTACTTAAAGCTCAATATCAATAACAATGGTGGTTTTTCGGAAATGGGACTGTTTTCACGACTTAACACTGTTGACGCACAATTTTTGCATCGCGATCGCGAGCCACTTACTCTCGCGATCACGAAGCACTGAGAAAATACACTTCGCGATCGCGTCCCCACCTTATGCTATCGCGATAAACAGAGAAATGAACCTTCGTGATTGTGTGGATAGAGTCGCAATCGCGTAGAACAAAATTTGAGCAGGTAGCGATCACGATGTACTCTTCGCAATCGCGAAGAACAAATGAACCTGCACCAAAAACTGGAAACAACAGCTAAAACACCATCCAAAAAATGCCCTCGATTGGACCCTTGGAAATCATTTGGGGTCCGATAAAAATAAATCAGATATGCTACTACATTGAGTTCAAAATTTTGGACTCAATGAAATCATCAGATTTATGAAAAGAATTTGTTTTGATCAAATTACCCTCTCGAACCCCTTATTGGCCTAAAACTCAACTTTTGGCCTAAAAACTCAAAATGAAGATTAAGGTCCCGAGGCTCTAAGTCAATGCTCGATATTTCGGATGCAATGGAACTGAAAAAATTCTCATCCGATGCTCAAATATCAAAAGGTTGACCGAAGTCAAATCAACTCATTTAAAACTTCACTTTTCAACTTAAGACCTCAAATTCACATATCAATCCCAAATTTATTTCTCATCCGATGCTCAGATATCAAAAGGTTGACCGAAGTCAAATCAACTCATTTAAAACTTCACTTTTCAACTTAAGACCTCAAATTCACATATCAATCCCAAATTTATTTCCGACGAGTCTCCTATACCAATTTCCCCATTTCAGAACTGATGGAACTGACGAAATTCTATTCTGAGATCTGTAGCTCCATTTGGTATCAAAAATTACTTTTTCACCTCTTAATATATAGAACTCAAGAATATGCCCATCTATTAAGATTTTAACAGATTCAACCACATAAACTAAACAAATAATACTCGGGGCACTAATAATAGGGGTAAAATGATAATTTTGCATAAATTTCTGAAAATGACCCTCAAGGTCATTACATTTTTCCTTTATAAAATCATTGGAAAAAGACATAAATTCCCTCCTAAAGTTGTACCGAAAAGTTAGTTACACTTAAATTATCATGGAGACCTATTAAACACCTAAACTACCTAAAAGTGAAATTAATTGCTTTCTCTCAAATCTCAGTCCTTTTTATGTTTTTATTCTTTTCTTCTCAGCAATAATTACAAAAAATTTAATCCCCTTTCAGGTTTTTTTTACAACTATGGATAAATAAGTCAGTGTAAGATATGAGTTTATAAAAATATTATCGATGAAATAAGTTTTTAATATAATACGAACAAAATAATGGGAAGAGAAGAAAGTTGGTACCTCATTGCTGCCCTTTATTTTCGGAAGGCCTCTAAAAGGATTTGATAGATAGCAATTACATTTATATCAATTAAATATTGGTTATGTAAAAGTTAACTTATCTCAAATTATAAAATAAAATAACAAATAAAAAGGTACAACCTACGTTGACTTGCAATAAGTTGTACTTCGAATGGTAAATTTAAAATTTAAATTTGATATATTTAGTTTTTAAGATTTTTAGAATGTTAACTTATTTTACTTTTGAAATTATGAATTCAATAGTTAATATATGTTAAATTTTTAGTAGCTTGTCATATATGTTTATAGTGAGTGTTGTAAATATCTGCATCTAAAACAATCTGCAACCAAAACACACCAAAAGATATATTCTACTCACTTCTAGGAATTGCAATTGAAGGAGGGTGGGGCAAGTTTAAAGTTATTAAAAATTTATATGGGGTAGGACAGGTGGTGAGTTTTGAATGAAACTGTCATGATTCAAAATTGGGTGTAATGACACTTGTCCTATACCACCAAGACAAGTCAGCATAAACCTAATATATGCGGAAAAAATGTGGAAGAAATCAATAGATGAGATAAACAAAAGCAGAAATCTTTAGTAATCTCAAATAACTCCAAAATCTGATTGTCACGTGTACAAGCCTCTACTAAATACAGAATGTTACAATAAATATAAGTGTCAAATGTCTTTGTGTCTCAAATAGAGCAAAGCGTAATATAAGGGACAAGAGAGTGTGTTGGACATCAAATAGCTACCTCTCGAAGTCTCTTCAAAGCCTTGACTGAACAGGAAAAGGAAACTAGTCACAATCCGGGCGGAGAACCTACACAAATGTAGAAGTAAGGAGTGAGTACCAAATAACACGGTACTCAACAAGCCAACTAACAAAACAAGGCAAGTCTAATAGAACACTAGAACTCCTTTTATCCCAACCGAACCTCCTCGACTACAACCTACATAGAATTCAGCCCAATCTAGAGTACACAATTCATAAGGCATATAGGTCAACAATAGCTCATCAACATCATCAAAAAAGTCACCTCGATATCAAGTATGTCAATCACAGAAACAACAAGGGGCATACACAAATCTCAAAATCCAGACAAGTATCAAATATATATCAGTCACAAAAATATCAAGAGGTAAACACAAGTCTACAGACAATCAATGAAGTGCAATGCTATGTATTGAATTGTCAAGTAGAATGATGCATGTTTGTCTTATCGGTACACATCCGTTGAATCTCAATTTGAAACCCATAGGGGATAATTCTGTCTACATAACCTGCTATGAAGCGTGCGATCCGACCTCTCATGTATAACCTGCCACGGAGCATGTGGTCCGACCCCTCATATAAATCCTGTCACAGAACATGTGGCTCGACCCCTCAAATAGAATCTGCCACAGAGTGTGTGGCCCGGTTCCTATTTTTCATTATTTCCCTAAAGTATCTCATCTGAGCTGTGCCACAAAACCAATGCATATAGGCATGTTCACACAGATAATGAGAATATGATGATGTCAATAACAATAGAAATTTTTTATATTAAGATAGTCACAGCACATATCCAATACTGAGTAATATCATTAGTCACATCATGCACATCATTAGAAGTCATCAAATTTCTGTTTCATTATCCCCTTTTCACATAATTAGGATCAACCGGTGAATAAGTGGTCCAAGTGTCACGATCCAAGCCTAGGGCCTAGACGTGACACGGCGAATGAGACACCCGGAGGTACCTTACCCAAGCCTCTTAGCATTTATTAAGCATTTCATTGGTAATGGTAAACAATAAAAAGCGGAAATAAAACATTTCTTTCCATTTATATCCAAACATACCTCTACTAATAGACTTGGCGGGGGCTAAGACATGTCCCTAGCTCACCCTCAAAATATGTGTCAAGAAATGCCTTAATAAAAGTCTTACAATTCTACATAACATAAGTTTAGAATCAAAAAGATGTTGTTCTCGAAACATGGGAACTCACCACAAGCAATCTTCAACTAACTCGAGCTAGCCACGCGGAGGAGGTCGAGGAGTGTCGTCGGTTCCTACATGGTGATATCATGTAGGCAAAATTATGCGTTAGTACTTTGAATATACTAAGTATGTGAGTATGCTATGACATGAAGAACGTAGGAGAGACATGAGTAAGTAATATGCATAAGTAAATGCATGCATTAGACATTCTTATATGAAACTTTAAAATATTCATTTTGTGGAGAAGTGATCATAACTGACATTTAAGACCATGCGAGCTATTGCATGGAATCCAACATAAGCCCCTACGTTGGCATGGGGAGACTACTTTCCAGGTAGAACTCCATTCAGATTACATTCAATTATTTAACATTTGGTGGCTACAAAGGCCTAGCCTCAAGGGCTCCTATGGTGGCACATAGTTAATGCAACATGAGACTTTACTTAAGAACCCCTTAGGTAGAGTTTCCATCTACATGCTACATTCGGTGCTAGGTCAAATCCCACGGAATAACATTTATATATCATAATAACATAAGCATTGTATAACTTTAGATATCAAATCATCATCGGTGGAATAGCTCATTAAAATCTTTGGTTTATAAAATCATCATGACAACCGTGCCCTATGTACTGTTCTACTAATGAACCTTGATTTATAAGAAAATTAGGTCTACAATCAGTGATGACATTCCGGGTACCATGCTAATCGGACCTTCCATTTTAGAAAAAATGTTCAAAAGCATTGGCGGCCTATAGGGAGGTCAAACATGTCATCTCATAACCTTAAACATTTCATTTGATTCAATGTGAGAATTGTTCTTTCACATTGAAACCTTACTTTGGCTAAGAAGACCTTTCATCAATCAAGCATTCAATCATTTCACAAGACTCCCTTAAACATAGGCATTTGCTTCATACACTTTCCTTTCAACATAAGAAGACTAGGTGGGTTCATTTCATATAACTTTCAAATATTCAAGAATCTATACATTTGAAATCGTAGTATGAAAATCCCTAAAATTTCTCATCACTTGAAATTAAGAGTCAATATATATATATATATATGTCAATAGAAGTAAATAAACTTAAATATACCATAATCTATGCATTTGGAACCCTTATGTAAAATAACATAACATTTCATCATTTAAAAATTGATATACAAAGTTGAGAAAACATTTGGGCTCCATGAGTGGAAGAACCCATGGATGAAAACCCACATACCTTGGGGAGTCAACTCTTGAATAAAAAACTTGAAAGGAAATGGAGGCTTGATCTTCTTGGAGATGGAGGAAGAAGGCTTGAGAGCACTTGGGAGGTTAGGGCTTTTTTTAATCTTAGAGTGTGAGTGAGAGTGAATGAGTGAATGAGGCTTAGGAGTCTCTTAATAGGTGAAATTGCCTCCCAAAACGACCTCACTTTGGGAAAAACACATGAAAAGGCTAAAATGCTCCTTAAAAATATGGAAAATGGGCTAAAACCCTACTGGCGCTATAGTGGCGCATCGCGCCACTGCAGCGCAAAGCCAAAATGGGCTGAAAATCCTGCAAACCTAATAGTGGCGCATCGCGCCAAGGACCAAACTACTGAAGCTGTTTTCTGGCGCTATAGTGGCGCGCCGCGCCACTACAGTGCCAAGCCTAAAATTTTTAGAATCCGAAAAATGGGCTTAAAAACCCTGCAAACCTAATAGTGGCGTGTCACGCCAAGGACCAAACTGCTAAGGCTGTTTTTTGGCGCTATAGTGGCGCGCCAAGCCTAAAATTTCTGCAGTTATGGTCATGGCCATAACTTTTGACTCCGAACTCCAAAACTTGAAATTTTGGTGGCGTTGGAAAGAAAACTCAAAGACCTTTAATTTGGTAGGTCGTGGGCCACCCAGTTCATTACATTCTAGGAGGTACGCTTGTTTGAAGTTGACCCTTATACTAACTCATCCGAAAACTTAATCGATGGAGATTCTTTGGGCTTGGCTTAGTGTTAGAGATGCCTTATGACCCTAAACAAAATCTAATACCCTTTTAATACTTAGGAATTGATCTCAACTCATATATGAACTTAGAAGTCATTGGGTTCAAGCCTATACGCCTATGAAGGATGGTTCGGGTCTTGACACGGAAATTTTCAAGGCGTTACACCAAGTCAATTTCCACCATCAACCATGAGCAAGTTGACAATTTCATTAAGTTTACATCACAATGAGCTATCAAGAATTTTATATAATTCACATCAATTCCAAAGTCAAGAACTTTACATTTTTTTATCACAACCATACCACACATTGCCTTGTTTTTTTATCCCCGCTCTTTTATTAAGGTTAATATACATGAATAATAACCCAACACCTCATTCCCATTATTCCCCAACACATACAAGAAAGGAAATTCCAGTATTCTAGAAGATTTACGGAGTTTTAGAAGTATACTTGCCTCAAATAATTGAATAATTACTTCAAAACTTAAGCCTTTCGTAAAGCTTTCAAACGATCAAAATTTGTTCAAATATTTAATCGTCATAAGAATACGAATCCAATGACACCCATATTGCTATATTTATTGTCGGCTAAAAAATTGGGTTAAAAGTCATCTGGAGCCCCCGAATTCGAATATGAAATTTTCTTTCAGATTATGTTCACCCATAATAAAGCAAACTTACATGTCTAATTTCACCTAAAACGGGTCGTTATTCGACGCCCAAATCAAGATTTTATGCTAAGAATCCTAGGACTATATTTTCTTATTTCAACATTATTTCTCCATGAATCTGCCCCAAAAATATGTTCATAATCGCATAAAAATTTAATAAAAAAGAGAGAATAATTACCTTGACGCTTTGAAATGAAAATTTGTATTTTTCTCTTCTCCTTTCTTTTTCTTTCCCCCTTTTCTTTTCTTTTCTTTTCTTTTCTTCGTATTTTTTCTCTCTCTTTGTGCGTTCTTTTTTTTTGGTTTTGAAGTTCAGTTTGGTGACTTCTTTTCCTTTTTGAAATTGGGCATCTGCCCTAATTTCTTTTTTTTTTTTTTTTTTTTTCCTTTTCCTTTTTTATTTTAAAAGCTTAATTTTTTTCTTTTTTTTCTCATTATTATTAATAACAAAATAATTATTTATTTAATTTAAAAATCATGTCATTCATTTCAATAAGTCATATTTATAAAAACTATTAAAAGAATTAAACATAAAAAAGTGAATAAAATTTACAAAGCGACTAAAAGGGTTGTTACAGAAACTGAACTAAGATAGCAAATTTTGTTCTGTAGCGTCCCTAAGGTCCTGAATTTTACTTGATCTAAAGTAGGAGATATAATGACTTCTATCACGTGATGAAGTAATGGTGTTTATTTTAGTTTTTTATTTAAAAAGGGGTTGGGGTTAGTATAGGAAAAAACAACAAAAACTTAGAAATTGGCATAATTTTCCCCTCATATTTCTCTGTCCATTGATACTTTCATACCTCACACTAGCTTCGTACTCCACCATGTCAGATTTTTTCCTCTTTAAATCAGTAGTAGTAAATTTTATTTGCTTAATGACTGGTATCCATATCCTTGTACATCGATACTTTTTCAAGATATCTTTTTTTTTTCCTATGTTTAAAGTAGAGCTACATTCTTGAAAAATTAAGAGTAAAAATGGAAAAAGAGACTAAACAAAGTGGGACAAGGCACGGCTTAATAGGGCGGGACAAAGCAAATTTTCAAAATATACTAAATGGAACAGGTCAAAATCTTAGCGGATCAAGACTTGTCCTACACCACCCCGCCCAACCCTAACCCATCTCCATCCCTACTCACTTCACAAATTTACTAAAAAATTCAAAATTCACGCTAATTGTTTTTAACCTTTTCATGACTTTTAGATATTTTAAAACATTTCTCATAATTAATTTATTTTATCAGTCAAATTGTTTTGTATTAATAAATTTGATTGAGTGATTTTATATAAGAAAAACTCAAAGTTGAGTGATTTTATTAATACAAAACAAAGTTGAATATCGTTACAAAATAATTCTTCAAGTTGAGCGACCTTCTGAGTTACTCCTTAAAAATGCTTAAAATGGATTGAATAATCATCAATTAGTTGAGAACAAAGGAGGAGAATGATTATGTTTATACTTGCCGGTGTAAAATGCATGTTGTGTAGAGCATCTCCTCTCTCACTTTCTAGTATATATTTGTAATAATCTGAATCGTCGTTACATAAGATTAGGAGAAAACAGAAGGATTTTACTCAATTGGGACCCACCATCCCACTAGATCGGGATGGTCCTGCCTTAGCGGCGCCACCAGAGCGGGAATGTGGCTGCTAGAACAAGAGGACATAGGTCAGAACATAAGTCACGATTTTCTTATTTCCCCTATTTCTCCCAAGGATAAGTTAGAGGGGAGGGCTGCTGCAAAAACCCTCCAAAAGGCTGCTCTTGACTTGGAAAGAAGAGGGGAAGAAATCTTAGTGTTGGAAGGCTTTCAACCGGTGGAATTCAAACTAGTCTTGCCCGTAAAACATCTGGAACCAAGAATTTCAGCAACACTAATTCTTCATAGTTGCTTAGTGCCCAGGTAGGCTAGGCTTCTCTTTATGAATAGTAAATATATACCTATTGTGTAGTATAAAAGGAAATTTAATGAGAAATCGTATAACTAAGTCGTGGGTCATGGGTCACGGGTAAAAAATCAATTGTGTTAGATTTTAATTTGAATGTGACCTGGGTGAAGGGGTTCTGTTATAATTAGGAAAATTCATTGGTTGTGATATTTTTGTATACAGACGGTTAAATGTTAGCGGACAGAGTAGTGGGTACAGATTTATAAAATAAGTAGGATTTGATGATGAACCTTAAGAGTTTGGTAGAACAGATGATGGCTTGTTTCCTAAAAATGTCTTATGTACTCGTTGAATAATTATGATATACATAGATGTATAAATATAGGGGAAACATGTTTGTCTTTATGTCTATGATCACTTGCTGGCTTGATTTTGGGATGGACCTATGATATAATATGTTCTATTGTTGACAGTTTGTGGTTGGTTTGCCTGATTAGATCGGGTGTCACTTTTCAACAAGTATTTGAATCGGATGTCATGTTCCAATACGTATTAGGATTGGGTGTCACTTTTGACATATTCTTGGATTAGGTGTCACGTTCCGACACATATATGACTGGAGTAGATCCCTTGAGAGGGCCAAGTATGTGTGTATGGATGGTTCCTGAGAGGACCTAATGATATCTGTATTTTCATGTAATAAATAAGGTTAGTAGGAAATGATCCATGAATTAAAGACCTATAAAGGAACCCTTGAGTTGAGGTGTGTTAATTATAAAGAATTGCGAGCACGTATAAGCTTATTCATAGGAAAAAGGATGGGCCATTTTAGGCTTGATGCGACATATGTGTTATATTAAGTATTATATATTCATTGGCTTAGAGGTGGAGGTTTCTTGTTGATTAGTTGTTTTATCATTGAGGTTTCACGTATAATTGTGGTAATAATAGTGGTTATCTAGAACTGAGTTTTAGTGCGGAAGTGTAGTTATGGAATGGCTAGTCTCCTATGTTGTAAGACAAGTGGACTAGGACTAGTGGTGGCTGGGTGAAATCATTGAGTGGTTAAGGCTGTTAGGTGGAGACTATTAGAGTGAATGAACAGTAGTATGGTGGGCTCTTAACCCACAGATCTTAAGTTGTAACTAGTGTGGTTAGTGGAACCTTGGAGTATAGAGTGGTGAAAACCTTAAGGGTGAGGGTAAGGAGGGCACTTAGTTGGTTGGGGTGGACAAGTTGATAAAGTTTGATTTTTTTGATCTCTGTTATTTTTCTGCTCATATACTATGTGGTGGGTATTAGATTGAAAGATGACGCCTACCAGAATGTATTATTTGTACTAATACTATTATTGCTATGCCACTTGGCATAGTCTGATTGCAGGGTCAGTTATGTCTTTTAGGTGAAGACGAGGGCTATCCTTTAGCTGCTCTATTTCTCCTTCCATTTGACGGAAGTTGGGTCATTGATCTTTTATTTTATTACTACTCCTAGAAAATCGTGTACCTGTCTTACACTAGTAATCATTGGAGGTTTTATGTTTTATTTTTGTACAAGTGTATATTTTTATAGAAATCTATAAGCATCTAGTTTAATTACTCGAGTCTTGATTTAAATTCCGTAATTCATTTTATAAAAGGGATTAAGGGTTCTTCTACTTAAGTCATAGAGTGGGTGCCTGCATGATCTGATGGGTTGGGTCATGATAATTTGGTATCAGAGTCTAGGTTACCGGCCTCCTAGTACAAGAGCAAGTGTGGAATAGACTCCTACAGATTGGTGTGTTGACGTCCACATCTAATTTTCAGAAAGCTATGAAGCATTCTAGAAAGTTTTTCCATTTCTTTTCTCCCTTCGTGCGGTTTGTCGCTTGTGGTATAAGTTGAATCCAATTAGTATGTACGGATTCCAATTGGTATCTCAATAAAGTAAATTCGATGCCGTTGTCACAGATTGAAGGGACACAAGTAAAGAAAGTTCGAATAGAGAAGGTTCCAATTAGTATCTTGCCTTGGAGGCGATGAGAATGCATAAATGATCAACTAATGGTCAACCATGAAGCAGACTTAATTGTTAGTTTTAAATTTGTGTGAAGTTATGTAGCTGAACAATTGATAATGTTCATAGTGACTTCTAATTTAATGTGTGAAATACCTTTGCCGGCGTGTGGGGATTATGTGATATATGTTTGCCTATAGTTCTGTGAGTATGGTGTCAGAAACGAGTCATGATTGAGTTATGTGCATTAGACTTTTGTAAGACCCAAGGTGATTAAAAAATACATTTTGATGTGTTTAATGATTTACTCATGTGAGGGAATATTGCTTGTGAATGGTGCATGAACTTACCATTGGTAAAAATTAGCAAGGGAAAATAATAAATTGGGACTGTAGAGAAATTCTATTTCGGGATAGTCGGGATTTGTTGAGAATCAGGTGTGAAAAAGAGCTAGTGTTGTACATTAGCGTAAGAATGGTTATAAAAATTTTCTTAACATATTTCATAACTGGGCTGAAACAGTAGGTTGTCAAATTGTGTCTATTTGTCATAAAGGGTTGAACTGTTGAGTTAATAACTTGATATTACCAGTTGTTCAAATTTGTGCCTTTTTATCTTAATGCCATTAGTCTAATGAGGATCCGTAATCTCCTATGCATAGCTGAGTTTGACTCTAGGACAGTCTATGTTAAAATTCTCATGAAAAAGGAGTCAGATAGGCTAAGTTCCATGTTAAAATTCTCGTGAAAAAGGAGTAAGATAGGCTAAGTTTAACTTTGAAAGTCTAAGGGGGATATGGGATAGGAAATACCCCAGGATGAAAATTCCTAAGGATTCTGTCTCAGTGAATCCCGCCAGAGCTGGAATTCGTGAGATAGAAACCTCAGAAAGAAGTCCCCTGTTTTTCCCCTTATTTGGCAATGATCTCTTAAGCATAAATAACTAACTCTAAGATTAATAGTGTACTATGCAGATGTTGAATAGCAATAGAAATGATGGTATTTATATATAAGCGATGTGAAGAAATTAAAAAGCATCTGATGCTTACAAAAATAGAGGAAAATAGTAAAGAAAATAGTAAATTGTTTGTTTCCTACCCAAATAGGGCAAACCAATCCAATAAAAAATCCTAATGGGGGTGAGGAGGAGTGTCAATATCTTAGTCTAGGTCCTTCGGGAGGTACTTTCCTGCCCAAGCCTCATTCAAAAAGGGGAACTCGTAAAGATCGTCGGGTTCCAATTTGGGCAGTTCCCTCTAGGACCGACGCAGGAGAAGATGGTCTTGATAGTCTTCCACATCTTCATCATGAGACAGTCCCTCTCTATGCTCTTCCTTCTCTCCCACCATAGCTGAAGATGAAGCATCTCCACCTCCATAGCAATAGCTGGTGGCACTAGAGTAGGGCGTTTGGGATAAGTGGCCTCCTAGTCGCCTCCGAACAGCGATTAAGTCCTCTTTCAAACGAGGGTCGACTGGTGGATCTGACTAAGAGGGAGGAGAAGCATCCTCATCCTCGTCCTTAACCTCTGTTGTTGCTGCCTGGCTGCTCCTGGACCCGTCGGTCTTCCATTTCTTCTGTCTCCGAGAGGAGGTTCGCCTGATAAGTAAGGGGTGAAAGGGAGGGTCCATAGGGAGTACCTCTTCAGAGTCTAGGAGTGGCACCCCGGCTATCTTGCACATGGTAGAGATCAGGCCCAACAGGAAGAATTCCTTCTTGTTGCCCCGATAGAATAGCTTCCACTCTAACATAATTTGGGCCCCACATTCAGGCATATCCCCTGAATGGCGCAAATCACCACTAGAGCTCATGGGAAGGTCAAATCTCTACGGTTGCTGGAAGGGCGAATCCTCTTGGCCACCAGATGTAACTACCTCTTAGCATGATCAAATCAGTCAACACTAGAGAAGCCCTCTATACTGGGCCAATAGACCCTTTTCCTGTGTGCTGGGGCCACCAGAGTGTCCTCTAGCTACTCTAGGTCCATCTCTCTTGGCTTGGCCTCGTAGTCAGCATTGGAGGCCTTAGGTATCTCTAGTACAACATATGTAAGAGGGAATCAGTGGGATGTCCACTCCTTGGATGTGAATGGTGGGGTTAGGGTCATCCCAGTGTATCGTAGGGAGTATAGCATAAAACTCCCTCACCCAACCAGTGCGTCCGAAGGGATGAGACTCAGTCAAAGGTCCCCACTCGAACTCCTCCATCCTGGCGTGAAAAATAGGTAGCTTGTCTGGTACCCCTAGCCTATAGAAGCCCCTCTCGGGTAGGAACTTGTTGTTTCTAAAGTAGTGGTGCCTTTCCTGAGTAGCAGCATCGGGGAATTGGACAAAAAAGAGGTTGGCATCGTTTTTGTAAGCCATAGTGATTTACTCAGTTATATGTGTAAAAACAGAGGTTAGGGGGGAAAGGAGCCTTAAATGCGAAGCTACTGCCTGGCGAAATCCTTCCAGAGCGGCAGGATCCCATCAGTGCGGCCCACTAGAGATGGATAAAAGCCTCCAGAGCAGGCTTCATTCAAGAAGAAATCCCAGGCGTGTTCATGGCACCTCCTCACCCCCAAATCACAAATTTCTTTAAATTTTTTACATATCAGTGCTCCTAAGTGTTCTAGCAACCTTAATTACAAAAGAAATTTGTTCAAAAACTCCAAATAGTTACCATAATCAAGGTTTAGGTTAAGAAAAACCTTTTAAATATCACACCTATATTCTAATCCGATTTGGGTGAAATCTGTTGCTAACCTTATGCTCAAGATGTTAAGGAGATATTGTGGACGTAAGTGGAGGGTCCATGCTACGTTAATCTAACAATTCTAGCCATATATTTCAAGAAGGGTTGAAAACTACCACATGGGCCTTCGATTCTACTGATTCTTACCATGTTAGCATTAGAACGTAAGTAATAGCATTAATATAAAGTTATAGACAAGATTCTTATCGTACAGTAAGCCATTAGAGTGAAGAGTTTGGGAGAGTTTGAGTGGGAGAATATAAATAATAGTAAGAAACCATTATTCTCCCACTCTTTACTGGTCGCGCCCATCCCGATAGAGCGGCAAGACTCCTACTCCAGCAGCAGGATTCCCGCTCCAGCGGTGCCACTTCAGTAAGAGGAATCCCACCAGAGCAGGATGAGGCGGGGCAGTGGGGTTTGAAAAATGTTCAGCTTCTTGTAAAAAATACCTGTCAGGCATGCATTCATGGTATTACATTCGCCTTATAATTTGGAGTACGTGAATTTTCCTTATATTATGGGCAGTAGTCGTTTCTTCAAGCGCACCCTAAATCGGCTCATGTCTTTCCTCAAGTGTCATTCGGAGATGAACGAGGGGTAAATTGTTATCTATTGTAATGATCTGAACCATCGTTAGATAAGATTAGGAGAAAACACAAGGATTTTACTTGACTGGGTTCCACCATCCCGCTAGAGCTAGATGGTCCCGCCTTAGCAACGCCGCCAGAGCGGGAATGTGGCCTCCAAAGGGGGAGAATATGGTAAGAACTTAAATCACAATTTTTTTATTTCCCCCACTTCTCCTAAGGGTAAGTTAGAGGGGAGTGATACTGCAAAAACCCTTCAAAAGGCTACTCTTGACTTAGAAAGAAGAGGAGAAGGAATCTTAGCATTGGAAGGATTTCAACCGGTGGAATTCAAACTAGTCTTGCCCGTAGAACATCTGGAAGCAAATATTTTAGCAGCACTAATTCTTTGTAGTTGCTTAGTGCCCAGGTAGGCTAAGCTTCTCTTTTCTGAGTAGTAAACCTATTGTGTACTATAGAAGGAAATTTAATTAGAAATCATATAACTAAGTTGTGGGTTACGAGTCACAGATAAAAATTTAATTGTGTTAGGGTTTAATTTGAATGTAACCTGGGTGAAAAGGTGATGTTATAATTGGGAAAATTATTTGGTTGTGATATTATTGTATATAGACGGTTAAATGTTAGCGGACATAGTAGTGGGTATAGATTTATAAAATAAGTAGGATTTTATGATAAACCTTAAAAGTTTGGTAGAACAGATGATGGTTTGTTTCTCATAAATGTCTTATGTACTCGCTGAATAATTATGATATGCATAGACGTGTAAAGATATGGGAAACATGTTGGTCTTTATGTCAATGATCACTTGCTGACTTGATTTTGGGATGAACCTGTTCTTATTGATATAATGTGGTCCATTATTGATAGTTTGTGGTTGGTTTGCCTGATTAGATCGAGTGTCATGTTTCGACACATATCTAGATTGGGTGTCATTTTTTGATACGTACTAGGATCAGATGTCATATTTTGATATATTTTTGGATTGGGTGTCACGTTCTGACATATATATGACTGGAGTGGGTCCCTTGAGAGAGCCAAGTATGTGTGTATAGATGGTCCCTAAGAGGACCTGATGACATTTTTATTTTTATATAATAAATAAGGTTAGTAGTAAATGATCCATGAATTAAGGACCTATAAAGGAACCCTTGAGTTGAGGTGTGTTAGTTATAAAGAATTACGAGCACATATAAACTTACTTGTGGGAAAAAGGATAGGCCATTTTTAGGCTTGATGCGACATATGTGTTATATGGAGTATTCTATATCCATAGGCTTAGAGGTGGAGGTTGCATGTTGACTAACAGTTTTATCATTGAGGTCTCATGAGTAATTATGGTAATAATAGTGGTTATCTAGAACCGAGTTTTTATGCAGAAGTGTAGTTATGGAATGGCTAGGCTTCTATGTCATAAGACAAATGGACTAGGACTAGTGGTGGCTGGGTGGAATCATTGAGTGGTTAAGGGTGTTATGTGGAGATTGTTAGAGTGAATGAATAGTAGTATGGTGGGTCCTTAACCAACAGATCTTAAGTTATAACTAGTGTGGGTAGTGGAACCCTGGAGCGTAGAGTGGTGAAGACCTTAAGGGTGAGGGTAAGAAGTGCACTTATTTGGTTGGGGTGGACAAGTAGAAAAATTTACTTATTATGATCTCTCTTATTTTTTTACTCATATACTATGTAGTGGGTATCAGATTGAACGATGATACCTACCAGTACCTGTTGTTTTTACTAATAGTATTCTTTCTATGTCACGTGGTATAGTCTGGTTGCAGGATCAGTTATGTCTCTTAGGTGAAGACGAAGGCAATCCTATAGCAGCTTCTATTTCTCCTTCCTAATAGTGGAAGCTGGATCATTAGTCTTTTATTTTATTATTACTCTTAGAAGATCTTGTACCTATCTTAGACTGGTATCCATGAGGGTTTTATGTGTTATTTTTATACAAATATATATTTTTATAGAATTCTATAAGCATCTGGTTTAATTACTCGAGTCTTGATTTAAATTCTACAATACTTTTTATATAAGAGGGTTAAGGGTTCTCCTACTTAATTCATAATGTGGTGTCTGCACGACCTAGTGGGTTGGGTTGTGACAATATTGAAAGCTTTAGTAATTGCTTAAAAAAAATAGTCATAACCATTAGTACAGACAATGCACAGTAATTGATTAGCATTCATCTTCATGCTTCTCATACACTCTGAAAACTTCCGACAATAACTGAAGGTTTCATTACATTCTATTTTTCAAAGCTTTCAAAGATGCAGAATTAGAGCAAAAAGAAGCCGTGAAAATTGAAAAAACAATCAAATATAATTACTAATCTGTGCGCCTTTTGTTCTTCAAAGCTATCAAAATGCAGGAATAGAACAAAATGCAAGTTGTTTTTCAATGTCAAAAAGGAGAAAAGGGAAAAGTAGGAAGAAAAAAAATGGTTGAAAAAGTAAAAGGAAGGTAGGTAGGCATTTTTTGTTGAAATTGGATCGCCAGCACACGTTTTCCTCCTAACATGAAAATGCATATATTCTTTTACGCATTTTCATTCTCCTATAAATAAAGGGCCTCTTGCCCTCATTTATATCATCCCAGAAAGAGAGAGTAAGAATACAAAGAGAGTTATACACTAAGATAAATATTGTAGTCTTGAGTGTCCTCTTTAGTGAGTTGTTCCTTTTACAAGAGAGGAATGTTAATTGTTGTTTTCTCCTTATATTTGAGAGCAGTGTACTCCCATATTTGAATAGTAAAATTCTTCTACCCCGTGATTTTTCTCATCTATCTGTTTGAGGGGTTTTCACGTAACATTCTCGTGTCTAATTTATTTTCATTATTTATTATTATATCAAACTTTAGTTATGGTGCTTTCTCCCCCCATCAGTGGAATTAGAGCCTCGGTTATTCTGTCTATTTTATGCGAAGTTACTATTGGTGAATAGTAAAATTTGGTAAATAATACTATTCACATGAACAATAAATTTTGGTGATGATAGAGTTTGTCACGAATGTGCGCAAAAATATTTAGAAAAGATCTAGAAGGGTGTGAAGCAAATAACAATGTCGAGTACAATAAAGTTTGATGTTGAGAAATTTAATGGGACTAATTTCTCATTGTGGAAAATAAAAATAAAAGCGATATTGAAAAAAGACAATTGCTTAGCTACAATTGAAGGCAGGCCCACAGATTTTACTGATGACAACAAGTGGAATGACATAGACAGCAACGCAGTTGCTGATTTACACTTGGCACTAGCTGATCAAGTGTTGTTTAGTGTGGCTGAAAAGCATACGGCGAAAGAAATATGGGATACTCTTACGAGGTTGTATGAGGCCAAGTCTTTGCATAATAAAATCTTCTTAAAAAGAAGATTGTATAGTCTTCGAATGATAGAGTCCATGTCAGTTACTAAACACATTAATACTTTGAATACTCTATTTTTGCAACTTACAATAATGGATTGCAAAATAGAGGGGAATGAACATGCAGAGATTCTACTTCAGAGTCTACCTAGCTCTTATGATCAACTCATCGTCAACCTGACGAACAATACAGATAATTTAGTTTTGGATGAAATTGCAGCCCCTGTCTTAGAAGAAGAAAATTGGCGCAAAAATAAGAAAGACAGATAAGAAAGTTCGCAGCAAATTGAAGCTTTGATGATGATGAGAGGAATACCAACGGAACGTGGCCCTAGTGGGAGTCACAATCATGGTGGATCTCAATCAAGAAGTAAGAAGAATATCAAGTGCTTCAACTGCAGCACGAAAGGGCACTTTAAGAAAGATTGTCGGTTCAAAAAGAAGAGTGAATATCCTGAGCCATCAAATGCCCAAGGAAATATTGCATGTACCTCGGATGATGACGATATTTCATGTAGTGAAGCAATATCAAATAATGAAGGCAACAAACTTTTCACTGATATCTGGATCATAGACACAGGTACAACATGGCACATGACTTCCCAGAGAGAATGGTTTCATCAATATAATCCTATCTCAGGAGGGTCTGTGTTCATGGGAGACGATCATGCTTTGGATGTTATTGGTATTAGGTCCATCAAAATAAAAATATATGATGACACGATACGAACCATCTAGGAGGTACGATATCTAAAAGATTTGAGGAAGAATCTATTGTCTTTAGACAATTAAATGATAATGGATGTTCATATAAGACTCATGGTGGAGTCATGAAAATATCCAAAGGAGCGTCTGTAGTGATGAAAGAGGAAAAATTTGCTGCAACTCTATACATGCTTAAAGGTGAAACACACCAAGAAGGAGAAGTATCAACCGCGTCAGCAAGTTCATTTAAAGAATCAATAATGATATGGCATCGTAAACTAGGTCATATATCGGAATGAGGTTTAAAGATTCTTGCTCAGCAAAAGCTTCTTCCAAGGCTCAAAGAGATTTCACTATCCTTTTGTGAACATTGTGTTACCAGTAAGCAAAATAGACTGAAGTTTAGCAGTTCCTTTGCTAAAAGCAAGGAAATACTAGATCTGGTCCACTCTGATATCTGGCAAGAACCGGTAGAGTCCTTAGGAGAAGCAAAATATTTCATGTCATTTATCGACAATTACTCCAGGAGAAGTTGGGTGTATCCAATCAAGAGAAAAACGGATGTTTTTTCAGTTTTTAAATAGTTCAAAGTGAGGATGTAACTTGAATCTGAGAAAAAGATCAAGTGTTTGAGGATAGATAATGGAGAAGAATACACTGGTGATGAATTTGATAACTTCTGTAAACAAGAAGGTATTAAATGACAGTTCACGGTGGCATATACTCTATAATAAAATAGAGTAGCAGAGGAGATGAACAGAACCTTGTTGGAACGAACAAGAGCTATGTTGGCAACTATAGGGTTGGAAAAGCAATTCTGGGTAGAAGCAGTCAAAACCGCCTGTTATGTGATTAATCAATCACCATCAATCGCAATTGATCTAAAAATGCCAATAGAGATGTAGATAGAAAAACCAGCTGATTATTCTCGCTTACATATATTCAGAAGTCCTGCTTATGTTATGTACAACACCAAAGAAAAATCAAAGTTGGATCCAAATTCCAGGAAATGCATTTTCTTAGGGTATGCTGATGGAGTCAGGGGGTATCGCTTGTGGATCCCACTGCCTGCAAGGTGGCAATCAAGAGGGATGTTGTATTTGTTGAAAACAAAATACAAGCAAAAGAAGATAGCACTTCAAAAGAAAAATCAGAGACTACTACAGTTGAAGTTAAAGAAATAGAAGAAGTTTCAGTTTCTTCTAAAGCAGCACCAGAGCACAAAGAACAAGAGCAAGCTGAGATCGAAACTCCACAAGTTCGAAGGTTAACTAGGGAAAAAAAAGAACCAGCTTGGCACTCAGATTATTCTATGGAGAGCAATATTGCATACTGTCTATTAACAGAAGATGGAGAGCCTTCAACTTTTCACGAGGCTATGAAAGACCAAGAATCATCTCTGTGGATGACAGCAATGTAAGAAGAAATTGAAGCTCTTCATAAAAATAAAACATGGGATCTTTTTCAATTACCACAAGGAAGGAAGGCCATTGGAAACAAATGGGTCTACAAGATCAAGCGCAATGGTAATCATTAAGTGGAGAAGTATCGTGCAAGATTGGTGGTGAAAGGATCCGTTAAGAAAGAAGGTATAGACTTCAATGAGATATTTTCTCAAGTGGTTCGACTCATAATAATTCGAGTGGTCCTGACGATGTGTGCTACATTTGATTTGTACTTGGAGTAGTTAGATTTCAAAACTGCATTTCTTCATGGAGAACTTGAAGAAGAAATTTACATGCTCCAACCAGAAGGTTTTAACGAACAGGGAAAAGAGAACTTGGTTTGCAGGTTGAACAAATCTCTATATGGTCTCAAACAGGCGCCGAGATGTTGGTACAAGAGATTTGATTCCTTCATTATAAGTCTTGGATACAATAGACATAGTTCAGATCCTTGTGTTTATTACAAGAGATTTGGTGATGAAGATTTTGTTATTTTGTTGTTGTATGTTGATGACATGTTGGTAGCAGGCCCCAACAAAGATCGTCTTACAAATTTAAAGGCATAATTGGCTAGGGAGTTTGAAATGAAGGGCGTGGGACCAGCAAATAAGATTCTAGGGATGCAAATTTACCGAGACAGAAATAATAGGAAGATTTGGCTTTCTCAAAAGAACTACTTGAAGAAAATCTTGAGACGCTTCAAGATGCAAGATTGTAAGTCAACTTCTACCCCACTTCCTATTAATTTCAAGTTATCCTCCAGTATGAGTTCTAGCAATGAAGCAGAGAGGATGGAGATGTCTCGAGTACCGTATGCATCAGTAGTGGGAAGTTTAATGTTCGCCATGGTATATACAAGACCTGACATTGCACAAGCAGTGGAAGGGGTTAGTCGATACATGGCTAATCCTAGTAGAGAGCATTGGAATACTTTTAAGAGGATCCTGAGATATATCAAGGGTACCTCAGATGTTACAATGTGTTATGGAGGATCAAACTTTACTGTTAAAGGTTATGTTGATTCAGATTATGCAGGTGATCTTGATAAAAGAAAGTCCACCACAAGTTATGTGTTTACTCTTGCTGGAGGAGCTGTAAGCTGGGTTTCAAAACTGCAATCTATCGTGGCTACATCTACGTCTGAAGCAGAATATATAGCAGCTACACAAGCTAGCAAAGAAGCAATATGGATACAGATGTTACTGGAGGAGCTCGGGCACAAACAAAAGAAGGTTGCTCTATTTTGTGACAGTCAGAGTGCTTTGCATCTTGCAAAGAATCCGACATTTCATTCAAGGACAAAGCACATACGAGTTCAGTATCACTTTGTCCGTGAGAAGGTGAAAGAAGGCAGTGTGGATATTCAGAAAATTCACACTAATGACAACATAGCAGATATATTTATGAAGCCGATCAATAGTAACAAGTTTATATGGTGTCGATCTTCTATTGGCCTAGCAGAAACATAACATTGCAGTAGTTGGGTAGAAAGGATGGTGTGAAGACTTAATTGATTTTCAATTAAATCTTCAAGTGGGAGAATGCAAGTTGTTTTTCAAAGTCAAAGAGGGGAAAAGGGAAAAGTAGGAAGAAAAAATAAAGGTCGAAAAAGTTAAAGGAAGGTAGGTAGGCAGTTTTTGTTGAAATTGGATTGCCAACATGCATTTTCCTCCTAACATGAAAACGAGTAAAATCCTTTTACGCATTTTCATTCTCCTATAAATAGAGGGTCTCTTGCCCTCATTTATATCATCTCAGAAAGAGAGAGTAAAAATACAAAAAGAGTTATACACCAAGATAAAATTTGTAGTTTTGAGTGTCCTCTTTAGTGAGTTGTTCCTTTTACAAAAGAGGAATGTTAATTATTGTTTTCTCCTTGTATTTGAGAGCAGTGTACTCCCATATTTGAATAGTAAAATTCTTCTACCCCGTGGTTTTTCCCCTCTATCTGTTTAAGGGGTTTCCACGTAACATTCTTGTGTCCAATTTATTTTCATTATTTATTATTATATCAAACTTTAGTTGTGGTGTTTCCTCCCCAACACAAAGCGGCATAGTATAGTTTTCATTGGAAGCAAAATGAAACAGAGCTGTGAAAATAGCAAAGTCGCGAGGATATTTCTAAGCAAATAATTAACACAGGTAAGGAGGCTGAAGGGACAAAGTGAAGGGCATATAAATGGAGGAAGAATATATAATTACAGAGGGATCGTTTGGTACTGAAGCGACAGTTTTTGGGAAGCCGTAAAATTAGCAAAGCAGCAATTCTGGGAAGCTGCAAAATGTTTTCCATTTTCTAGATGTCGAGAAGCTGTGAAAATTGAAAAATTAATTAAATGTAATTTCTGATCTATGAACCTGTCACGTAGATGGGTTGAAGGTTATTCGTGTTATCAGTTTTGATAGTACATAGTTGCATAGGTAGATTAAGCCAACGTTTTTGAAAAAAGCATTTCTCAAATCCAATGGAATTGGCATTAGGACAACGACGATCTACAACGTAACTTAATAGATTGGTGGAATTTAAAGGATTCAATGATCCTAGCATTGTTGAAAATGATAAGGATTTTGAAAAATGAAATATGTGTAATTGAGTATCTTCTCTATCTAATACTTGAAACTTTTCATGTACATAAGAGGACAGAAGTCTAATGTTAGAGACTTGTTATAAGTTTCCAACGGTGGTTTTGTAAATGTTAGTTTTTATTTTTCATATCAACGTAATACGAAGCGGTGGTAGTAAACGAAGTCACATTTCTGGATTTCAAAGCAATACATTTTTTCATCATTTTATTAATAGAAAAAAGATAAATGCAATTTATGTTTTGTGGTTGGGCCACGTCATAGGGTCTAGGATCCTCTTTTATATATATTATTATTATTAAAAAAAACTACATTAGGATACTCTCAAATTTTTCCTTTGAAAATATAGAGATATTGCCGGTAGCAAAATCAAACTTAATCCGTTAATCTGTTCAATTCGTTTAAGTTTGGGTGGGCTATTAATCTACTTATTTACTAGCTCAGTCCATTTTAATTCATTATATATTGAGTTAATATGTAACACAAATTGACTTGACAGAAATTTTGTCAAAATATTTTTAAAAAACCTTTTTGTTGATTTGATATGTTATATAAATAGCCATAATAAAAAAATAAATAATTTTGTTAGATACTAAAATACTATAAAAGAATAAATAAAATAATTACAACTTTGTAAAAATTTGATTGGGCTGGATCTTGACCCGTTCTATAACCCATTATCCGATCCGTTTTGACCCAAATAAATTTGAATTGTATTGAGTTGAATCTTATTTTAAAATTATAAATATATGAATATAATTTATCGATTCAATTATTTGAGAGAAATATGAAACGGAGGGATACTTGAAATTTTCATTTATGGTTCTTTATCTTTAAAGTGTTTTCAGGATCGAGATTTTAAAGAGTTTTCACTCTAAATTCCTATAAAAGCGGTTGAGAGATATGCTTGCTAATTTACTTCTTTACTGCTCTATATTCTAACGGATAGCCCAATATACACATAAAATTAGTGGTGTTCATGGTTTAGTTTGGATCGATTATTGATTAAAATAAAAATAAAAATAAAATCAATTTAATCGGTTTTCAAAATTTTAAAATCAAACCAAATCAAAAAAATAACCATCGGTTTAGTTCATTTTTCTAATTTTTTTCGGTTTAATAATAATAAATTTATTGAAGTCACCCGTATTTCAATAGACACAAATACCTAGTACATGAACAATCCACAGAAAACTACTATGAATTCAATTAAGTAATACTAGAATTATTATTACACAAAAAAATGATTTAATTAAGCAATACTAAAGTCATTATACACCAAAGATCAAAAAATCAAATCTTTATAGAAAAAAAAACTCAAGCTCAACAATTGAGGAATCATCCGGGGGAGAGATACAAGAAACTTATTGTAACACCCTCTGTATTTTGGGCATAACTTTTCATAGAATAGTCCAAATTAGGTGATTCAAATTTCTGAGTAACCAACATCATTACCTACAATTTTCATGAAGAACATATCTTAATATTTAGAGTTTAAGTAGATCAAATAAATTAATCTTTGTAAGACATAATGCTGTGACGGAATGGAGTGTTTGTAGAATAAAATTCATATCTCGATGTAGAATACTCCAAATTGGATGATTCTTAAACTAACTGAAACTAGACTTCTATATCTACAATTCTTATGAAACACCAAATCCTAATAAGAAATTTATCTTATTCAAACGCAGCTTCGAAAATGGATATTCCGTTAAAAGAGATCTTATCTCACCTACCATAGAAAGATGTAGAACCATTTGACATCATCCATGATCCTCCATTGAATTTTCAAGATCATTCTTTGTAATTAATTGTATTTATTGTTAGGTCCCTCCTCCACACTTATAAATACCCACCTTATTTCCTCATTTTATTCATCAAGCTTTTTTAAGCAACTCTTCTCTCTATACACTTCTTTACTCATTCTCAAATAAAGTTTTAGTTTTAGTAGTATAAAAATACTATTCCGGTAATTCTTATACTCCGGGTAGTACACAAAATGCTCCGACGAGAAGAAAAGGCTAGGAGTCCAAGAGTGTTCCAATTCGGAGTAAAGCTTCGAATTTAAGGTATGTAAGGATTTCATAGCATCGGATTGAGTTTGTCCATGCGCTCAATATTTAAATTCATTATAATTGAGTTATAGTTGAGTTTTATTCAAATCTTGAATTCTAGATGAATTAATTCTTCTTCTATTGAGTTTGATATATTTATGCATTAATATTATTATTATTGTTATCTCTCATATTATTGGAATTATTGTTCATGGCTACTTTCCCATGAATTCTAATTGATTTGATGTTCATGAATATTTTTACATATGTTTTGAGTAAAGATGTTGGCTTTTTATTATTTTTATTGATAAAAAGAGAGTTATATGAATTAATACTATATATGTATTTTATTGAGTTTTGAAAGAGTAAAAGAGTTGAATTTGAATGAATTTGAGAAAAATGATATTTTGAGCAAGATGTTTTGATGAGATGTAAATGATGTTTTTGGAAGTATAATGATTGATGAACATGAAATGAGATGAGTTTGATGATTTAAATTAAAGTCCAATGAGACTAGATGATGAGTTTAATATGAGCACATATTTTGGGAGTAGTATTGAGCACCGAGTTGGGTAAGAGTTTAATTGACTCAAACCCCAGAACTACGTAGCCAGCGTAGGATGGAGGCTATGCCTCTTAAGTCCCAAAAAGAGGATTTTGATGAGTGGATCCAAGATGGTGATGTTCTTTATCCTGGCAAGGTATTGGATGGATGTGGCAACGACATTGCTTCGTTGTATCATCGCTAGCTCATAAGTGATGGTTGTCGGTTAGAGAAACTCTCAACTGAGTAAGCATTTCTTATTATTATTTTAAATTTGCATTACATATTAATGTTGAGATGATGTTGAGTTCTGAGCTGAGTTTTCCTAAGAGGAATTTCTTGATATATGTCCTTACCTTCCTGCCATTTTACATACCCGTACATTTCATGTACTGATGTCATTCGACCTGCATTATTTTATGATGCAGATACAGGTGTTAGAGATCCTCAACAGGTGCATCGTTGAAGATCATTATTTTTTAGCTATTTGGTGAGTCCTTTTTGTATTCGGAGGAACTCTCTATCCTTTTATTATTTTTGAGTATTATATTTCTTTTAAGGTAGCCATGGACATGTCATTGGCACCATCTAAAAGTATTAGAGGCTTCATAGACAGAGTTTGATGATGTAATCGGAGTAGTTCTCCTTAGAAACTACTTCTTCTAAGAATTATCTATTTTTTCTTTAATGTTGATGATGACAAGCCCACATTAGTATTCTTAAGTCTTTCGCTGATGAACAAATGAGTAATGAGACCAAGTGGTTCTCTCGGAAGCCAGAGATGGTTTCTGAGTGCCGACCACGCCTAGGGTACCCTCTCGGGGCATGACAAACTTGGTATCATAGCACAGAGTTCAAGAGTCCTAGGGTGTCTATGAAGCCGTGTCTAGTAGGTCTTGCTTATAGGTGTGTCGTGCACCACACTTATAATCAGGAGGCTATAGGACATTAGGAATTATTTCACTTCTTTCGTAATCTTAGTTCGTTCGATAGAGTTTAACTCTATAAAAAACTTCCTTTCTAATTCGTGTGTTTACACGTTTCAGACATGCCTCCTAAACGTTCAACCAGTCAGAGGAACGCTACCAGCACTTAGGTTCCACAGTCAGAGATACCTCCACGGAGAACTAGGGGACGACCTGCAAGGTCTACTGAGGTACCCCAAATACCTACTGTTCAGACCACTCCTACTTCAGAGAAAGATTTTCGAGGAGCGATTGCTATACTCACCCAGTTGGTGGCTGCCCAAAATAGTAGCCAGAGTTCAAATCCTTTTAGGGGAATAATTGTTTTAAGTGTTTCACATGAAAACAAATACTTCCACAGCAACCTTAGAGATCTCTATAAATAGAGATATATTCTTCATATTTTGCATCAATTGCAGTGTTGCAAGCCACAACGAGGGAGCACAATATATGGTAATTTCTTCTTCTCCCTTTTTTTTGGGCCAAAGTTTTTTTTAAGAGAATAAATTTGTACCATTCTACTAGAGTCCTAACCCAAAAAGTAATTATAGTTACTTTGGGAGAAGGACTTCCTCACTATCACTATTTGTCTATAAATAGATTATCTCCTTTTATTTATTTTTTATCATTGGCATTGACAATTTTGATGCTGCTTTTTGCATACACTCTTGAGTTCATCAAGATACGAGGTACGGTTTTTTTTTGTTTAGGCCATTTTTTAGAGAATAAATTTATATCATTCCACTAAGAGTCCTAACCCAAAAAGTAATTATAGTTACTTTGGGAAAAGGACTTTCTCACCATCACTATTTATCTATAAATAAACTCTCTCCTTTTATTTATTTTTTTATCATTGGCATTGGCAATTTTGATGCTCCTTTTTGCATACATTCTTGAGTTCATCAAGATACGACGTACATTTTTTTTGTTTAGGCCTTTTTTTTTAGTGGAGAGAATAAATTTGTACCATTCCACTAGAGTCCTAATCCAAAAAGTAATTATAGTTACTTTGGGAGAAGGACTTTCTTACCATCACTATTTGTCCATAAATAAACTCTCTCCTTTTTTTATCATTGGCATTGACAATTTTGATGTTTCTTTTTGTATACACTCTTGAGTTCATCAAGATACGAGGTACATTTTTTTTGTTTAGGCATTTTTTTTAGTGGAGAGAATAAATTTGCACCATTCCACTAGAGTCTTAACCCAAAAAGTAATTATAGTTACTTTGGGAGAAGGACTTCCTCACCATCACTATTTGTCTATGAATAGACTCTCTCTTTTTACTTACTTTTATCATTGGCATTGACAATTTTGATACTCCTTTTCGCATACACTCTTGAGTTCATCAAGATACGAGGTACATTTTATTTTTGTTTAGGCCATTTTATTTGTTTAGGCCTTCTTTCTTTTTTTGAAAATATTACTTCATATGCAATGAACTTTTATTCTATTGGAGTCAAATGTGCTGGCATTGTTTGAGCTAATAATTTTATATTATTCTTGGCAAAGACTTTACACCGTTTGATCGAAGGTGCCGCATTGTTCTAGCCAAAGTCTTTACACTGTCTAAGACAAATACTTTACATGATTTGTGGCAAAGACTTTACATCATCTGAGGCAAAGACTTTACATGATTTGTGGCAAAGACTTTACATTGTCTAACTCAAAGGCATCTCATAGTCCAAGCCAAAGACTTTACACCGTCTGAGGCAAAGACTTTACATGATTTGTGGCAAAGACTTTACACTGTATAAGTCAAAGATATTCCATAGTCCAAGCTAAAGACTTTACGCCATCTAAGATAAAGATTTTACATGATTTGTGGCAAAGACGTTACACCGTCTGAGTCAAAGGCATTCCATAGTCCGAGCTAAAGACTTTACACCGTCTAAGGCAAAGACTTTACATAATTTATGGAAAAGACTTTACACCATCTGAGTCAAAAGCATCCTATAGTCCAAGCCAAAGACTTTACACCGTCTAAGGTAAAGACTTTACATGATTTATGGCAAAGACTTTACACCATCTGAGTCAAAGGTATTCCATAGTCTGAGCTAAAGAATTTACACCGTCTAAGGCAAATACTTTACATGATTTGTGGTAAAGACTTTACACCATTTGAGTCAAAGGCATTCCATAGTCTGAGCTAAAGACTTTACACCGTCTAAGACAAAGACTTTACATAATTTGTAGCAAAGACTTTACACCATCTGAGTCAAAGGTATTCCATAGTCCGAGCTAAAGAATTTACACCGTCTAAGGCAAAGACTTTACATAATTTATGGCAAAGACTTTACACCGTCTGAGTCGAAGGCATTCAATAGTCTGAGCTAAAGACTTTACACCGTCTAAGAAAAAGAATTTACATGATTTGTAGCAAGGACTTTACACCATCTGATTCAAAGACATTTTATAGTCCGAGCTAAAGACTTTACACCATCTAAGGCAAAGACTTTACATATTTCATGACAAAGACTTTACACCGTCTGAGTCAAAAGCATTCCATATTCCAAGCCAAAGACTTTACACCATCTAAGGCAAAGACTTTACATGATTTGTGGCAAAAAAATTACACCGTCTGAGTTAAAGGCATTCCATAGTCCGAGCTAAAGATTTTACACCATCTAAGACAAAGACTTTATATAATTTGTGGCAAAGACTTTATACCGTCTGAGTTAAAGGCATTCCTTGTGATATCAGATCATAAAGACAGTGAGGTGGAGACCAAACTGCTTGTAAGTAAGCCCTTAGTTGGCCAATATGTTGCTCCATGGCCATCTTTGGGGGAACTTCTTGATTTAGATGATTGGACTCTTGAATATAACAGCCGTCCTCCCAAGACGTGGGTACTTTGCACTCCTAATCATCGTACCAAAAATATTATAACTTCTTTACCATGTTTGGGGCGACGGATCATTAATAAAGAGACTAGATGGGATGACACTTTTACACTTGATGGAGAGTTTCACTATATTCCAGGATATTAGGAGTGGGCTGAAGATATCCTTAGTAGGAATCGCCGGACTTTGAAGGATGCAAAAATATATGATGTTGTATATGGTTCATTTTTTACCTATGATCATAACACTAACATCTTGCAAGCCTTCTGCGAAGCTTGGTGTCCTGTTACAAATATACTGCTTACTTTAGTCGAGGAATTATCTATATACGTTTGGGATTTACACATGATTGGTGGTCTACCCATAGCAGGAAGTCTTTACGAGGAAGTCGTGCCAAGTGTTGCAGAACTTTTAGGCATATTTTATAAGGGAAAAAGGTTTCTCCCTCACTCTTGTGAGCATTTATTTGATGCCTTTCATCAGATCCGAGTAGAGAATTATCATGACCCGAATATTTCTGTGGAAAGATGGGTAGAGTTTTGGTATAAGAAATATATAAATATGGACAACCCTCACCAAGAAGAGAAAAGAAGTCTTCCCGTCTTAAGTCATCATATAACCCAAATAGCGTAATTGGTGAATCTATTAATTGGTCTCCTGCTGAAGAAGTTTTATTTCACAAGTTAAAAGATAAGAGTCACAAAAAAAATGAAACATACTTGGCTTGCTGGTTGTGTGTATTTGTGCTTCCTACGAAGGAGGATGGCTTTATTCGTTAGGGCACCTTTAGAATCGCCTGTCATTAAGCATGTGGACGAAGAGTTAGCCTTGCAGTTTCAGTCTTAGCTAGCATTTACAAAGGTCTAAACACGATTTCAAGATTCTCATGACTTGATCTCGTTTAAACTTGTTTTTTAATTTATTACGTGTATGGTTGGTTGGCCTATTACTTCAAAACTCATTACCCATTAGCAGGTGGACTAGTTGATCCTCTTATTGCTTCTTTTTTTGGCGAAGGTGCTACTAGATATTTTAAAAAAGAGGATGCGAGGAAGCGTATAAATGGAGGGGGAACCATTGCCTGGGATGCAACATTGATTAAAAAGCCTAATGCTCATCACTACCTCGACGACAGCACTGAAAAGAAATTTCAATCGAATTTCTTTATGAGCCTTCGCTCAAACTATCTCACTTTAAGAAATGAAAATATCTTTATTATGGAGCTTTATAGTCCCCATAGATTCAGTCATCAATTTGGCTTTTTTTAAGATACTCCTGGTTGATTAGATTGATATTTTTGTAAAGCTTCCTTAGCCGAGGGCTTAAGGTTTGCACGAATTTGTGTACTAACAAAATCTAGGGCAAGAGCAACATTTTCTCCTAGTGGGTCTAACTTGAAGAAATTCTTTTCGCTCAATTACAAGTCTTGGTGGGAAAAGGTGCATGGAAATTTTCTTTAAAATTATATGCAGTCCTTGGTGAGTGTTGTTGGTCTAGATAGTAATGTTCTTCAAAAACAAGACGAGGAGGTCTTAATTGTGAGTCAACCTACTATTTTGAAGTCTAAAGTTGTTGTTCCAGACAAGATTAAGGGATCTTCCCTTAAGGAAGTTTAAAAAGAAAAGTATTCAGCTCAAATCCAATAGTCCTCTCACAAGCGGTCATCTCAAGATGAAAGTAGTAGCACCCGTAGTGATCGTTTTTAGAGGCAATTAAAACTTCCTTCTTATACGCCAAACGATGCTAGTTCACATCCGGTAGAGATTTCCGACAACAATGTTAGTTCTTCAAAGACTTTAACAGCTATTAAAGAGGTAATGATTTTTTTCATTTCATGATACCACATGATTCTACTAACCATGATATTTCTTCTTTTATATATACATATATATATATATATATTATTTTTACTATTATTATTATTTTTTTTTTTACAGGCAAACAATGTTAGCATGTTGGAGACTTCTTACCAAAGGAAGCCACAAGATAGTAATGAATCTGTAGAGCCCGACTTCAATAAAACCAATTCTATCATCCAAATTAGAGCAAGAGGCTACTTTTGTCCCACATAAAAGGACTACAATAAAATGTAGAATACCCTCCCCATAAGAAACTGACAATGTCCGTGTCCATTTTTGATGGAAAGCAAGTCATCTCAGAACTTTGAATGAATTTTGTCGAAGGAGCTTGGAATAATATTCGTTCTAAGCTCGTTGATCTCACTACAGAACGTGTTTTTTTCTTTTAAGGATGAGGTCCAAGTAATTCTTAAGGATGTAGATGAAATGGGGGTGGATATTTCTCCTTTGAAGAATTTATTGAAGTCCCTCTTTGAACTTACCACCTTCTATGACCAAGCATGATCATCCCTTGTTGATAGAGCCTTGAAAATTAAAGAATCTGAGCCATATCTAAATGCCAAGAAATACCTTGATCTTGTCTTGAATAAAAAGAATGAGAAATTCGAAGAATTGTCTAACATTTGTCAATCTCTTATGAAGGCAAGGAAGAAGGTGAAGGAGTTAAAAGCCCTCCGAGATGCTGCCAAGAAAGAAGTCAAAGATGTCGAAGCTAAAGTCTCAGCAGCTGAACAAGAGTGCAACAAATATGCTAATGTTTCACTAGAAATAAATCGCTCACTTGAAATTTCAAAGATCGACGTCGATTGTCTCCATATAGCTTTTGTTGACCTTGGGCAGCTAATAATCCCTCCTGAATAGGATTTACCTTCTCCACAGCCTGTTGGACCATGTCTGGGCCTATTAGTCGTGTTTCGCCAACATCAGACTAACCAATGGCGACCTATACTTTCTGTCATACAAAGTCTTATATGGGGCCATCCAGAGACTGGAATGATAGTTAATATCATAATTAATCTTGACAGGTAGTGGGCAATTGTCCAAGCTACCCTTGGAGTCAACCGTATAGTCTCGCAACCTATCTTCTAGCATTTAGCTAATAAAATTAGTCTATCCACCGGTCTGAGGGTACAATAGTATATGAAGACCTATCTATCTTCCCAATCTCTTTGTGGGATGATCTTTAGTAGTTAACTATAACTCGGGCTCCTTCATCTGGGAAAATAGTTATAGAAGCTCCGTAAAGTCTCACCATTCTCTTGATCTATAATTTCTCACCTTCTTGGTTGAACAAATAGTCTTTGATTGAAGGAGCATGGGCTGATATTGTTAATCTGTAGATGACATTCCATATAAAATCATCCGTTCATGGAGTGCCAAATGAGTCTCATAGCCAAGGTCTTGTTGTGGAATCTTCGACCTTGTGTGTTACTTTTTGCCTTCTTTAATGACATCAACCGGTACCCTTACCTTTTGAGTTTTGCTTTTTGCCCCTCAAAGTTGGCTGCCAAGTGGTGTTGAAATTCCCTC
The DNA here is from genome assembly GCF_947179165.1 of Solanum dulcamara. Classification (NCBI taxonomy): domain Eukaryota; kingdom Viridiplantae; phylum Streptophyta; class Magnoliopsida; order Solanales; family Solanaceae; genus Solanum; species Solanum dulcamara. Next base: position 65,383,726 of record NC_077241.1, on the reverse strand, counting down.
ACACAATGGCCTGTATCACCATTTCGTGGATTGCCTATCATTAACTGATATTATGCTGAAGAACTGTGGCATACAAGTGCATCATCTGTTAGTGATCAGCTAATCCTGTTTGCTTTGCTTAAGCCCTTTTTACAATTCCCATAACATAACTTATAACACTATAGGTATATAATCTCGTGTCATTTCTTTGCCTCTAATTCAAATTCTTCCATCTCGTGCGATCATATCGGTACTAATGCACCAGATCCCACTAGAATTTTGAAGTTAAGCATGCTTGGGCAAGAGTAGTACTAGGATGGGTGACCCCTCTAGGAAGTCCTCGTGTCACATTTCATTGTAATCCTTGCAATAATGTGCAAGGAACTCAACTTATCCCAAGATTTACCTTAGCGTCGTCTCGCTAGTCTTCACATTTGCCTTGCCCTTTCCTCTTTTATCTTACAACCAGTATTGGGGTAGGTCTTTAGTTCCACCATGACCATGTTCTTTTTGGTCATTTAATTTAACTTCTCTTGTATTTCTCTGTAACGTGTCCAAAATATCATAACCCCCTTTTCCTCATGTACTCTTCTGCTTGGTCTTATGTTGTACATATATATTCGTAAGTTGCACAACTACTTTTATACAATCGGTATGAGATAGACACAGTCTTTTTGTTTCTTGGTCCATCTTGTTTTACATATCACTTCCACACCAGAGCTTGCTCACGCTAACGTTATTCTGTCCTACCCCTTTTTCTCTTTCTTTTTTTTTCTTTGGGTACTCCTTGGTCTCCTCATTTCCTTACCGTAGGAGGTTTTCTATTTTTTCTCCTTGCTACCTATATGTCACATCCCGACAGCCAACAACTCTATTGCCATGTCTTAATCTTTACTCAACCATGGCCTTACTACCCTTTACACGGTCCTTAGATCGCTCTGTCTTACTCTCTTATTGTGTTCGCCCCTTTTTGTAAGCACTCATCCATTAGGGTCTCTGCTAATGGTTCTCCGCATGATCTCAGATATCATGGCTTCTACACATTTATCGCTGGCCTTTAGTTCTTGATAACTCGAGCCAACATAGAATCTTGCTTGAAGTTTAAGCGTTCCTGTTTACATGTGATAGTGTCAATCGAATTCATCTCACACTTATATTTCTCTTGTCCACTTTTCCCCTTTAGGGTTTACCCATGTCATCCTCTATTTTAGTCGCTTAATAACCAATAAAAGGTTACCATAAAGCATCCTCTAACTACTACCAGAAGGAAATTAAGATCCAATAAGCACCACAATACTGTTTAGTGCCTAACTCATATGGTTTCCCTCTAGGTTCATTCTTGAGTCGTGAACAACTTATATCGTTCACCACTAATGGTTGAGGATTCTGTACTTTCCCACAAAAGTGGAACCCAATTGCTGGACACATTGCCCTCCAACAGAAGTTTTCCTTTGACATAAAACTTTCTAATAAACCTAGAGGCCCCTTACCAATAACACAGAGGGTACCCTTACATCTTTATCTCATCATAATAGGGGTACTCAGTATCAACTTCCAAGCCGTATGATGAACCTATATCTCATTCCCTTTTTATTCAAAAAATAATTTCGGCAGAGTTTCCTCTATATTCCTTACTATCCCAAACCTGCACTCAGGAAATACCAATAATGCCATGCAAGACCAACATATATATACATCCATATCATATCATATCATAGTCACAATGTCTCACAGGGCCAATATATATATATATGTTTATAACATCTCATATCCCAGCCACACAGGGCTTCCTACATTAGGCCGAAACAAAAGTAACAAATAGCCCCATATAGCCAGCAAAAACTATACTTCTTACTCCCATACTTGTAGTCGATCAATTCCTAGTTCGACCCGGTGACCTAGGAGGTAAAGTATGCTCCTCATCACTTTCTGGCAGCCATTTGCTTGTTTGTCCCTCGTCGTCTTCCTCGCTTGAATCCAAAAAACATCGATAGTTAGATAATTCCTAGCTCACCGACGACCAAGATAAAAGGCTTGAATATACCGTAACACTTACCGTAGGAGCTGGCCTGACATAGTGCTCTGTTATAAGAACCGTTGGCGTGGCTTTCGGAACTACTTCCCCGGTCATCAACTACTCCGGGGACTCTATCATTGGGCCCTCCAAGGGATCAGTCTCTATATGATCAGGGTCTTCGTAGGGATCAGTCTCAATCAAATAACTAGGGCTTTGCTTGCTCGGTCCTGGAGCCTGAGGTCCCATACGTACCCTAGGGGCCTTCTTTGCACCCCCCCTGCTGTCAAGAGCTGGTCTCTTCATTTTTCACCTTAACCTGTACCCACCTACAAAAAAGGAGGTCAGAAACAAGTTTCCCTTAGAGGTATTACCGTACCCCTAGTAGTCTGTTAGGAGGGATTATCCTAATAAAACAGCTCTATCGCATGATCTAAGATAAGAAAGAAATATAACATCTTAAATGTCTTGTAGCCTCCTGCTTATAGATGTGGTGCACCCACACCAATAAACAAGACTCTACTAGACACGGTCTGTAGACATTCCAAAGAAAGACCGCTCTGATACCATTTTTGTCATGACCCAACCCCGTAGGCCGTAACGAGTGCCCGAACTAGACACTCGTGTATACCTTTGCTAGCTATAAGCAAACTTGTTCCCTATTTGAGTAACAATATACAAATATACTAGATAACACCTCAACCGGCACGGCTATCACGACAGGGGAAAACGTTCCCCAAAACATAAACCATATCAGCACAACTATGCATACGTGCATATACAACCCATATACAACCCACATACATATCTACAGACCTCTAAGAGTACAATGATAACATAAGGTGGGACAGGACTTCCACCGTACCCCTGAATAAACAAAATGAGTATACAAATCAAGAGATCAGTACCACAACTAGGCTCCGATACAATGGAGCTTCTCCCAAACTTGCTAGTAGGAGTCCTAAGCTGATGGATCTCCAAAACGTGCGTCTGTACCTGCGGGCATAAACGCAGCCCCCCAAAAAGAGGAGGGTCAGTACGACATATGTACTGAGAATACAAAGCATAACTGGAAACATATTTGAAGTAAAGAGTGCCAGAAGAATAAATTTGTTACGTAAGAAACCTGTACCTCGTGAATCATAAAAACATGCATGCTCATTATACAATATAGCCGTCCCTTTCAGGTGAATCATAAATGTAGGACCATCATAGCGCCCGGTGCCATCACCACCTTATCACATCACATCATCATCCCATATATATATATACATATGTACCCGACCCTCTAGTGAGGGACGCGGAGAGTTGTTCATGTCATCGCATTATCATTTCCTCATATAGTGTACCCAGCCCTTTAGTAAGGGACTCGATCGATAATGCAGTGAACTGCGCACGATTACGTACCCCACCCGAGACTCAGTGAAAGAAGAGTTATAGTATACACGAGTAGAGTATTGAGTAACCATATGCAATTTAAACCATCATTGGAGACTTATTGAAATAATCAAAATGAACTATCATTCAAAAATTAGGACAATAGCCATAACAAGTACCTTTGGAGTGTCATTACGATTTGCATCAAAGTAGCACTTTTGAAATCATCTACTCATATCAAGGCGTAATAAAATATCTTTTGGAAGTCAAGAAAATGGCCATCTTAGTGGCTTTGAGAATGGGGACTTCCTTGGGATCACATATACTTTGTCTATTCGCTTCGTAAGGTTCATGCCAAAACAAAAAGATTAACTTTACCTACTTACTACTTCCCAAGGTATAGAAAAACTTGAGACACCATAGTTCAATTATTAGAAGAGTTCTAGCTTAAAGGAGTGAATAAGACTCATGCTTTATACCACAACATAAATTATACCAACTTAGGATGGTTTGACACTTTCACATGAGTCGAGGCAAAAGGACATAAGTTCTAGGAAATTAAAAATGTTGGTCATCCTCGTTTACTTAAGAATAGGAGCTTCGTGTAGACATTGCATATTCTTCATTTGTTGGCTTTTTATGGTTCATGCCAAAAGAAGGAATAGAATAAGCTTTACATACCCTCTACTTTCCCTCGTAGAGTCATTATATAATATGTTCCACAGAACGTACGACCCGATCCTTAGATAGTAACATATGCCGAGGAACGTTCGGCCCGATCCTTAGATAGTGACATATATCATACTTGGTCCATCAAGGGACTCGGTACCATAAATATTTCATCATAAAATCATAACCTATGTCAAAGACTTATCAAGAGTGAAGAAGGGTTTCACATACTTATGCCAAAACATGCCAAGAGAAAAAAGGTAGCTTCACATACCTATTTAGGGATTAATTGAAATCCGTCTTGTCTTGATACCTCCTTAACCTATTTGACATGAAAGTAATACTAAGGTTAATAGCTTTCCACTTTCCAATATCCCACTCTACAACCAAGTACTAATAGGAGTCATTTCCTATCCATTACCCTCGACTAGTTTGTTATTAGTTTCGAAACTACCGAAAATCAGACAGCATTTCCCCTATAATTTCAATGTTTCCGAGATTTTGACTCGGCAAAAATATCAACAACCATACCAACAATAACAACCAGCAGCATATTTACAAGTAAATCACTTCAACATTGCACAATACAAGCTCCAAACAATTAGCTCCAGAATACGATACCAAAATAGAGTTTTTAATCTTTATTTTATAAAATCTTTAACCATACCAAATGGAGGGTCGTGTGGCTGCAACCTGCAGTTCCCACACCCTTTTTAAAACACTTTAAATCCCTGCAAAACGAAACCCCACCAGATGTACCCACAGCACCACAACAACAATACACTACGCGACTTAGATTTAGCTACTACGATTTTAATTTAGCTTGTTTTTATCGTCAAGCATCCTTGTGAAGTTTTTAAACTTCTAGCATTATTTAATACATGTAATATACCTCATAACATCATCATAAACTCCAGTTCGAAAGAGAAACTCTTACCTTGCCCAGAACTTGTCAACCTCATCGAAACTTGCCTCGGAAGTTCCTTTAGTGCGCCTAAAACTTCTTGGCTGTTTGGTAATATTTTGGGCTGATCCAAACCATAAATATTCATTACTAACACCTTCATAAAATCGTGGTGCACCCTAGATAATTAATTCACAGAATGACATCAGAGACTCACCTTTTTTTCTCCCAAATCCGAGCGCCCTCTCTCTCTAGCTCCAAGTTTCTCTCCTTTCTTTTCTCTAGAATTTTCTTGTAGTTTTTTTTTGATAAAGATGAACTTAAGGGAAAAGAATGAGTTGAAAATTCATCAAATATGTATATATACCACCTTAGGGGGTGACACGTGTCAAGCCCCAAGTGGTGACATGTGTCAAGCCCTCATAAGGCCAACGCACCCCCTCCTCCACTTAGCGGCTTCCATGTGGCATGTGGGGTCCACCCCCTTGCTGCAGTTGCTGCCACATGGCACTCCCTCATGTTTCCATGTGGAACTCTCTTATGGGCTGCCACGTGTCACTTTCTTTTCCTCCTTGTGGGTTTGTAATCTCATCTTGCTTTAGGAACCTATGTAATCCCTACTACGTAACCTTGGTATGTGCTTAAGTATATTAAGTATGTAAGATTTCCAAATTGGTAGCTTACGTAAGTAAGTCAATTCCTATGACTCATTACTTGGCCTCCAATTCCTTCCGGATTCTCATAACCATATTTCCAATTTTCCCTTCTATGGGTGTCACATTCTCCCTTCCTTAGAGTTGTTTGATAGCGTCATAGATTATCCGGCTCATATGACAACTTATAAGAAGCTTACAATCCTTTCAAGAAATAAGAAGCTTAAATAAAACTTCAGAAGCTTAAGAGGTTCAAGAAACTTAAGAAGCTTGAGAACCTTTCAAGGTACAAAAGTATGGGGTATAACACAGAGTGTCTTGTTAAATGCTTCAGCGAGACCATTAGAAGCCGCATAATACATAGAGAAATTATATTGCTTGAAGTCAAAAAGATCACATATCTTCGTCATTAACTTGTTATCAAATGACTTGCCATTATCTGTCAATATGTATTTAGGAATACCAAAATGGTAGATAATATTAACTCAAATGAAGTTAGCGACATTCTCTCTCTTCACTTCTATAAGAGAAACAGCTTCTGCCCATTTTGAGAAGTAGTCAGTTGCAGCCAGGATGTACAAATATCCACCCCAGGACTTAGGCAACGATCCAACAACATCCAAAACCCAAGCTTCAAATGGCCATGAGGCAATCATTGGATGCAATACTTCTAGGGGTTGATGTATAAAATTTGCATGGAATTGGCAAGCTTTACATCTTCGGACGTAATCCAGACAATCTTTCACCATGGTTTGCCAGTAATATCCCATCCTTTTTATGTGAAAATAAAGTTTTGGCCTAGATTGATGCACTCCACATACTCTAGAATATGTTTCTTACATAGCTTGAGTAGATTCATCTGCCCACAAGCATCGTAAGAGAACTCCATCGAATGACTGCCTGTAAAGTGTATTTTTATAATAAAGAAAACGAGGGGCTCGTCGTCAGATTTCTGTCCTTCTTCGAAGGTTTTCTGGCAATATTCTATAACACAAATAATTTATTATTGGTTGTCGCCAATCATTAATTTCAGCCTCCGAAGTGGTGATAACTTGTCGAAATTCTACTTCATGCTCATCTAGAGGCGGAGTTATCCATCTTTGGCAAACCACAACTTGCATTTCATCAGGCGATACTAATGCAGAAGATAAAGTTGTCAACGCATCAGCCTTTTTATTATCCTTTCTTGGGACATGTTGAATAGTCACCTCTACAAGCCATCCTATCATCTTTTGAGCATAATTGCAGTATGGGATTAACTCAGGCTTCTTTACTTCATAATTACCCAAGACTTGATTGATCACCAACTTGGAATCCCCAAAAACTTGTAGTTGCAATTATTTCATATCAATGGCCATTTCAAGCCCAAGTAAGAGTACTTGATATTCAGCAACATTATTAGAGTAGTGTTATGTTAGAGTGAAAGAGTACGGCAAAACTTCTCCATGGGAAGTGAAAAATACCACTCTAACACCGGCTCCTTCACGATCTGCAACACCATCAAAATACATCTTTTAAGGTGGCTGAATTTCCACTAGCATTGCATCTTCATCAGGTAATTCATCAGATAACTCCCAATCATTCGAAATTAGATGATTGGCCAAGAAATCTGCTAGCACTTGTCCTTTTACTACCTTCTGAGATATATACACAATTTCAAATTGTTGAAATTGGAGGTACCACCTTGCTAGTCGATCACTTAAGACAGGCTTGGACATGACAAACTTGATAGGATTCACTTTAGAGACAAGTTGCACAATATGAGTTTGGAAGTAATGCTTTCATCTTCTGAATCGAGAATACGAGTGCCAGACATAACTTCTCAATAGGTGAATATTTGATCTCATTTTGTTTCATCATCCTACTCAAGTAATATAGGGCATTTTCTTTCCCTTCATTATTTTTTTGTGCGAAAAGTGCTCCTACTGACCTTTTTTGTGCTGCAATGTATAATATCAATGGTTTTCCAAGTATAGGACCTACAAGTACTGGAGGCTTCACCAGATAAGACTTTATGTTCTCGAAAGCATTGGTACAACTTGGTCCCATTCAAAAGGAACATCTTTCTTCATAAGGCGACTGAATGGTTGACATCTCCCAGCCAGATTTGAGATAAACCTCCAAAGGTATGCTAATTTTCCTTGCAATCTTTTTAAATCATGAATATTTTTTGGCTCAGGCATCTTTAAAATAGAATCTATCTTATCTTGGTCAATCTTGATTCCTCAATGTCGAACAATAAAACCGAGAAACTTTCTTGAAGTAACTCAAAAGGTATATTTTAAAGGGTTCATTTTGAGTTGGTATCTTCGAAGTCGTTCGAACACCATTCGCAAATCTTGCAAGTGGTCATCACTCTTTCTTGATTTCATCACTAAGTCATCGACATAACACTCAACATTTTTATAAAGCATGTCATCAAAAATATTCTGCATGGCTCGTTGATAAGTGGCCCCAGTATTTTTTAAACCAAAAGGCACTACTTTGTAGCAATATATATCTTTAGGAGTGCGAAATGCAGTAAGTTCTTCATCCCTTGGTGCCATGAAAATTTGATTGTATCCAGATGAACCATCTATGAAAGACATTGTCTCGTATCCAGTCGTAGCATCAATCATAAGCTCAGGGATTAAAAGAGGAAATTCATCCTTAGGGCATGCATTATTAAAATCTCTAAAGTCAACACAAACTCGAATTTGGTCATTCTTCTTTCTTACAGGTATAATGCTCGAAATCCATGTAGGATATTTAACTTCACGAATAAAACCTGCTTCAATGAGCTTGTTAACTTTAGTTTCAATTAAAGGAATCAGTTCAGGTCTAAAGCGACGTGAAGCTTATTTAACAGAATGAGTCCCTTGTTTCATAGCAAGACGATGAACTGCAACTTTAGGGTCTAATCTTGGCATCTCTTTATAACTCCAAGCAAATACATCCCTAAATTTCATAAGCAGCTCAATATATCTCTTCTCTTCATCGTCATCTAGTGAAGCACTTACATATGTAGGCCTTATATCATCATCAACCCCAAGATTTACTTCCTTCAATGCATCAACAGTATTCTTAACCCCTTTCTTTAGTTCAGGTGGCGCATCTTCAGTATCCTCATCTTCTTGAGGATCACCATCATTAAAAGATACGTGATGGAATGCATGAATATCAACAAACTCATCCTTAATTTTTGCATATAGTGAAGTACTTTTCTCATCACAAATTGTGATGTGATTTGATGATCCCATATTTTCTTCATCTTCATCTCGCTCCCTAGTATGAACTTTGGTGTGAGTTCTTTCTCTTAGGACATTTTCACATGAAACTACAAGTTTTATTTCTCACCTTATTCTAGAAGGATCAAACTGAGGCAATTCTTGGGTGAATTATGCTCTAGAGCATGTACCCATTCTTCCATTATTCTATAATTTCCTTGGCGCTTGTATTTCTTCTTCATTGGTCCCAACCGATCAAACACTAAAGTTTTTGGAGTTGACTTGATAAGCTGATTAAATGCAGAAATATTAGGCGTCATGCCATTAAGTCGATCAAACACAGAAGGCTTCTTGTTGAACATCATAGGTTCTTCCACGGGGGTAATGTAGTTGATGCTCATCCTTTTATAGAGATTCGAACTGGCGATAGTTGTTTGTAACCCAAGACTTCACACGATTGCTTAACAATATACCTTCTCTCTATCATTATCCTTTGAGTTGAATTTAGGCCATGATTTGCCTTTTTAATAACTTCATTTGGAAGTTTACCTACTTTAAAAGCTTCATTGGGATTGTACCCTACTTTCACCAACAACTTATATGCATTTGGGTCAAAACTCTCATTTGTACGATTTTTAGGAAGTGATTCATATAAATCATGATTTGATGGTCTGAAAAATCCTTCTATCATTTTTGAAGGTAATTTGATTGTATCAATTTGCTTGCTAGAAAATGTCAACTTGCTACTCTGCAACTCAGAGGGTGGGATCTTGACCTTGTTTATCTTTGGGACATAGTGAGAAATAGGAATCGCTCTCTTACTTGAAGATGCCTCACTTGCCTTAGGTATTTTACTCATATCTGAAGGCGTTTTATTTTTTTCAGTCATAAACCCTCACATTATCAAGTGCTATGTCAATCTTTTTTGTGATATCAGCCTTTCTGATTGGTGTCGCGTTATCAACTTTGACTTTTTTTGAGACATGATTCTTTAAGTAGAATTTTGCATTAGCAAAGTATGCTTCTGTCTTGGTAAAAGGTTCATCATCAGCAACTACCTTCTTTTGAACCCCATCTTCAAAGTATTTGAAACATTGATGGTAGGTGGATGGTACCTCTTTGTTCTCATGTATCCATGGTCTTTCTAATAAGATATTATACAAGGTTTTTAAGTCAATAACATGCATCCATGCACTCGAACGCATATCTCCCATCGTTATATCTAATTTGACAGCGTCAATGGCTCTCTGCCCCCCTTGGTTAAATCCCTGAATCATCAGATGACTTTCAGATAGTTCATTTATCGAGATTCCAAGTTCCTTCACAGTGCGATAGGGAGGATATTGACCCCAAATCCGTTATCTACCATGATCCTATTTACTTTATGTCCACGCACAAAACCTACCATATATAAATGACTATTATGCAATACCTCACCCAATAAAAGATCATCATTAGTGAAAGAAACTTCGCATCACAAGTGTCCATTTCTTCAGAGTGAGACTTGATAGGGCCTTCATGTGATGGAAGTAATGATGACGATGAGTCTTCTTCCGTTGTCTCTTCTTTATCAATGTTACAACATGAGGCCTTGGTGTCACAATGAAAAATCTTTTTACGGAACCAACTAGAAAGAATTCCTCTAATGTCACCAGAGAACATTGCTTTTGATAGTAATTTCCCCCAACTCTTCAATTCTTTATATTCTTCTTTACCCTTTGAATTTTAGGTAGTTTCTTTATTTTTGCTCTTGTTACTTGCTTACTTGGCTCTCTTTGCGAGCTCATTTTACAACATCTTCTTCGTGTTACTAAAATCCATCCCTCATTATTAGTATAAGCACCGCAAGAGTGATTTTCCTCCAGAGGTTTATCTCCCCTTATTACTTCATTCATCAAGGGAACGAGCGATGATGTGTTAACATCTATCGGCTCGAAGTCACCCAATTTAATCATTTTTGGTGGTGATGTGGCTAGGACATCGCCACCATCATGTATTTTGACAAAGTTGTAAAGAACTATAGGATTGAGTGAACCAAAAGTGACAGAGACTTGATTTGAACTCTTTTTCTCGTCTTCAAGCAATATCTTTCCTTCATGGGCCAAGTTCATGATCTTTTTCTTAAAGATAAAACACTTTTCAATAGGATGGCCCATTAAACGGTGATATTTGCAGTAATTTTGATCATTATTCCTCCCAGCCTCATCTGGACACTTCATTTCAGGTAGCTCAAAGAGTTTTAATGCCAGAAATGCTTCAAAAATTGTTGGGACATCTGAGTCCAAGAAAGGATACTTTTTTGCCTGTATTTCTTCAAAGTCAGTTTTCTACCAGCACTATTTTAAAAAGTCGTGGTCTTCACCCTTTAATTCTTTCTTAGATTCGTAGCCACTTTCAAAGGCACGACATTAACATTCATCGACTCCTTATTTCCAAACTTAGGTGCTGATTTTCATCCTTTCTTTACCTCCACTTTGTCTTTTCTCTTGCTAGGCTCATAAATAAGTAGTCCTTCAATCCCACTTGTAGACATACTCAACTCCATATTATGAGCACGTTTGGCTAGTTCCTCAAATGATTTGGATTTAATACCCTATAGGATATAACGAAGTCTCCAACGCATTCCTTGAATACAGATTTCTATTCCGGAAGTTTCACTAAGCCTATACTTACAATTAAAACCTGCATTTCTCTATCGGTTGATGAACTCGATGACATGTTCATCCTCCCATTGACGTGTATTTATGAGTTCAACCATGCTCACAGTACGCCTTGTGCTATAGAAATGATTGAGAAATTAATGCTCAAGTTATTTCCAACTATCAATAGAGCTAGCTTCGAGATCCGTATACCAGTCAAAGACATTTCCTTGTAAGGAGCGCACAAATTGTTTGACCAGATAATCTCCATATGTTCCAGTATTATTGCAAGTTCAACAAAATGGGTAATGTGTTGCTTTAGATTTCTCTTTCCTTCAAATTATTGAAATTTTGGAGATTGATACCTGCAGACATCTTCAAAACATCGATTCTTGAAGTGTATGGCTTTGCATACGTAAATAATGACTTTGAAGACACATCATACTTATCTTTGATAGTTCCTATAATGAAGTCCTTTAGTTGATGAATAGGAATTCCCCCTTCAGCAGATACTTGTAGCTCATCACCCATATTTATTTGCTTTGTAACTGAATATCTCTTTTCTTGTATTATCGGACGTTTTCCAAGTGCATGACTTGAGTCCCCCTCCATAACATTCTCAACTCTGTCCATCGACTTGACAATTCGATTATCCTGATCTTGTACATATTTTGTTAGACCTTCGATCGCCTTTGTCAAACTCGCGAGTTGTTCTTCAACAGTTGAGGCGTTAGTCATCATCACTTGGATGGCCATTATGGATGATGAAGTGAAGCACGGGTTTTCCCTCAATTTGAAATTTATTTGAAACAAGTTACGTGGAGTGACTGGAGCAGATCTTATGATCAAGACTTCATCTTTATCTTGAATAGTGCAATTCCTTGTGTTAAAAGGACTAAGTAGAGCCAATGTCTTTTCGACAATATCAGTTATATTCTCTCCTTCTTCCAATTCATTTGGAAAAAATCTTGCCCCCTTTGAAGATGAAAGATCAAAAATAGGAACTGATGCGAACGGCACTTGAAGTGCTTGTTGTCCTAGCAAGTTTGCTCTGTTCCTAGTGATGGGTCCTAGACTTCCTATAGTAGCATCCAGTATGTTCTCCACCTCACAGAAAAACTTAGAATCAGTAGACTTAGGAATAATAGTCTTGGAATGAAACTTCTTAGATGTCATTTAAGTATTATGGCCTTTGATCCACGAGCTCTCTTCTTGCTTCTTGTTCTTGAAAACTCTCCCTCTAAGAACAATGAGGACCCCTATTTATAGTTGTAGGGGTTGGTATGAGGGTGTGATTTGATTGGTTGGTTTGAACTGACCAATCAGATTTTCTTGGTGAAGAGCTTTAATTTGATTGGTCAGAACATGTCACATATACATGTGACATTATTCTAGTGGCTCATTTAATTTGACTTAGATTGCCACATAACTTCAACACGTGACATAATTTTAGTAGCTTATGTAATTTGACTTGGATTGCCACATAATTTTGGCACATGACATGATTCTAGTGGCTCATTTAATTTGATTTGGATTGCCATATAACTTCGACACGTGGCATGATTTTAGTGGTTTATTTAATTTGACTTGGATTGCCACATAATTTTGGCACATGGCATGATTCTAATGGCTCATTTAATTTGATTTGGATTACCATATAACTTTGACACGTGGTGTGATTTTAGTGGCTCATTTAATTTGACTTGAATTTTCACATAACTTTACACATTGTGTACTTTTAGTGGATCATTTATTCGACTTGGATTGTCACATTATTTGGACTATTTTTTTGAATTTAATATAGTCCAAATTAATTTATGAATTTAAATTCAATATAATTTTAATGTTTATATACACTAATGAGGTATAGTTGGGTGTGAATTAAGAGTATCAATGTCTTTTCATGTTTGAAATTTGGGGTGTAGGACGTGATAAGAAATAAGAAAAAATTTAAATATGCCACTGAACTAAATGAAATAACTCATATATGCCACTCGTAATAGGAGGTGAGAGGGGTGAGGCCTAGTAATTAAGTAACGGGAGATTTAGATAATATCGCGTGGCAAAATTTGAGAGTAGTAAGACATTGTGGTTAATGGCATGAATAAGATACTAAAAACTCGTTTATTCCACATTTCCTAGTAAATAAATGACCAGTAGAAAAGTCTTGCAATTAAGTACTCATTATCAACTACTTCTTACCCCCAATGCATACCCCCCAAAAAAGTATTTGCACATAACAATATTTTAAAAAAGCGCTTTTGAGACTCGTTTCGAGGCGAGGCACTATAAAATATTTTGAGATATATGTGTAGGGCTTAATTTTATGAGGCTTATGTCTTAAGCAATGGACTTTATGTCTTAAACACGCTTAATGCTTGACCAACAAATTTAACACATAATGACTCCAAACTTCTGAGATTGCATCAACTACAATTGTAAGATATCTCAAATAAATTAGCAATTTATTCCCGAAGAAAAATCTTTGCCTATATAGGTGGATCCGAGAATTTAGAAGTCTAAAATTTTGACCAATAGCTGTCACACATTATTATCTTTATTATTTTAATTTCTTTCGATGAATAAAATAATTTTTAAAAATAAATAACTATTAATATTGTGCCCTTTCAAAAATAAACTCTATATTTCCATCATGATTGTGTTGATCCTTCTACCTACCCGATAGTTATTACTTATTAGGGTTGGCATACAGTAGGTCCCAAAATAGACACGGTCCATAATAAATGATTATATAATTGAGACATTTATGCTTCCTCTTGTTGGAATTATTTGGGTGATTCAAAATATGCATAATATTACGGGACCTTTGAATTTGGTTTTAATTATCGGCCGGTTCAATGTCTTTAAATATGAGGCATTCGTCTTAGGCTTCAAATTCTAGGGACTCTATTTTTTTAGTAATAAGAAAACTATAATAAGTTTATTTTAAAGAAAAAATTATACTGTGTCTTTTAATTTTTTGTCTTACTATTTTTTTATAGTTTACACAAATTTTATAGTGTTAATAGCTAATTATATTTTATTCCTACTATTTTTTAAATTACAAAAATCTCTTAATTTGGTTGAATCTGGGTATATTCCAAAACTTCCGGATATGTCGCGTCTATGTTTCAGATACATCCAAAAATGTCCTGATACATCACGTCTCGATTTTGAATACATCACTCAATGTCTCAAGACATCACGTACATCCCGATACATCGCGTAAAGTGTTATCCGAGAATAGAAGAGAGTGGAGATTTTTGTAATTTTTTCAAATGGTAGAAAATGTTAGAGAATATGTAAAATAAGTTGTGTATTTAGGTAAAAAAATTTTAGCTCATTTCAAAACATTAAAGAATGTTTTTTTTCCTTTTTTATCAATTTTCAAATTTACTTTCCACCTGACATGTTCAAAGCCACAATATTAAAAGTCATCTTGGTATATATATCTTTAGTTTAAGCTTATAAGATTCGAAACTCTTTTTTAAAAATTTCGTGTCAAGTCAAAATTAGACAAAATATTAAAATAAATGAAGTACTATTTAGAAAAGGAAATTTTTCACTAAAAAAATAATTTTACCTCTCAAAAAACTAAAAAAAATATACTTTAAATATACATATAAAAAAATTAAAAATTTAAAACCTCCAATATATTTTTAGCTTTAGGCAACTGATTAGGTTGAGCCGCCCCTGCTAATTACCCCCTATATTTAGCTACTTGATAGATTTCACTCTACCAAATGAGGTTGATGAAAAATCGACAAATGAGGTTACTGTTATAAGTCACATAATTATATATAATAATTTATTTATTTTACCGTGTATTTTTTCATACTTCCGCTTAAAATACCATACATATTCTATTTCTTATTATCCATATACCAATGTATTCGACGCTTGTTGGACCACATAATAATGTGGCTAAACCACTCCCCAAATTTATCACTTAATCGTGATTATGGGTGTGTTCGGTACCAAGAAAATATTTTTCATAAAAAATATTTTGTAAAAAATAACTAAATTTTCTTTATTTTCTTTTAGTAAATAAGCAAAAATTATTATCCTAAAAAAATATTGTGTATAATTCAGACAAATACTATAAAAGGCGGGATGGAGAGATAGTGGTGTCTAGTTTCGGGAATGAGGGCTAAAGGTGGGAGTGAAGATGATGTGTATTGAAGGGCGAAAAAAACACAATTAATGTGCAATATCACTAGTAAAACTTGTCATCCCCACTCTTATTATTAGGGAGTTCATTTTCCTCATATTTAAGAAGTTTATTATTTTAGAATTTTTTTTAAAAAAATATTTAACTTACCAAATATGAAAAAAAATAAAAAATATTTTTTCCGAACACACCCTAAGTGATATGTTTTTTACTCCAATTTTTAATTAACTAAGATTAAAATAATTGATTGGATATAAACATCCCATACAAATAAATATTTCCCATACTTCTCACACATAAAAAACCTCATACTTGAATTTTTTATTTTTGGCTCTATTATCTTTTTGGTGTATACGAGATTCTGCAACTTCTTTTTGATTATACATTAAATTATCGGAAAAATGTCATATTTGCTTATGAAGTTCGGAAGAAAATGTTTATTTGTTATTCGTTATACTTCTTAAATATATTTATCTTGCCATTAAACTTTTAGATTATATTTACCCCTTATTAATTAAATTTCATGCCCGTGAATCTCAGTTAGTTTCGAAATAAGTAAAATTCAATTAACAGAGAAAAACAACTGAGGAAACAGAGCAAAAAATTCATTGAAACATCCATCCCCTCAGCTGGAAAACAATCGAGAAAAAAGAGCAAAAAATCAATGCCATAGTGACCTTCAACCCATGATTTTTGGTTGGTGGGTTGGGTTTTATCGGGTGATAGGTTAAATTCTTTTAAATAAATTATCAGATTTTAATTGAAAAGAAAAAGTCACGTAATTTAGGCAGGGACATGACAGGGGTAAATATATTGAAAGTTGAATGAAGTACAAAAGCAAATATGAGTTATTTTAGTTAAATTGTTCCCGAGTGGTTCGTTGCATCTTAAAAATAATGTCATTTTGTTATTTGCGCCTGCTAACAATGAAAATCTACTATCAAACAAATAGCCCAATACACACATAAAACTATTAAAAGGCGAAGAATAAAAAGATTAACGATTCATACCTCATTGCTAAAATAACAAAGCTTACAAAAAGTGATATTGTTCGAGTTTATTTAATTAGGACATCAATAGGGACATGAGTGATCCCACTCTAACAGGTAAATAGATCGGCTGAAATTCATATCATAATTTCACTGAAAATGTCCCTTAATTATGTAATCTTTGAGCAATCAACATTTGGACTAATCTGGTAAGGAACATTGACCTTACATATTCCAGGGAGTTGAGCAGCACGACCGATTTGAACTCCGTTAGCGCTTGAAGCAACGCTCTTTATACATTTGCAAACGCTCTGGCGATCAGCTTTGATACGCGCCGTGTTGAGGAGAGATTTAAGCCCATTGCAGCACTCCAACGGCACGCTTGATCCACCACTTAGCACGTAGGGAAGACATGGTTCGAGGCTACTATACACCGTGTTGCACGTGACCGTTGCATCCTCAACAGTTGTAGATGCTGCTGTGGTGGTGGCCGTGGCCACTACAATGCAGACGAGAAGCAAAGGAAATAGTTGCTTGTTTAGCATTGTGGAAATTGCCAGTGATGTGTGATTTTCTCATTAATGTATACAGATATTTATGTATGATAAGATATGTTAGCCCATATCAAGGTACCAGAGGTTTTTGGCCTTATCTCTTCTTTCTGCCCCACTCTCCATCCTTTTCAGTACCTACCCCCACCCCCGAATCATAAAAGAAAAGGATTTAAAAATATAAATCATGTTAAGTTAAATATTTATCACATTAAATATGTGAAGTACGAATATAATTGATGGTTTCATACTAAAATGTTCAATTTTACTAGGAAGGAAAAGTAATATTGAAAATGTTCTACTCTTGTTTTTTTTTTCTTTCTAGTTTTCATATTTTCAAAACTCAATTTAACTAAAATTAAAGTTAAATTAGAATACATTAATTTAATATTTTAAAATAAGAATTTAAATATTAAAAAATAATACAAAAAATAGTATAAATTATCATTTTTTTCCATATCAATATAATTAAAAAATAAATATCTTAAAATATTAATAAAAATACATATCATTTAACTCTTAAAAAAATTGCGACAAGTAAAAAAAAATAGAATATTTATTTGGCTTCCTAAAATAGTAACTAGTCAAACAAAATAGGAGGCCGGAAAGCAGTGGCGGATCCAAAAATTTTATGAAGGAGGTTCTAAAAAAATTAAACACGCTAATCAAAAAAAAATTGTTTATTCGGATTTGAATCCGCGAGCTGAGATAAGCTAAGGCAAAATATTAAACTCATTTGCCACTGAGCTAGTCCTTTGACTTATGCTCAAGGGGTTTAATGTTAAATATATACACATAAATTAAAAAATTTATCTTATATATACAATATATTTTTTTAACGAAGAGGGTTCGAATGAATCTCTAAACTACACGTGGGTCCACCCTTGCCGGGAAGATATACAAACAGTTTCAAATTTTCAAATTTACATTATTATTAATTCACAATCCCCTAAACAACCCAATTCTACTTAAGAGTTCATTCTTATCATACAAAAAAGGTCACTTAAAGGTTTCTCTCTTCTGATTACACTTGACAGAATTGGAAATATATGAAAAAAATATGAGATCACTTATGAAAAGATGTGAGTTTATTCTTTAAAGACATACCTATTCTTGAAAATACGTTAATTATTTGTTCATTCTCAAATCTCAATATAAACTTTTTGGGTAAAAAATTATTTGTACGGAGTGTTTACATTCAATCAATGAATGCAAAGAGATATTTTGTCCTTCATAGATAAAATCATAATTAAGTGATACATACCTTTTCAACAAATTTTAAAATGATAGAAAATAAATTACAATTATAAATTAAATAAACATGATTTTATTGATAAAATAATGTGGGTATAATTATGTTTCTCTGTTGATTCTTCTCTCTAATTTTCTCCATGATTCGAGTGTTGTTAGTAGCGTATTTTTTGAACATAGGATGATTTGGACCTTCTTAAAATTTATTTGATCTCCATATAAAGAGAATTTCGTGAATAATCTTGAAATATTTGATTATCAAGTAGAGTCCTGCTATAGCTTGATCTCTTTAAATATCCCAAGAGTAATTTACAGGATATTCAAGATGCTTCTTCAAGAGAATATATCACCCTTGATATATGCATGAATTATGATTTAATGTAAAGTAGCCTCCAAGAACCATAACTAAAATTGAGTTTATTTTCTAGAGTCCCACAAAATTTCATTGTCTACAAATTTTCATACTTCAAAATTTATCGGAATGTAGACTTGATAAAATTCAAAGACGAAACTTGAAATACCTATAAAAATGGAGCTTCCATCTTTGTGGATTTTGGCTTCAGATTTTCAGATTTGTGGAGAAGAGATGAATGACAACTTTGATTCCATTGGGCGTGCCAGAATTTGTACACAACCACAAATTCGCATCATAGAAATAATAATTAAGACAAAAAGTATCGCAATAATTATAATATTTACATTCAAATATAATGGGTGTTATCATCTCTAGACTATTCCCCTGATTCTTCCAACAATGATATAAACTATGATAAATTTAAATTTGATTTAATTCTCTGGGAGTAGTTTAATCTTGAATTTTCTTCCTGAACTTATATAGACTTATTCACTACAAACACTAATATATCTGTCATAACTAATGAATTTAGATTTCATGCTATGAACTATAATCTTCAGCTTGAATGTTCTTCAAATCTTGACTTATATAGAGGAAATTAGCGGTGTGTGATCCATGAGCTTTCTCTTTCGTCTTGTTATTAATTTTCAACTTTTTTTTTGAATTATGAAGATTTTTATTTATTGTTATGGAATGGAATAGTTGTGGTGAGGGTGAACTTTTTGGCCAATTAGATTGGAGTTGACATGACGATATTTGATTAGTAGAACGTGTCACTTATACACGTGACATATTTTCATTTGATATTTGATTTTGATTGGGCATGTTGTGTGATTCTGACACGTGACATGATGCTATTGACTCTTTTTTACTTGATTTGGTGTGCCATGCCATTTGACATGATGCTATTGACTCTTTTTTACTTGATTTGGTGTGCCATGCCATTTGACATGTGTCACACATTTGACCATCTAAAAAAATATGAACTCATTATTCGTCACCCAAATCAATGGACTAATCAAATAAAATTGTACTAAACTTAAATAAGCAATAATTAGTATATTTATTTAGTCGGATTATTATATCTTGAATTATTTTATAAATTTAGATCCAATAAAATTTATATTTTAAAAAAGTTATAGACCTGTGAAGAACAAAAAGATTAACAACAAGTGAAACCTCGTTCTGCTACTATGGATATGCTTACAAAAAGCTCTTTTCATCTCAAAGTAACAAAAAAGAAAATGGAAGAAATTATTTATTCAAATACCAATTTGACTCATTTCTGAAACAACGCCGCTTACAAAAAGTGAAATCATGCGATACCACTCTCACTAACATAAACATATTCAATCTCATTATGCAGTAGTGAAAAATAATGGGATAAGTAAAACGGTTAAAATTCAGAATTTTTTTTTTGTCTTATTTGACCTTAGAGCAGTCACAATCTGGAGTAATCTTGAAAAACGCATTGACCTTACATATTTCAGCTGTGAGTTTAGCAGAATGACTGATTTGAGCTGTCGTAGCGCTTGAACCAACGCTCTACAGGCATCTACAGAAGTTTTGGTGGTCAGTTGTGGTACGTGTAGCTCTGTGGAGAGATTTAATCACATTGCAGCAATCTGATGGCACGCTTAATCCACCACCTAACACGTAGCCAAGACACTGTTCAAGGCTATATACACCGTGCTGCACGTGACAGTTGCATCATCAGCCACGACCACCGCCATACTGTTAACTAGGGAGTTAGTTAGGCAAGCTATCATAGTTAGTTAAGCTAACTAAAGTTGTTAGAAGTTTGTTAGAAATTAGTTAGAGTTAGTTGGAGTGGTGACCTCCACATGCACTCTATAAATACACATTCTTTGCACATGAATTGAATGAATGAAGACGATCTAACTACTTCCCTTCTTCCTTTTCTTTCTTCAGTTTTTCTGTTTTACAAATTCCATCAATGGAGTTTATCATGGTATCAGAGCATTGATAATTCTCAGACCAAAAGCTTCACTATGCACTGCAGTATAGTGTACTAAAGTGCTAAGTTTTGAAGACAAGAAGTAGTTAAATCACTAGTAAGCATCTAAGTAGAAAATCAAGTCTCGAAGTTGTGAAACAATGACAATTACAACAGAGTTTGAAGATGCATCAATGGAAACTGGCAACCTAAACTCAAATACAACAAATACTACGACTGGAGCAGTAAGTTCCAATTCTCCAATTATAGATCACAATCATCCGCTGTATCTTCAACCTAATGACACTCCAGGTAGCTCCTTAATCTCTTTGCAACTCACTTGTCATGACCCAACCTCGTGGGTCGTGGATGGAGTCCGACCTGAACCCCTGTATACGTAATTATCAAATACGTGAACTGTAAACTAGAACCACAATGGGTGATAACATGTAGACGCAGGCCGACAAGACCGCCATACCATACCAATATTTTCAACATGTCATACAGTCACAACTGAACAAACTGATAAACAACTCACACAGGTATATCTACAGACCTCTAAGAGTATAACAAAATATATGGCGGGACAGGGCCCCTGCCTACCCCTGAATAACAAAATAAATGTATACATCAAAGTTTAGTACCAACACTAGGCTCCAGTACAATAGAGCACTTCGAAAATGCTGAATGGGACTCCTACGCTGGCGGATCCCCAAGGTGCGTATCTATACCTACGGGCATGAACGCAGTCCCCTGGAAAAGGAGGTTAGTACGATATATGTACCGAGTATATAAAGCATAACTGAAAGAGTATCTGAAATAAAGAGTCAGGGGATAAGCATGTTACTTAAGGAAAACACTGTACCTGTACCCTATGAATCATATCATGAAAACATGCATGCTCATATCATACAATATAGCCGGCCCTTTTAGGGGCTCGGTGAATCATAAATGTAGGACCATCATAGGGTCTGGCGCCATCATCCCCTTATCACCTCACATCATAATCATCATCATATATATATATATATATATATATATATATATATATATATATATACATACGTTGTCGGCCCTCTAGTAAGGGACTCGATAAGTTGATCATGTCCGTGCATTATCATGGCTTCACATAGCATACCATAATGTAGTGAACTACGCACAATTACGTTGCTGGCCCGGGACTCGGTGTTGGAAATGTTACAGTATGCACAAGTAGAGTAGTGAGCAACCATATGCAATTTAAATCATATTTGAGACTCGATGAAATAATTAAAATGAGCTATCATTCAAAATCAAGACATGAGTCGTATCAAGTACCTTTTGAACGTCACTATGGATTATATCAAAATAGAACTTCTGAAATCATATACTCGTATCAAGGCACAATAAAATATCTTTTCGAAGTCAAGAAAATGGCCATCTTAGTGGCTTTAAGAACATGGGTTTCCTTGGAATCATATGTACTTCATCTAGTCATTTCATAAAGTTCATGCCAAAAAGAAAGGAAGATTAACTTTGCATACTTACTACTTCCCAATGTATAAAAAAAGTTGAGAAGAATTAGCTCAATTATTGGAAGAATTCTAACTTTAAGGAGTGAATAAGAATCATGCCAAAAGAAGAAAAAGAATAAGCTTTACATACCCTCTACTTCCCCTCATAAAGTCACTATATAAATATATCGTATTGGGCCCATCATGAGCTCGGTATCATAACTTTCTCATTACTTTACCATACCATCATTTAACGTACCCGGCCCATGATGGGACTCGGTGAGTAATCATAGTATTATAACATCGTATTTATGTCAAAGACATATCAAGAGGAAAGAAGGGTAGCTTTACATACTTGTGCCAAAAATATGCCAAGAGAAGCTTCACATACCTTTATAGGGATTAATAGAAATCCGACTTGCCTTTATACCTCCTTAACCTATTTGACATAAAAATAATACTAGGATTAATAAACTTTCACTTGCCAATTTTCAACTCTACAACCAAGTCTTCCTATAGACCATTTCCTTATCCATTTCCTTTAACTAGTTTATTACTAGTTCCTAAGTTATCGAAAATCGGGCAGCATCTCCCCTATAACTTCAATATTTCTGATATTTTAACTCAGCCACAATATCAATAACAACCAGCAGCACATATACCATTAAATCGCTTCAATATCCAACAATACAACTCCAAACAACACACTCAAAACTACGATACCAAAATAAAATTTTTAACTTTTATTTTGCAAAACTTTTAACAATACAAAATAAAGGGTCGTGTGGCTGTAACCAGAAGAATCCACACCCTTTTTAGAACACTTTCCATCCCTACAACACGCAATCAAACCAGCTGCAACTACAGCACCACAATCACGACACACTACGCGACTTTGATTTAACCAAAACAACTTCAATTTAGCTTGTCTTTAACGTCAATCATCCTTATGAAATTTTTCCACTTTCAATCTCATTTAAGACATGTAATATACCTCATAAACAAATCATAAACTCCAATTTGAAAGAGAAATCTTACCTTGCTCGAAACTCGCCAAAATTCGCCTTGAAAACTCTTTTGACGCGACTAAAACTTCGTGGATGTTTGTTGTCCTTTTGTTGCTTCCCCAAATAAAAATTTTAAGTTACTAACTCCTTAATATCATCATGGTATACCTTAGATAATTAATTCACGGAACGAAATTGGAGCCTTACCTTTACCTTTTTTTCTCTCTTGGCCGACCCTCATTTCTCCTTAGTTCTAGGGTTTCTTTTCTATTTTTGCGTCTTCAGTTTTCTAGAGAAATGTAGAGCTTAATGAGTCAGAAGACATGTATATATATAGGCTACTTTAGGGGTGACACATGTCATATCCTAAGTGGTGACACGTGTCAAGCCCTCATTGGGCCAACGCACCATGCCTTCCAATCATAGGCTACCACGTGGTGGTAGGGACCACCCCCACTTGCTCTAGATGCTTCCACATAGCACACTCCTTTTCTACCACGTGTCGCTTCCTTCTCCCTCTCATGGGTTCGTAATCTCATCTTATTTTATGAACCTATATAATCTCTGCTACGTAAGCTTGGTATGTACTCAAGTAGATTAAGCGTGTAACACCTTCAAAGTGATAGCTTACGTAAGTAAGTCGAGTCCTATGAATTACTACTTGGCCTCCAACTTCTTCTGAATTCTTTTAACCCTATTTTTAATCTTTTCTACTATGGGGTATCACATTCTCCTTTCCTTAGAGTTGCTCGATAACATTATAGATTATCCGTCTCACATGGTAAATCTTAACAAGCTTAAGAAGTTTTAAGAAGCTTTAAGAAACTTTGAGAAACTTTAAAATACCTTTAGAAACTTAAGATCCTTTCATGAAACTTAAGAACCTTTTAAGAAACTTACGAGGCTTAAGACCGCGTTTCAAGCTACAAAATTACGGGGTATAACAACATTCCCCCGTTTAGAACATTCGTCCTCGAATGTAAACCAAAACCTTTCTTAAGATCTTATACAACTTATAGGGAAATTCCTTTCTACTACAATAACACATACTTCTAACAATTAACCAATATAAGAGTTTCAAAAGTTGGAATTACCTGTAGACATAGGGAATAGGTACGGATACTTGTGTTTTATTTCCTCTTCGATTTCCCAGGACATTTCTTCGTGATTCTCATTTCGCCACAGTATCTTGACAGAAGCTACATCTTTAGTCTACAATCTTTTAATTTGCGATAGGTTGCTCTTCATAGGATAACTCCTCTGTGACCTATATATCATCTATGGGGTATACCTGGGATAGATCATCAATACGTTTGCGAAGCATTGATACATGAAAGACTGGATGTACTACTTTTAGATCCGTTGGTAAGTCCAACTCGTAGGCAACCTTACCTATTTGGCGGAGGATCTGATAAGGGTCACTGTATCTTGGACTCAACTTTCCCCTCTTGTCGAACCTCAATACTCCTTTCATGGGCGAAACCTTAAGATTTTATGGAATGAGTTCAAATCCATCATGCCTTGTTCAAGGTGCTCCTGTGATGAATCTAGGAAATTCAAAGAATACTGTGAATATCAAAGACTCATTCAGTTTCTAATGGAATTAAATGAATCCTATTCAGCTGTTAGAGGCCAAATTCTATTACAGTCTCCCACTCCTAATCCAAACAAAGTATTCTCACTCACCATGGATCATGAATGTCAGAGATATCTAATTCATACAAGTACAGATGCTTCTCCTCATAAATCTATTGAAAGTATAGCTTTATTCAGTCAGAAAAATTACACTAATGGGAATGGTAACTTTGGACACCAACAAGGAAGTGGTGATGGTCATCCAAATAGAGGACATTATTATTCTCAATACAAGCCACAACTAAAGAAGCTCAGAAGGTTGTTGTTGTGTGTGAAGTCTATGGATACAAGGGACACACTAAGGAACAATGCTTTAAGGTTAAATGTTATCTTGTTGGCCGGAGATCAAAGAAGAAAGGTCGAACCACCAACTTCTATGCCAATCAAGATGAAACCTCTCAACCTACTGGTAATACTACTCCCAGTCTAAATCCTCCCGCTCCAGCAGCCCTTTGCGCATAAGATCAGTATTAGCAGATCATGTAAATATTGGCAAAAGAAAGTAAAAATGCAGGAGAGCACTTAGCTAAAGCAGCTACTTTAGGTAGTACCTTGTCTTCCTTAGTCTCCAAATATGTGCCTATGCATTGGATAGTTGATACTGGAGCCACAGGCCATATGTAAGCTAGACTTGATGTACTAGATATTGTTCAACCTGTGCCTAGTTCTGGGATGAGAGAAGTTCATCTACCTACTGATAATGTAGTATCAGTTTCACATACTGGGAGAACTAAAGTACTTGGTGGCCAAAGTATTACTAATGTGTTGTTTGTTCCATATTTTAAGTATAACTTACTATCTGTGTCACAACTTACCAAAGAGCTTCAGTGTATGACAGCTTTCTTTCCTGAGTTTTGTAATTTTTCAGGATCTCTCCAATGGACTGGTCAGGGGGATTGGTAGAGAAGATCAAGGTCTCTACATCCTCAAGGAATATCTCATCAACTCAGTCCTAGTTTCTCCTCATTCAGTATATTCAATTAATAGCTCCTTTTCTCCATCAAGTCAATCTGAGTCTATTTCCTTATGGCATAGAAGATTAGGTCATGCTCATATAGACATAATAAAGAAATCCACTAGTCTTGATATTGTACATATCACTGTATATTTACTTTGTACTGTCTTCCCCTTAGCTAAAAAAACTAAGCTTGCTTTTCCTGCTAGCTCTCATGTTTCTGAATCTATATTTGAACTAGTTCATTATGATATATGGGGTACTTATAGAGTATCAATTCATTCTAGAATGAAGTAATTTGTTACTATAGTAGATAAATTTTCCAGATTTACTTGGTTATTTCTTATCACATCTAAAGTTGATACTATAGTGGTGTTGAGAAAGTTCTTTTCACAAGTTCACAACTACTACTGTTAAAACCTTTAGGACTGATAAGGTAGTGAGTTTCTTAGTCATGATTTTTAGTCTTTATTGTCTACTCTTGGTATTTTTCATCGGAGTACATATGTTAATACACTTCAGCAAAATGGTGTTGCTGAAAGAAAACATAGAACTATCCTAGATATGGCTAGAGCTATCAGATTTCAAGCTAGTATTCCTTTGAAATTCTGGGGTGAGTGTGTCACCACTACTGTCTATCTTATTAATAGTCTTCCTTACAAATCTTTTCATTACAAATCTTCCTTTGAATTGTTACATTTATCACCCCTTTCTCTCTCATATATAAGAACTTTTGGATTCTCATGCTATGCTGCATGTCCAAAGGTCTTAGACAAATTTGCTTCTAGAGTTATGCCTGTAGTCATAATGGGGGTACTCTTTATCACAAAAGAGCTATCTCTTATATGATTTGCACTCTAAATATCTGTTTTTCAACAGAAATATAGTGTTCAAAGAGGATATTTTTCCATTCAGAGACTTGCAAGCCTCTTCTAATCCTATTTTTCCTGTTCTTACTCTTTCTACACAAGGTGTTGATCTTTTTCTTGTGCCATACTCTCCTTCTCCTGTAATATGATAATCTTCTCCTATTCATATATCTTGTCTAGACTCTTTTTCACCCTCTGCAGACCATCATATTACCCCTCAGCCAGATGTGATTCCACTTAGAAATTCCTCTAGACAAATTAAACCTCCTCTTTGGCTTCAGGACTTTGTCACTGCACATCATAACACTTCTTCTTCATATCCCATTTCTAATCATCTTTCCTATGCTCATTTGTCCCCCACTTATGCTCATGCTCTAGCTACCTACTCAGCCATAACTGAACCTACTTTCTATTCTAAAGATCACTTAATCCTTAATGGGTCTAGGCTATAGAACTAGAGATTGCTACATTGCAGGATAATCATACTTGGAGTGTGGTAGACTTTCCCCCCGACAAGAAACCTATTGGCTGCAAGTGGATATATAAGGTGAAGTACAAGGCTTCAAGTAAGGTAGAAAGATTTAAAGCAAGGCTAGTGGCCAAAGGGTACAACCAACAAGAAGGCCTGGACTACACTGAGACATTTAATCCTGTTGCAAATATGGTTACTGTTAGATCTATTGTTGCTCTTGCTTCTTTTAAAGGCTGGTGCATTCACCAAATGGATGTTCATAATGTCTTCCTCAATGGTGATCTCTTAGAGGAGGTATACATGACTATTCTGGGTTTGAAAGATAGGGGGAACATGGTAAAGTCTGTAACCTCCACAAGTCACTATATGACCTCAAGCAAGCTCCTAAGCAATGGAATATGAAATTAACAGAAGTTTTGGTACAGTTGGGGTTCATTCAGAGCCACTATGATTACTCATTGTTTACTAGACAAGTTGAAGGTGGCATGGTTATTGTACTAGTCTATATAGATGATCTCTTAATCACTAGAAACAAGCAAATACTTATAGACTGCACAAGAAAGGACCTGCAGAAACAATTTAAGATGAAGGATCTAAGAGAACTTAAATTCTTCCTAGGAATTGAGGTTGCTAGATCTAGTCAAGTATACATTTATCTCAAAGGAAAGATACATTAGAGTTAATAGCTAAGACTGACCTAGAGGGAGATAAACCCGCAGGTACACCACTTGAACATAATCTGAAACTAACATATGTTAAGTATGATGAAGTTGTCTCTCCTAAAAGGGAACATGCAGATCCTGTGGTGAAGGATCCTGAAAGATATCAAAGGTTAGTTGGAAGACTTCTCTATCTTACAATTACCAGACCTGATCTTGCAGTCTCAGTTTAGTTGTTGAGCCAATATATGCACTGTCCTAAGGAGTCACACATGGAAGCAACACTCAGTATGGTAAAATACATTAAAGAAGCTCCAGGTCTTGGACTCTTCATGACATCAGAAGCTACAGATCAACTCCTTGCCTACTGTGACTCAGATTGGGGAGCATGTCTAGAGACTAAGAGGTCTGTCACTGGATACTTGATCAAATTTGGTGGAACTTTGATCTCTTAGAAGTCTAAGAAACAAGAGACAGTCTCCAGAAGTTCAGCAGAGGCTAAATTTAGGAGTATGGCAAACTGTGCAACTGAAATCACTTGGCTAATTGGCTTGTTCAGAGGACTTGGAGTTCAGGCTGAGCTACCAGTTAGAATGTTGTGCGATAGCAAGTCAGTAATACAAATTGAAGCAAATCCTATCTTCCATGAAAGGACTAAACACGTAGACATAGATTGTCACTTTGTAAGAGAAAAAATATGTCAAGGAACTCTAAAAACTGATTTCACTCACACCAAAGATCAACTAGCTGATCTACTCACAAAGAGACTTAGCAAAGCACAACATCAACTACTCCTAAGTGGTTTGGGTGTCATGGATTTGTTTAAACCATGAGCTTGAGGGGAGTGTTAACTAGGGAGTTAGTTAGGCAAACTATGATGGTTAGTTAAGTTAACTAAAGTTGTTAGAAGTTTGTTAGAAATTAGTTAGAGTTAGTTGGAGTGGTGACCTCCACATACACTCTATAAATACATATTCTATGCACATGAATTGAATGAATGAAGATGATCTAACTACTTCTCTTCTTCCTTTTCTTTCTTCAATTTTTCTGTTTTATGCAGATGAGAAGCAAAGAAAATAGTTGCTTGTTTATCATTCTGGATATAGCCATTGATGTGCGATTTTTAATTCCTTATCAATGTATATTTTTTATATATATATGAACCCAATGTATGATAATTGATATATAAAGTTGGCTTTTGGCCCACGCAACAAATGGAGTCAAACATGCGAAGCACAAAAGTAGTTTGGAATATCAAGTTTCATATTAGAATGTTTGATTTCATAAAAATGAAAAGTTAATGAAAACACTACAAGAGATTTAACTTTTAACAACCACGTTTTTAACGGAGGGACAGGAATTCGATCATAATAAGTTATTTATTGTGACGATTTTTTTTCCAATCGTTAAAAAATATTTTTTTTAATTCAACATTAACGAGGGGATAAATATCCAGTCCAAAAACATATAATATTCGATCGTTAAAACTAAATTTTAATACAAATAACCGGCGCTAATTTTTCTCTCTTTTTTTCCATCACTCCACCCGCACCCGTTTGATAAAAATGAAACCCATTTTTGATTAGAGAGGATCTAGTTGGAAGAATAACAAGCGGTTTGGATTTTGATAACCAAACTCAATTCACTATAACTGAGGGGTTCGTTCTTATTTTTGTCATGGTATGTGTCTTTTTCACCTTCTGGATTTTGATAGTCTGTGCACTATTTCCTCTAAAGTTTACCTCTAAATTGTTCTAGCTGCCGCTTCCATTTAGAGCTACAAAGACCAGTTTTCTTCTTCATTCGATTTTCAAGAGATAAGAAAGTTGATTGCACCCAATAAATGAAGCAGGGGATATAATTTACTTCACTTTATTTCTCGAAAGATGTAAGTTCTATCGATTTCTTTTAAAATCAATACAGAATTTGTTCAAGCCATTGCTCTAGGAATTTTTTGATATTGTGCTTCGTATGAATTGGAAAATAATTGGATTAAACGATTTTTAGATTTTTTTTAGGATCCCTATCTTTTAATACATATGTCTATGGGTTGATTAGCTATGCTTTTTGAGTTTAGCATGAGAGGTATGAAATTATTGGAGTAGAAATTTTGTATTTGTTATCTAAATCTTTCCTCTTCTTCTAGATACTTCAATTTTTTTGCTAATTAAGTCTGTATTTCTTTAATTTTTTTAAATTTTCCTGTCTGTTATGGAGTATGACGAAAGAACAGGAGATTGTCAAGGGTATTTGAATTTCCACTTAAATGATAAATTTTGTGAAACTCACCGATTTAGCTACAAGACAATTCTTTGATGGACCTTAACTTGTTGGACATAAATAAATCTAAAAGTTTTTTTATTTATTGAAGAACTCGAATATTTTAAACTTACACAAATAGTTTAATTGGATTGGAGTTGGTTAAATAATTACAAGCTTGGAGATAATATAGTGAATCAATACAAATGCTCTAGGAAATTATTAATTTTAGTGAGAGGAAGAACACATTGAACAAAGTGGAAGCAAATAAAGTATCTATTGACATGCAGTTTTATGCTTATATATTTCATGATTTAGTTACTTCATTTGGGATCATTTATTTAGTGTGACGATGATATGAGATGAGATTGAATGAAAGTGGAAATTTTATAGATGATTCTAACTTGTTTGGAGTTGAAGTGTAATTGTTGTTATGAACTCTTTTTGTTTCTAACTTATACTACCCTTGAAGCTCTTTCATGTGATTCTGATTGTCTTCTGTCTTAATTGTTTAGAGATTCTAACTATCAGTGAGTTTGTCAGTTCCATGTTGTCATGATTGTTTGCTATTTCTAGTCCATATCCTTGTATTAGCATGTAGATTGCTACTTTATTTTATAAAAGAATTATTTTTAATTCTTTTGTAACATTCACTAAAGAAAGTAACTACATACTATTAGTATTTTCTATTCTCCGGCGGCAATTACTCAGGGGAATCTTCACTCCCTTCACCCAAAGCTCCCTCGACCATTGCTTCTCCAGTGGCGGTGACTCAAGGGAAATCTCCTTTTCCTTCACCCAAAGCCCTATCGCCTGAAATCGCCCCATCCCACCCCAATTGCTTTAACTGTGAACCCATCTCCGGGGAAGTCATCGCTATCATCACCACCTAGGGTTTTATCTCCAAAGGTTTCATCTCCTGAATCCCCGCCTTTTGATTCCTCTCAAGGGGTAACTCCAGTCACCATATTGCCTCTGCCACCCTCCCTGCTACCACCCTTTGCGTTTACTAAACCCTTCGTCCCTTCGCCTTCTCCTTCACCTCCATCATCACCCGCTCACTCTCCCATCTAAGTCTCTTTTCCCATCACCAAAGCCTATCGCTCTCCTCCCGTCTCATCTTAAAAGCCTATTGCTTCTTCGACACCTTCATCCGAACCCATCCTCAAACCCATTCCTCCATCCTCCCCACCTCCTCCACATTCCACCCCCGGCTCCAGTGATGATGTTCCCCTTAATCAACTTCGTAAGAATCCCCCTAAATGGCGTAGGAAACACATTGTTGTCAAAAGAATAGGACCCCGTACTTCGTTCACTCACAGAAAAAGGGTTGCGGAGGAAAACAAAGAGGCAGAGTCTAGTAGGAAAAGGACTCGCACAAAGGGTAAGTTCCCTCTCCATCTATCATCAAAAAGGGGAAAATTGATGACATGACAATGTTTTGAATTTTGATAATGACAAAGTGAATCAAGTTTACATCGTTGCATGACATAGAAACTAAAGACGCGGAAACAACATAAATCAGGGATAAAAGGCAAAGTGGCAAAAACAAGGAAAACGAGAGCAATAAGACTCTGTTTTCCTTGTAGAACTCAATTAGGTCTTGGTTTACAAACACTATAAAAGAAAAGTGCGTCAATGAACACAGTAGTTTTTGCACATCCGATATTGAGACATTTTTCGAGCAAGAGCATTCAAGAGCAAAATAGTTGAAGAAAGAAGAACTAAAGTTAGGTTTTCTTTATGAAAACTTTGTGCGTTTGAATATCTGCTTAGAGTTATTATTAAGTGATAATTCTCTAAGATAGAAAGTGAGTTTTGTAGCAAGAAGTGGGTTTGACTTCTTGAGAGAATTTAGTTAGCAATTATATGCAATCGTTGAGAGTTGGGGTAATAGAGTTAGTCCTTTTGATTATTAAGTTGTAATCTAAAATCGGTCTTTAAAGTTAGTGAAGTTGGTTGAAATCCTAAGAGGTATAGGTTGTGGTTGTTCTTCCCTTGAGCAAAGAAGTTTTCCATAATAACTTCGTGTCTAGTGTTTTTCTGTTTTATTACACCGTTACTCACGTAAGAACCTAGTTTTTGAAATCATTAGGTGGTCTAGGTTTCTTCAAATCGGATCGAATGAGTTAAAGCTAATGTTTTGAAGGAAAGAGGTGGGGCATATGATGAAGATGCCATCAAACTAGCCCTCTCATACTTTCACATTTTCCATAGAAAATGATGTATATATTCCCACAAGAAAGTTTAATTTGGCCTAGAGAGGCAAATACATTGAGTTTCCATGCGGTAAGGTGTCCTTTGAAGTCCTTTGAAAAGACTAAAACATTTGGATTCAACTTTTGTTACACCCACACAAAAAAAAAAAATCATAACAATCAGCTTTTGTTTTTAGGACATCCACACATAACAATCTCTTCTTTTATAGTTCGTCTTCATTAATATTATCATCTCTAATATTTTCTAACATCTTTGAATCTCTTTTATTTGTTGTTTACGTGTTCTTTTTAATGTTTACCATCTTTAATGGATGAGTCGAAATGAATAAATATTTAATTTGCTCATATTTAATACAAATACAAAAGAATTAAGTGCAAAAAGGTAAATTATGTATATGTAGCGTCTTGAAAATAAAGGGACATCAAATGATCTCATTATGCACTGAAATTAAAAAAAAAAAGTATCTTATTTGGTCTTAGAGCAGTCAGCATCTGGACTAATCTTGAAAGGAACATTGGTCATACATATTCCAGGGAGTTTAGCAGCACGACTGATTGGAATTGAGGTAGAGCTTGAAACAACGCTCTTTATGCATTTGCAAGCGCTCTGACGGTCAGTTATTGTACGTGCAGCGTTGAGGACAGATTTAATCGCACTACAACATTCTGATTGCACACTTAATCCACCACCTAACACATACCCAAGACATGGTTCGAGGCTAGTATACACAAAGTTGCACATGACAGCTGTAGTAGATGCTACTCTGGTGGTGGCCGTGCCCCCCGCAATGCACATGAGAAGCAAAGGAAATAGTTGCTTGTTTAGCATTGTGGAGATGATCTGCGATGTGTGATTTCCTTATCAAATGTGTGTGTATATATATATATATGAATCAACGGAACAAGTCAAGTTGGCCCATATCAAGACACCAATTAAAGGTTTTGGGCCACCACCACAAATGGAATCAAACATGTGAAGCACAAAAGTAGTTGATATAGTATGAGGTTTCGTATTAAATAAGTTCTTGAAAATAGGGGTAAAAAAATGTTCCATCAGCAATGGATTGAGTACGTATTAAATGAGAAGTTCTTCAAAATAAAGGTAAATGGGTATCCATCCATATGTAATAATCCGTTTCGATCGTTATGGATAGATCAAGGGTGAAAGAATTGAGCCAGAAAACTTTTTGGGTAGTGACTAGAGAATTTTAAGTTAGGCCAGTCTCAGACAAAAATCTGAGTGAGGTAAGGTCTAGGACAATACATGAATGGAGTGGGATGATTCTAAGTATGGATTGATTTTTCTAATAGACAAGACATTAAGGAGTTCATAGAGCTTTACGAAATTGAATTCGGGTAAGTAGAACTCCTGAAAATTAACTTGGCGTGAAAAGGATGATTTGGAATGTTGAGGATCGAAGGTGTGTTGTAAAATAGGGCCTATTGAGGGAATTTTGAGTTGCAGTACTGTGCAAGGAGCTATAGCAGGTGGTCGTCGCTATAGCGGGAGAGAAGGCGCTACAGAGAGGAACATCAAGCGCTATAGCGGGTTGTTGGGCGCTATAAGTTGTCGAACCGCTATAGCAGGGTAAGTCGAGATTTAGAGTAGAAAATTCTCAAAACTAGTTATTATTTGATCATCTCGTTTTGGAGAACTGCAAGGGCGACTTAGGGCTTTTTCAGTAGTGTTTCATCGTGTTTTTCGAATAAGGTAAGTTATTTACTCCCCCAACTTGCAAATTCAATTTTTAAGCTTTAGAATCCATGGGAGTAACCTTGGGGAAGAGTTTTAACTTGAAATTGATGGTGGGAAGCCCTAGTTTTGGTGGAATAATCATGAATTGGCATGGGGTTAGAATTTGAGTATAATTCGAATTTAATTAGATTATTATCATTGATTGTTTATATTTTATTATTGTTTTAGACCAAGAACAAGCTAGGATTCGTAACAAGGGGAAAGCTAAGGTTTCATAGAGTTTTCAAGGCTTTATTCGAGGTAGGTGATGATTTGTGTGTTATCAAATTTTGTAAGTATGCATGTATATTATTTTGTAATATTACTTGTGCAATGCATGTTAAGGAACTACTATAGGGCTAATGTGAAATGACACTATGGTGATAATTTCATGCAATGAATCTATTATTTACTTATGGCTTCAAGTGTGTTAGTTCATTGTGATCGTGATCGTCCATGTTGTTTGTGATTGATGGTTGGCTCGGGTACCACGCCTAGTACAAATATCTAAATGATTGGCTCAGGTACCATACCTTTACATGATATTTATATGGTTGGCTCGGGTACCACGGTTGGTATGATTCATTAATGGTTGGCTCTGGTATTGCACCGGTACACTAACAATTTGTGCATGAGTTCTATGAAGATCGGGTATGTGCTTTATGTGATAATGTGGGACATGTTTCACTTATTGGTTGTTCAGGATATTGTGATTGGAAATTTGGGTTATGTTGTAATTGTTGGAAAAATGCGGACTAACACAAAAAATATATAGATCCAAATAATGAAATAAAATGAGAAAATAATGACACCAAATTTTTTATGTGGAAACTCTTTTAAATAAGAAAAAAAAACACGGCCAAGAGGAGCAACTAATATCACTATAGTAAGGAATTTTACACTGGGTAATACCGAGTACAGTACTCAAAAATGAATACCACACACTCAAAAGGAATAACACTCTTTTGATTTATCACTTTACTAAAATATCGCTTACAGTCTATTTTTCTTTACACACTATTTTCTTATACTCTATGAAATCCTCACAACTCTCTAAATAATTTTTCTCTCTGTGAATTGGTGTATTTGTAACAATGAGATATATGTTTCTTCTATATGAGAAAATTATTCCATGACACCAAAAACTTCAACATTTGTTGCGATGTTTGTTTTTGACAATTGCTTGCAACAATTGAAAAATGTAGCAAACATTGTTGACTATAATTGCAGCAATTGAAAAATATAGCAATCATTGTTGACTACAATTGCATGGGGTGGACCCCACAGTAACTGTAATATGCATGTATTAATTTGTTGGCCTGTTTTACTATGTGGTAGTTGCTTGTTTACATTCATGCTTGATTAATCATGTGATCCCATCAGTACATTGTGGTTGTGTGATGATATTGCACATACTCTTTTTTTGTTGAGTATAGAGCATATTCAGGCGGATGTTGACAGGCCTCAGTTGAGATATACTTGATCGTTCGAGTGCAAAGGTGAGCTAGTTCTTTCAAGCTGTCATAGATTCATCTTCATCTCTTTGTCCATCACTTCGGACTTGGATATTTTCTTAGACTATTAAACTGTTAATTCATGTTTGGAGTTGCGTCCCCTTTATTTCAGACAGTTAGAGTTTTGGTAGTGTGACTTTCAAATTCTAAGGGGTAATATTTCGCAAAGTGTTTTTATAATATTAATTGAGTTTATGAGAACTCAGTGCTTTAATTGTTTTAAATGATGTGAATTTTATAAATTGCATATTTGACTTCTTAAAATGGGTTACTGAGTTAAGTTGGGTTAGTCTCACCGAAAAATTAGTATGGATGTTACTTATGATAGATCAGGATCGTGACACATACGGATAAAATGGATTGAGTGAAAGATGCTCACTAATTATATATGTCGAATTGGTGATTGTTGTTGTGTATGAGGAATTCTATGAAAATGGTTGTATCACAATCCAACTTCGTAGAGAAAATGAACATTGAAATGATAAGTAACCAAAATGAATTCTTCTGGAATCTGGAGAAATGAAATTGATTGTTCATTTCAATGTGCCAAACCTTGAGTATGTAAAACGCGAATGTAAAAGGTGAGAAACATGTGTTCTATGTTAATTAATTGAGATAATTGACAGTCTGGAAAACGACTAGTTTAAGTAGCATTTGAAAAATCAAATTTATAAATACATTGCATTTTTTTAAATGTATTTTGTAATTTTAATTTGATTTGATCCAATTAAAACCATATCACATAGGGTCAAGAGCCAACAGTGGGAAATGACAAGGTAGCAAATCGTTAGATATTTTTTTGTCTGTTTGTCTTATTTTGTTTATTTCAATTTTCTTTGTGAGACGGCTACTTTTGGGCCGGTCTTTAATACTTAAGCAGTCATTTTGATAGAGTGTATTAGAAAATTAATTAGATGTATTAGTAGTATTTTTTTTGACATATTTTTTATATTATATTATATTAGTTATACACTTTATTATGTATTAAGAATATTATTGATTTTTAGGTATTAATAATGCAAGCTTCAAATTTTTTTATATTTTTTCCATTATAATTATTGACGATATTTTTTTAAATAAATATTTTTATGTAATGCATGCTATTTTTAATACATTAAACCAAATAATGCATAAGAAATATTCTATCTATAATTAATGCAAGCATAACTAATATAAACATTATTAATATACTCAATTTAGTATTATTTTTATACACTGGCCAAAATTAGATTTAAAAAAAAGAACTTTCAAAATGACTAATTTTTGGACTTAATTAGAGATCTATAATTATAATGTCACGCCCCGGGAGGGTACCCTAGACGTAACCGGCACTCAGAAATCATTTCTGGATCTCAAGCGAACCACATAGCCTGATCACACATCCGTTCCTTCATTTAATCAGCGGAAGATAAAAAAAATAAAGAGAATATTCGGCGGGCAACTCAAAACATCAATCTAACTCAAAGAATAAAGGTCGTGGGCCAACATTCAACTAAAATATTTGTCATTAAAAATAGTTTGACAAGAATAATTTAAGGAAAAAAATACTCAATCGACCCTTCACTATCTAGTCTATGAAGTCTCTATCACTACTATCTAATTGGTGCCAATGACATGTTCATGGCTACCTCAAATAAAAATGGAAAAGGCTAACTCGACGCAAGAATAACAAAAGTGGTGTCCTCCGAATGTAGGGGAGGACTCACCAATAAGCTGAGTGTGAATAGATCCCCAATGGTGCTCCTATTGACGATCTCTTAAACCTGTCTCTGCATCATGAAATGATGTAGGTCCAAATGGACGTCAGTACGTGGAATGTACGAGTATGTAATATGGCAGAATGAAACATACCTCAAGGAAGACTAGCATCGGTCCGAATATTTCAAATCAAAAGATAAGAGAGACTCACATAAGATGTCATAAGTCTAAAGTAAGAATACATTTCTAGAAAAAGACCAATCACACATCATACAATCCAATCCAATCATACACAATACAGTTCAATCAAATCATATATCATCCGATTCAATCCAATCGTATACAATCGGTTCAACCCGGTCATATACGATTTGATCCAATCCAATCGTATATCATTCCATTCAACCCAATCAACATATCATCTAATCTAATCCAAGTCCAATCGTACACTATCAAATTACAATTCATCTAATCCAATCCGATCAATGCAATCAACTCACAATCAACTCAAAGGGGCTCAACTCAATAAATATGCAAATTAAGTTATGCAATGTCTTACAATTCAACTCAATCATCTACAATCACAATCAAATCAATCAGATCAGGCACAATCCATTCAATTGAGAGTTTCTCTAACCGACAACCATCACCATATGAGTGAGTGATAGTACAATAAGCCGACGTTGTTGCCGCGTCCGTTCATACCTTGCCATGGTATGAATGCATCAACCAATCATGGATCCAATCCAACCAAGTCCTATAATGTCAGGACAAATATTTTGGGAAGCATCCGACTTTAACGGTTCAATCCCCTCCTACGTTTGGCGACGTAGTTATTGGGTTTGAGTATAGACTTTACTCTTACCCAATTTGGTGCTCGATACTCCTCCCAAGACTCAATATGCTCATATCTATCAAGTGAATAACATACTCAAAATACTCATTTAGCCTCATTGGACTCTCTCAAATCAACTCAATCAAATCTGGCCTCCTTGGACCTTCTTTCAAATAGACTCATCTCAACTCATCAAACTCTTCTCTTTAAAATTTATACAATCTCAAAATAGACCTTTTTATGTAAAAATGCTCAACTCATTTATACTAAAAATACTCATGTTCAAAAATAATTAAAAGACTTCTCAAACTCAACTTATGCTTAAACTCTTTTTAAATCATAGATGAAAATAATCATTTCTTAAACTCAAAACAGTGTATAAATAGTTTATGCAAAAATTCTCACAAATCATGTATTTAAAACTCCTTCTCAAAATATCCTTTATTTTAAAAATACTCATAAGATTCCAATCAACTCAGATTATGCAAATCACATATCACATAATCACATTAGACTTCAATCCGCTCCATCACATAACATCCTCATCAATATACATCTTCATCAATCATTCTACACATATTAAATAAGCACAATTCACGTCATCACTCACATCATCATCAAAACATCATCATCACATCATCATCATATATTATCATTTACATCATCATCAAACATTATCATCACATCATTGTCAAGTATCATCATCATATCAATCATCAAACATCTACTCCAAAATTCTTATTTTAGTCCTATGTTTATTTTATAGAAGCAAAGGGACATTCTTAACTAACCAATTCATTTTTTTCATTCCAATCAATACATATATACACACAACTATCTATCTCAACCTCAAGACATTTATGACAATAAATTCATCTTGGGTTTATATGAATGAAACATGAATCCATACTCCCAACGAAACTCAACTCAAGAATATCGTCAATACCTATAAATCTATATACAAAGATACATTTGTAGTCGATAATATGAAAAATAACTATTTAATAACTCAAGTCATTAAAATCATCAATCAAACATTAGTATCTAAAAATATTCCATAGTTTAGGGAAAACTTTCAAGAAAACCTTCCTAGAAGGTGCAACTCTTTCACAACTCCTAACCAACACAACTATGGGCATATGGAAGAACTCAATCCATATTTTAGGTTAGCCTTACATACCTTGTGAAGACTTTGAAGAGACCTTGATGTTAGACCTTCAATGGGAGGCTTGAATCCTTGAAACTCTTGAAGGCACCCTTTGTTGGAGATGGATTTGGAGAAGAAGAAGAAGAAGAGAGGGAAAATTTTAGGGCTTTTTAGAGAGAGAGAGGACTGAAAAATGGTCCCAAAACGTTCAAGGATAGGGTATATATAATTAGGGAAAACTCCAAGTTGCCCCTCTTCAAAAATCTGAAAAATTGGGCAAAAATCTTGCTGGCGCTATAGTGGCGCGTCGTGCCACTGCAGCGCCAAGCCAAAATA
This sequence comes from Solanum dulcamara, assembly GCF_947179165.1. NCBI lineage: Eukaryota > Viridiplantae > Streptophyta > Magnoliopsida > Solanales > Solanaceae > Solanum > Solanum dulcamara. Next base: position 65,344,178 of record NC_077241.1, on the reverse strand, counting down.
GGCTTAAAACCCTGCACATCTAATAGTGGCGCGTCGCGCCAAGCCCCAAACTACTGAGGTTATTTTCTTGCGCTATAGTGGCGTGGGGCGCCACTGGAGCGCCAAGCCTAAATTTTGCCCAGGCCTGAAATTCCTGCAGTACTAGTCTGTAGTAAAATGGCCATAACTTTTGACTTCAAACTCCAAAAATTGCAATCTTGGTGGCGTTGGAAATAAGACTCAAAGACCTTTAATTTGGTAGGTCGTGGTCCACCCAGTTCTTTATATCCTAGGAGATATGGTCGTTTGAAGTTGACCCTTATACTAACTCATCCGAAAACTTAATCGGTTGGAGTTCTTTGGACTCGACTTGGTGTTAGAGATCCCTTATTACCCCTAAACACATCTAACACACTTCAAATACTTAGGAATTAATCCTAACTCATGTGTAGAATTACAAGTCCTCCGGTCTGAGTCTACCCACACGTGAAGAAATGTTTGAGTCTTTGCGAAACATTTCTGGGGTGTCACATATAACTTGTTTAATTATAATTCATAGCTACATAATTGAAGAGGAGAGATGCGAGCAAGACTAGGAAAGGAAGAAGTGAGACGAGCGAAATTTGAAAGAGAGAGGAGAGAGGTTGAATACATATTGTGTCACAAATACAATTGATACAACCGATTTGTATCAGTGAATACAATTGTATAAAAAACTATTGTAATTAGCTACATATTAGAAAGCGAGATGCGAGCGAGATCGAAGAGGATGACTACATGTTGTATTCGTTGTATCAAGAATACAATTGGCATATAATACAAATATAGTTGATACAAAATATAATTATAATTCTCTGAATGCAAATGATTTAAAAAATAAATCTCTCACCTATATAAATTTGCTTTAAAATCCTACTTATAGCTATAAATTATAATTATTTTAAATTATAATTGTGTATTATAAATACATATTACATATTTGCTATATTATTTAACTTTTCCTAAAATGATGATGATGATGATGTTTTACTGTTATTTTTGTTGTGTTCATGATATATTAGGTTTTATAAGTTGATTCATAAGTTTTATTGATATTACAATGTTTGGTTTGTATCAACTAGTGATGTATCATGAAAAGGACTTGTGTATCAAATCGCGATATATCAGCGTCATTCGTATGTATCAAAAATTTGAAAAAAAAAGAAATTCGAATAATTATCAAAAAAATCGAAATAAATTGTAATTAAACTTTTTTACTATGAAATTTAAATAAAATATCCATATAATAATACTCGTACAACACATCTAATAGACCTCAATTTCCTTACCATTTGACCCAATTCCAACAAATATAACAACAAACCAAACCCAACCCAAACCCACATACAATATCCACATCACATTACTACATCCAGCATACAAACAAAACTAAAATGCTCATATCACACCACAGACTCAACCTTTTTTCCCCACAAAAAATCCAATTCTTTTTTGTCACCCAAAAACCACCACGCACACATTCCAACGGATCACTTCATCTTCTTAGTGAAGAACCCAGCAAACGATCCCACCAACAACGCCTGAACCTAAAAATCCAGCGAGAAAATCCAATCCCCTTTGTCTCTCTCCATATTTGAAAAAATTGCAAATCTCGAGCCTGAATTATTGACTTTTGCTTAGAAAAATTTTCTTCAAATCTAATCCGAATCAAAGAATATCAAAATGAATCCGAATTATTAGGGATATATATTTTTTAAAAATAATTCAAATGAACTGTTTTTTGGGCTATAAATTGTTGATTTGTTTCATTGAAAAAGGGGGGGAATCAGGAGAGAAGTGGAGAAATTTCGGAGTTCACCCCTTTGTTTCCTTTTTTTTTTTTACTCTTTTCCAGCTTTTGAGATACTCCCGAATTTTTTGTTATCTTTTCTAATCACTCACCCTCGTAACTCTGTGGAAGTATATTTTTCTCGATTCGTAATCCTAGTTCGTCGCCCAAAGCCAGGTAATTTTCTTGTCGTTTTTCCTTTAATCCTATTTCTCTCCTTTAGTATTTTGTTTGTGTGTTAGCTATTTTATAGATGGTTAGTTTAGGAATTATCCTTCTCGCTTTAGTATATTTCTTATGCTTTAAGTATTTCCAGTAGCTTAATTGTTCTGTTTCAGTCGATGATGGGTTCTTTTTGTCGTTCTTATTGCTATTACAAAGAATGCTAAGTATCTTGATTTGTGTTTTAATCTTTGCTCTCTTCGTTGTTGCTTCGAGCTTAGCTCAATCTTCGCCTCATTCAATGTAATATGATCTCAGTTTAATTGAATCTAGATTCCAAATGACAGCATGATCTCGTTCTAGCCTGCATTTAGATTTCGGATAATAGAGTGTCTCTAGTTCATAGTTTATTTAAATGTCCTTCTATGTTAGACACCAAAGATTTTAGCTTCATTCATGTCTAAGTCTTAGCATAGTAAGTTGACAAGATTCTGTTTGTGATTCCTTTGAAAAACAAATGAGTATCCTTTCATTTGTTTGTTAAGCTAAACATTTTTTTTCCAGATTATTGAACGTATGTGGTATGAGCTTATGTTCTGCTATTTCCCGTTTCTGAACCATTTGATAAAGTTCTGTTCTTGAACGTTTGTCCAGCATAATAGGATAAGTGTGGCATTCCATTAACTAATTAACTTGCAACTTTGTCTAATTATTATGGCTTAATGTGGCAGTAACATAGCAAGCAGTTCAAGCCTCCTTTGCTTATTTTATCATCTATTTATGGTTGTTGTCTTGTAATTCAGAACATGTGAACATACATTAGTAATTCTATTTAGCCGAGGTTATAAATCTGAATGTGTTCTCCCTAGTTTTGATAAAATTTGCTCGTAAAAGTTCATGTCTTTGACGAATTTCTTTCTCTGTGAAATACATTTTTATGGTTGATTTATGGAAGTCTGTTGTTTCTCAGTGGTACGTTTGAATGAGCTTTAATGAACACTTTATCTATTTGGTATTTAGCATTATGTTTGAATTGCCTTCTCTGTCTCCTCTCCCATAATAAATCATTTGAAACATGCTCTTAAAATCTCTCAAAATTTGCCAGTTTGGGGTAGTAATATTTTTTTTTGATTCAAATATAATCATTTGTTAAGTTTACTGATTTAGTGAATTAACTGATATTTGAGAATTTGCGATTTTTTTTCCTTTAGAATATTGAAAGAATTTTTCTATACTAATTTGTGTGCTTTCTTTGCTTTGCATGAACTCTTATACCCGAGTCCATTGTGGACTTTATTTTCCACTTTGCATTTTTGCATTGAGCCATGGAGGTTTGAAACCCCCCAAAAAATCATCTTTATCGAGTCAATCTTATCAAGGAACCTAGTACACATTGAAAAGGAAGCCGGTGAACAGATTTATGGAAGCAAATATACAGGGATATACATGTCAGATACATAGAAAAGCGGATGATATACACCTTGTATACATCAGTATACACGTTGATATACATGGAAATGTTCCACTGGCCCAAAAACGAGGCAGCCACAGATAAGTTGAAAATTATGACAGGTTCAAGATTAGGTTTATTAAGCTACAGTTTGAATTTGGGCAAAAGGCCTAAATTTGTTATTTGCTCTATTTAATTGCTTATTCTTGTGATTATATATTTCTTAACTTTAACCCTAGTTTTAGATTAATCTATTCAAATTCTCTAAAAAGAGGAACGACTTTCTTTTATGTGGTTCATATGTTTTAAAGATTTTATCAATTCTTTTTTATTTGTTCAAATGTTTTTGTCCATTTTTTTTACTTGTTTTGTAAAAAAAATATATGTTTCAAGTTATTATCTTCTTTATTAAAAAAAATTAATTCAAGAGTTTTTCTTACTTAGAGCCCCGTTTGCATGAGCTTAAAAAAAGTAACTTTTATGTATGAAGTGCTTTTAGAACTTTAAAGTGCTGAAAGTTGTTTTTATAAATAAGCAGTTGGGTGTTTGGATAAAAGTGCTTAAATGAGAAAAATGATGTGAATTTTAGGGTTAAAAGAATAAAAAAGGTAGTTTGGGAATTTAGTTAAAATATAAGGGATATAAAAGTAATTTTCATGGTCAAAGAAAATGACTTTAAGGACTTAAAAAAAAAGTTAGGAATTCTAACTTTTTATTTTTGACTGACTTAAAGAACTTTATGGCTTAAAGTTAGCATTAGACAAACACGTCCAAAAGCTAAAAAGGGGTTTTAAGTTGATTTTGACCAACTTAAAGCCCATCCAAACGGGCTCTTAATCATATTTTAGTCAAGTTTAAATTACTCTTAATTTACTTAGAATATTTTGAGTTTATTGCTTTTCTTCAACTAATTTTAATCATTTTTTTACTTAGTCAAATTTCAATAAAGTTTACTCCCTTATAAATTATTTTAAGTACTTTAAGTTATAATTTTTTTTTTGGAATAATTTAAATGTATTTATTATTTTTAATTAATATTTTTTCAAAAAGTTAGTCAAATAATTTTCAAATCGCTGGATAACCGCGTGTTAGCGGCCACTTTGATTGTCTAACACCTTATCAAAGTGGAAATAAGAACCTCGTACCTTTTTCTCTAAATTTTAAGATTTAAATCTGTTAGGGTCTTTTAAATTAAGTTTTCTTAATTTCTTTAAAAAATTAAGTGACAACTCTTCTTTTTCTAAAATTGATTTTTTTTCTATAAAGTTGAAATTAATTTTAAATCGTCTATTTCCGACATAACAGTCATATTTTTTTTTAGATTCTTCCACAATTTAAGGAGATCTTTTAATGTAAGGTACTGTAATTTTAATCCCTCTTCAAGATGGTGGCGAAAAAATATCATGGCTTTGGAACGGTCTTGACTAGATGTCGTATTGTCATCTTTGATGGTGTCTGCCAGACCCATCGATTCTAGATGTATTCCGGCATCTAGTGCCCATGATGAGTAGCCTTTTTTCAAATTTGTCAAGAGCAACAAATTCAAGTTTAGAAATATTAGACATTTTAAGAAAATAAAATTCTTATCCCTTTTGTTACCTTCTTAAAAATATAGCTCAAAGCGATGGAGGCTCGTGCTTATAATGTGTTATAAAATAAACTAAATTAACAAAATAAGAAAAAAAAAGAGTAAGAGAAAAGAAAAAAGAGTAGACGGAAAAGCCGTGTATATTTTTGTATCTATTCATCCTCTTACATTGCAAATGGACTCCACTTAAAATAAAAATAATACAAGTGGACAACCACTTGTCCCATTTGTTCTTTAACATTAGGAAACTATCCATCAGATGAAGATGAGTACTATAGTACTATTGATATTAAAATTAAAGCATAACTTGTAGTATTAACAACAAACGAGTAAAAGTGGTTAGGATCATTTCTCCTAATTTATATTTATAATTTTTACATAAATAAATTTTTTTAATTAATAATTACCCTTTTTAAAGATATTTTTATTTTATTACAGTCTGTAGCATATTTACCTTAATTAATAACTAAAATCACCCTAATACCACCCCCTCGCTCTGTCTCTCTTCTTCTTTATTTTTGTCCATTTTTCTCCCTCTCTCTATGCGTCTGTCTCCCTTCTTCTCTCTCTTTTTTTAAATCCATTTCTTCTTTTTTTGTCCATTTTTCTCCCTCTTCCTGTGCGTCTGTCTCCCTTCTTCTCTCTCTTTTTTTAAATCCATTTTTTCTTTCTCTTTTGCTTTCTTTCTCTTTTAAAAATAATAATTAATTATTCTAATTTAAATAATATTAAAATATTTGAAATTTACATATAATATTTATATAATACATTTGTATTAAACATATTTTAATGTTATATTAACCACATTTTAATTATAATATATTGAATTCAAAATCTAATATAATTATTTTTTATTTTTTTCTCTTATTAACGGAATATATTATTGTATTAAAAATATTTTAGTTATATATTCACCACGTGCATTAAAACATGCCTATAATATGTATAATATATTGAATTCAAAATGTATTAAATTCGAATTCAATATTATAGATTGTTATGAATTCAATTATTGTTATTTAAATAAATATAATACACTTCTAACAACGTAAATTAATTTGAATAGTTCTAGAATATTTGAAATTCACACATAATACTTATAATACATGTGTATAAAAAATATTTTAGTTATATATTTATTACAAGCATTGAAATATGCCTATAATATGTATAATTTATTGAATTAAAAAAATATTATAATTATTTTAAGTTTTTTCTCTTATTAACGGTGCTAAAATATAATATTATATTAAAAATCTTTTAAATATATATTCACCACGTGCATTTAAACATGCATATAATATGTATAATATATTAAATTCAAAATGTATTGCAATTATCGATTATATTTATTTCTTTTCTTGTGTTAGAAATGCATTATATATGTATTTATATGATTTTTTTTATCTAATTTAAAAAATAGTAAAATCATCATTTTCGTAATATCTAATCCAAAATTATGTTTTAAATTAGGATAATAAATTATTGTTTTTAAAAGAGAAAGAGAAAGAAAAAGGTCAAAAACGGATCAAAAAAGAAAAAGAGAAGATGAAGAGAGAGAAAAAAGGGACCAAAAAGGAAAAAGAGAAGAAGGAGAGAGAGAGAGGAAGAGGAAAAACGGGAAAAAAAGAGAAGGAGAGAGAGGGGGAGGAAGAAAGAGAAGGGTGTTTTTTTTTTACTATTTTGATTAAGAAAAGTATTGCCATTTTTGATAAAGATAAAATATGTATTAAAATTCGTAATTAATGTTATATAATATATTATTTAATTAATTGGCACATTATATTTTACTCAATTCATTTTTAATCCATATTTATATGGTGGATTGGAATTCAATCTATAGTAGGTTAATTCATTTTCCAATATTTATCAAATAGTAGAAAATTTGAAAAATATTTACTTGCTTTTTCTGAAAAATACTTTTTAGAAAAACATTTTTCTTCATACCAAACACTCCCATAGTGTAAAGATAATTACTCATAAGAGGTCGCATATTATTAGGATAAAAGGGTAGCAGGTTAGTAGGTATTGGAGTATTGCCTTGCTTGTTAGTATTTGTCGTTGTAAAACTATATAAATCTCATTCGTCATAAGATTAAGATCAATTCATTGGTATGCGAGAGCATTAGTTATGAACTAACGTCGTATGATGCCTCTATCTCAAAGTTAAGTTGAAAGTGTCTTTCCGATTTAGTTTCAGACTTGAGTTTAGACTAGAATTAACTTCAAACAATCATAGATCTCAGAATATAATGAATTAGATGGCCTATGACCTATCAAATTAAATTTCTATGAGTCTTTTTTCAAAAACAACCAAATTTGCCTCATTTAGAGTTCAGAGTAAAAAAATATGCCCATTTTACTCAGCATTTTCCATGCTGAGCTGCCAGAACGGGATCCGATAGGCTAGAAGTTAAAAAAGGGCGTATTTTTATTATCTCATTCTTCCACTAAGTGTCCAAATAGATGAGGGTTACCCTAGAAACTCCCAAAAAGTTGTTCTAGGCTTGGAGAGAAGGGAAGAAGAGATTCTTAGCGCAAAGAAGCCAACAACCCACGAATTTTAGGCCCGTCTTCATAATTTCTCCCTTTGGAAGTCATCGATTATGCTATAATCCTTTTATAATTGCTTGGTGCCCAGGTAGGCTAGATTTTCTTAATTGAGTAATTATAAATTTGTTTCCATTGCTTAATATATGTAGATTGACAGGAGATTTCATGCCTAGTCCTTCGAGCACGGAGTCTAGATGGTTAAATGATTGTCAATTGTTGTTTAGAGTAAAAATATATGCTGTGAGTCATGATTATTATATGACTAGTGATAACGTTCCAATTTTTGAATGTTAATCTTGGTGAAATTGTTTAGAAGGCCAATGATTCTTGGGATATGAAGTGTAGACAATAGTTGGGTAGGTACTTGAACAGAGAGCCGTCTCGGACCAGTGAAGATCGAAGGTGAGCTGCTTAAGATTCCAATTCAAGTAAGGAAGATTGTCATTAGTCTAGGTATTCTAAATAGAAAATACCATTAGCGCCCAAGCTAACCACCATATATTGCATTAAGAGCTTCTATTGCATCAACGGTGGAAATTGAGAGCAGGCTCGGAATATTATAGCTTGAACCGCTTAGGCTCTTTGCACCTAAATAAATAGTAGACACAAAAAAAAATAGACGCAAAACTTAGAGAGTTGTAACCTGTATAACGGAATCTTGAGACTTGGAGATTCTGAGCTATTGATGTATATAAAGGGATGTGTTTATACAAATAACTATGTGTCTTTATGTTGATTATTCCATGTGAATTACTTTAGTAATGCGAATCATGAAATAAAGGGTGAATGTGAATAACTAAGTGTTGATAGATCTCTTGCCATGAACCTATTTGATATTTATGGTTGTAGGTTATGATTTTGTCACGATCCAAAATCGGGTGTGATGACACTCGCCTAACCCACCAAGACGAGTCAGTCTAAGAGTCTCAACAATTCTAATTAAGCAAAAATAAAAGCAGAAATATAAAGTCTAAAACGATATAAATAAGGATAAACGAAAAACAGATTCTAAACTATCCAAGACTAGGTGTCACATGTACAAGTCACTATTTCAATAGAAATGGAAAAGGTACAAGTATATATCTCTCATTTCTCAAGTAGAACAAAACATAAAGTAATGAACGTCGAGAGTCTGCCGAAGAGGACAAGTTGCTACCTCTCTAGCGTCTAGAAGCTCGGACCGGTCAAATAGTACTATGAGTAGGAGGTACCGGCCTCAGATCCTACACAAATGTAGAAGCAAGGGGTGAGCACTAATAACATGATACTTAGCAAAATGGAAACTAAACCCTAAGTAAAGCAATACGGAACACGGATACTCATGACATCCCAACCACAATCTTCCAAAACTACACACCTACACTCAAACAGCCCAATTTATACAATTTATATCACAATGACATTAAAAATACTAGACAGTCCACAATAGAAGGCACAAATACATTCTCGCCACTATACTCAGGCAAACACATATAATCTCAGGTCATAATCAATCACATGAATAAATAAATACAAATGCAATGTATAATATGGTGATGCATGTCTGTCATACGATACACATCCGCTAATCACCTTAGATCGAAATTCATGAGGGCCTCACATAGATCATGTATCCATCGAAAATAACCTCGCCCAATATCTGCCAGAAGAGACCTTCGCTAGAATATCCGCCAGAAGAGACCTCGATCGTCGGAAGAAACCTCGACAAATCACCTCAACCGATAAAAATCTCGGTCTCAATACCCAGTACCTTACTCATATTATTTTTCAGCCATCACGGATACAATATATACACAATTAAAGAGTGAAGCATGATAAATAATCACAACGATGTCATATAAATTACAATTACACAATAAATCACTGTCACAAAATCCACAATACTTAGATGATTAATCCCTATTCAAATCCATTATCATCCTTCAATTCATATAATTCAATTCAATTTAATGGTGCAACACACCCTAATCCCCTCACATAGGAAATACAAGGTTCAACATAGTTAACAAATGTTCTAATTTCACTTGCCTTAGCCAAAAAGTCACGAACAATTCGAAATCACCATTTTTCCTCTTCGACGATACTCCAAATCACCACAATCTAATTAAATATAGACTTACAAACACATTTTTAATCTATTGACACTAAAATCAAGAAATTTGGGTGAAAAGGATAAAATAGTCAAAAATCAAATATCGAAAACCAACTCAGAATCTGATTATTTTTAGATGAATTTTTTTTAATGGAGAAATCTATTTTAAAAACGAGGTCAAAATGAGTTCAAAATCTCCATTTCTCTTTCAAAAGTTCATGCTTAAGAAACCCAAAATCTTCAATTTAAAATCCACAATTTGAAGTTAAAATCTGAAATTATTAAATGAAAATTAAGGAAAGGTGTTAGAAATACATTATCGAATAGTTTTGTTGGAAAAATCTTTAAGAAATCGCCTAAACTGACCTTGAGAATGTTAAAAATGGTGAAACTATCTTAAACCTTGTCTAAACTCCTTCTGATGACGCTTAAGCGACAGAATCTTCGCTTAAGCGAACCTCGCCTAAGTGAGTCCCTTCTCTTAAGTGATGGGTCTCGCTTAAGCGAAGGCCCTCAGGATTCGTTCGGAATCCCGTATACACAAATCATAAAAGAAATCCTACTAAATTCGATATTTTGGACTCAATGGAACCATCAAAATTTGAATTCAAGGCCTCCTTGACCCGAAATCCGATAAGTCGCAACTAAACTAGTTTCGGCACTTGAAATACTTAAAATACCCTCGGGACTTCTAAAAATTATAACGAAGCCATTTCCAGCGTTAGTTTCACCTCCCGAAATTATTGAAAACATTAGAAATCCAATCCGAGCACCCGAACTTCAAATATTGACCAAAGTCAAACTTGAACCAACTTTTAACTCAATTTTCAACTTCGGACTTAAATTTCGCATTTTAACTCCAAATCTGATTTTGACAACTCTTCTAGACAAATTCCCATATTTCAGAGATGATGGAATCAACGGAATTCCATTCTGATATTTGAAACTCCGAATGACTCAGAATCTCAATTTTTTGACAACTTAAGACTTTAGAACCCATATCTCAAGCAAAACCTCAACTTTTCACAAGATTTTTGAAAATTAGCTTTCAAACCCAAACAAAAGTGACTCAAAAAAACTAACGAGAGGGTTAAAATGGTAAATTTTTCGAAAATGCTAAAAATGACCTTCAGGGTCATTACAAATTTAATCTATATCATAGAGAGACTCTTAATAGTATTTAGTAATGTAGTGATGTTTACCATGCATTCAATTATTGTGGTTGAGTGATTGATATATTGTTGTGATTGGTCTATAATTTTAAGACTATGAAATCTATAATCTTGAATTTGCTTTACTAAAAATGATGCTTTGAATAAAGAAGGCTTGATGAAATATTGTTAATGAAGGAAAATATAGAATGAAACCAATGAAATGGCTATTTCTGAACAATTGCATGCAATGAACTTGTTACTTGATTGTGCAAGTATGTGAACTATTTGTTGTGGAATGTGAATGTGGTTGTGATTATGATATTGGATTGGGTGTCACATTCTGACACATATATTGGATCGGGTGTTACATTCTGACACAGGATCAGGTGTCACGTTCTGACACATATATTGGATCGGGTGTCATGTTTTGACACATATATTGAATCGGATGTCATATTTCGGCACATATATAATTTGTAAATTCTCAAGGTAATTTTTTCTCTAACCAATCTGAGTATGGGTTCCATGAAAGAACCATTGTGTAGCTATCATATGTGAATTGATTTTGACTATATGCGTGATGATAGAGAAACTAACCCGAATATAATTGAGCATTCCATTCTGTGTAATAATTTATATGAAAGGACCGAAGGTCCAAGTGTTACTCTGTTGACTATTGTATTTGAGATTTACCCTGTGAAACTGTATATTGCTCCTGAAATGATAAATTGATAATGTGTTCCTATATATATCTATTCGAATTATGTTATAGGTGTTAGATACGTTTGCATCATAGGTATGAAGCCATAAGTAAACAAGTGGAGAGTCATTGATGTGTTGTTTAGTGTGATTAGTTACTTAAAGTCAGATATTGATGGTGTTCTGTTGGTAAATGTGTTAAAAAGGGGAATTGGAAAGAATTCAGAGATTCTATTTTCAGGTAGGCCGCCCTAGCGAGAGGTTTCCTGCTGTGAAGAGGTCGCTAGAGCGGGATAGATCCTACTATGGCGGGCTAGTACGGTTATAAGGTGAGTATTAGTCCACCTAAATATTTTTCCCTTTTAAGTGAGATGTTAATTATTCTAGGACTTTGTGTAGATGTGAAGGATAAAGGTAGTAGACTGGTTAAATAGAGTTAGTGGTGACCCGTAATTCGAAAATTCCTCTATGTGTTAGAAAAGCTAGGCCTTGATCTGTATTAGAGTTGACAACGGACCAACTAAAAGGGATGGGAGTTAGGTTTGAACGACTTTAATGAGGTTAATGGAAATGATAAGAGTTTGTGCATAAAGGTTTGGTAAGTGTATTTCCTTAAGAACATGTTTCCTTCTTGTTGATTTCTTTATATTATGCGGTGGGTATCGGGTTGACCAATGATGCCTACTAGTACGTATTCTTTGTACGGATACTACTCTGCTACTTGGCATAGTCTGGTTGCAGGGTCAGTGATGTCTCTTAGGTGAAGACGAAAATGATTCTCCAACAGCTTCTACTCTTCTTTCCTTATGGTAGGAGTTGTGTCATTATTTTATTGTATATTGTATCTTTAGAAGCTCTTGTACCTGTTTAGACTAGTATCCTTGGGGGTGTTAAAGTATTTCTTGTAATCAATCTTGGAGGTTTAAATTAATTTACAGTGTCTTCACTACACTTTTTGGCTATTAATGACATTTTGTCAAACTTCCGCATGATATTTTTATAAGGTTCTCCTATCTATGTTACAATAGGTGCCCGCACGGTCCGATGAGTTGGATCTTGACAGTATTCTTGTAGTTCTACTTTTTGATATTACCATCATTTGTTTACTAGCTAGGTTTCGACTACTGCACTATTTTGTTATTATTCGTATTATTTCTTTTAGGCTTTATACTGCCTCTCTTGTTAGTCTTTATGTTTTCATCATTATTTTATTATTATTTATACCAATTGTTGCACTTGAGCCGAATATTTTTCGAAAACAGTCTCTTTACCTCTATGAGTTAGTGGCAAGGTCTATGTACACTTTACCCTCCGTAGACCCCACTTATTTCACTAAGTATGTTATTGTTGTTGTACATAATTATTAACATTAAAAATTATATATTTTTAATTATTTTCATTTCTTTCTCTGTGAAATATGTATTTCCTATTTTTAACTTTTTTTTTTCTATTTCATTTATTTCTTTTCGTTTCACTTTTAATTAATTTGCATATATTTTGAAATAGTCTAATACTTACAATATAGTATTTCGTTTCATTTGACGATTGCCATATACAATTTGTGTTAATTTTATTTCAACGACACCAATATCAAAATACAATTGCAGAGGAGGTTCATGTGAATTTTAACACTTCTTTTTAGACCTTATTAGGCATATGATGGACATTTTTAGCCGTAGTCCAATAAAAATAATTTTCTACTTAATATATCTTGATTTTCAGAATATTTTTGGTATATGTCCAAAATTAACTTATTTTAAATATAAAATATATAAATTGAATTTGAAATCAAATTCAAAAAAAGGCAAAGAAAATAAGAAGAATGAGAATAAAAAATAAAATATTTTTAAGAAAAAACATATACACATGGTGGTGTGTATATTACCACAACTAATTTAATTGAGATGTAACTCTTCGTCAGCACGTAAGGTGCAAAGAAATATAGAAAATAAAAAATTTATAGGAGTAATAAGACCTCCATAAAGATAGAATATGTCTTTGAAGTTTGATCATAGGTTGGAATATATATGTATATATATATATGCCACGACGACCAATGACATTTCAGGAAAAACAGATTTTACATAAGGGCCAAATAGTAATTTCGTCTTATATATCCTTCAAATCTTCCGCCTCTTAACGTCTCTCTCTTGCAAAAGAGACAGAGCTTCCACTAATAATTGTAATACTCCATTAATGCAAGAGCTTTCACTACCATCGGAGGTATGCTTTTCTTTTACATTTTTATATGTTTCTTTTCCTCTTCTACTCCATTTTATATTCTAAGGAAAAAATAAAAACTCACAATTCTGTATTATTAAAGAATACCCATAAAAATTATTCAAATTTTTATATGTTTTTATATTGTTGCCAACTTGCGATATACGTTTGTAAGTTACCTGGTTCATGAAATTAAGAAACAGATTTTTGAGGTATTTAGAGTATATATCTATTAATTTTAGAATATGTTATATTTCATCTGGAAGTATATATAAGCAATGCTATACTGAATTATTACTATGTTAGATATATAACATCATGATAGTATAGGTTAATTGGAAAAAGGCATAAATTTCTTTTAAAGTTGTACTTCAAAGTTAGTTACACATTTACTATTATGACGATTTATTACATACCTAAATTACTTAAAAGTGAAATTATTATCCCCTACAACTGACGTGAAAAAAAAAACGTAAAGTAAAAGAAAAAGAAATTACAAAAACAAAATCACCCCACCCCACATCCTTTCTTCTTCACACCCACCTACCCTCTTTTTCTTCACACCCACCTACCATCTACCTCTTCACACATACCTCCATTTACTCACATTTTGAATCTTGATTTTTTTTTTTTTCAAAATCCATTAAAGTAAAAAAAATTAAAAAACAAAATCACCCACACATCCTTTCTTCTTCACACCCATCTACCCTCTTTTTCTTTACACTCATCTCTATTTACTCTCTATTTTAAATCTTCATTTTTTTTCTTTCAAAATTCATTAAGAAGAAGAAGAATTCTTCTCCCCATTTTGGTGGAGAAGACGATTGGGGTTTGGGGGAATGGGTTGGATGGATGGTTAATAATTAATTAAGAGTTAATTAGTATAAATATAATTAATAAAAGAAAAGTTCGGATGAGTGCATTTTTCCTTAGTTAATTTCTTAGTTTTCACCACTTATTTAATTTATTGTCTTCTCTATCGGAAAATTCCCTTAAAAAGAGCTATATAGAGCCCGTTTGGATGTGCTTAAAAAATAACTTTTATGTATGAAGTGCTTTTAGAATTTTGAAGTGCTGAAAGTTATTTTTATAAATAAGTAGTTGAGTGTTTGGATAAAAGTGCTTAAATGAGGAAAATGAAGTGAATTTTAGGGTTAAAAGAATAAAAAGGGTAGTTTGAGAATTTAGTTAAAATATAAGGGATATAAAAATAATTTCTATGGTCAAAGAAAATGACTTTAACCACTTAGGAAAAAAAGTTAGGAATCCTAACTTTTCATTTTTGACTGACTTTAAGAACTTTATGGCTTAAAGTTAGCATTAGGCAAACACGTCCAAAAGCTAAAAAAAGGATTTAAGTTGATTTTGACCAACTTAAAACCCATCCAAATGAGCTCATAGTCATAAAGTAAATTATTGTCTTCAACATTTAGAGTCATTACACTTTTTCCACGGACAAAAATAATTAACACAGAAATCGAGTTAAAAAATTTCTTAGAAATTACCGATGGATGGACCTTGTAAAGAGAGATTTTTTTTTACAAAGATGGAAAATATATACTCCTTGTATCTCATATTAAATAAGCATCTTACTAAAAATATTTATCTCATATTACTTAATCATTTACTAAATACAACAACCCAGTGAAATTCCACAACGTGGGGTCTGGGGAGGGTAAAGTGTACGCAGACCTGACTCCTACCAAGGTAGGACAGCTGTTTCCGAAAAACCCTTGGCTTAGTAAAATCAAAAAAGGAAGTCAGATACGAAATCAAGATAGAATTAATTAAATTTTTCTTATTTTACCCGTGCAATTAATATGATATTTTGAATGTAAACAATCCTCAATACTATCTATTTTTATACTATATATATATAAAAACTTAATTTTATACTATATATATATATATATATATATATATTGCATTGATATAAACAAAGATTAAAATGGTAAAATCTTCTAATGTATTAATAATTTCTTAATCACCGTGTAAAGTTGGAAGTGCTCATTTAATATAGTACTAATGGAGTATTAAAGAAGGTAAAAGTTGCATTGATGATAATAGGAAGAGAGATAAATTTTTTACCTTTGATATAACCAATGTAAAAGATATAGTTGAGACTACATTAATAGACTGTTATTAATAAATATTAAAATAGAGAGAAATGTATGAAAGTTTTATTCTGATTAGGAAGCCAAAGAAACATTAATCGTCAAACCCCTAAATATTAGCATGTAAATCAATAAAAAAGGAAAAAAATGGCATCAATAAAAATATATAAAAATAATTTTGAAAATTAATTTATTGTTAAGTTTGTAATTAAAAACTTAATTTTGTAAATTAAAAAAAGTAAATGTATATATTGTTAGCAAGGATCTTAAACTGCATATTTTTGTAATTTTCAGTTTTAATAATGGATACCAATCCTCTTTTTAAGTTTTTCATTTTTCCTTGTTCCTCCTTTAAGGTAGGTAATGCATTATACTTAGAAAAAGAGATAAGTAAAACATATCTAAATTATTTCTCTTTTTTGAGTTTCATGCTTAAACTATTAAGAGTGTGAATTTCATATCTAAACTATCGCTTCTCAGTTTGAGAAACACACCTCAGTAGTGTATGTAATACACTCTCTTTACTCTCTCTATTTTTTAATTTTTTTTGCCACATGGCTAAAATATTCTATATTGATAAAAATTAAATAAACTATTAATATTAGTTAAAATTTAAAACTAAAGTATTTCTATCCATAAATTATTTTTTTTAAAAAAAAATTATTTTTCTCACTCATGTTTATGTATCTAACACAAAACGAGAAAAAAATTAAAAGCGGAAGATTGGGTGTGGCAGGGTAGAATTTTTTTTAAAAAAAATATAAAAATAATATTTAAATTATTATTTGAAGGGGGAGGAGAAAGATGAAGTAAGATTTTTTTTAAAAAAACTTTTATAAAAGAAATTTAGAAAATAAAAATAAAACAAAAAAAATTGGGGGCGGGGGGAGGGGGGAGTATGGTGAGAAAAAATGGTGGAGTGGAGTCATAAAAATATTTTATATTTTATTTTATATTTTTTTTTGAGGGTGGGATAGTAATACTTTCATATTTAATTTTAACTAATTCTAAGAATATATTTAATTTTTGTCTAGGTGGAATATTTTGTTTATGTGGAGTGTGATGTGACAAATTTTTTAAAATGAAAGAGAGAGTGTAGCACACACCATGGTGAAAGTGGAATAAAAGAGAGATGTGTGTTTCTCAGACTAAAAAGTGATAGTTTAGGTATAAAACTCACACTCCCAATAATTTATGTATGAAACTCAAAAAAGAGAGATAGTTTAGGTGTGTTTTATTTAAATGTATTTGATGT
The DNA here is from genome assembly GCF_947179165.1 of Solanum dulcamara. Lineage (NCBI taxonomy): Eukaryota > Viridiplantae > Streptophyta > Magnoliopsida > Solanales > Solanaceae > Solanum > Solanum dulcamara. The sequence continues at coordinate 65,327,084 of NC_077241.1, read as the reverse complement.
AGATTTAAAATTTGAAGGGTAAAATATGCATTTAAAAAGAATACAAATAGGATAAAGGAAGAATAACGTCAATTTTTCAAAATTAAGGGGGAATTTGAACATGATTTTTTATCATTAATTTGTTTTTTACCTTTGAAACTTGACTCTATAGAATTATTCGAATACTGATATTTCATTCTCAATGTAATGTTACCGGTGATTTTGATCAAAGATGATCCAGAAGAAATTGATCACAGAATGAAAGATGCATTTGTTATTGTCTTGTTTACCAATAATGTATATAAATGTAATTAGTAATCCCATATATGTAGCTACATAAATATTTAACTTAAAACATCCAATAGTGTGACATTAACATAAATATATAAAGAACATATTTGACAGTTATACTATGTTCAAGCTAGTAATACTGTTATTTATAATGATATTTATAAATTGTTTGATCATTTCTATTTATCAATTTTAAACTCCTAATAATACTATATGTTGGATCCGTGCTAGCACAAACAATAATTATATAATTATATATATATTACAACAACTCTACACAACTTAGCATGGGACATACATGCATGCAAGAACTAGTATATAAATAAGGAGAAATGGTCAAGAATACCCCTAATTCATTTGAAATGGCTCAAAAATATCACTCTTTCATCTTTTGGTCTAAGAATATCCCCAACCTATTGAAAATGGCTCAAAAATACCCCTCCTTCCACCTTTTGATCTAACCCCCCCCCCCTCACCACCTTTGTTTTTGGTTCAAAGATACCCCTCCTTCCACCTTTTGGATAACGAAAAAGTTTTTTTTTTAATATAAGCTTTTTTAGAAAAAATAAAATAGCAAAAGGACAACTAGAGAAACTGAGAAAGAGAAAAAACAACAATTGGCACAGGGAGAGAAAAATAAAAGAAAGTCTAAATAATATAAATAAGTAAGAAGAGAAGAGTTTTGTTCTTTAAAAATTTAAATAAAAGAAAGTCTAAATGATATAAATAAGTAAGAAGAGAATAGTTTTGGTCTTTAAAAATTTAAAAAGTATCCATAGTGGGAATCGATCTCATGACGCAATAGAGCCAATAATGAACTTTGAACACCCAATAATAACCACTACACCAATAATATTACCTGGGTGCTAACTATTTAATTTTATAAAATTCTTTCGAATTTTTATATAAATATACATATTTCAATACGAGATCAATGGGTGCTCGAACAACCGGAAGGTTTAACGTGGGTCCGCCCCTACCCACCACAACATGCATGTGAAGCACAAAAATAGTTGATATTAAATGAGAAGTTCTAGAAAATCAAGTAAAATGAATTGAGTGAGAGATGCTCAATCCATGTGTGTGAGGAATTATATGAAAATGGTTGTATCACAATCTAACTTCACAGAGAAATTGAACATGGAAATGATAAGTAACCAAAATGAATTCTTCTGGAGAAATGAAATTGACTGCTTAAAACACATAAATACTGAATTTTTGACAGAAGTAAGCTATTATTTAAATCAATTTATCAAAATAGTACATTTTAATATGGGTGAACATATCAAACTAAACAAGCACGATAGACATAGGTACTAGGGTAGAAACATGGATAAGGGCATCAAGCATATCACAATTCATATCAAGAACAAGGCAAACTATACTGACACATAGGAGTAAGTAGAACCTGGATCAAACAAGACAGTAGCCATCCAGTCACAGACAAGAATAGTACTTGTGATCATCGCATCAGACGCCTCAGCCTCTGTCCTACCCGAAAAGGCATAAAATTGTGCCATGTAGTCCTGACGGGCAACCTCTCTACCTGATGCACTACTTCTTTTCCTACATTAAATTACCACGGCTTCTCTGATTTTCTCCGCGTCCACCTTGTGGAGGTTCACTTCCATTATTACTTCTTTTTGCTGGTACCACTACTCTGATCTGCTGTGGCACATGATCATTCATGCTAGAGTGGGGGACAAGTACTCCTCATATGCCCCAGCTCCCCACAATTAAAACAAATGCGGTCAAAGGATGACCTGCTGCTTGATGCAAAAAAAGCTCCCTGACCATCCTAAGTAGGATTTTGATGTGGAGTCCCGGAGTAATCACCAGTAGAAGTGGACATGGCAGACTGAATTGGTCAGGCTATAATTGTCGGCCTACTTGAACCTCTGGAGTAAGAATTGTTAAAGTTTCCTTTGCTCTTGGACTTCTTAGCCAAAGATTTGGCTTACTCATACCATCGAACTCCTTCATTTTTCTTTATTAAGTCTGTCACTTCATTGAAGCTCCTACCTGCAGAGGTCATGTGAACAGACAATACCTATAACTCGGAATTCAATCCCTTGACGAACAAACAAATCATCTCCTTGTCTATAGTTACTAGCTGCGTAATATATCTGGATAAGACATTAAACTTAGCCTCATAAGCAGCCATTGTCATCCCACCCTGCTCAAAGGTGTCATGAACTCATCCTTCTTACAGTCTCTCAGTGTTCTGGACACATCTTCTCCATAAACAAGGCATGGAATTGAACCCAAGTGAGTGGAGGCAAAACTGGCAATCAGCATTCCATAAAGACCCTCCACCACTATTTGAATTCACCTTGAAGCTGGAAGGTTACGAACTCAACTACATGTTAGTGGACTATGCATAACTTGTGTAGTCTCTGATAGCAATCCAAAATGAACTCATAAGCATCCTCACTTTCGGAACCTTGAAACACTTGAGGCTTTAGCTTCAAGAACTTAGTTAACATCTCGTGGTCAGTGTCAATCATCACTGGGCCCAGAAGTGGACAGAATAAGGCATTAGTGTCTAATGCTCTATCCATATGAGGGACTGTAGGAGAAATGGGACGAGCAGCTGGAGCTTGAGCTACGGGCACTGTGGGAATGGTTCCAGCGCCGACCAACCCACTTAAGAGAGTCATGATCTTTTGGGCTATAGCCGAGTCCAGAGGGGGAAGTCCTCCAACCTCGGCATCATCATCCTCTTCAACCTCCACTTCCACATCCTCTTCTATCTCTGCCTGGTGTGCGGGAGAGGCCTCTTCCTGTGAAACATTTTTAACTTGAACCTTACCCCTGGCGAGTTCTGCCCTTCCTCGACCATTGTCGCTTCCCCTTTTCCGGCCCCTGTCTTTGCCACGCCCTCTAACAGCTAGCTCCTTCTCTGGCTCAACGGGAGCTATGAGCCGGACACTGTTGTAACGCGTGTTAATCATCTGCGACAAGAGGTGATATACCAATTTTGGATCACTAAATACCATTTGGAATCAAGTCATAGAATGAAGGAAAAAAAGTTAGGGAGATTTCCTAAAGTTCTATAGCCTCTCGAAGAAAAGTACAAACGTCTCCATACTACTTTGCAAGACTCTACGAGACTTATTTTGGTATAACGAGATCAACTAACCTAGGGCTCTAAGAGTATGAAGGATCTAGTGGCCATAATTATCTGTTCACTCAAGGCGTTGCAAGCAAATGGTTTTTGAAAAACGCTCACAAGTCGTTAGTCACTCGGAGAATTTTATCGGTTCTGACATCGAACAGGTTTTCGACCCGAAAAGCGAGAATGGAGGTGACTTCGCTACACTTGTTTATAGTTGGAAATTATTGCTAACTTGATGCTCCTAGCCGAAATGGAAGGCTTTGCACTGTACCCAACTGGAGAAACTAGTCTCCCACAACCTAACTGATAACCAATTTCAAGCCTCTCATTTTTTTTTGAGATTCGATGGACTGGGGTGAATCATATCCTGAATTGAAGAGGAAGAAAAATGTCATCAAGTGATCCAAACCTGCCCGGAGGAGCCCCATGTCCCTCCCGTATGGCGACATGAACTTTGTCACAATCTAAATCAGACCGTGAGTGACACCCATACTAACCCTCCTATAGAAGAACCAAAACTACATCCAAACTAGCATCCTAAGCCAAAAGTAAGACAAAAATATGTGATAACGGCTTTTATATAAGTTTTAAGTTGAGTCCTCGTAAACTCAAGAATTAAATTCAACCCAAACATAAATAGTCAAACAAAACATGTGGAAGTCAACACCCCTAGAACCTAAAAGTCATTGTACCAAAACTCTTCTAAGAACAAGTCTAAGAGTAAGGGGATGCAAATCCAAAACAACGATGTAAAAATAATGTTTGAAAGGCTCAAGTCCGAAAAGAGTGGACTGAGATCTTAGAAGAACCCATGACAACCTAAAAAAACTGGCTTACCCTTGAATCCTAAGTAGTCAGTGGTCTCCTAACTAAGGTTTGCCAGCAGCCTCCTGAAGATGTCTTGTACTTAATAAGGAAAGAGCAAGTGCAGTATCAATAGACATAATCAACAATGTACTTGTAGGATCACGTTGCCACCCAGTCAATGAAACATATGCAAGTAATTATAATATAGTAAAGACAGACATCTATATAACACATTACCAATTAGCAAGTTCATAAGCATGATTTAGTTCACAATATCAAATATCAAACAACAGCCAACAATAGTCCTTTCATGGGACCTACACCCAAGCAATAGCTGTGTCGGAACATGACAATCAATCCCTATATATATATATATATATGTATATGTATGTATGTATATGTATGTATGTATGTGTTGCAACGTGATACTCGATCCTTATATGTATATATATGTGTCGAAACATGACACTCAGTCCTTATATGTGTATGTGTCGGCATGTGATACTCGATCTCTATATTTATATATGTGTCGGAACGTGACAACATATCCCTATATATATGTGTGTCAGCACGTGACACCCGTATGTGTGTCGATACATGACATCCGATCTCTCTCTCTCTCTCTCTCTCTCTCTCTCTATATATATATATATATATATATATATATATATATATATATATCAACCACAACCAAAATCACAATCACAATCCACAACGAATATTTTACATACTTGCACAGTCAAATAACAGATTCATTACATGTAATTGATCTCAGAATTCATTTCATTAAGTTTATTACATCTTTCTAGTCTCACATATACAGAAAATACTATCAATTACAGTAACAAACACACGTAGCACATACAATAAAGCGACATCAGTGATCCACACTCACTAACACAAACATATTCAATCTCATTATGCATTAATTGAAAATTTATATTAAAAAAAGTCTCTTATTTGGTGTTAGAGCAGTGAACATCTGGACTAATCTTGAAAGAAAGATTGACCTTACATAATCCAGGAAGTTTAGCAGCACGGCTGATTGGAAGTGCGGTAGACCCTGAACCAACGCTCTTTATGCATTTGCAAGTTCTTTCACGGCCAGCTCTTGTACATTCAGCATTGAGGATAGATTTAATCCCACTACAACACTCTGATGGCACACTTAATCCATCGCCTTATAACACGTAGGTTCGATACTATTATACACCATGTTGCACTTGAGAATTGCATCCTCAGATGCTGCTGTGGTGGCTCATGAGAAGCAAAGGAAGTAGTTTCTTGTTTAGCATTATGAAAATGGCCAGCGAGTTGCGATTTCCTTAATTATCATATATATATATATAACCAAAGGTTGACAAGTCAAACATGTGAAGGTACGAAAGTGGTTGATATAGTAGGTTTTATATTAAATGAGAAACACTTGTATGAATTTGATGAGAAACGTTACACTTGTATGAATTTGATGAGAAAAGTTTTCGTCAAATTATATTTTCTATGAATGATTATAGATCAAACCTATTTAATTTTATAGTAGAATGGTTGACCATCCACGGCTTAATTGTACTTAGGGTCTTTTTATTTTGGATATCGATCAATATAGATAATAATGTTTATTGAACAATAAATTTGTTTCGAACTATAGAGCTTATAAGACACAATCAAATTCGAATGAGAAAATATTGAATTGAATTGTACTAATCTTTACTTGAATTGAATTTAATTTTGTAATTGTTATTTTATTTTCTAATTATTTCTTCAATTAAGAAAATGAAAGACAACATATTGATATGAGCGTCTGTAGGAAATTCACATATTACTAGTAGTGAATTGTGTTTGATTCTTTTCTTTTTTGTATGGAGTATTGACCTCTTGAATTTTTTATTCGAGATTGTAAGTTTAAAATTTCTCTATTATAGTGATATTATTTTTTAGTCATCTTACGCCCCGTTCCTTTTTTCTCCTTAAAAAGATCATTTGTCACGTTAATTTTTTGGTTTTCTTTTTATTCTCATTATTTACCGTTGGTTATTGTTGGTTCTTTGTTCATGTTACTTCCTCTGTCATAAATGAAATTGGAAAAATACAAAATAAAATTAAAAAAATCAATATTATTGAGGTGAATCATAAACCTTAGGTTCTGTCGATCTTTATAAGAGTAAGGAAGAACAGTGAGATAGAAGATGTCCAATTTTGCAGCAGTTATAGTTGCTCGTTTTTAAGCAATTTGATTTTAAAATTTTCATTTCACCTATAGTATATTGGAAAGATAAAAAAGGACTTATGAATTTTTCTCCTTTTTATCTATTTCTTCATCACTACACATGTATATATACAAGTAAAAAGGAAACCAAAATCTATTATGCTCTGGACAGCTATCTAACACTAACTAAAGAATAATTATTTTATACAAAAGTAAAGAAAACAATTTAAATAGTTAGAATCTTCTAGATTTGATGGCTCATGCTAATCCAATGTCATTTTTTAGCTTTGAATCAATGTACCAGATTTGATTTTTTTATTTCCTGATGAACGGCTGTGATGCAAGGAACTTAGAAGAGATGTCTGAACTTTGTTTCTGTCATAGTGTACTTGTCTCTTTTTCTTTCATCTTCACAGAGCTCAAGTTTCCTCTATTGACATCGTGAACTTGAGGCTTGAGCTTTACTCCTGTTACTATCACCAACATAATAAAATGATTTATATTATCTAAATCTGTTTTGTATTACAAATTTAAAAAATATTTACTAATTTTGTAAAGTTCATGTTTAATCAAATAGTATAGATTCCAAAAGCAAGCTAAGTATTATTTATTGTGACTTAAAGTGAAAATTACTTTTAAGGGGGATCAACAAGGATGGTGGGATTTTACCTGATTATTTTAATTGGTACTCCTTTCTATTTTACTTTACATGGAACTATTACTATTTAAGGAGTTAGAGATTTATTTTACTAAAGACTATTTTAATTAATAGTACTTCTTATGTGTTTCTTAATATGTACATTTTATTGTACTAAGAACTTGAAGATTTCTTATCCGAATTTAAACAAAAACGATACTCATATTTGAATCTTGTCACATAAAATAGAATTGATGAAGTTATAACTACTAAAGGATGAACGGTTATTGTTATGTTATGTTTTTCCAGATTTGAATTCATAACTCCAAATAACAAAATTCTTCTTTTTAATGGCAAAATATAATTGATTGATATGTCGATGATATATTGATCAACGTAACAATGTGAAATCAGATGCATAATAACAATATCCGCGATACAATACAATTATTAAGGACCAATTTTGAGACAATTACAAAAACGTATAATAATATTTAATTAGATAGATGATGTCCCTATCTTATGATTAGAGACAACATAACTCTTATTTTCACTTATATCGTATGCATAGTTCGTCCTTCATCTCACCTTTGAGCAATCAGCTTTAGGACTAATCTTAAAGGGAATATTTTTCACCCCACACTTTCCCGGGAGGGCAGCAGCATTCTTAAAATTGATACCACTAACACTTGAGGCAGCAATTTTCAAGCACGAGCAAATGCCCTGACGGTCCGCCTTGCTTTTGGCGATACCGTAGAGGGACTTGATCCCTCTACAGCAAGTTGGTGGCACCTTGCCACCTTTGACTACGTAGCTAAGGCACGGAATTAGGCTGTTCAGCACCGTGCTACACGTAATTGCCGCTTCCACGCGAGGTGGTACGGCAACTACTATGTAAATTAGGAGCAAAAGAGAAACGGGCTTAAATAGCTTTCTTGAGATAGCCATGAACAACTACAAAAATAAGTGAATAAAATTTTGAATTAAATAAACACTTTGGTAGTCTTGTTGGAAGGTGATGGGCGAGTATATATAAGGAGTGAATATTGATTTTATATCAGAATTATATTGTTTTAGTTGGTGTAACTTTAAATTCTTTATTTAATATTAGTAGATTTAAACTTGGTGTATATTGAATATGTCCATTCTTTTTACTCTCTCCATTTCATTTTACTTGGCACTCCAAATATTTATTGAGAATTTATTTTTTAAAACTAGTCTTATTAAGAATATTGCGTTAACAATAATGGGAGAGGTGGTTTTGGTTAGTTAAATAGTTGTTGTAGTTTGAGTCCTTTCGAGGACGGACCCCTTTTTTGGGGAAAGAATAGTGGGTAGGGTTTATTTTTCCCCTAGACTACTTTACTCACTGAAAATCATTCCACATACAGGAACTGAGGAAAAAAAAAGGGCTCGAACTACAGGGATCTGATACTTGGCTTTCTTGGTATGAGAAGTTGGTTCCTTTTATGCCTGGCACTGAAGAAGAAAGATCAAATGCGTCTTATCCGCTATTTGCGATGTAAATAGAAGTTAGGTACAACAGACTAAAATTCCACAGTAGAAAGAGCTATGCTCACCAGCCCTTAGGTCTATGCGTGCTTTTAACATTCCCCGCACCAATTCGGCCTCGATCCTTTTTTCCAAGAGGAACTGCTTTTCCAGCGCCCCCAAAAAGAGAGGAAGGTGTCTGGGCTCGTTCCTCCCGATAAAATAAAAGGACAGCCGGTGTTCAAGCTCCGCTCTTCTTTTGGATATAGGAAGGAGAGGGCGTAGGCTCGCCTAGTTATCTAGTAATCCAATATGGTTTGAAGCTCTAGACATTTTTAGAGTCTGCATGGACTCAAGTATGCATTAAAAATGTAAATTTGATTATCAATACTTTAAGTGATTATTTAATAATAAAAATAATATTAGTAGCAAATAATAAATTTCTCTTGATCATTTGGTAAATGAATAAATAAATAAAAAATCTATTCTTCATATACGTACTCTGTAAAATGAAACAGAGGGAGTACATCATCATATTATGATTAATATAAAAATAGATAGTGGTCTATTGTAAATTGTAATCTTGGCCGTTTAAACTTTAAGAGAGTGGCTTGGGTGGACATTAGTTTTTTTGTTTCCAAAACATTGATTATTTATGTATCAGAATGATTTTTTTGATCAGTTTATAATTTGGATGAGTTATACAAATTAAATTTGAATATGAGTTTGAGAATTTTTTCAAAGTGGATTTATTTTTTCAAGTAAAATATATATTTAAATACAACTTTAACTTTGGCATTTTTTTTTAAAGAAGTACATTTTGAATATAACTAAGCATTATAGTACTGATGTATATTGTTCTCTTCCAAAAAAAGTTTCTAAAAGTAATTAATCACTTGATTTCTTCCACTACTTAATTAGTGCTGCATTTTTTTTAGTGGCACCATGCTTTCACCACCAACTCTGGTTGAAGATCAACATGTCAATCATTTTAACAAACTCAAAATTAGGTAGGTATTGTTTTGTTATTATATATTTGTTGTCTCTTATACTCTTTTTTTAAAGATTATTTTTGTTTTAAGTTGGGGGTCTATTAAATAATTTTTTTTATTTTATTTTTGAGATAGAGATAAAATTTGCGTACATTTTATACTTCTCAGACCGATTGTGTAGAAATCCTGTTGTTGATTGCAAAAAATATTTGCCACCGATAAACAAATAAAATAGACTTTAAAAATATTCCTTCGAGTATTCTGGACAAAAAAAAAAAGGTATCCAAGACATATATAATATTTGAAATGTTTCTCTAACTTAGGAAAATTCTATGAAATTCCCCAGTTTTTTTTATTATAAAAATCTTAATCTTAATTCTACTCTTGGACCTTGTTTCATTGAATAATAAAAGAAGAATTACACATACTCTTATGAAAATTTTAAATTATTTTTTTAAATAACTATTATTTAAAGGAAAATTTCAAAAATAAGTAAGACTAGAAACATGATCAAGCTCCTTAATTATAGTTTGCTTAATTATAATTCGTAGCTACATGTTAGAAGGAGGAAAAAGCGAGCGAGCAAAATTGGGAGAAGAAAGAGAGAGGCGAGCGAGATTGGGAGGGGGAGGAGGCGAATAGTATTATATATTTGTTGGGTAATTATATATATGTAACTAGTATATATATATATATATATATTAATGAATATAATTGTATTAACAAATACATTTTGTATCCGAATACAATTTGTATCAATGAATATAATTGTATCAATGTTGTATCAAGTTCAAATGTATTAATGAAATACAGTATGTATCAACAAATGCAATTATATCAATGTTGTATTTCGTAACAAATTGTCTTTATATTCTTCATTATTTATATGCAATTGTTTCCATGTGTGTTTGTATTTGGTATCACTGAAAGAAAACATTCATCTATTACCATGCATGTGTATTTGTATTTGTATTTGTTGCCTTGTGTGTTTATATTTGTATTTGTTTGCCTTTTATGTATTTGTATTCGTCTGTTGCCATGTGTATTTGTATTTTGTATCACTAAAAAGAATTTGTTAGTTGACATTTATTTAAATTTGTATCATTGACTGTTGACACTAGTATTTGTATTATTTGACTGTTACTATTTATATTTGTATTGAGAGAAAATGAAGGATGTAAGACGGAGGAAGGGGGCAAAGAGGGGAAAGCAAGAGTGGAGAGAGAGAAAAGAAGGGTGGAAGAGAGCAGAGAGAAAATTTCTATAGTAAATACATCTCATATATTTACCTTACTACGTAATCTCCTCTTATTTAAATGCTTGTTCCATAGATAAGTTTGTAGAAATTATTGTGCTTAGTTGAAGGCTTTTCCCAATGAAGTTGAAAACTATAATTGACAATCCTAAATCTGCCTTCTTTTTTTTTAATCTGATCTTAGAAATTTATTCACAATTAAAGTCCATAGCAATGATGAAATTTTTCCGATAGGATATCACATGACTTGCTTTTGATTTGTCAAATAACTCAATGGGGGGGAACTGTTAGACCCATGAGTTTGGGCATAGGCGTATGGGGCGAAGGCAGTGTCAAGGGCTTGTGCATTGGCCCTTGACACGGGCCTAAGCAGCTGGCTGAAGCAATGTACGGATGGCATGTCGAGGGCATGGCATGAAACAGGTCAAGGTGGGCTTGGGTGATGGCAAGCAGCTTGACCAAGGCCAAGGTGCTTAGAGGAAGGCAAGCAACATGGCAAAAGGCATGGGCATGTGCGATATAGGCGCATGGAACCAAGCAAACATGCGCGAGGCAGGTGCATGGCATGTGGCACAGGCAGGTGCGAGGCGCAGATGCATGGCACCAGGCAGACATGCGCGAGATAGGCGCATGGCACAGGGCGGGCATGCGTGCAGGAAAGGGGCTGGCATCGGTAGACATGTGTGTTGGCATGGGCATGCTGAAGGTGTTGGCTTGATGATGGCAAGGCATGGGCATGGTGCTGGCATGGCAGCGCGGGCAAGGCGTTAGCATGGTGCTGGCAAGGCGTGGGCATGGCATTGGCAAGGCAGTGCGGGCAAGGCGTTGGCAAGGCGCGTAGGCGAGGCACGCGCGACGGTTGACCAACTTGCCAGGCACATGCGACAGTTGGCAGTTCCCTAAGGACCACGTCCCATGATCTCCAAAAATTAAGGGCACGCCTCAGGGCTATTCTCCCATGATTCCACCATGTAATGCATGTTGTCTATAAATAGTAGGCAGAATTGTCTAAGTGTTGGCTAGTAAGAGAGAGCAAGAGAGTTCAAGTGTTAGCAAAGTTTTGTGAGACTTAGCCATATTCCGAGTGTAATCCTTTCTAATAATCTGAGTGAGATTGATAAAGGTTGGGTTGATTGCCTGTATATTTGTGTGTTTGTTTTCATTGTGTATGTTTGATATTTATTTGTTTAAGTGTCAAACGTTTGTGTGTTAAGTAGGCTGAAGTCGGCTGCAAGTTGACTGCTTAGCGGAGGAATTTTGAGGCAGATTCTAAGGCAAAAAATTACCCTCGTTACAACTGGTATCAGAGCACGATGAGGAACGTGATGACGGAAAACACAATGACAAACACAGGCAATACTAAGAATAGAGTGACGGCCCTTGAAACTCTTATGGGAATGGCGGAGAATGTTAATAACATGACGACTATCGTTAGTCGTATTCAGAATCTCGCTAATGAACTTGCTCGATTTCGTGAGATTGTAAATCTCAAAAACATGGAATATGACAGGTTCCACGTAGCGTCTTTGGCTTAGATTGAAGATCTGAAGAAGACCAACGAAACCTTGAATATGGAGATTGTGGTGCTGCGGAGGGCAATTGCTGCAAGCCCTAGTGCAGGACAAAGTGTTAAAATCTCCAAGGTGCATGTTCTTGAACCTAAAGCCTTCACAGGTTCACGATCGATAAAGGAATAGGAGAACTTTCTTTGGGACATGGAGCAGTATTTTACTACTGCACGTATCTCTTATTTGGATAAGTTAAACATCACTACAATGTACTTGTCGGGTGATGCAAAACTTTGGTGGCGAACGAGGGATGCGAATGATGCTAGTGCGGGCAGACCAAGAATTGATTCTTGGGAGAAACTGAAGAAAGAGATGAGAGACCAATTTCTTCCTAGCAATGCCTCATGGATTGTTAGGGACCGTTTAAAGAGATTGAGGAAGACGGGTGCAATCAGGGACTACATCAAGGAGTTTACCTCTTTGATGCTAGACATCTAGAACATGTTTGATGAGGACAAACTTCATAGTTTTATTTTAGGTATGCAGGTGTGGGCTTAAAACAAACTAAGAAGGAAGAATATGAAGGACCTCCCTAGTGCGATTGTAGTGGCAGACTCGTTGGTGGACTTTCGCTCTTTGCGGGTTTCTTTTGAAACTCCAACTTCTTTTAAGTCAAAGAAGAAGGCTGAAAATAAGAAGGAGTAGAAGAAGGATGAGAAGAAAGGAGGCGCTGAAAAGGGAAAAGTTGTGGCAGACGCTGGTGGTTCGAGGAACAAATCAGCAGGTGACAAAGGTTGCTGGACGTGTGGAGGCAATCATTTGCTCAGAAACTGCCCAAATCGCGAAAAAGTTAATGCCATGAATGCTGGTGGAGCCAATACAAATGAGGAAGGCAGTGTGGTGGCTGCCTTGGCGAACCCGCTTGGTTTGCTCTTGAATAACCATATTTCATTAGTAAATGCAGTGGGGGAGTCGTCTAAAAACCCTCATTCTTCACTGTTACACATTGAAATGAAGTTAAATGATCAAGTATTGGTAGCCATGGTTGATACAGGGGCTACACATACATTTGTGGATGTCAAAGTTGCAGCAAAATTCGGGCTAAGGCTTACCAAGAGCCCGAATTATATGAAGACTGTTAATCAGGTTGCCCAACTTATTGAGGGAATGGCTTATGACATGAAGATAAGTGCAGGACCTTGGGCAGGAAAGCATAGCTTGATGGTGATTCCGCTTGGGGATTTTGGCATAATCCTTGGAATCAATTTTCTGCGTTGGAACTATTTTGTTCCAATGCCTCACTTAGATGGTGTGATGGTGATGCAGGAAAGAATGGATGGCTTTATTAAAGTCGTTCATCCATATGGTGAAGCGGAGAAAATATAGAAGTACAAGAGCCCCTTGATTTCTGCCATGACAGTGGAAAAAGAAATAAAGAAGGGAGAAGATACCTTCCTTGCTACCTTGGTGGAGGTAAAACCTGATGTGCGAATTGATGTGCCTGAATGTGTGGCACATGTTTCGAAGGAGTTCAAAGATGTCATGCCCCCAGAACTCCCCAAAACTTTGCCACCAAGAAGGGACATCGACCATAAGATTGAGTTGCTGTCGGGATCAATTGCTCCAGCGCAGGCACCTTATCGTATGGCTCTGAAGGAACTGACTGAATTAAGGAAGCAACTGAACGAGTTGCTAGATGCAAGCCTAATCCAGCCGTCTAAGGCTCCTTATGGTGCTCCTATTCTATTTCAAAAGAAGCAAAATGGGACATTGCGAATGTGCGTTTTCTGTTATGTCGGAAAAAGACGAGTTTAAAATCGATTTCATCTTTTAGAGAAAGAATCAATTTTAGTAAAAGAGGAGTCGTCACTTAATTTTTTAAAGAAATTAAGAAAACTTAATTTAAAAGACTCTAACAGATTTAAGTCTTAAAAATTTAGAGAAAAAGGTACGAGATTCATATTACTATTTTAAGAAGGTTTTAGCACTTAAAATAGCCGCTAACATGCGGTTGTCCGACGATTTAAAATTTATTTGACTAACTTTGGAAGAATGTATTTTAACAATAATTGGAGCATTAAGCAATTTGAAAAATATAAAATTTTAAAATATTTAGGATAAAAATAGACTTGGTATGAAAAATGATTAAATAAAGGAGAGATAATTTGAGTAAATCAATGAAACAAAATGGTTTCTCTTTAGGGGATTTAATTAAGTTAAATTAAATAATTAATGTTAGAATTAGTACAAGATAAATAAATATCATCAACTAATTAAATAATGGTAAAAGGCAAACGAAATAATATTTAAACTACCCCAAATATATACCAACAAAAATATTTAAAAGTAGGGTAAAAATATTTATGTACTCATATTCTTCGGATCAGCGCCGACTTATTAATCGGGAGACAAAAATATAGTGTTTTGTCATTTTTCTGCTTGGGTCGACTTCCATCATTTCCGAAGGGCCTAAGTACCCCTACCCCTCCTATGTTCATTTGTTATTATAATTCTAGAGCGATCTAATAAAATAAGAACTCACGTCCTAAAGCATGTCTATCGACCCAACTTAATATCCAAGAGGCATTGAATATACTATTAGGGTAGATTTTAAACCAAAGAAAATATAGGCATCCTAATTAGACACATCGTCAAACAAAACAAATAAGACTACATTTAGCACATAAAATCTCAAATAAGCCTCTACATTAATTAATTAACATACTTGAAAATACAGATAAGTAGTGAAAGTTATAATAATTATGTGTGTGCATACAATCAGACGTAAATATCGTAAATATAAAAACTTGAATAACATGGAGGTAAATTTCATTATTTAGACATGTGACGGCAGTTTTAATTATTAAAATGATTATAAAAAGAAAGAAGGCATGCATCACAATTTTTATTATCAACTAATAATGTTTATAAATCCTATTAATATGATTTTAGTTAATAACATGCTGAAGATTTATTAAAATACTATAGATATGATTTCTAAATAAGATGAAAATTCATTAAAACGTAGACATGGTTTCAAAAATGGAATAATATAATAAATATTTATTAGAATCTTATAAACATGGTTTCAATACATAATATCATGGTAAAACATTTATTAAGGTTCTAGGCATAGTTTCGATGTAAAAATAATATGATAAATAATTATTAAAATTCTATTGGTGTGATATCTAAATAAAATATCAAAGGAAAATCTTTCAAGCTAGGAATTATTTCATATTGAAACTACCTAATAACATTTTGCCAATATTTATTACATTCATATAATGAGCTTAAAAAATATTCAGTAAGGCCTATAATATTATAAATACTTAAATATTCATTGAGTCCTATAGACATGATTTGCTATATGATTTTCAAATGACTAGGATGTTAAAAATATTAATTAAAATATATTTAAACAGGATATAATTAAAATTGTAAATCCTATGAACATGATGTCTACACAAAATGGCATTTAAATCTAAATATGATTATCACCACATTTAAAATTATTTAGTAGATCCTACATATATAATGTCTAAATAGTTAATATTATAAAGCTATTATTTGAAACTATATTCATGGTTTTAAACTTAAAATACAGGTATAAAGTAGAAATATCATCAAAGTAATTATTTAATGAGATTTGTCATAAACAAATATAAGACATATAAAATAGATAAATTATTTTTTTAAACATATATGATGATAAACAATATTTAACAAACTATTCTTAGATCATTTTTATTTTATTATTTTTTATTAAAGCAAACCTCTTGTAAAAAAATAAAATTTTCGTATCGTGAATAAATGGACCTAAGCATGGGATATGAATATTATAACTAGATCACATGTATCCAAAACACACATAAATTTATGATAAACTAAGAAATAAAATAAGCAAGTAGCAAGTATATTCCCTCCCCAGATATTTTTCCCATTTTTATTATATACAGAGTTTATTATTACACGCCAAAATAATCAAGAGAGAATAATATACAAATAGAAATAATAAAACATGAAACTAAAAACCATCTGGATCCTGTTCCAAATGAATTTTTCATGTCTTGAACTTTGAAATCTGAACCTTGCTAAACCATAAAGACAATGCAAGCAATATACAAATAATATAAAAGTATAACATGATCATATTATTTTACTTCAATAAAGTAAACAAACAAGGCAAGAATATTTTTTTAAAATAATAAGCTAACATATAAAGAAAGGTTGGAACTAACCTGAATACTTTAGTTAGAAAAATAAGTATAAAAATTTGAACCGTGAAAACAAGCTAGAAACAGAATATCAAAATATGCTAGAAACTCTTTTGTTTTTATTGGAGGTGTTAAGAATATGAAGTAAAAATATTTTCTTTTCTTTTCTTTCTTTGTTTTTGCTCTTGTCCTTTTCTCTCTGTCTGTCCCCCCCTTTTATAAATATGAAGGGTCTTCTTATATAGATATAAGAAGACAATCAAGAAAAACAACAAAATCAAGAAAAGATCTCAATCCCATTTTAGTCAAACTTTTTTCAAATAAGTCATCGAAAGAATACATAATTTAAAGGGAAGTGACAAAATTTTCAACAGCAAAATCAAACAAGATTCTTAACAGCACAATCAGCCAAAATTTCAAACACCAAATCAATTCAAATTAAAAAATATTGAAAAAGTCAAGCTTAAAAATAACTAACATTGCCTAAAAGTCCAAAACTCATGCTTAAAGGGATTTATTATCAATAATTGACACGAAGCTATGCAACTTAATCAAAATAAATATTCAAGTATTCGAACAAAATTTCAAACTTTCAACAGTGTAATAATATTTCAGATTTCACAAGCAAACCAAATCAAAGTATGGATTCAAACAAAAATATTACAACTTTGACATAAATGTTTAAAATAAATTCAATGTGAGATTTCCACAAATCTATATCACAGATGAAACAACATCATTAAACTTAAACTTAGGCAAAAATCATCAACTTCATAATTTTCACTTAGCAAACAATCATTACGAAATTCATATTAGATCTGTAGACAAATTAAGCTTAACAACTCATGATTTTCACTTAACAAGCAACATCCTAAAATTTATGTTAGATCCGTAAGTAAATCAATCCCACCAAATAAAGTTTAAACAAAATTTAGAATGATAATACCGAAGGACATGTAAAGATCCATCTTCAATAGAACGACATAAACTTTGTGCATAATTAAAATGTAGTAACATGAACATGGACAAAACAACATAAACATGTTATGTGATCTCAATCGATTAAGAATGAACAAACATCTTTGAATCTCGAGTCTAACAAATCATTTGAAGCAAGAAATAAAGAACTAAAGTGATAAAGTAACACGCGAACAATATAAATCTTACAAGCAAGAGAATAAGAATAATAGATAAAGTAATCAATTAGCCCAATATTTGTTATGAAAAAATAAAAATCTGTAAACGGAGTTTAATATGGGAAGATCAAAATATTCCAAGCAAGGAACTTATTAAGAACTTTTCATTTAAAATCAAAAAATGAAATTTTTACACCATAATATATAATCATCAATATATAACTCAATCAAAATTTTTCTGCAACTGTACTCTTATGAATCATATTTACTATACCCACATTTTTTCATATGAACATTTAACTATAACATCAATCATAATAATAATCACACATTCATCAATATTAAACAATTCAACAATAACATAAACTTACCTAACATATACACAATAATCATAAAGGAGTATGAAATTTTTAGATCTACTTATAAACAAACAATAATATATAGTAAATAAGATCTAGATGAAACCTTACCAAGACGGATCTGTGGAGATCCGTCTTCGACCTCTCGTCTTGTTAATCTAATGAAGGCGCTGAGAATCGGAGCTGCTGCGCGTGATGGCTGCCGATGATGTTCGTCGAAGGTTGTCGCCGCTGGAGTTGCAGGCGCGGCTGCTGTGTGTTGTCTCCACTGCTGCGCGTCATCGCCGGAGGTGCTGGACGTCGCTGCTGCTGCTTCTCCTGGTGGCTGCCGATGTTGCTGGCGGTTGTTTGATGTGGCTGCTGGTTGCAGTGGTGGGAATGGAGTCGTTTGGTGGTGTTGCTGTGGTGGTGAGGGTGTACAGAGAGGGGGGTGTGGCGGCTTGAGGTGTGGCGGCTTGGTCTTCTCTTCTCTTTGGAGAAGATGAAGAGAGTATAGAGAGAGGGAGATAGTTAGGCTGAGAGTTAGAGAGAGAGTATTAGGGTTTTGGGTGTTTGATATATTGAAAATAGAAAAGATAATGGATTAAATCACAGCCATAGATCAATATAGGATGAACGAATAAGATTAAAATTGGACTTTAAAATTGTAGCACTACTTAATTATATACTATGTATGTACATATATATGATGTACGTATGTATATAATACGTACTAAAATAGATGCATAATTAACATAGTTAACTAAAATATATGATGAACTTAATTAATTATTGACTTTTATATGCACATGTATACAAGACGTATTAAAATAGATATGTAATATGCACATATTAATAAGAATTATTAAATAAACCTAGTTAAGTAATATTTTTATATAAACAAAAATACACATATATTAAATAGACATGTAAAAATATTCGAACGTATAAAGCTCGTTATTTTAAAAATAATAATAAAGATAATAGTTATAATATTAATAAATAGAAAGAATATTATAAATTACGAATGTCAAATATATGGCTTATTGGGTAAAACTAAATACAAATTTATTTATTTAATAAAAAAATAATTTTAAAAAAATGCTTATTTATTAAGATAGCAATCCGAAAAGTAGTTATGGGTTGGTCAAAATTGGGTGTCAACATGAACTACCGGGCATTGAACAAGGTAACAGTAAAAAATAAATATCCTGTTCCCTTAGTTCAAGATATTATGGATAGGTTGAGCAAGGCTAGTTGGTTCACCAAGCTATATCTTAGGTCAGGCTATTGGCAGGTGAGAATAGCTGAAGGGAATGAGTCTAAGACTACATGTGTAACTAGATATGGGTCTTACGAATTTCTTGTAATGCCGTTTGGGCTAACCAATGCCCCAGCTACTTTCTGTAACTTAATGAACAATGTGTTGTTTGAGCATCTTGATGACTTTGTAGTTGTATACTTAAGCTATTTGTCATTTATTGTCGCTCACTTGATGAACATGTTGGCCACTTAAAGATGGTACTGTCTCGATTGCGCGAGTACCAACTTTATGTCAAGATGGAAAAATGTGAATTTGCTCAACAAGAGATAAAGTTTCTTGGACACTTGGTAAGTCAGAACCAAGTGTGCATGGACCCTCTGAAGGTGCAGGCAATTGTTGATTGGCAGGCTCCTAGAAATGTGAAGGACTTGAGGTCTTTCCTTGGGTTGGCAAACTATTATCGCAAATTCATATGCGGGTATTCAAAGAAGGCAGCTTCTTTGACTGATTTACTGAAAAAGAATGTAGTATGGGCATGGATTGACAAGCAGGATGGTGCATTCAACATGCTGAAGGAGGTCATCGCTTCATTTGAGCTGCCATTTAAAGTGCATACTGACGCTTCAGACAAGGCAGTGGGAGGTGTGTTGGTGCAGGATAGGCACCCTGTGGCTTTTAAAAGCCGGAAGTTGAATGATGCTGAGTAGAGGTACTCTACCCATAAGAAAGAAATGGTGGTCGTGGTGCATTGCTTGTAAGTATGGTGGGTGTATCTGCTAGGGGCTAAGTTTATTGTCCGGACGGACAATGTTACGAACACCTACTTTAAGATGCAACGCAAACTAAGTCCTAAGCAGGCTCGTTGGCAGGAGTTCTTGGCTGAATACGACTTTGTGTGGGAGCACAAGCCAGGACGTAGCAATCAGGTTGCCGATGCTCTGAGTTGAAAGAAGGTATTTACTACCATGTATTCAATTTCAAAACTTGAGTCTGATTTCATTGATAGAATTAGACTATATGCTGCCAATGATTCATCATATGTGAAGTTGATGAATCAAGTGAAAGAAGGAACAGTGCGGAGGTACTGGATCGAGGACGATTTGCTCTATTTCAAAGGGGGGAGGATCGTGGTACATCAAGGCGGTGGATTGCGCAAAGACCTACTGAAAGAGGCGTATGACACCATATAGGCTGGCCATCCAGGTGTTGAACGGATGCTAGCATTACTGTCAAGAGGATACTTTTGGCCGAAGATAGAAGAAGATGTGGAAGCTTATGTGAAAACTTGTCTAGTGTGTCAACTAGACAAGACTGAACGCACAAAGAAGGCAGGGTTGCTGCAGCCTCTTCCTATTCTTGAGAGGCCATGGTTATCAGTTTCTATGGACTTTATTGGCGGATTCCCAAAGGAAAACGGTATGGCGTCGGTCATGGTGGTGGTGGATCGATTTTCAAAGTATGTTGTTTTTGTAGCTGCCCCAGTAGTGTGCTCGTCTGATGTTGCTGCTGAATTGTTCCACAAAAATGTTGTTAAGTTCTTTGGTTTGTCAGCGGAAATAATCAGTGAGAGGGACACAAGGTTCACAGGTCGATTCTGGACAACATTATTCATTTGAGTTGGTCCTAGGCAGGCAGCCTATGATGCCGCTAAGTAGAAGGCGCAAGGTAAGTGCCCAACTGCTTATCGTTTTGTCATGGGTTAGGGCATTCTTTCAAGAGCATTCCAAATGTGATGTAATTGAAAATAACATGTGTGAGACCTTTAACTCATAGATCATATCATGTAGACACAAATCTATAATAACCATGTTGAAGGAAATTAGGAGAAAGATAATGACAAAAACTGTGAACATGATTAAGTTTGCCAATACCTGGATATCTGATATTGCACTTATAGCTAGACTTATCTTAAATGAGAATAAGGAAAAGTCTAGGACATGCAAGGTGCTTTGGAATGCTGATGTTGGGTTTGAGATTAGAGAAGGGGAGTACAGACATACAGTTAACTTAGCTGATAGAGTTTGTAGTTGTAGAACTTGGCAACTGAGAGGCATTCCACGCCAACATGCTATTGCTTCTTTGTGTCACATAGAACAGGAGCCTGAACCTCTTGTGAAGCATTGGTATAATACGCATACCTTCTTAAAGGCATAGTCATTTCATCCAACCAATTCCAAATATGAAGATGTGGCCTGAAACTAACAATCTAAGGATTGAACCTCTTGAACCTAAATCAATGCCTGGCAGACCTGCAAGAAATAGAAGAAAGGGCAAATATGAACCAAGAAAGAAGTATGGAAAAATGTCCAAACAAGGGGTGAAACAGACTTGTTCCATATGTAAACAACAAGGTCATAACAAGAGATATTACAAGGTAACATAATTTATACTTGCTTGTGTTTTTTTTAATCACTTATTGAATTTTTAATGAACATATATTTTGTGCTTAAATATTCAGGTTGCTGGTCAAAGTTCAGAAGCACCTACTCATAATTCATAATTTACTAGTCAAAGCTCACAAGAAAGTAGCCAACCTGAACCAAAAAACTTCAGCCAACCTGAACCAACAACATTCAACCAACTTGCATTAACAACATCAAGCAAGCATGCTTCTTCAACAAGAGTTTGTGCTAATACAAGTAGAGTTAAGAGGGTGAATGATACAAGCTCAAGCCAACCATCATCATATGTGGGTACAAGTATTTCTTTTATAAGAGGAATAACAAGTCAACTACCTCAGAGGAGAAAAGAGATTATTGGACAAAAAGAGAGGAGGAGTTGCAACTGAAAAAGATTCTGCAAGAAGGGGGACAAAGAAGCCATCATATGATTGATCAAGTAATGTTGGATTTGGCATATTCACAAGTGAAAGTGGAAACCAAATACTCAATGTATGTTGTTTTCTCCTTTAGTTACATATTAATCTTCACAAGTGTAGCTTACTTACTAATTTTGATTTCTCTTTTCTTGTAAAAATAGCCAGGGACTTCAAGTTAAAGAATTCTATCAACAGGTTCAAATTTTAAGGATGCAAGTTCAACAGGCATAGACCTTGATTTTAAGCCTAGAGGCTTGAGATGGAAAAATAGAGATGTTGTCACTACCTCTCAGTTGCAGCAAATGGAAAACAAAAAGAAGTAATAGCAGCACCTGCTTTGAATACTTTTTTCTATGTAACGTAATAAACACTTTTGAGGATTGACATCTTGTATTAATATAGGTTGTAGATGTATCAGAAGCAGTAAAGCTTGATACATGAGAATCTGATACATAAACTTTCCTCTTAAATTTGAATCTGATACATGAGAATAGCTGATACATAACCATTCGACATATTCGATAGATTAAGTGTTGATACATTGAAGATTGTTGTATTAATTTTCAACTGAATTGTGGTTGACACATAACATCTTGTATTGATATAGGTTGTAGATGTATCAAATGTAGTAAAGCTTAATACATGAGAATCCGATACATAAACTTTCTTCTTAAATTTGAATCTGATACATGAGAATAGATGATACATAACCATTCAACATATTCGATAGATTAAGGGTTGATACATTGAAGATTGTTGTATTAATTTTCAACTGAATTGTGGTTGATACATAACATCTTGTATTGATAATAAAAGATGTGTAGTTTGGTAATTTCTTCTTTTAACAATTAGGCTTCAATCTCCATATTCCAAATATTACCAACCCAATAGCGATGACACCAACAATAAATATATTTTTTGCTCAATTTATTTTTTCATCAAAAGCCTTGACTTTCTTCAACAAACCCCAGATCACCTTATTTGCTTGAGGAGGGTGTTGATCTTCATACCAATAAAAAAAATCATAGCCACCCATTTTCTACAAAATCAATCAGAAAAAAAAATTAGAAGCCCACAATTAACTATATAATTAACTTTAAGAAAAATAAAGAATTACTTTACCTTTGAAAGTTTACAAGTAAAAAATCTATGACCTGAATTTAGTTGGGTCCAAGAAGTCTTTAATAATGCTTCATTACCACATTTACAATATCGACATTCATCCAAAGAGGCCATGAAAGAGTTGG
This sequence comes from Solanum dulcamara, assembly GCF_947179165.1. NCBI lineage: Eukaryota > Viridiplantae > Streptophyta > Magnoliopsida > Solanales > Solanaceae > Solanum > Solanum dulcamara. Next base: position 65,303,780 of record NC_077241.1, on the reverse strand, counting down.
AGAAGCTCGACATGGAAGTGTATGAGAAGCTTGATATGAAAAGGAGAAAAACAAAGAAGAAGAGAAAAAAATGGTTTTTTTTTTCAAATCAGATAAAAAAAGCTAAGAATTAGGGCAAAATTGAAGAAGAAAGGGTATAAATACATAGATGGGAGAGATATTACCGTTATGGGCCAAGTATGATGCCACATCAGATTAAAAAACAACTTCTACGCACCTCAGATAGGTGGAAAATACGTGAGGTGCCAACTGTGTAAAAAGTGTCAAGATAACACATTCGACCCTTACATAAGGTGTCTAAAATGAAATTTTCTGATTTAGGTATCTAAGTGAAAGTTGGTGCCAACTTTAAGGGGCCACCGATGGGTTTCGCCATATGTTTTTTGGTGTATTTATAGTCTATTAATGTTAATTATGACCATCAAACACATTGATTTAGTCTAGATTCTTGAATATTCCAAGTGGAAAATATGAAATGCTGTGAAGAGGTTATTCTACGACTTGAGCTTCATCTAGTATAAATGAGTAAATAGTCTATTAATGTTGGAAGTTGGAGAAGATGCATGATGAATTGCTGAGGGGATAAGGAGTTCACTAAGCAAAGAAGTTTAGTGGACCCTAGGCAGAAACAAAGCTTACAATTTTAAAACAGGGAGGCCACGACAATGCAAATCCATGAATATAGAGGAAGGTAAGCTCATGTAACCCCAAACCAACATGTATTAGAGTTAGTAAGACACACTAAACGTGAGTTATTTTGCACTGAGATTGTTATTATTTCCTAAAGAGAACCATAACTTATATTAACTTTTGTCATTTTCCTAAATTTGTACAATTTATCTGGTTCCATGAATGGAAGGTGGATGAGAAAGGAGAGAGAAATTCATTGAGTTGTTTTCGATTGAATTATTCCAATTACTTCTTATGTTATTTGTCAAAGGTGGTAGGGAAATAAAACGGAATTTGGAGTCAAAAGGGCCATTTTTCCATCGCAAGATAACCAAAATGGACAAGTCGCTAGGCTTTGAGTGACTTACCCAAATATATGAGCCAGTCATCTTCACAAGTCAGTATCAAACAAATTAATCGAGGTGTTATGGTCCATTTCAATAATCAATCAATTCTCACATATTCATCAATTATTAGATTTCAATTTTGGACTAGAAATTAATATATGATAAGAGTTAGATTGACATAAACAGAGAAAATCCATCAAGAAGTGGTACTATATATATATATATTCACTAAAATAGACAGAACTCCAGTTCATGCATTGCCACTTCAACCAAATTATTCAAACATAAACATAAAGTAGTTAGTGCTCTTCCAGACCAAGATTATAGAGAGCACATATTACATAAATTTACTGGATTTTAGAGCAGTCAATGTTGGGGCTAATCTTGTAAGGAACAGTGACACCACATTTGCTAAGAAGTGTAGCAGCCTTGTTAGTATCAATACTGCTGCCAAGACTTGCTGCCCCTGATTTCAGGCAGGAACATACCCCCTGTCGTTCCGCGGTGGTGCTGGCTGCTGTGTAGAGGGACTGAATCCCGCTACAGCAGCCTGCTGGCGCCCCTTCCTTGTTGCTGCCTCCCATGAGGTAGCTGAGGCAGGGCATTAGCTTTGAGTACACTGTGTTGCATGATATTGCAGCTTCTGCATGGGGTGAAATGATCACCATACATAGTAGGAAACAAAATGCTGATACTTTTTGCATTTGGGAGAAAGCCATTGTATTTTGAGAATTAAATGATGATCTCTTCTACACTGGATTGGATTAGGCAATGCTCTAAAGAGTGATTATATAGACAATGTTTTAGTGGAGTAGGTGAGTGAATTTTGTATTTGTGAAGTGGGGAAACTATATGTTTTTTTAGTCATCAAAAATTAAAAATAAATTGACATTCTCAACTATGTATTGGTAAAATTAGATACTATTTAATTGTTTTCGAATACTTTAATAGAGTTGGTGAGACTGTTAATTAATTTCATTTCTGTTTTTAGTAGTTTATCACCAATTTTTTTCTTCCCTTGAGACTCTTGCAAATGCGATAACTTCTCTAAAACATGTATTTTGAATTAAATACTTCTAACAAATCGGTATACTTGCACCAACTAGCGCTTCAATTTGTGTTTGATACGATTTGGATCTCCACAAGTATTCAATAAATTCAAACCCAAAATTTCTGATTAAGAAAAAAAAATCTATTTATTCCAGCACGATATTTATTGATAATTGATAAATAAATTATTGCACCCTTGAGTTGCGTAAAGGTTTGAGTAGCTGAAAAAATATATCATGAAAGTGCCTCACTCACTAGGCATGCATTATTTTACAATATCCCTCCACTAATTTAGTGGATTGTATATGAGGTGCCACTCATATATTTACCCAAACCACTTGTGCAATTCAGGAAAAAGGATTGAATTGATTAATGGAGCTTCAACCAAAGCTTATGGCACCACTTGGGGAATTTTCAGTTGAATAGAAGGTGGTGCATAATTCTTGTTGAAGATCTAATGAGAGAGGTAGGTGAACCAATATTTATAATGGTCTGATGAGCTTGACCATATTTTTCCTTTACTTGTATACCATATAAAACATAAATTTATATTCAATTACAATGAAAAGGGGGAATGTAAAGATAACTTCTTGGACTTTCAGCGGCTACTACAACTTTTTCAAATCACCTTACTTTCAAACTCTAATTAATTCCTATTTTTTTATTATTATTATTTTTTTCCCCCTTTGGAGGATTTATAGTGTTTCCACACTTCCCCTCCAGTGTGACTCGAACCCAGGACCTACCGGTCGTGGGTGGAGGTGCTTAACCAACTGATGGTTTTCAATTAAACCCGAGAAGCAATACTAACACTGTTTAAAATGAATCAAACAATGATTCTAACATGTACCAGCATACTTTGGTACTATCTTATGACACTCGATCAATTTGAATTACAATACACTAAAAGTTACGTTCTCTAAGCCTTGAATAAAAGACATAATTTCACCATTTGATAACATGAATAAACAACGCTTAAAAATGACACTTCTTAATATAAAGGCTGAAACATGCATATTTCAACTTACTAACCTTAACCAAGCTCAAGTTTCTCAGGATCATCGTTTCCAAATCCAAAGAAATCCTAAACCATGGCAATCTCAAAAACTGTATCTAAATTATACACAAACTAATCTATACGAACTGTCCAAACTTCAGATGAGTCCTAATCTTGATTAAGTAGTTTTTATCATTCATTTGCAGGAATACAAAAAGTTGTGATTAAGAAGTTCAAGTTGAATGCCAACATGCTACGAGTCAAGTTCTCGTAAGTTTAGACAGATTAGTCACAAATCCAAAAGGGGGTGTTTAACCTATAGCTATGCACTTAGTTTTAACCAACTACACAGATAACAACATTTAGATACCTCAAGACTCAAGCATAGTTAAGCATATCAGGATCAATCATACACAAAATGCTTTCAATCAGACTCTTCTTTCTCACTTTCTTAATTTTAGGATCCATCCAAACATTCCATCAAAAAAAAAGCCTCCACATTTATCAGTTTTTGGGATTTCACTGTCTGATGATTTTGCAACTTCTGTTGATTCATCAACAAAATCCAAGAATCGGAAGACAGCCACTGGAACTAAATGTATGGGGCATGGTTCCCATGCTTCTGCAACTACCTATCTGCTCCCAGCATCTGTAGATTGCCCTTTACAACTCGAAGCTTTAATAGTTCAGAAAGCTTCTGAGAATCCTGAAAAAACAAAAAACCTTCTTCCCTGGATAGTAGGAAGCTTTCTGAACTATTGTTGGAAGGATCTGAGTCACTAATATCTAAATAATAAATGCTCAGTGAACTAAGCTTATTTAACTTGGTATGAGATGGAATTCATCAGCTGATTATTGGTACGAGAGAACAAGAATAAACATTTACGTAACAGTTCTTGCAGCGTTGCCTCTGGAAGACTAAGTTTTCTAGAAGAATCTTCCCCGTCGTCAGAAGCAAAATCATTACAGTTAAGAGGCTTTAGTATCTTCAGATTTGCAACTATCTCTTCACACAGGTAAGATAAATGTCCAATCAATAGAGATTCAATTGCATTTCCTGAGAGGCAACTTGTACCTGAGAATGATCCATAAAAGAAATGAGTCAACGATCAACAATAAATTATGCTAAAATTCATCCCACAACATGATGCAAATGAAATCATAAAAATGAGAGAAACATCATAACGAATTGCATACATGCACAGTTGTGGATTGGGAAAAAAAAAGATGAGTAGACGAAAAACAGCAGGACTTGAAAGAACAGTTTACACTGCTGTAGACTGAGAAAGTCCTCCAAGCAAATTAAGCTAGAGATTTGTGTCATGTTTTGTGCCTTCCCTTGTTTGGTGAACTAGACATACAAATATTTGCAAGCTAGACAATAATATCACTAGTAGTCTAGCTTACCATGTCAATGTCAAATTTAGACGCTAGACAGAATTATAAAGATATAACAAACAACAGAATAAGATGCTAAATACTACAGTTTATGGAAACCTTCAAAAGGTCCAAATAGTGGTGTTGATGACTGGAGAGCCCTGAAAAGTTTTCATTTCCACATAAGAATGAAAAACAAGGGCTTCAATACAAAACAAGTTTCGACATAAGCTAATCTGAAAATTAGAATTATCAATGAGAACTGAAACCACTCCAGAACAGAATTTCTGGAACATACCTGCAATCGATGGGTGAAAATATTGAATCTCAATGGAACATTTGATAATAGGAACAAAACTACCTATTCTAAATTACATTGCAATACTTGGATACAGTTTTGGTTATATTCACTGAATTTGCGTTTGCCGCTACTAGGTACAAATCATGGATAACAGTTACAGAGTCTGATTGACAATTTCGACTAGAAGTGTTTATATTGCACCTCTTTCATTCACATTTTGTTATAAAAGTATTCAGCCCACTACAGTACAACTTTAGCTGCATAACCTTGAAAACACATCTACAATTGGTGCCCATGCGACAACAGAATTCATTATTTCAGTTCTCTTTACAACTCAAATTCACTAATGAAACTGAACAATTCAAAACTCAAAACCAGTATCCGCACAAACTAAGGTGCAACAAGATAGATACAGAATACTGATTTCTTTTTCTAGGAAAGCAAAGGGAATTTAAAGTTAGCATCGAAAAAGAGTAACAAAATTAGATCCATCCCTCATATTAACCAAATACTAAGTCATTTTATACTCCTCATGATCTATTTTAATGAAGTTCTGAAATTGTTTGTTAGATAATGATAAATGAATTTGTCGCTCGACATCTAACCCTTAGCACCTGAAATAGATTTATATAAATAGCATTGCCAAAATTAGAAGTTGGATGTTCAATTAATATGGTAGCTAGGAGTATGTTGGTTCTTCAATTGGGATTAGAAGCTTTATCATTAGGCATGATCTTAGGTTCTTTTTCCCCCTTTAAGTGATCTTCTAAGAACATAATGTAAACTTGTGAAGCAGAATCAGTCGCTTATTCTCATATACTCTCACCATATAAACAAATTTAAGAGAAAGGGAGAAAAAGAACTACTACACAAGGGTATGTTGTTGTTGTAAAGAAAAAAAAGAACTAATGACGGCTAATATAGTAATTCCACTATATTCCTCTAACAAAACTGTGCCTTATATTTCACTGTTTTCAACCGAAGGAACCTAATACTCAAAATTGAATCTTAAGAAAACTATGTGTCTTGCCAATCCCACTTTTTTACACCATCTAAAGGAAGAATATAACACACTTACAGCATGCCTCTTCATCAATATGCAATGTAGGGCCTCGCAACCTTCCCATATCCAAGGGCCTTCTTGAGGGGAAGCTTGCCAACTTGCTTGAGGTTCATGCTAGATTCTGCTTGAGACTGATGCTTTACTCTATGCTTTTTTGTCTGGTGTTCTCTCGTTCTTGATTTCTCTTCACCCTTGCTTGTACTGGACTCCCTTTTAACCTTGGATTTCTTCTGTTTTTTGAATCCGCCACTAACCTCCCTCTCAAAAGCATTAGCATCACTTTCACCCAAGTCATTACCATTACATTCTGAAGTCACTAAATAGTCTTGGTCCCTCAATTTTCTTTTCTTTACAGAAACTTCAGTTCCATTATGTCCTTTTACATCAATTGAGCCCTTACCACCACGATTTTGAAAGTTACTTTGGATGAGACTTTGGTATAGGGCATGTAATGCTCTTGTCGTCTCCTCCTCACTAATATCACAATAGTTCATTCCAGGAATCCAGTCTAACATGCTGCAGAGCCAACTCTGAGACAGTTGCTCGGGTTTTGTACCATATGGCAAAAGCCTCCACTTTCGACATTCACGACAGCGAATCCAATCTCCTTCAATAACGAATGGAGAAACTGGAGGCTTATCCCCAGAAGTAGGTTGACGATGTGGTGACTTCTTTGACAAAGTCAATAACTTGTTAGGGAGAGGTGAAATCAGCGCAATTGGGAAAGAAGTCATTGTCTGAAGAATATTTGTTGGAGAATCACCACAAATTTCTCTTATTAACTTGGATGACACATCAACACTATCTGTAGAACCAGTGTGTAAATCATTACTCTTCCGGGCTGCCTCTGCTCTATCATAACCAACCCTAACCCTACTATGAAGTTTGAGTGTTGTCTGGTAAGATGGATTTAGCGAAACTTTATGTTTAACGGGAAATTTAATGGATTCGTGAGAAGAAAAACGTGAAGGGGATGGGAGCTTTTGAGATTTATGTGGAGTTGTTGGCTGAAATAGAACTGTAGAAGGGCGTTGATAAATCGGCAAAAACGAACCATAAACACCAAATTTTTGCCCTAAATTCTCTAAAGAAACAGCTCCTTCAAAATCTTTCATGTAAACACCCAAAACACTTTGAAGCTTTACATCAATGTCTATATGAAGGTCATCATATATTTCTCCTTCTTCAACTTCGTGTTCTTCCGCCATATCTATTTCTCCTTCTTCAACTTCGTGTTCTTCCGCCGTATCTATTTCTCCTTCTTCAACTTCGTGTTCTCCCGCCATATCTATTTCTCCTTCTTCAACTTCGTGTTCTCCCGCCGTATCTATTTCTCCTTCTTCAACTTCGAGTTCTCCCACCATATCTATTTCTCCTTCTTCAACTTCGTGTTCTTCCGCCGTATCTATTTCTCCTTCTTCGACTTCGTGTTCTTCCGCCGTATCTATTTCTCCTTCCTCAACTTCGTGTTCTCCCGCCATATCTAGCTCACAATTACTATGATCGTTTTCTTTGCAGCGTTCTATTTCCTACTAATAAGGATTAGTAGTCCCAAACCTAATCTATATAGGAAAAATCTCCTCATTAAGCCACGTGCAAAAGAAGAAAAAGGCACTTGCAATTTATTAACTAACTAGGTCAATTATTCGTGCGAACAATCTCATCAATCTTTCGTATAATTGTTTCCTAATATTCGTTTTATCTTTTAAATATTATACACATATAAATGTTATTTGTCTTCATTTTCTAAAAAATTGTTCAATTCATTACAACATATATAAGGTAACATAAGAATTATCTATTCATATCGAAATTTGATATGAAATAACTAAAGTGAAAGCTCTACGTAGAAATTAGAAAGTATTAATCTGCTTATCTATTGAAATTTTGTGATGCGTTTAAGTCAAAGTGAATTAGAAAACATTGTTTTTGACATTGACGGTTGATCTCCATCCTGAAGTAGCTTTTGTATGCCTAATATAAAGGAAATTTAATAAGCCATATAAAATTGATTTTATATAGCAATTGAATCACAAATGTTAATCATAATCGCCTTATTTATGGACATGTTAAACAAAGAAAATCATTTTATGTATATGTCAGTACTGATGACATAACAATATTTTTAACAGATTTAATTTTGATAATGACAAAGTGAACCAGGATCACCAGCTTGAAGGGATTAGTATGAAAAACATGAGAACTGCAACATTCTTATTAAAAATCAAAGACTCTTAAATAAGGAAAACTATGTAGTGTTATTCCTATAAGGAAAAATAATCAGCTGGGTAATTACCCACTTTGTAGGACTCGACTAGGTTTTCTCACAGACCTATACGAAGGAAAATTCAATTACAAGAGAAGCAATTTTTGCAATCAGAAAAACGAAAATATCTTAAAGCAAGAACACGTAACGACACATAAAGAGTAAAATGACAGAATAAAAAAACTAAAGTTAGGTTTTCTTTCTGAAGTTAAGTTGTGTTAAGTTCTACTTGGAATCATTGTTGAGTGATAATTGTTCTAAGTTGGAAAGTGAGTTTGTGAGGCTTTGTAACAAGAAGTGTGTTTGGCTTCTTGGAGAGTGGAGAAAATGATTATAGTTAATCAGTGAGTCCCTTTGATTATTGAGTTGTACTCTAAAATTTCTTGAGAAGTTGCTGAAATTCTACAAGGTAGGCCGTGATTTTTCTTCTCTTGAGTAAGGAGGTTTTTCACGATAAATTTCTTTTTGTTGCATTATTACTTTCATTCATAGTATAGAAACGTGGTTCTTATATTCGTTAGATGATCTAGGTTTCTTCTCGTACAAATCTCTAATTTCACTATGTATATTAATAACTGTGTATTTTTTTATATTAGTATCATGCAATTTATTTTCAAAATAGGCCTTGGCACTTTTCATTTTGCTCTTTTGCATATAATTTGTGTTTGTGCGTTTGATTTTTAATAACACTTATTAAAGGGAACTTCTAACATTATATCATATCACAACAAAAATAAATATTTTTTCGATCATTCATGACTCATAAAAGTTTTGTCCTAAATAACTAAAAACATCAGTAATAAAACATAGGAAAGAAGTCAATATAAGAAATATTTACTTGACCATAATCATACAAGGAAAAATATAAATTAAAGTTCAAACTTGAATCCCACTTCAGAAAGACTCTGTATCTCTCCATCTTACAGCACGCATAACATTGGACAATAGTTATTGAAGATGGACAAAAATTTAAGGATTAAAAAACGAAATCTATAATATAGCCTCGAGTAGTTGTGCGAGCTACAAGCTAATTGAAATATCGTTCATTTTATATTGCGAATCATGTTAGATAATTTAGATCACCAGTGACATTTTTGCTATCTTTTTTTTTTGAACCCAATTAGTTAAGTGTTTTAAGGTTTAAAATGAAAAATATCTCATCGTTATAAATAACGTTTTCAATATAATTTGATATACTTTTAAGAGGTGTAGATCAGTCTTCATGGATATGTTAGGTTATCTTTCTCATTAGACTTTTTATGCATATGTTTCAGCTTTCGCTTAATTTTCTTATAATATGCTTTGATGTGTTATGTCAAGGGTTATCTTGGGATAACTTGTGGTTCTAAGTACCGTGACTCGGCTAGGGTATAGACTCGGATCATGACAAATAACAATTTTTAAAACACTTGATCAGGATGAAGCTTGAAGCTTGACTGAGATTTATTGAAGTTTTGTCTAGAGCTTGGTTGTAGGTAACATGTTTCAACTATGGATGTGGAGAATGGTTGTAGGTAACCTGTTTCAACTATGGATGCAGATTGTAATTTAAATCACTGTAAGAGGAAGGTTAAAAATTGTAGCAACCAAGACGCGCGAATTTTGGAGTAGAAAAAGAGCAAAAGGATATTTGCGGGTAAAATTTAGAAGTTGGCAAGTGATAAGGATGAACAGTACGCTTGCAAAACAACTACACATAAATATATCTGGAGCGAGTGTGAGACGGTGCTGGGAATAAGGGAGAACAGGGAGGGGGTCGAATAAGTAGCATACATGTTTAGCGACGTAGTTGGTGCGATGAAGATAACCACTTCTAAGACAGTCGTGGAGAACACAGGGATCAGAGTGAAGCTTTCTTTTGGATTGTAAGGCAGGACGGGAATGGAAGTTGGTGAGCAAGAATAGGGAGATGCGACGATAACAGGAGGTAGTTTGGAGGACAAGAATAGGCGCTGGTTCTTTTTGTAAGATGGCGTCCGTTGTATATAGGCACACCGGTTCTGAAGAGCCGCAAGCATTGTAAAAGGAATGAAGCGGCAGTTTAAGGTTGATGAGGGGGAAGTGACGCTTGTTTGCGGGGTTTCTGATGCTGAGGGAAAGTGTAGTTGTGGAAATATATAAATTAAAAGGAATTTTTCGACTATAATAGTGCCACATCATCAGGTTAGATTTTCTTTTATATATATTCCCTTCTTTAACTGTTAAAGAGACAACAATCAAACGTAGAAGTAACATATATTTGAAAATTTTCAATATAAATTACAATTTTAAAAAAAAAATCAAATATAATCAGCATTTTTTTAAAAAAAATAATGTAAATCCAATTAAATATTCGGAAAAAAAAACTGCAAACTGAAATTCAATTTTCTACATGGTAACTTCAAAATTAACTAGATATGTTTTTTGAATTGAAATTAAATGTTAAATTATTGTTCAATCATGCAATGAGATGAATTATTTTGAATATTTTACTCTTACTTATAAGTAGTGAACAAGCAAAAGAACGATCATAGCATTACTAAAAGAAACGTAAATTGTAATATAAATTTGGACCCATTTTATTTCCTTATTTTCTTGCTTAACCACGTGTATGCATTTAAGTTCACTACCCTTCAGTTTTCCTTTTGACACGTATTACATCTTTACCTTTGTGGGAGACATCTTTACATTTAAGTTGTAACTTACTGCAAACTGCATTAAGTTCTAGACGTAGCATTGCAGGGAAATAGTTGCTTCTATAAACTCATAAGTTCCTATTTTGTTATGTATTGAGGTTAAGATCTCATATTGGAGCAGAGATTGCATTAATGAGTTTTCCTACTTGACGTTATTTTGATTTATTTTCCTATTTTTGGATATGGAGAAATTGACTTTCTTGCTTCATATCTGAACAAATGTTCAATAGAACTTTTGAGTGCCACTGTGTATGACAGCTGATGAAAATGAATAGGATATTTATATGCAGTTAGCTACTGATCAGTCCACTATCCTCTACTGTTTCTACCAACCAGGCTTTATCACTGATCCCCATTATATTTGGAATAAATCTTACTCATCAAAACCAGGTCCCATAGATTTTGATAAATTAATAACTACTTTTGTGAAGAGGCAAATCAGAACTAACAAAAATGTAGGTGGTCGTAATGATTAAGTCCGGTAGAATTGACTATGCTATTGAGACTTTCAAATTCTAAAAAGACTACTTTGTTTTCACATATGAACGGGAAGCTTGATCGTGCTCTAAAGGTGAGATTTTCCAACCCAAATATCACTGATAAGTCCAGAATAAAATAATTTAGATAAACAAGAAAAGAATTAAAGTTATCTTCTTTTTTTTCCAGTGAAATCGGGATACTGGTAGGTTAACCTATAATGGACATAGGCTACATGAATTTGTACCACAAAAAAACAACTGCTTATAATTATATTAGCCAGCATGACTTGAATATTGAAGAAATTAAATGACGGTAAAAGAAACTTTGGAGTTTTCTGAAAGATGTCTAGGATTTGGTGCTATATTTGGTTAGTGTATTCTTATATAGATTCTTTCTAAAATAAAATTCAATATACTGAATTTTTATCTTCTTTTTTTTAAAAGAAAATTACACGAATAAGCAAATATATATTAGTTAATTAGTCAACATAACTATAGTTTAGCTAATTTATAATTCACCACTAATATTTAGCATTAGTTACGGTTCGAGGTTGTATAATTTGCACGTGTGTATGACTCGAAATTTGTATAATATAATTTGTATCACTTTTGTATAGTGTAATTTTGTATAATATAATTTGTATAACTGTTTAAAGTTTAGATATTTTGTATTTGTATAAATTCGTTATTTTGAATTTATACAAAAATAGCTCAATTACACAAATTCACCAGCAAATTATACAAATAAGACAACTTAATCTATAGCTATGGCTCGTAAATATGTAAATTGTAGCTAAAGAGCGTAACTAAAATATTTATAATAGTTATTTGTAAAATTTCTTTTTTTTTGGGTGAAAACCTATAAATATCGTCTACCAAGTCTTTTTTTCCTTGTATAGAGATGTTGGATGAACAAACTTCATTATACCAACTTTACCGGATAAAAAATTGTTTGAATGTACATCATTCATCAAATAAGAAAAGAAGTAAAAGTTACTAAGCCGTAGTTCTTTATATGAAATAATAATATATTTTTATGTTAGAAGAAATATATACTAATTAAGTATATCATATTTGTGCAACAACTTTGCATAGTATCCACCATATTTTTCATTTATTTTTTTAAAAAAAGGATAGCTGAAGGAGAAATTAAATGAGGGAAAAGATTACAAAAAGAAGAATCGAATACTCACCAATAGGGTAAAAGTTCAGCTAACCAATCAGTAAAACTAATAAGATTCTCGCCACGAGATTCCCCAACTTTAACTGCTACTTGTTAACTAAAAAACTGGCATATGCACTTTGACATTGCAAGTAAACATGTTGTAAAAATATCAAACAATCTCTCAAATTGTTTAAGTGAATAAATTTATCATAGTATTACTGACTTCATGTTTAAAAACTCATGTGGATATATCCTGTAACAAAAAATGAAAGAGAATTTGAAAAATATTAAATTTAAATATTTAATGTGGATAAGTTGGATGTGGAGAAGAATCAGGTGGATAGGAGCATAATACTAAATGGAGAATTTCTGGCTAAAATAACTTCTAACAGCTACTGTCTTTATCATGCTTTCTGCTTAAAAGAAATACTTAAACAGGTTATCCATTGAAACTAATCATATATTGAAAAATAACTTTGAACTACTTCCACAATAATATTCATAACAAGCCCTACAAGAAAACTGTGAATTACATGGGGATTTTACCTAGGGAAAATTATCGCAGGTATTTCTTGCAGATTTTCTTTTGAAAATTTTAAATTCCACAATATTAAATATGTTATCGGCGAAATGTCTATTTTGCACAAAATTCATACCTATGACATTATCTGGGGAAAAGTATCGGCAAGTATATTATAAAAGGGCAGCCCGATGCATTAAGGTTTCCGCTATGCGCAGGGCCCGGGAAAGGGCCTGACCACAAGGGTCTATTGTACACAGCCTTACCTTGCATTTCTGTCAGAGGCTGTTTCCAAGGCTTGAACCCATGACCTCCTGCTCACATGGCAGCAACTTTACCAGTTACTCCAATCGGCAAGTATATTATATCTAGGTAAATCCTCAAGTACATGAAAAAAAGATATATTTTATATTCATTTTTTTATTCCATAGAAAAATCCTCAGGTAATCTATCCTATGGATTTTCCAAGAGATATTTTAGTCAAAAATTATCTGGGGATTTTATTACTTGGAAAATTATTTGGGAATTATTTTGCTTCAAAATTTGTTGGGAATTTATAATTGAGGATTTACTTGGAAATTTTATTACCTGGAAAAATATTAGGGGATCTTTTACTGAGACAAATTTAGTTGAAAATTATTTCTTGAAAATTTACGTAGAAATTTTGTGACTTGAAAAATTATAAAAAATTACATAAATGGATATTATAATAACATTAATAAATGTAATTTGAATAACCAAACGTTAGAATCGAAGAATAACAAACATAAAAAAGAAATTAAATATTAAATTGGTGGGCACGTACAAATTAATTAACAAAAGATGCTCAAGAATTAGTTTGTTGACATAGATGGTTTCAAAAATGTATTCATGATGAATAATCAATCTTGACTCGTTATTGAGATTGTTGAATGGTCATTACTGAGCGAGAAATTAAAGAGGTGAGAATTCGTTCTCCAAATTAAAAATAGAGAAGATTTGTATTTTGATGGCGTGGAAAAGTGATATAAAAAGGCAAATATGTCATATATGGTCACACAAATATCCTACGCACAAAAAAAAAATATTATCTGACACATTTAAAAACAGTGACTATGGGTCATAATACTTTAGGGCGAGTAGACCTTTTTTATTGATTTTTATTGATTATTTCAATACAATTGTAAAAAATCAGATATCGAACAATACAATGCAATAGAAATGTACATTTAAGGGTCGACTGGTTGGAAACAAATTATCTTGGGATTAATATTTCGGTATCAATTATCTCAGAATTTAGCTCATCTTTTATCCCTTTGTCCCAAACGAGGTAGAAAATACTATTAACCTGCAAATTTTCATGCAGACGGTGGTTATTTACCTTCTATTGGTTAATGTAATACATTTGTAGCCTATAAATAATAGTTTCACCACATATCGTAAGGCATCAGACTGATAAATACAATAATAATACACTTATATTATTGCTCTCTAATCTTTCAATTATTATACAAAGTCTTTGAATGTTTAAGACTTTAAAAATATTTTTTGCAAGATCATTTAAGGTTTTTATATTTTAAAATTCCTTATTTGTTTATAAATAAAATAAAATATAGTAAAGTATGATTAACCTAAGTGTTATATTGAAGAGGAATCGCATCAAAACATAAATATAAAGAAAAAACATAAAAAGCTGAAAAGCTTCCCCCCCCAAAGTTCCCCCACCACTTGACCCTTCACCTTCTTACTCATCAAAATCACCATTTTTATTGTAAAAAAAAAAAAAAAGCAACTCTCTCAATTCTAATTGGTAGAAGTTCCTCTTTCTTGATTTTCTTTTCATTCTACATTTCTACTCAATGAAGTTGCTTCCTCGTAATGTCATGAGTGCTGAAGCTCTGGTGCATTGGATCAACCAAAATGGAAACTAGGACAAAATATGCTAGAGTATTGTTGTTGAACGGACAATGTTGAGAAAATTTGAGTTCTTGAGATTTTGGGTATTAACAAACCTGAAAAATCTTGAGAGACTTGAAGGCTGAATATCAAACCTTCGAAAAGCTTCTCCATTGCACTCCAAAGACATAGGAGTCTATTGCCAAAGCTGTGGCCAACTTAAATTGATATTTAGTCCACATTTAATAATTAAATTAACAGAGATGATCTTTTAAATACCCCTAATGTGTAGTCTTTATCATTCTTCTTAGATTATGTTCACCCAAAATTCTTGAAAAATCAAGTTTGCTTAACCCTTGATGGATAACAATAGTTCTCTAGCATGCCTCATGTTTCTTTTTTGCTGCTTTTGCTAATAAATTGTTTTCTAATGGCACTATATATGTTTTGAAATACTCTATTCTTATGCAGATTGAGTTTGAAAGAAAGAAACAAGAAATATTAGCTGCTCAAAATGCATTAGCTGGGAAGGAGAAACAAGTTCAGCTGCTCAACCTTCTCAATTAAATGAAATGGATATCTGGGTGCAATCGGTTGGTGGAAAGAAAAAAGGAAGAGTCAAAGGCCTTGGATCCCTGGGTCGAACTGTAAAGGCATCGAAGCAATCAACTTCGATTTTGCCGAATGAAATTGATGAGATGATTAAGTCCCAGGTAAATGCTTAAAATAAAATGTTGATTTGTATGCTCAATTACAGAACGAGTGACACAAAAATAAAAAGATGAGAATGGAATTAGACCTGTTGAAGAAGCATGTATACAAGAAGTCATCTTCAAATAACTCTGATAACGTGGATGAAAGTGATTATAATTATGATTGAGATGGTTGGTAGTATTATTGAGAATTTAAATTTAAAATATTTTATTTTGGACTGTTTAAGAATCATACATTATTGACATGGATGTTATGAGTTATGTTTTTTGTTAGTTTGAATGATTTACATTAGACTTGTGTTTGAATGATATTTTTGAGAATTATTGGAGGTTTCAAATAGATTTTTGTTTAATTATGAAATTTATCTAGTGATTTAAATGTGAATTATTACTTTGGGATTTTCATGGGGATGTACGTGCTAAAAAAAATATGAAAAATTCTTGCGAGAATTTGTTCTTGCGGATTAACTTGGGGAATTTCCTAGGAATCTTCTTGTGAAATTGTTTCACAAATATCCGCAAGAAATTTTGTTTTGTTAATTAGGAATTTTAACCTCCAAACTTCCTACGAATTTACTTGGGGATCTTCATGGGGAATAACTTGCGGATTTTTTTTAAAAAAATCCGCAAGGCAAATTCCTTTTCATATAAAATTTTATGAAAATATTCTTACAAATTTTTGATAGTTTATCTCAGATAAATTCGCAAATAATGTATGTGCGTATTTATTTCCCCAACTAACTTACCTACGAATTTTCTAAATCTGAAAATAATAATTACCTACGAAGGTTTTTTCATCGGATTTCAATTGGCAAAAAAATTCGCAGATAATCAAATTACTTGAGAATTTTACTACATTATCCCTGTGAAAATTCCTAGGTAATCTACACTTTTCTTTTAATGAAGTGCCTTTAACCATATTATTAGTTTTGTTCAAATATCGACAAGGAGATTTGTTGTCTATAAGAAAATTTGTAATCCATGTGAAGGGACGGAGACACATGGTGGCTAGGGGGTTCATGCAAATCTTTTTCGGTGAAAAATTATAATATTTATACATGTTTAAAATAATTTTTTATATATAAATAATAGATGTTGAACCTCATTCGGCTAATTCGTGTGTCTACTTCTTCAGATTTTGAATTCTCTTATTGAAAATTCTGGCTCCGCTACTATCCATGTGTATGTATTTACAGAATGCAATTTTGTTCTTGCACAAAACTATTGAGAACGCCTCATCTTCTGAATATGATGTGCATTTTCAAAAAAAAAAAAAAAAAAAATCTTACCACTGTTCAAGAAAAGATCATTTTACTTATATATGTACAAAAATAATTTAATCTCACATATGTATGCTAATGTGTTCAAATTTGTGTATGATTAGTCTAAAACAAAAATGTTTTTCCTTTATAGCAAGTCACTTTTGTTGTCCTGAATGCTCCTATATATGATAGTTTCTCGTTTTTACTTAATAATGATCATGTAACCATGTTTTTTTTTTGTTCTTTGCAAGTCTAAAACTCCTGATCTATCTAGTATATATTAAAGAGTGTAACTTCGCGTTGAATTTGTAGAATGAAAAAGAAAAGGAATTATAAAAACATAACATACTTTAAGTTTTTAATAATTGAGTGTTTTTGTTAGTCATTCACCTTAGTTAAATCTAGGCGAAATGATTTAATGGATCTTTGTATTTGTATGAGTTTGTATTCTAGACTTTTTTACTTTAATTCTTTACAAACTGAACCTTTAAACTCAATTAAACTCAGCATTTTAAACCCTTTTGGTTGTATGTGAACTTCAAACGCTCAATAAAAATGACACGTCATCATCCACATCAGATTTTAAATGACATATTACTTATTATTTAATTTTTTAGAAAAACACAATTCGTTCTCCTTTTTTCACTCCATTCCTCCTTCATTCTCCTTTGACCACCTTTCTCTCCATTTTTTCCATTAGAGACACCACAACCTTCCATCCTCACCATTATCACCACTTCCCTAAATAACTAAAAATCACTATTCTTCTCTAGTTTTCATTATTCATAACTTTCAGTCACATTTTTTTTACCACTTCGTCCATCACTTGAAACACCATAAACCTCTTTTCTCCATTGATGTCAACAAATCACCACTAAAATACTTCAATATATCTTAATATTTGTACATAATTTTACACAACACACTCCACCTAATTTCATAAAGACATTTAACAATTAATTTTTACTCACCAAATTATCAAATCTGTCACCTCACAAATTAAAAAGAGAAGGGTGGGGCAAGTGAAAATTGAGGGAAGAACTTCAAACTCTAAGTAAATTTTAATTTCGTTTCTAATTTGGGGAGAAAGAGAAAGTGAACGAAAAAAGAGAAGAAGAAAGTGGAGAGCAATTAGGAAGGGGAGAAAGAGAGAGAAATGGAGGATTGGGTGGGGAAGAAAGGGGAGGGTGATGGTAGAAAGAGAAAAAGAAAGGGTGGGGGGAGGGGGAAGAAGAAATGAGTGAAAATTAATTTTAATTTATTTTTGTTATGAAATGAGATTAACTTAACAATTTATGTAAGAAAATAGAGTAAGAGAAAAGAGAGAACTGGAGAATATATTTTTGCTGCTTGTTGTTGTCTTTTCGTTTATGTAAATAAAGGCTATTTATAGCCTAAGAAATGAAGGGATAAGGGAGAGTATGTAATATTTTTCTCCTCAAGTGGTTTGTCCACTTATCTTCCAAATGGGTGGGTCCCACATGGAAGAGGACATCCATACATAATCCTCCCCCTTGGATGTTTATTTATAATGTGTCTTCCTAAAAATTCTATAAGAAATAATATACATAGTTATTTTCAATATCCATAGATGTTGTGTCTACATATCTGATAATACGCCTTGATTGTTGCCTCATTAAAAACCTTACCAGGAAAACCCAGTGGGACAAAAACCTTGGTTAAGAAAAAAAAAGGGTGCAGTGCGTATTTTACTCCCCCTGATGAAAGCTTCATTTGATATTTTGGAGATGGCGCATTCCAACTTTATATCTTAATTTCTCAAAAGTTGATGTTGGTAATGCCTTTGTGAATAAATCTGTAAGATTATCACTTGAACGAACTTGTTGTACATCAATTTCACCATTCTTCTAAAGATCGTGTGTGAAAAATAATTTTGGTGAAATATGTTTCGTTCTGTCTCCTTTTATGAAGCCACCTTTCAATTGAGCTATGCACGCGGTATTATCTTCGAATATAACTGTGGGTACTTTAACATTATTTTCCAGACCACATTTTTCTTTGATGAACTGTATCATCGATCTCAACCACACACATTCTCTACTTGCTTCATGAATTGCTATTATTTCAGCATGATTTGAAGAAATAGCAACTATAGAGTGCTTTGTAGATCGCCATGATATAGCAGTTCCTCCGTGTGTAAACAGATAGCCTGTCTGAGATCGGGTTTTATGTGGGTCTGATAAATAACCTGCATCTGCATAACCAATAAGGTCTGCGTAACCTTTGTTAGTATAAAACAAACCCATATCAATAGTACCCTTCAGATATCGCAAAATATATTTGATACCGTTCCAATGCCTTCGCGTTGGGATGAACTATACCTTGCTAGCAAATTAACAGAAAATATTATATCAGGTCTAGTTGCGTTAGCAAGATACATAAGTGCACCAATAGCACTGAGATATGGTACTTCAAGACGAAGAATTTCTTCATCCTCTTCTGGAGGTCGAAATTGATCTTTTTCCACTTCAAGTGATCGAACAACCATTGGAGTACTTAATGGATGTGCTTTGTCCATGTAAAATCTTTTTAAGATTTTCTCAGTGTAGGCAAATTGATGGACAAAAACTCTGTCTGCTAAATGTTCAATTTGCAGACCTAGACAAAGTTTTGTCTTTCCAAGGTTTTTCATTTCAAATTCTTTCTTTAGATATTCAATTACCTTTTGGACCTCTTCAGGGGTTCCAATGAGATTTATGTCATCAACATAAACGGCGAGTATAACAAACTCTGATTCCGTTTTCTTAATAAAAATACATGGACAAATAACATCATTAATATAGCCTTCATTTATTAAATACTCACTTAGGCGATTATACCACATGCGCCCTGATTGTTTCAGACCATATAATGATCTTTGGAGTTTTATTGAGTATACTTCCCGATAGTTTTTACATGCTTCAGGCAATTTTAATCCTTCTGGGATTTTTTTGTAAATTTCATTATCAAGTGAACCATAAAGGTAAGCTGTAACTACATCCATTTGATGTATTTAAAGATTTTTATGTACAGCTAAACTGATAAGATATCGAAAAGTTATTCCATCCATAACAGGTGAATATGTTTCTTCATAGTTGACTCCAGGTCTTTGAGAGAATCTTTGTGCAAGAAGGCGTGCCTTGTATCTTACAATTTCATTTCTCTCATTTTGTTTTCTAACAAAAACCAATTTGTAACCAACTAGTTTTACACCTTCAGGGGTTTGGACTACAGGTCCAAAAACCTCACGTTTAGCAAGTGAGTCTAATTCTGATTGAATTGCCTTTTGCCATTCTGGCCAATCACATCTTCGTCGACATTCTTCGACGGATTTAGGCTCAAGACTTTCACTATCTTGCATGAGGTTAAGTGCAACATTATATGCAAAAACATTATCAACCGTGATTTTAGATCGATCTAAATTTATCTCATCACCAAAAGAATTTATTGAAAGTTCTTCATTTACTTGAGTCTCGTGTTCACTGATTTCTTCAGGAATATTAGGATTACTCAAATCTTGACCTTCTTCAGGAGGTTCTATTGTAGTATCATCTTTATTATTTCTCACGCTTCTCTTTCTAGGATTTTTATCCTTTGAACCCAACGGTCTACCACGCTTATGGCGTGTTTGGGATTCAGAAGCTATGATACTTGTAGATGGTCCTTTTGGGACATCAATCCGGATAGGTACATTCACTGCACGGATATGTGACTTAGTTATCCGTTTCAAATCAGTAAATGCATCTGGCATTTGATTTGCTATTTTCTGCAAGTGGATGATCTTCTGGACCTCCTGTTCACATGTGCGGGTACGTGGATCAAAATGTGATAGTGATGAAACTTTTCACGCAATTTTTTTTTCTTTTTCGGGTTCCTTTTTCTCTCCTCCTTATGGCGGGAAAATTGTTTCATCAAACCGACAATCTGCAAATCGAGCAGTGAATAAGTCTCCAGTCAACGGTTCAAGGTATCAAATTATGGAGGGTGAGTCAAACCCAACATATATGCCTAACCTTCGTTGAGGGCCCATTTTTGTACGTTGTGGTGGTGCTACAGGCACGTATACCGCACAACCAAAAATTCTTAAATGGGCTATATTTGGTTCATGACCAAATACTAATTGCGACGGAGAATATTTATTATAATGTGTCGGTCTGAGACGTACAAGTGTTGCTGCATGTAAAATAGCATGACCCCAAACAGTAATTGGCAATTTTGTTTTCATTAGTAGAGGTCTTGCTATCAATTGTAGGCGCTTTATAAATGACTCTGCAAGGTCATTTTGAGTATGAACATGAGCAACAGGATGTTCAATTTTTATCCCAATTGATAAGCAATAATCATTAAATGCTTGAGATGTAAATTCTCTAGCATTATCAAGGCAAATGGCCTTAATTGGATAATCTGGAAATTGTTCTCTCAATCTTATTATTTGTGCTAACAACTTCGCAAACGCCAGGTTGCGAGATGATAACAGACACACATGAGACCATCTAGATGATGCATCTATTAGGACCATAAAATATCTAAACAATCCACTAGGTGGATGAATAGGCCCACATATATCTCCATGTATACGCTCTAAAAAACCAGGAGATTCGATGCCAACCTTCAGGGTCGATGGTCTGGCAATTAATTTGTCTTGATAACAAGCAGCACATGAAAATTCATCATTTGTAAGAATCTTCTGGTTCTTTAACGGATGTCCAGTTGAATTTTCAAGAATTCGTCTCATCATTATTGATCCAGGATGACCTATTCGATTATGCCATAGCACAAATATATTTGGATCAGTAAACTTCTGGCTTACGATCATATTTGCTTCAATTGCACTAATTTTTGCATAATATAGGCCAGATGACAGAGTTGATATTTTTTCCAAAATATATTTTTGGCCTGAGACACTCTTGGTTATACCAAGATATTCAATATTCATTTCATTTAATATCTCAACATGATATCCATTTTTGCGGATATCTTTAAAACTTAACAAGTTTCTTGGGAATTTAGAAGAAAATAGTGCATCTTCTATAACAATTTTTGTCCCCTTAGGCAGAATTATAGTAGCTCTTCCGGAGCCTTCTATCATTTTTGAATTACCAAAAATTGTAGTAACATTAGCTTTTCTTCTAAGTAAATTGGAAAAATATTTCTCGTCTTTAAATATAGCATGGGTTGTTCCACTATCAATTACACAAATATCCTCGTGATTCATCATTGATCCAAACAAGATTTGAGGCATTTCCATATTTTCTTCAATAAGAAATAAAATACGTATTAACACATGGTATATTACACAAATTTTTATTTATTTACATTGATTAGAAAAATACAAACATCATATTTAATACAGAAAAAAAATATTTAAATATTATTAGTCCTGTCAATATTCATATTTTTGTCTGGAAAATTAAAGAAATCAGCTACATCCAGATGCATAGGCTCAATATTATCTTCAGAGATAAAATTTGTCTCTGGATTATTTTCTGCCCTTTTTAATGATGCCTGATATAATTGAACCAGACGTTTTGACAACCGGCAAATCCGCGACCAGTGCCCCACACCTCCACATCTATGACATATTATTTCTGAATTATTCTTCGGTAAAGCTTCTGGCTTTTTATCCTGCATTTTATATTGCTGGTTATTTCTCGGTGCCAGCCGAGCATCATGATTAAAAAATTTTCTTTGACTACGACCACGACCACGACTGGGGCCATGGCCTCTTTCTCGTTGGTTAGAATTTGTCTGATTCACTTCAGGGAGTGGCAAAGAACCAACTGGCCGACTATCATGATTTTTCATTAATAGTTCATTATGTCTTTTAGCAATAAGAAGGTGACAAAGTAATTCAGAATATTTTTTAAATTCTTTTTCGCGATATTGCTGCTGCAGGAGCATATTCGCGGGTGGAAATATGGAGTATGTCTTTTCAAGTTTATCTTGCTCAGTGATCTCTTCTCCGCATAAATTTAACTGAGCTATAATTCTAAATAAAGCAGAATTATATTCAGTTATATTTTTGAAATCCATTAATCTCAGATTTAGCCAATCATGACGAGCTTGTGGAAGCATAACCAACTTCAGGTGGTCATATCTTTCTTTTAAATTTTTCCACAATTTAAGGGGGTCTTTTAATGTAAGATATTGTAATTTTAGCCCCTCGTCTTCCGTTATCTACTTTTCTACTTTTAATATTCTTGTCTGACCTTTCTTCCTATGCTTCTTATTGAGCTGAGGGTCTTTCGGAAACAGCCGTCCTACATTGGTAGGAGTCAGGTCTGCGTACACTTTACCCTCCCCAGACCCCATGATGTGGGATTTCACTGGGTTGTTGTTGTTGTTGTAGCCCCTCGTCAAGATGGTGATGGAGAAATATCATGGCTTTAGCACGGTCTTGATTGGATGTCATATTGTCATCTTTAATGGTGTCTGCCAGACCCATTGATTCTAAATGAATTTCAGCATCAAGTGCCCATGATGAGTAGCCTTTTCCAGAGATATCAAGAGCAGTAAATTCAATTTTGGAAATATTTGTCATTTTATAAAAATAAAATTCAATAAAACTCTTACCACTTTTGTTACCTTGAAAAATTAGTCGGAGCCTCGTGCTGATAACGTGTTATGAAATGAGATTAACTTAACAATTTATGTAAGAAAATAGAGTAAGAGAAAAGAGAGAACTGGAGAATATATTTTTGCTGCTTGTTGTTGTCTTTTCGTTTATGTAAATAAAGGCTATTTATAGCCTAAAAAATGAAGGGATAAGGGAGAGTATGTAATATTTTTCTCCTCAAGTGGTTTGTCCACTTATCTTCCAAATGGGTGGGTCCCACATGGAAGAGGACATCCATACATAATAATTTTTGATTTTTTTTAATTCTATTTTTCTTTTTTAAAAAAACTCATTTTTGGTTTAAAATTTTATGTTGTGCGTTTTTGGTGTGTGAAATCATGCACTTTTGTCAAGTCAATAATTAAGTTGTCACATAAGCTTGGTCAATGGTTAGAGGGGTTTAAAATATTGAGTTTATTGAGTTTAAAAATTTAGTTAGCAAAGGGTTAAGTAAAAAGGTCCAAAATATAAATTTATACATATACAGGGGTTCATCAGACCATTTCGTCTGAAATCTATACTATTTCTTTCGTTTCAATTTATATGAAGATATTTGACTGGGCATATAAATAAATTAAGAGAAAAATAAAAACTTTTGAGTTGAAATCATCTCATATATCATCATGCTACTATATTAGTAAGATTTTACTAATATAAAGACATATAGAGAAAATGCATCAAATTTCTCTTGAACTTGGCAGTAAAATTTACTTTAACACTTTAATTACACGGATGTTTAAATACCCTTTAACAACTTTCAATTGAATTAAATGTCACCCTGAGATTGTAATATCACTCTCATTTGTCACATCATAGCCATGTAAGCATCACAACATAATCATTTCAGCACCACGTTATTAATTTTTATTTTATTTTTTATTCACTATTTTATAACACTTTTTAAAATTAATTTACACTAATTAATTAATTAAAAAGCATTTTCTCAAATCAAAATTTAAAATTCCACCCTCACCCCATCACTGCTTTCTTCTTCCTTCTTCTGCAGCATTTCCAACCCTTCTTTCTCCTCTTCACCATTCAATTTTTAAAATAACTTCAGAGAAGAACCACTACAATACCATGTTATCTTCTTCGAATTCCCACCTTCCCCCCTCCCCCTTTGAAATTGCCTTGTAGAAGCAGTGGCGAAATCAAAATTTTTATCAAAGGGTAACAAAATATAAAGTCAAAAAATATTATTATGCTGTTGCTAGCAGAGATAAAAGACACAACCTTAGACAATTGTCACAACCCCTTAACACTACACTAAATCTTTAACTTGCGATATATATATATATATATTAAATCAGATTTTAATCTATATAGACAATGTAATTTTTCAACGAAAGGGTGTCGCTTGACACCCATCGGACAAAGATAGCTCCGCCTGTGTGGAAGAACGAATTTTCTTAAATGTCATTTTTTCTTGACAATTTAAATGAAAAATGAAGGTTATTTAAGAAAGTTGATAGCCTATATTTTTTGCAGCACAAATATTCAAAAATCAAATTGGATCTCTCAAAATTCAAAAAAAATTACATTTATGAAATCGACATCAATAATATGGTGATTGTGTTGAATTTTGCCGAGTATTAAAGAAATAGTGGATAGAGGTGGGGGGTGAAGATGGAGGAAGAAAGGTTTCAATGGAGGAAGAGGTTTATTGGAGAAGAAAACATAATTAAGAGGAAAAAAAATCAAAGTTTTTTAAAAAAGGGACCCACAGTCTTTTACATATTTTTTTAAAAGGACAATATATCAAGAAAAAAATATTTAAAATATTAGTTAACTCACTCTCTCTGTCAAGTCACCCCTTAAGAAAATATTTGAATCACTTGAAAATTGTTAAGGAATATTTAAACGCTCGTGTAGTTAAAGTGCTAATGTAAATTTTGCTGCCAAGTTCGAAGGATTTGATATATTTACTCTAAATTTAATTATGCTACTAATAATTAATAACTCCCACATCATATATATCATCGTGAGTTGTTATTTATATTCTACTTCCTCCTCCTGTTTTGTTGGTTTGATCATTATTGAAATTGTATTTAAATTATTTTTAAAGGAATGTGAACTTGAGTTGGAATATGCATTTGTGACAAAATTTAAACCATATTAAAGAAGATAACTATATAAAAAGGGAAAAAATATTTTTTTTCAATGGATTAAAAAGAAAAATAAGATAAAAAAATTAAAATCGAGAGAGTATCCTTATGAATCCTGAAATGTTGCATTCGATTTAGCACAATTTTTTGCAAGTTTTAGGCTTGTTCTTCAAGAAAATACTAACTTGGTATTAACATGAATGGACATTGGGATTCATTAAGGGTGTGAAGGGATTTAATAAGATGTGAATATAATCATATAAATAGCTTTTTTTCTTCTAAAAAAATGTAATTTACCCATTATAAACAGTGAAATTCTTATGAGAAGGAGATTTAGTTGTGCCCCTACGCAGGCTTGTATCATCCTTGAGCTATAACTGCACAAGACTTAGTTTGTCCATATTCATTGTGAAATTTGAAAAAAAAATAATTTTGTTTTCAAAAGTAAAAAATAACTTTTGAAAATTGGAATTCAATTTTAAGTTGAATTCCAAAAACTTTTGAAAATTCTATGTCTAAACGTGTTATCCGTAGTTCAATTTCAAGAAGAAAGAAAAGTGAAAATATTTCATCATGGCAAACGCCCCCTTAACATCATGTCAATCTCTAGTTAGGGTTGTTCATGATTATGGTTAAAAAGTCAAATGGAATTGCAGTTCGAACCAAACCACTTTAAAAAAATTGATATTTAGTTTGATTTCATTAGATTTGATTTTAAATTTTGAAAATCGATACTATTTGATTTGATTTGGGCTTTAATTAAAAAAAATGCAAAAATAACCAAATCGAACTGAGAAATTATATATATATATTTTATAATTATTTATATTTTTTTGTTATAAAGATTTGATCTTTGGTGTATAATGATTTTAGTATTACGTAGCTAAATTACTTTGTTTGTGTAATAGTAAATCTGGTATTGCTTAATTGAATCCACAATAGCTTTCGTGTGGATTGTTCATGCACTAGGTGTCTTACCGTGTTGTCTATTGAGGTGTGTACACACTCAACAAACTTATTACTTTCAAATTGAAAAAAACCAAACTGACAATAACCAAACCGATTATTATTTATTTTTTTGGTTTGGTTTTCTTTTCCAAATGACATAAACAACATAGTACTAACTACAACTCGAAGCTTTAATAGTTCAAGCTTCTGAGCATCCTGAAAAAAAGAACCTTCTTCCCTGGATAGTAGGAAGCTTTCTGAACTATTGATCCGAGTGACTAATCTCTAAATGAAATACGCTCAATGAACAGAGCTTATTTAACTTGTGGTGAAAAGAAGGAATTCATCAGCTGATTATTGGTATGAGAGAAGAAGAATAAACATTCACGTAACAGTCCTTTCAGCGTTGCCTCTGGAAGACTTTAGTTTTCTAGAAGGATCTTCCCTGTCAGAAGCAGAATCATAACAGTTTAGAGGCTTTAGTGTCTTCAGATGCACAACTATCTGTTCACACAGCTAAGATAATTGTCTACTCAAAAGAGATTCATTTGCATTTCCTGAGAGGCAACTTGCACGTGAGAATGATCCATAAAAGAAATGAGTCAATGATCGACAAGAAATTAAGCTAAAATTCATTCCACAACATGAAGCAAATGACAATCATAAAAAATGAGAGAAACATCATAACAAAGGGATTGACACAAGGGGACCGCATCTCCCCCTTGTTATTTGTATTGATCATGGAATATTTATCAAGAGACTTGACAAAGATGGGCCAACTACCTGATTTCAAGCATTATCCTATGTGAAAGAAGCTAAATATGAATCATCTCATCTTCGCGGATGATTTAATGATTTTTTGTAACGAGCATGATGCTTCAGTAAAAAGAGTGGGGTAAGCGGTTGCAAATATCGAGTATGTCAAGTACATACCTAGCAGGAGTGAAGGATGATATGAGGCAAAGACTACTGGAGTTGACGGGTTTTGAGCTAGGCAAGTTCCCTATTTGGTATATGGGGCTTCCATTGTCACCAAGGAAGTGGACTAAAATAGAATGCCAGCAGCTATGTAAGAGGATCACAGAAAAGATCAGAGCAGTCTCAACTAGACACCTTTCATATGCAGGCAAACTACAGATTATTAACTCTGTTATATTCTCTCTGCATTACTTTTGGGAAGCCGTATTTATCCTTCCCCAGAGTGTGATCAAGGAGGTTGATAAGAAGTGTAGAGAGTTCTTGTGGGGAAGCACTGAAATGAAGAAGAAGGTAGCATTAGTGGCATGGGACTATGTTTGTAGACCAAAGAAGCAAGTTGGCTTATACATTAAAGGCTGTAAAATGTGGAACATGGCATCAGTAGGGAAGCTTGTATGGTGGTTAATGGAGAAAAAGGAGACATTATGGTAAGTTGGGTGCATGAAGTTTATATGAACAATGAGACAAACTTCTGGATAAAGGGACCTAGTACAGACTGCAGCTGGTACTGGAGGACATTACACAAACTGAAGTCGCGAATGCAAGACTGGTATGTGAATGATCATTACTGTTTGACTGGGAATGGCCAATACCAGGGGCGGATCTATGTTGCTTGGAAGGGGTGCCACGCCACCCCCTAATCTCCATTGAAAATCTGTATATACATGTATATTTGTATATATATATATTCATAAGGAAAGTATAAAAATTAAACGTGGCACCCTTAGAAATAATGAGTTTTGTGGTGCTAGTGATTAAAGCTTAGGTTTACTATCGTAGGAATGCAAGTTCGAGCCCTGTTGTGGGGTGTATTTTCTTAAAACTTTTTTTATCATGCAAGACATGGGTAGCGAATTTATTGAAAAAAGCACTATGAATAAGTAGATTAGAACCCTAGACCAATTGTAAGTAAAAATCTTAACTAAACCAACAGAACAAGTCTAAATTTTGTATGCAAATTTGCTAATAAATATTAAGTATTATCTTATTCTACGTTGGAGTTTTTGCTATAGGTTACTGTTCAAAACAGCGTGGCACCCAGAGATTCAAAATTTTGGATCCGCATCTGGCCAATACTCTGTGGCAATGGGGTATTTGCATATGATGGGCACAACACCTAAGAATGAAAATGCAGGGCTAATATGGAACAGAATAGCAGTTCCTAAGCACATGTTTAACCTCTGGCTCGCTGAGATGGACAGATTACTAACTAAAGATAAGACTCCAAAAGATGGGATTGGATAATGGCAACTTAACATGTGTTCTTTGTAGTAGTGATATGGCGGAGAATGCAGATCACTTATTCACACACTGTATATGGAGCACAGAGGTTTGGAATGCAATGCAGATATGGACAGGGATCAGAATGCTTATCAAAGGAGTTCAGTTCATGCTCAAAGACATCAGCCGAAAACATTAGTCAAGATTCAGGAAACAAATGGTTGTAGTTGTGTATTGAGCTGTAATATACTATATATGGCAAGCTAGGAATCAGAAATTTTTTAGAGGGGTCACTATGACCTGTAGTTTTGCAATTCATCAGGTAAAACATATAATTAAGGAGAGGATAGATACGTTCAGGGACTCAAAAAGGGGAGGAAGAATAGAGATTTAATTCAGTAACTTTGTAATTAGTATACTGGAGGTCTATCATTCTTGGAACCTAAGTTAGGTGTCTGAGATTATAGATGCTCCTTAGGTGTATTGGTTTGTTGGTATGGTAATAGTTCACAGTTTATTGCCGAAAAGGAATTGCATACATCACAGTTATGGATTAGGGAAAAAAAGAGAAGTATAAGAAAAACAGCAACAGCAGGATTTGAAAGAGCAGTTTAACTGTTGTAGACTAAGAAAGTCCTCCAAGTAAGTTAAGTTAGAGATTTGTGTCCTTTTTTTGGCCTTCCCTTGTTAGTGGACTAGATATACAAATACTGTCTGATGACAATAATATCACTAGTAGTCTAGCTTACAGGATTGTATCTTAAAAGTAGAATGGTATGTGATAGCTTGCAAGGTGATTCCCAGCATCAGTAAGAGCAAGAATCCCCAACAAATTAGGATTCTATTCAGAGCACTTTGTGCTCAACTAAAACACAAATGGCAGCTGAAATTTTCAGCAACCAAGGCACAGAAACACTAAAACAATTCAGTCAAAAGTATCTCTTATATAGCTAACAACATCTATATTACAAATGTCCAAATTGGCTCTTTGCCTATAACAACAACAACAACAACAACCCAGTGAAATCCCACAACGTGGGGTCTGGGGAGGGTAGATTGTACGCAGACCTTACTCCTACCAAGGTAGGACAGCTGTTTCCGAGAGACCCTCGGCTCAAAAAAAAAAAAAGCGGAAAAGGGGGTCAGATAAAGTTAAAAAAATTCAAAGCGCTATAGAAAAATAAATCACGAAGGCATCACAGATAAAATAGAGTAATCAAAAGTACTGAAAGCAATAAATAGTAACAGAAATAGCAGAAATGAGAGTACAAGGAATTGTAATGTGCTAGTGCGCCTATGAATAGGGAAGAATAACGAGACTATGTACTAGCCTTCTACCCTAATGTGGGTCCTCCACAGCCTCCTATCTAAGGTCATGTCCTCGGTAAGCTGTAACTGAGCCATGTCCTGTCTAATCACCTCTCCCCAATACTTCTTCGGCCTACCCCTACCTCTTCTGTAGCCATCCATGGCCAACCTCTCACACCTTCTCACTGGGTCATCTGTGTCTCTCCTCTTCACATGCCCAAACCATCTCAGTCGCATTTCCCGCATCTTGTCTTCCACCGAGGCCACTCCTACCTTGTCCCGAATAGCCTCATTTCTAATCCTGTCGCTCTTGGTGTGACCACACATCCATCTCAACATTCTCATCTCGGCAACTTTCATCTTTTGAATGTGAGAGATCTTAACTGGCCAACACTCTGCCCCATACAACATAGCCGGTCTAACCACCACTTTGTAGAATTTGCCCTTAAGTTGTGGTGGCACCTTCTTATCGCATAGCACTCCGGAAGCGAGCCTCCATTTCATCCACGCTGCCCCAATACGATGTGTGACATCATCGTCAATTTCCCCGCTGCCTTGCATGATAGACCCAAGATACTTGAAACTACTTCTCTTTTGAATAGCTTGGGCACCAAGCTTAACTTCCACGCCAACCTCCTGAGGTGTCTCACTAAACTTGCACTCTAAGTACTCTGTCTTGGTCATACTCAGCTTAAACCCTTTAGACTCCAAGGTATGTCTCCAATCCTCCATCTTAGCATTAACTCCACTACGAGTCTCATCAATCAGGACTATGTCATCCGCGAAAAGCATACACCATGGCACCTCACCTTGAATTTGTCGCGTCAATGCATCCATTACCAAGGCAAATAAAAATGGACTTAGAGCTGATCCTTGATGCAACCCCATCCCAACTGGGAAATGCTCTGAGTCCCCTCCTACTGTCCTTACCCTGGTTTTGGCTCCCTCATACATGTCCTTGATCACCCTAATGTATGCCACAGGTACATCTTTAGCCTCCAAACATTTCCATAGTATCTCTCTTGGAACTTTATCGTAGGCCTTTTCTAAGTCGATGAATACCATATGCAAGTCCCTCTTCCTCTCCCTATATTGCTCCACCAGTCTCCTCATAAGATGGATGGCTTCTGTAGTTGAGCGTCCCGGCATAAATCCGAACTGGTTCTCTGAAATAGACACGCCTCTCCTCACCCTCATCTCCACCACTCTTTCCCACACTTTCATAGTGTGGCTTAGTAACTTGATACCTCTATAGTTGTTGCAACTCTGGATATCCCCTTTGTTTTTGTATAGAGGGATCATTACACTCGACCTCCATTCTTCGGGCATCGTTGCCGTTTTAAAGATGACATTAAATAACCTAGTCAGCCACTCCAAACCTACCAAGCTGGCACTCTTCCAAAATTCCCCAGGAATCTCGTCAGGTCCGGTTGCTCTTCCCCAGCGCATCCTACGAACAGCACCCTTAACCTCTTCGACCTTAATACTCCTGCAATATCCAAAATTGCGACGCCTCTCTGTATGTTCCAAATCTCCCAACACAAAGTCTCTGTCCCCTACGTCATTCAAGAGTTTATGGAAGTATGACTGCCACCTCTGTTTAATGAGAGTCTCTTCTACCAATACTTTTCCATGCTCGTCCTTAATACACTTCACTTGATCCACATCGCGTTCCCTTCTCGCCCGCGCCCTGGCTAGCTTGAACAATTTCCTATCCCCACCTTTTTCTTCTAGTTCAGCATAGAGGCATTCAAAAGCTATCGTTTTTGCCGTCGAAACAGCCGACTTCGCCTCCTTCTTCGCCATCTTATAAAGTTCCTTATTCGTCCACTCCTCCACCTCATCCGTGCTTTCTATCAACTTCGCGTATGCCATTTTCTTTGCTTCCACCTTCCCTTGCACTTCTACATTCCACCACCAGTCCCCTTGATGTCGACTACGACTGCCTGTCGAGACTCCCAACACTTCCCTTGCTACAACCCTAATACAACTAGTCGTCCTATCCCACATACTGTTCGCATCCCCACTACTATTCCAGGCCCCCATGTCCTTCAATTTCTCTCCCATCTCTAGAGCACTAGCCGTGGTCAAACTCCCCCATCTGATCCTAGGTCGATCATTCCCGACCCTCTTCTTCCTCGTCATCTTGATCCCTAAATCCATTACCAAGAGCTTATGTCGGGTTGTAAGGTTGTCTATCGGAATGACCTTGCAGTCTTTGCACAGACCTTTA